>NC_083443.1:22172764-22775264 GCF_020745735.1 Hemiscyllium ocellatum | reverse complement strand
ATTAATTCAATTTAAACATTTTTACAGATAGACCTCTTATTTGTCCCAGCGTATTAAAGAATAATGTGTGGCTCCGTGCATGCTTCTTTGATAATTAAACAAGCATAGGATAGGTTTGTTTGTTAATGTTCTTTCTCATGACCCAGCAGATTCTGAAGTTCAAACCATAGGTGAATGGTTGGCTTCTCTCTTAGTTTAGTTTGGACTTCTGACTGACATAGAGTGAGTGAATGAAAACAAGAAGGAACAGTTTCTATCATGTTGTTTTAAGACAATGTTAAGCCCAAAGTGCTGCTTAGTTCATGCCCCCATTCATAAGACCATGAGATATAGGAGCAGAATTAGTGTTATTAAGTCTGTTGAATCATGACTCTCATGTTTCTAAACTCCATTCTCCTGCCTTATCCCCATAACCCTCAAATCTCTTGCTAATCAAGAATCTATCTCTGTCTTAAATAAAATCAGTAACTTGGCTTGCACATCTTTCTATGGCGATGAGTTCCACAGATTAACCATTCTCTGGCTGAAGAAAATTTTCCTCATTCCAGTTCCCAAGGGTTATTCCTTCTCTCTGAGGCGGTGCCCTCAGATCCTAGTCTCTCCTCTTTGCAGAAACATCCTCTCCATGTCTACTCTATCCAAACCTACCAGAATTCTATTGGTTTCAATCAGATCCCTCCTAGTACTTCTAAACTTCAGACTTCAACTGCTTCTCATATGAAAAGCCCTTCATTTCCATGATCTTGTGAGCTACCCTTGGACTTTCCTCTAAAACTGGCACATTCTTGCTTAGATACGGGCTCAAACTGCTCATACATTCTAAATAGTAGAGCCTCATAGAGCCTCAGCAATTCATCTGTGCTCTTGTAGTCTAGCCCTCTTGAAATGAGTGCTGACATTGCATTTGCCTTCCTAACTGCTACTGAACCTGCATGTTAACCTTAAGAGAATCCTAAACGAGGGCTCCCAAGTCCCTTTGTGCTTCAGATTTTCAAAGCCTTTCCCCATTCAGAAAATAGCCTACTCCTCTATTCTTCCCACCAAAGTCCATAACCTCACATTTTCCCACATTGTGTTCCATGTTTCACTTCTTTGCCCATTCTCATACATGTCTGGGCCTTTCTGCAACATCGCCTGTTCCTCAACACTACCTGGCCCTCTGTATATCTTTGTGTCATCTGTGAATGTAGCAACAATACCCTCAGTTGCTTTGTCCAGGTTATTAATGAGAATAGTTGTGTTCCCAACACTGATGCCTGCAGAACTCCACTAGTCACTGGCTGCCATTCTGAAAAAGACCCATTTATCCTAACTCTCTGCTTTCTGCCGGTCAGCCAATCCTCTATTTCTGCAATAATTTGTCCCTAATGTCATGGGCTGTTATCTTATTTAACAGCTTCCTATGCGGTACCTTGTCAGAAGTTTTCTGAAAATCCAAATAGATCACGTCCATTGGCTCTCCTTTGTCTAACTTGCTGATTATTTCCTCAAACTTTCTAGCGGTTTTGTCAGGCATGACATCCCATTGGTGAAGCCATTCTGACTCAGCCCTATTTTACTGTGCACTTCCAAGTACTCCGCAATCTCATCCTTAATAATGAGCTCTAAAATCCTACATTGATTGAGGTCAGGCTAACTGGCTATAGTTTCCTATCTTCTACTTCCCTCACCTCTTAAACAAGGGCAGTGGCATTTCAGATTCAGTTGAGTGGCTGATTAACTGTGAACAATAAAATTGCAAGTAATGATGTCTGTTTTCACAGCCAATGGGATGCAAGTCTCTGTAATTTATAAGCATGCACACCAAGAGGCATCTTGGGATCAGTCTCTGATCTCTGTCCACTTAGCTGGACTGTGGTGATGGAGTGCCATTTATTATGATCACTTGTTTGATTGAATTCAAAATGTGAAGAAATTGACAAAAGTGAGAATTTGTATATTCAGAGCGAATCAATAAATGTTATGCCTTTGACATAATATAAAATTGGGTCCTTTTTTAATGGTTGCACACCTGAAAGTTTTCAGATATTCCATTTCAATGTGTGAAAAAGTATCTCTAACCAATAATCGTTGGAATGCCTTCATATCACGCTTTGTTTCTTCTGACCTGAATTGAAGATTACACTTCCCTCATAATCACTAAATAACATGTACTTAATCTCAGCATTTCCTTTTTACAATATGCTTTGTGGTGTAATCTAGAGCTCCATTTTTGTTAACAAAATAATGCATTATCTATTTACAAGCTTTACTCATATAAAATATAATACAAAAAGTGGCGGTGTAGTGGCTCAGTGGTTAGCCCTGCTGCCTCACAGCGCCAGGGACCCGGGTTTGATTCAAGCTTCCAGTTACTGTGTGGCGGTTGCATATTCTCCCCATGTCTGCATGGGTTTCTGCCACTTGCTTTGTTTTCATCCCCAGTCCAAAGATGTGCAAGTTAGGTAGGTTTACCATGCTAAATTATGCATCGTGTTCAGGGATGTGTAGGTTAGGTGAATTAGCCATGGAAAATGCAGGGGTAACAGGGATAGAGTACAGATCTCGGTGGGATGCTCTTCAGAAGGTTGGTGTGAACTTGAGGGGGCAAATGACCTATTTCCATACTGGGGATTCTAGGAAAAAGAACAATGCTTTATCTTGTTTTGCATGAATGGCTCAATGGGAAGGTTATGAAATTTGACAGAGCCATAGAGCTGTAGAGCACAGAAACAGACACTTCGGTCCAACTCGTCCATGCCGACCAGATATCCCAACCCAATCTAGTCCCGCCTGCCAGTACCCAGCCCATATCTCCAAACCCTTCCTACTTCTGCCTTTTAAGTGTTGCAATCGTCCTAGCCTCCACCACTTCCTCTGGCAGCTTATTCCATACACACACCGCCTTCTGTGTAAAAAAGTTACCTCTCAGGTCTCATTTATATCTTTCTCCTCTCACCCTAAACCTGTGCCCTCAAGTTGTGGACTTCCTCACCCCAGAGAAGAGACTTTATCTATTTATCTTATCCATGCCCGTCATGATTTTATAAACCTCCATAAAGTCACCTCTCAGCCTCAGACACTCTAGGGAAAACAGCCCCAGCCTATTGAACCTCTCCCTGTAGCTCAAATCTACCAACCTTGGTAACATCCTTGTAAATCCTTTCTGAACCCTTTCAAGTTTCACGACATCTTTTCGATAGGAAGGAGGCCAGAATTGCACGCAATATTCCAAAAGTGGCCTAAACAATGTCTGTACAGCTGCAACATGACCTCCCAAACTCCTTTACTCAATGCTTTGACCAATAAAGGAAAGCATTCCAAATGTCTTCTTCACTATCCTATCTATCTGCGACTCCACTTTCAAGGAGCTATGAACATGCACTCCAAGGTTTCTTTGTTCAGCAACAATCCCTAGGACCTTATCATTAAGTGTATATGTCCTGCTAAGATTAGCTTTTTCAAAATGCAGTACCTCGCATTTATCTAGATTAAACTTTGTCTGCCTCTTCTCAGCCCATTGGCCCATCTGATCAAGATCCCATTGTAATTTAGGGATCCTTCTTTTCTGTCCATTACACCTCCAATTTTGGTGTCACCTGCTAACTTACTAACTATACCTCTTATACTCATATCCAAATCATTTATATAAATGACAAAAAGTAGTGGACTCAGCACCGATCCTTGTGGCATTCCCCTGGTCACAGGCCTCCAATCTGAAAAGCATCCCTCCACCACCACCCTCTATCTTCTACTTTTGAGCCAGTTCTGTATCCAAATGGCTAGTTCTCCCTGTATTCCATGAGATCTAATCGTAATTATTTCTCAACTTTTAATTTGAAAAATGTTTGGTCACTAATACTTGTTGTTATCTTTTAAAATTGCTCAGAAATATAAGAGTGGCAATTCAAATTTCTTGACAAATAAGAGAAATAAAAACAGAAATTGCTGGAAAAACTCAGGTCTGGCAGCATCTGTAGAGAGAAAGCAGAGTTGACATTTCGGATCCAATGACATTTCTTCAGAACACAAGATTTTGTGCAAATGGGACAGGGAATAAAGTCAGAAATTGATGCAGGTAACTGTGGTGAAGACTCAACTTTTCAGTAAGATAAAATTTGTGATATTTATAAGCAAAAGGAGTTTAATCTACTTCAAAGATTGGCATTCTGGAGATGTGGATTTTCTGATCAAACATATAGCATGTACTTCACATAGTGAGTGACAAGAGCTTCAGAGTATATTGGTTCCATGTAGAGGGTTATCTGTCATATTATGCCTATGCTTAGCTTTCAGGGTGTAATTTAATTTTTTCGCACAGAAGAAATAATCTATTCAAAGCCAGAAGGTGTTTATAACACTATCAGTTATTTCAGCCCAAACCAAGAATGTAGTTTCGTCAAATTTGAACTGAGATGCTTTAAATATATATTTTTTCACAATAACAGTACCATGTTATTTGAAAGGATTTGACTGTAAAAATGTTTTCAGTTTAGTCATTTTAAAAAAAAAGTGATGGAGCTCTCCCCTGGGCAGATTTTCAACGAGAAAAAAAATTAATTCCAGTTCACACACCAGAGGGTACTAAGCTGCTTTGTATAATTTAGTTGAACTTCAATTGCATTCATATACTTGAATGCGACATGCACTGACATACCAGAATCTAGAACAATTAAAATCTGGCCAAACACTGTACTCACTGAATTTTAAAAAAAATCAAAACATGCTTTCCCTCCAAACTCTTCTGTTGCCTCCAATGTTGTGACAAAAGATTTTGATGGTCTGTGTGATGTTTAGGGATGCTTTCTTTTACCTTAAGCTCTGTAGATGCTGGAATTTTGTCAGCAAATACATGCTGCTTTGGTGAATTGCCCTGTTGTCCAGTGAGTAAGTTATTTGTTTTTAATGATTTTTCATTCATTGCCTTGTTTCTTAAATCAAGTAATTGTCCTCTTTACCAATCTTAAATTCTTCTCTTGATTGGTTGAGGATGTGTTCCATAGTGTTCTCCTTCAACCTATTGGAGGACTGACTCCAGTGGTTGTGGTCAATGTTGAGAAAATGAGTTATTGTTTAGCAGGGAGAAGAAAGATATTGTATTTTCAAGGAGAGAGGATGAGCTGATTTTAATCTTGTTGTTGTACTAATAACTGGGTCAGTGAATGGTTAAAATTACTTGGGCTCCATCCCTATTTGACAGCCACCAAGGACTTGCCATCCTGAATTTTAATCTGCTTTACTGAGAAGATGACAAGGACACTTACCTAAAACTAAATGAGTCCTTATGCAAACAGATCAAATCTTGATGATGTCATTGGAACTATAGTGCAACTTTAACTACTAGCCTTAAGCAGGAAACTATAGCTTTTACTCCACTTGAAGACACTGAGAATCCAAGAGTGGCAAGCAATTAACATCAGGGCAATGAAGATGATCAAAAGGAATGGTAGAAAACTGCTTGTCATTGGGAATATGTTAGAGTCTATCTCTAATGATATAATAGCAAAGTGTTTAGAAATACATAATATAATTAAGCAAGGTCAGCAAGGCTTCATGAAGGGAAAAGCATGCCTTACAAATTCATTTGAATTATTTTGAGAAAGTATCAAGCAGCTAGATAAAGCAAAACTTGGTGAATATAATATATTTGAATTTCCATAAATCATTCAATAAGATACCACACTCAGGGCTGCTTATTAGGTTAAATCCCATCATGGTGTGGGTAGAAATTTAGCTTGCATTGAAAACTGACTAACTAGTAATAAAGGAGGCATTTTCAGGATGCCAACCTGTAGCTAGTGGAGTACCACAATTATTTACAATATATATATTAATGGCTTTGATGAGCAAAATGAATGTATTATTGATAAATTTGCAAACGGTAAGGCAAATTATGAGGATGACTGAATCTACAGAAGAATAAGGACAGATTAAGTCAGTGGGAAACACTTAGCAGTCAGAATATAATGTGGGAAAATGTGAGGGTGAAAACCTTTGGCTGGAAGAATCGGTAATGTTGATTACTTATGATAATTGTATTAATACAACAAATACACGCATTTACATCTGAACTCTAAATGTAAATGGCCTTATCAGAGGCTGGATAATTACATTGGAATCATGGATAGTACTGATTTTGCAATCCGGATCATTCTCTAAATTTAGTTCAAAGAAATTAATTAATATTGAGACAATGCTATTTTATGTTGTGAAGCTTGTGGAATATTGAGTTGCAGTCCCACATTACGTATTGTTCTATAAACTCAGTATAAGAGTTATCTCAATTTAAAGTAACAAACCAAACCATTGATTTGAATACTCCACTCATAAATATTCTTCCAACAATAATGTATTTTTGGCATAAATATCTCTTCATCAAAGACATTGTTTCATAGCTTACTGCTCAGTTTCACTGTTACTGTATCAAAGTGCTGGAATTATGTCCCTAACATCATTGTGAGTCTACCTACAACAAATGGACTGCATTGATTCAAGAAGGCAGGTCACTAAAATCTTCTCAAAGGCAACAGGAGATGGGCAATAAATGCTGGCCCAGTCAGTGACACCTACATTCTATGAGTAAATTAAAAACAACTATGATATTCTCTTTAAATTAGACCTTCTGGAATAAAATTGAACACCTGAATACTCAAAAATGTAGCCAATAGGAGCATTACTGGATAAGGGTTTGCCTTTCCCTTAGCTAAAATATGTTTGGAAATCAATTTGATGTAGGTAATTGTATTAGAGAACTTGTAATTGTGTAGTTAAGGCATGTTCCTGATTGATGTGAGGACATGCATGTATTGTATTTTTCTCAAATTGCTTCCATTAAGAAGCACGAGTGATAGTTATTTGTCTAAATCACAGTATTGCTATTGATTTTACCATTTACAGCACTAAATTTCACTTGAATTTCTCCAATCTTGTATCTACGCAATTAACCTTGTTAACGGAGCTCACTGCTGTACAATGCCACTTCTCAACCAAACTCCCAAGCAGCCAATTTAATTGGATTGAAAAAAAGATTCAATAATAATAACCTTTTATTCTAAGCAAAGGTGTCAAGCCTAGTGAAAATTTTCCACAAGGAACTGATCACCGGTATTTGCAGCTACAACTGTAACCTGAGAAAATTCCCACAGCTTCTACATTTCCCATGATTGACTCAGGGTGAATGAGCATGAACTATGGTCCTCACATGAAGAACTGTCAATTTGAGTCAAGACTTCAGGAACAGGTGCAAGGTAGAGATTAATTACTTATTTTAGTGGATGTGGCTTAGAGCGTAGGGAATAGGGACAGGCTATCCAGCCCTTTGTAAATCTGTTAGACTGTTGGATGGCTTAACTGATTTATTAAACTCACTCTGAAGATAGAAATTATCTTAATAGTACAGAAATGTCTTTATATGTTTAATTCTTTGTTATATCTTTAGATATTTAAGACTTCTTCATAAAAACATACATACAAACTAAATTTTTAATGTGGGCCATTCAATCCCCTTGAGCATGCTCTGCCATTGAATAGGATCATGGCTGATCCAATTATAACCTCAAATTTGCACTCCGATCTACCTGGCTAATATGTCACTCCCTTGCTACACAAGAATCTATATACCCCTGCCTTAAAAAGTGTTGAGGACTCTGATTCCACTACTTTTCAGGCAGACAGATTCCAGGATTCATGCCCTCTGAGGTAAAACTTTTGCCACATCTCAGTTATATATAGAACAAGTAATTTTTCCCATAAGAGGAAGACCCCTCAGCTTACGTTTCAATCAAGTCACCCCAATTCCAGCATTAGTCTAATAAACCATGTCTGAACTGCCTCCAATGCATCTATATCCTTCATTGTCACAATATTCCAAATGCAGTCTCAGCACTGCCCTGTATAATTTAAAAATAACCTCCTTACTTTTATGTTTGATTACCCTTGAAATAAATTATAGCATTCTATTAGCTTTCCTAATTACTTTCTGTACTTGTGTACTCACCTTTTGTGACTCATGCAAGAGGACACCCAGATCTTGTTGCATTTCAGAGCTCTGCATTTAGGTATTCTTGCTCTTTTATTTATCCTGTCAAAATAGACAATTTTACATCTTCCCACATTATGCTCCATTTGCCATATCTTTGCCTGTTAGCAACCTATCCATATCTTTTTGTAATCTCCTTAAGTCTTCGTCATAACTTAATTTTCTACCTATCCATTTCACATCTACTGCAGATTTGTTGCTCTCTCCTGTGGCTTGTAAAATACTTAATTGGGATTTAGCTCACGTTTTGTTAGGATTGATACCTGTGAATTTTTATTTCAGCTGTTTTGGTTTATCATTTAATTCCTATGTCAGGTCATTACTAGGCCTGGATATGATTTCTACACATCTTCATTCCTAAAGCTGGATATTTGGTGCTAGATTTGTTCCGAACAAAATCAACCGCGTGCCTTTGTAGTTTGTAGTTGAAGCATGGTAATCAGTGTCCAAAACCTGATTGGACTTGAACTTTCTTCTCAAACGAGATTGTCTCTCAGTCGCTTTTGGGACGGAGGATGGAAGAGGTGGGTATGCATGTTTGAGTTTATCTCCAAATCCAGGTGAAGAAATACATTCCGTGTCTTGTGGACCCTTCCTAACTCCTCTCTTGTTATGTCAATGTACAGATAAAAGCTATATCAGCTGGATTAAACTCATGGAACTTTTTTTTATTGTTAATGCTGGTTAATGCTCAGTGATGTGAGGATAATTTGTGAAGGATCATTGTGTTTTAGCGAATTTTGAGAAGATTTGTAGCTCAGGTTGAGGTTTTTTTAAAAATTAGATTAGATTACTTACAGTGTGGAAACAGGCCATTTGGCCCAACAAGTCCACACGGCCTGCCGAAAAGCAACCCACCCAGACCAATTCCCCTACATTTACCCTTCACCTAACACTATGGGCAACTTAGTATGGCCAATCCACCTAACCTGCACATTTTTGGATTGTGGGAGGAAACTGGAGCACCTAGAGGAAACCCACGCAGTCACAGAGAGAATGTGCAAACTTACACCGAGAGTCGCCTGAGGCAGGAATTGAACCCGGGTCTCTGGCGCAGCAGTGCTAACCACTGTGCCACCGTGCCGCCCATGAAATAACTCCAGACACAGGAATAGGATTGCCAAGCCTCTCAATCCATGCGGAACAAATACTGGCCTCCAGATGAAGGGTTTTGCCTGAAACGCCAACCCTCCTGCTCTTCAGATGCTGTGCTTCTCCAGCGCTACTCTTTTTGACTCTGACTCTCCAACATCTGCAGTCCTCGCTTTCTCCAATGATGCCCACATTCCAAACAAGGGATAAAGCTGCAATTCTTGGATCCACTGAACCTTCTCATTACCAGAGCAGAGTTCTGGATGTAGGTTTTCTTGCTGAGCTGGAAGGTTCATTTTCAGATGTTTCACCACCATACTAGGTAACATCTTCAGTGAGCCTCCTGTGAAGCTTCTTTTGGAGGCTCACTGATGATGGTGACGAAACAGCTAAAAACTATGTTTGCAGTGAAGAGATGACGAAAGACATGGTGATCTGTACAATTCTGCATTAGTATAACACCAGATATTGTTTACAGAAGATCACACGTCAGTTCATGAGAATCTATTTGACATGTTGCAGGTGTGCATATAGTGCACATAGAGTAGATGAAAGAGAACCAATAGATTTGTTATATTTGTATTTGTATTTGTAGAAGGTTTTCGACAACATACCTCACAGAAGGTAAAGTTATAGGATGGGTCCACAGTGTTGGAAGTAGTATATTGGCATGGATAGAGAATTGGCAAATTGGTAGGAAACAGCAAGGATTGGCAACCCGTGACCAGTGGGGTTCCATAGGGATCAATGCTGGGACTGCAACTGTTTACAATGAATATTAATGATACAATACAATGTTAGCCGTTATTTCAGGGAGGTTGGAGTATAAGAGAACAGAAGTCTTATTACAACTGTTCAAGGTGCTATTGAGCCCACATATGGAGTACTGTGAGCAGTTGTGGTCGCCTTGTTTAAGGAAAGATATAATTTTCTTTGAGGCAATTCAGAGTAGATTTGCTGGATGATCCCTGGTATGGAGGAATTGTCTTATGAACAAAGATTAAACAGGTTGGGACTTTAACTCCTGGAGTTTAGAAGAATGAGAGGTGATCTCACTGAAACATTTGGATTCTTAAGGGACCTGACAGGGTAAATATTGAGAGTCTAGGATCAGACGACATAGTCTTACATTGGTGCCAATTTATTCTGAGACTATGATGAGGAGGAATTTCTTCTATCAGAGGTTTGAGAATCTTTGGAACTTCTTGCAACAGAGAGTTGTGAAGGCTGAGATAGATTCTTGATCAGTAAGGGAATTAAGGGTTACAGGGAAAACACACAAAAGGTGTCGTGAGGAGTTTCGGATCAGCCATGATCTTATTGAATGGTGGAGCAGGCTCGAAGGGTCAACAGGCCTGCTGCTGTTCATGTTTCTCATGGTCTTATAGACTGGCACTTTTAATGTTTAGTTGCATGTAAGAAATGTCTTGACAATATAAACTTTAATTCAAGTTTCACAAAAGCTGCTTGCTGGCGAGCTGTGGCATTTGAACTAGAAAATGATTCAATGGAATCATTTTTGGTTATTTTCCCTAATTTGTGCTAATGGTTGTAAGCAAGTAACCTGTTAGAGTTTACTTGATTTGATGTGCTTTCAAGCACTTGTCTTTCTTGCACATCTTACTGTAGCTAGAAATCTGTTTGGCTAACTCCGTTTAGACATCGCGTGTAAAGCTTACTGTAGTCGCATTCTTGCCATTTGACATTAAACATACTTCAGAATGCTCATGTAAATTATGCTGTCAGATATAACAGTCAACATGTTTGCTTTGTTGATCAGCATGTTGTCTCTTGTGTATAGAAATGTGGTAGTGTCTTATATTAGACCAAGCACAGCAGCTGTGTACCTGTCAGCTTCCCTTTCCTCTGGGTTCTATCTTAGAGTGAAGAAGTCATTTTTAGAGTGCTGATTTCATTTTGGCTTGGGACAATGTGATTACTATTAGGGGTGCTGCATGTTACTTGGTAATATGTTTATTCTGCCTTATTGATGCATTCAACTTAGCATAGTCTTCCTTAGGGAGTTTGAAATGGGAGCATGAACTATTTGTGTTGTATATGTATGGGCCATTTTCTGCATTTGAAGATTTTCCAAAATCCAATCCATTGCTGCTCATAATCAATAATATTACAGGATGTTTATTTTCTAATATCATGTTAACTTTTTTAGTATGGAATGCTAGGAGAGAGAAAATGTAAGAAATAAAACTGTGCTTGCATAAGAAAAGGAAGGATTGCAGCAAGATCATATGGAGAATTTCATTTACATCTTAGGTTAACCTCAATTAATTCTGTGGTATTTCTTAAATAATCACACATATTCCAGTGCATACTTCAAGACTTGGACACGGTTTCATGCTTTACCTCACTAGACCTTATTGTATTAACTACAGTCACTGCACATCAAAATATTTTGGTGTGCTTTGAGCCATATGAGAGATGTGTGATCCTGTTCTCTGCAAGTATCTTTCTTGTTTGTTGATGTCTTACAATTTGTTTTTTTCACGACTGACCATTACAATTTAGGCCCCTTGTGCAAATTGAAATTTGAAAACCATGCACTCAAGTTCCAAGACTTAGATTCTCTGGCATTCCATTGATACTTTGCTGCAGAATTTGTCTGGACGGCCACTGCTGGTCACATGAAGGACAGAGAACATCATGTTGTCAAATTGTATTATTCAGGTTGAAAGTAATAGTCAACTGTTATGATCCTAGCTGATGGTAATGCTGGGCAAGTCAGATCCCAGAGTGAATTCTGATTTGACAGATCCTAAGTTTCATTTTTGGCAATTTGTAAACCGTGATGGTTAATCTCTGAACATATTTATGGGGCTAGGTAAAAGCAATGACTGCAGATGCTGGAAACCAGATTCTGGATTAGTGGTGCTGGAAGAGCACAGCAGTTCAGGCAGCATCAGAGCAGTAAAATCGACGTTTCGGGCAAAAGCTCTTCATCAGGAACCTTTTAACAAAGCATCAAACTTTGTTGGAGCTTTTCTCTTATTAATTTCAAATCCACTCAGGACCTTTTAGTTCCACTGTTAGTGCTAACTTGCCTGATGACCCTCTGAATGACCTACTCTGTCTGATAGAAACCTGCACATTTGCTTGTTGGTACACGCAACTGACCATTTCTCTCTCTTTTCTCTCATTATTTTCTAAATCAGTGACCGATTCACCTCAATTTCTTAAAAGCCTAATTTCATTTCAGTCAAACAAATTTCCAGATGACCCAACCCTACTGTCAGAACTCACAAATGTAATTTAAACTATGTTTCCCCTTCTTAACTCATACAAATCAAACTTAAATGTATACATAGTTTTATTCACTTTAAAACCCACATGTCCAAATACTAATAACAATAGAATGAACTTTCAAAACGTGATTTATTTTACAGATTTATAATAAGAGAAGGATAAGCACCGAATCCAGTCCTTGACTGAAATGATACAACACTGAAAACAGTACTACAGATCTTGAGGATCCTTTCAGAGTCTAATGAGCTTTTAATGACCCTATGGTTGGCTTGTTGTCCCCTATTATCACTGAAAACATTCAAAATAATTGGTTAAAGTAATGCACCTGCAGAACAGAGAAAATTGGACATGAAAGACCACAAGCTAGAATTTTGACATGTCAGATCAAAACAGTCCTATCACAAACAGCTCGTGAACTTGCCTTCATTTTATAAAAATCATTTTGTGCAGATGGAATATGAGCTTCCAGAATTTAGATTGACTTTGTCTTAATTCTAATACCTGACTGATATTAAGTAGCTTCATCCTAATTTTAATTCTTGCTGCCCATTGTGGACTGGCAAGCGTCACTGACAGAATTTCATGCGTGCTTTAACATGTAATGATTTCTGTCCAGTTACTCAGTTTTCCCAGATAATAATTCCAACCCTCAGGAATTTACGTTAGAAATGTTAACAAACTGTTTTAAAGTCTTTAAAGATTCAGTTTTATAGCTTATTAGACATGTGCTTTGCTGGCTGGGCCAGTATTTATTGCCTCATTTCTAATTGCTGCTTGAATTGACAAGCTTTTTTATGGCCATGAGAGGGCAATTGAGAGTTGGAGTTACATGCAGGCCAGCCCAGGTAATGTGAGCATTTGTGAACCAGATAGGTTTGTGCAACAATCATTAATGGCTCCATGATAGCCATTGGATCAGCTTTTAATTCCAGATTTTCACAGATTCAAATTCACCATTACCATGATGGGGTTCGACTCCATGTACCCAGAGTTTTAGCTTGTATTTCTGGATTACTAGTCCAGTGTCAATAATGCAATAATATGGCATTCCATAAACATGAACACCAAAGCATACATTGGTGCCAATTAGCAGTGCTGTTTTAACTGCGCAATATTTCAGTTATAGAGTCATAGAGATATACAGCATGGAAACAGACCCTTCCGTCCAACCTGTCCATGCCGACCAGATATTCCAACCCAATCTAGTCCCACCTGCCAGCACCCAGCTCATATCCCTCCAAACCCTTCCTATTCATATACCCATCCAAATGTCTCTTAAATGTTGCAATTGTACCAGCCTCCACCACATCCTCTGGCAGCTCATTCCATACACGTACCACCCTCTGTGGGAAAAGGTTGCCCCTTAGGTCTCTTTTATGTCTTTCCCCTCTCACCCTAGTTCTGGACTCCCCGACCCCAGGGAAAAGACTTGCCTATCTATCCTATCCATGCCCCTTATCATTTTTGTAAACCTCTATAAGGTCACCCCTCAGCCTCCGACGCTCCAGGGAAAACAGCCCCAGCCTGTTCAGCCTCTCCCTATAGCTCAGATCCTCCAACCCTGGCAACATCCTTGTAAATCTTTTCTGAACCCTTTCAACTTCCCCAACATCTTTCTGATAGGAAGGAGACCAGCATTGCACGCAGTATTCCAACAGTGGCCTAACCAATGTCCTGTACAGCCGCAACATGACCTCATAACTCCTGTACTCAGTGCTTTGATCAATAAAGGAAAGCATACCAAATGCCTTCTTCACTATCTTATCTACCTGCGACTCCACTTTCAAGGAGCTATGAACCTGCATTCCAAGATTTCTTTGTTCAGTAACACTCCCTAGGACCTTACCATTAAGTGTATAAGTCCTGATAAGATTTGCTTTCCCAAAATGCAGCATCTTGCATTTATCTAAATTAAACTCCATCTGCCACTTCTCAGCCCATTGACTGATCTGGTCCGGAACTGTTGTAATCTAAGATAACTCTCTTTGCTGTTCACTACACCTCCAATTTTGGTGTCATCTGCAAACTTACTAACTGTACCTCTTATGCTCGCATCCAAATCATTTATGTAAATGACAAAAAGTAGAGGACCCAGCCCCGATCCTTGAGGCATTCCACTGGTCACTGGCCTCCAGTCTGAAAAACAACCCTCCACCACCACCCTCTGCCTTCTACTTTTGAGCCAGTTCTGTATCCAAATGGCTAGTTCTCCCTGTATTCCATGAGATTTAACCTTGCTAATCAGTCTCCAATGGGGAACCTTGTCGAATGCCTTACTGAAGTCCATATAGATCACATCTACTGCTCTGCCCTCATCAATTTTCTTTGTTACTTCATCAAAAAACTCAATCAAGTTTGTGAGACATGATTTCCCACGCACAAAGCCATGTTGACTATCCCGAATGAGTCCTTGCCTTTCCAAATACATTTGCATCCTGTCCCTCAGGATTCCCTCCAACAACTTGCCCACCACCGAGGTCAGGCTCATTGGTCTATGTTTCTCTGGCTTGTCCTTACCACCCTTCTTAAACAGTGGCACCACGTTTGCCAACCTCCAGACTTGTGACTATCGATGATACAAATATCTCAGCAAGAGGCCCAGCAATCACTTCTCTAGTTAGGAAATATATGACATTTTTTTGTGCTTAAATCCTGAAACTGTGTCTGTTTCCATTACATCACTATATTTCAATCTCCCCTGGTCCTTCTTTCCATTTTCTACTCTGTCTCTTCCTTTCTGATCCCTTTACTCATTGTTTCTCTCCCCCATATACTCTTTGTGGTTTTGTATTATCCCCATAGGCTTTGCTGTCTATTGTTCTCCATTTTAAACCTCCCTTTGTTTATTGTGTTCAGTTCTTTCTGTGTCTTTCCTCATACTATAATTTCAGTTTTAGTGTATTTCTGTCTCTGCACCCTCCAATTTTTAAACTGTTTTTCAAAGAATCTCATGACTGTACTTTCTTCTGAAGACTTCCATTTGACTTCAAGATTCAAGCTTCCCTATCTCAGTGTGATTGCACAGTTGTGCTGGTTGTTCACTGCGGTATCTGGAGAATGCTGCATTGTCAAAAATATCATCTTTTGGATCAGATATTAAATGAAATCCTCTTGTTTAAATGAATGTAAAATTGTAATACAACTTGGATTATATTCCAGAAGAATTAAATGGGCCATCTTTCCTCAAGTATTTGCGCTCTTCTCATAATAACCACACTACTAGTAACAACTTCTATTCCTCCATGCAATACCTGAGAGGAATTTTCTTATAGATGAACGCATGTTAGGCACCCTTCCATCGCAGCAGAAATTAACCTGTGTTCACCATGATCTCCTCTTCATTCATGCTGTGAAATTTTCATTTTACTGACTATTATTGTAGTTTATTATTAGCTAATGAAACATGTGTGGATGTAGGTGGTAACATTGTGAATTTTTAAATGTTTTTAGTTTCCTCTTTTGTCACAGTTATAGTATACTGATACAGGATAGGTCTTGTAGGGCTGAGTTGAGAAATTTCTTTACCCAGAGAATGTTGAGCCCATGGAATTCTTGCTACACAAAATGGTGGAGGCCACAATATTGATTACTTTGAAGAAGGATTTAGATATAGTTCTTGGGGCTAAAGGGATTAAAGGGTTTGGGAAGAATGTGAGTTGGATGATCAGCCATGATCACGTTGAATGGTAGAGTAAGCCCGAAGGGCCGAATGGCTTACTCGTGCTCTTATTTTCTATTTTTCAATATTTCTATGTTTAGTGAGTAACTACAGCCCAGTAGGATTATTCATCAGTTTGTAGCTAACTGATTTCTCAGCATTGCTGTTCATATGAACTGTCAGCTATGCAAAGTAAGTGGCTGTTTTGATGCTCCCATGGAGATTTATGTGAAATTGTAACAGACACTGAAATTGACAGTAGATCTTCTTGATTAATTGTGAACATGTTTTAGAAGCAAATTCACTTCCTGCCTTTCTCAAGGACCACATGCTTCTAGTTATAAAGTGCACAAGTTATGGCCCACTTTACACTGCTCAGTGTAAGGAGTCTTGTTTACATGGATTGATGTATTTTGTAAAATCTAGTCAGACTGGTGCACTAGGAAGCAGAGACAGCCAAACTGAACTTGGATAAAGTAATCAGCTTGATGTGGGAAGTATTTTTCATGATGTAGTAAAGCAGAAAGTTAAAGGTCGGGGTGGTGGAAAGATAAATTGTGTAATTAGGAACGTTTATATATTGTTTACAGTACTGGTCTTGATTCTTAAACCTGATTGGGGCAAGAGTGATGATTTTACAGGGCTGGCAAAGATAATGTGTTACTGGATACATTACTGTGGCAATACTATAATAGAAATGTATCAATGTTCGTACATTTTGCAAGCTTTATTTAAAGTGGGGTATCAGAAAATAGCATAATCTTTGAATGCGAAATTCCTTTAGTATTTGTGCGTTGCTAATTGTTCCTCCAAAATTATGCATTATTGACCTTGTTATGCATTCTGTTTTACAATTTTACACTTTGAGGGAAAGCTCTGAGAAGTCCCTCATTGGAGCTCAGTTCATTTGTTTTTTGACCACCATGATTAACAGTGGGTTGTTGCCTTCCACAGATAGTACTTTCAAGTCCCTATCATTACATAAACTATCATTTTCTATTGGATGTTTCTTCTCTTGATTGTTTGTTGGACTGTTTGGGGAAAGAAATAAACATTAAAGTCTCAGCTTTAAACAGTGTGCCTAAAGGGCAACCAGTTACACTTAGATTTCCAGAAGGCATTTAGTAAGGTGTCACATTGAAGATTCTCATGGCATTGGGGGTAACATTCTTGCATGGCTGAAGGATTAACAAACACGAAGCAATGATGAGGCAGAAATAGGTAATTTTCAGATTTGTGAGATGTGATGAGGATCTGTGCTCAGACTTCAACTAGTTACATTTAACATTTATAATTTTGATGAAAGGATCTAACATATTATTGCTAAATTTTCTGATGATACAAAGAATGGTCTGGAAGTAACTTGCAAGACGTCTGCAGAGGGATGTAGATAGGTGAAGTAAATAGCTGAAAATTTGGAAGATGGAGTATAATGTTGGAAAATGGGAACTTAACTTTGACAGGAAGAATAGAAAAGCATGTGTTTAAATGCAGAACTCTGGGATACAGGAACCTGTGTTTCCTGGTACAAAAGTCTATGAGTGTGGTACTGGAAAAGCACAGTCGGTCAGGCAGCATCCGAGGAGCAGGAGAGTCGGGCATAAGCCCTTCATCAGGAATGAGGCTTGTGGGTCAAGGAGGCTGAGAGATAAATGGGAGGGGTGTGGGGCTTGGGGGAAGGTAGCTGGGAAAGCAATAGGTGTATTCTGTACAGTTTTGCTTTCTTTATTTAATAGAAGACAAAATTGTGCTAGAATCTTATTGCACTCTCAGCTACCTTCCCCCACCCCTCTCCCTTTTATTTCTCAGCCCCTTAGCCCACAAGCCTCATTTCTGATGAAGGACTTATGCCCGAAACATCGCTTCTCCTGCTCCGTGAATGCTGCCTGACTGGCTGTGCTTTTCCAGCACCACGCTTTGACTCTGATCTCCAGCATCTCAGTCCTCACTTTCTACTATCTTTGTACAAAAGGTTGATATACAGGTAGAACTATTACTTAAGAAAGCAAATGGAATGTAATAAAATTATTGGAATATAAAAGTAGGGATATTTTTCTCACTTTAATTGAATATCCATGTTTGGAGTATTCTGTACAATTTTGGTTTCTTTATTTAACAAAGGACATAATTGGATTAGAAGCATTTCAAAGAAGATTCTCTTGATTGATAGCTGATACCGTGGGATATTTTGTTAGGAAGGTTTGCACAGGCTGAGCCTATATCCATGACACTCAGAAGATTGAGAAGTGATCTTATTGAACCATGAAATCTTGCATGAACTTGTCAGGGTGGAAGTTTTCCTTGTGGGGATAAAGTTTAAACATAAGGGTTGTTTTTTTAGGATGGGGATGAATAGAAATATTTTATGTGCGGGTTGAGAGTCTTTGGAACCATCCTGTCAGAAAGCAGTGGAGGCCATTGAACATTTTTAAGGTGGAGCAGTTGGATTATTGACTAATCAGCGAGTCAGCAGATGTTGGGGGTAGATAGGAATGTTGGAGCCATAATCATGATGTTATTAAATGATGGAGCAGATTCAAAAAGGTCTAATAACCTTCTTCTCCGGATTTATATGTCCATACGCTCAGTGTATCGAACTCGCTTTAATTATTTAAATTATATCACAAGATTTAGTTATAACTCTATACATGACTGTCAAATTCTTTATTTAATTTTATTTATAATTCATCAAACCAAGGAAGGAAAGCACTGTTCTGATTAGGATTTGGACTTATTGACTATCTCACAAAGTGCTTCATAGATTCTGTCACCATGAAAGTCATGCTGTCCGTCATTGATTCACTTCTGTTCTCTGAAGGCAGAGGTAGCAAGCTTTTTATGTGGAAAACACAATAGACATCAAATGACTTTGTGTAATATGATGTGTAAGTGTTGCCGCATGGCTGTCCCTTGTGAAATGTTGAATGCTCCATGTTGCCTCTATTTGCTCAAGTTAGCTCCCAAACTCCAACTGTTCTTGACAATGGCAATATTCTTTCTTACTGACTGACCTGATGTGTTCACTGTAAACTGAGTATTTGTTCTTTCACAATCCTGATACTGAGGAAATATGAATGACTTCAAATGATTTTGTGTGCAAAAGTCAGGCGATTTGGGTTCAGAGTGTTGTTTACTGCGAGATGGTAAACCATGTTAATGAACTGCTCATGAAATGCATGAAATTGATACAACAAAGATTTGATTTTTTTGAGGAGAATGTAATGGTATAGATAGGAAGCAGGGTGTTGCTCTTCTTTGTCTTTTCTTCCTTGCAGGATAGAGGGAAGTGGATCACCTAAACTATCTCAAATGCCAAAGGTTTTTTTTTCTACTCATTGAACTACCATTTTGAAGAATGGCTTGGAGCAGGGCAATTATTTGAAAGATTCCACCAAATTTTTTCGTCATTTTGTTTTTGCTAAGATTTCACTCCCTGATGCTCAATGTATGATGTTTGAGTTCTATGAACATGAAAAGAAAATATTGCACCTTTATGTGTGATGTAACTGGCTGCTGGACAACCTACTAAGTTTGTAATTATCAAAAACCACCCTCACTGACCCCAAAAGAGTATTTTTATATTTGTTGACAGTTGAATTACAATTAAAAAAATGTTTTTAATGCTTCTTTATTTTGGCTTCCAAATTGATCCAATCATCTTCATTTTGCTGACTGAACACGTAAAATGCAAGTTAAGGAAATCAGTGATTTTTAACTCCTTGGGTTTCTATCTGTAAGAATGCTTCAGTGTGATTGGCTACCTCCCCTACTAACTGGAGATTTTCTTGATGTGGCCATCAAGTTTAAATTGCCACCGTGAAAAGGAAGTTGAGACCACAGAGATTATAAGATGGTTGTGGGAAGCTTTCTTCACAGTCATTAGTGAGCACCATTGACTCACTGCTGACTAAAATCCTGCCCCTTTTTAAAAAATGAAATGCTTTTGAATGTCATGCGGCTCCTTTCCCTCCAAATGTCATTCTGAGGTTCTATCATCAAATGACATTACCTCAAGGTTAAAAAATACAGGCAAAAGTATCTATGTGATCATTCACAACACAAGCATCTCTCATGTGAGCAGTGCTAATTAAACACATCGTAGGTAGGTTAAAAGCTTCCTGACAAGTGAAAATTTTCCATAGAAAGAAAACCATTGTTGACCTGAATACAGATAGATTGTAGAGAAGTGAGACTTGCACGAGTTAAATATTTATCTTGGCAAGCAAAGTTCACTGCTTCTCAAAATGGACAAATGGAAACTATTTTAAATCTATATTTGCAGCCCTATGACTTAAGTAATCAACATCAGGATTTAGATCAAACTTGAATATAAAAATATTTGCAAAAAACCTGCTAATAACTTCAGTGAGCTCTTCAGGTGATTGTGCAGTTTATTTTTTGGATGCTGTAGTTTGGCAATATTGTGACGATGGCAGTATTATTTGCTGTGCATGGAACAGTGCAATCCACACTCTCTCTCAGAATGGCAACTGCATGTTGTCTGTTGTTTAGCTGCTTGTGTCGATGCTTTATTAAATTACTACACTGACTTATCTGCTGTGCACTGTCTGGCACAGAGATGTACTGGTGGTTTTATTTTCCTAAATCAATAAAAGGTTTAACAATAAATATTTCCAGAGGCATGCATGTCACATTGTATTTGATGATACTGAAATTGCATAAACCTGCACAGTTTTGTATTAAGAAATCAACAAAAGTGAAGTAATTTTTCTTAAATTTGTAAAGTGTTATGTTTAGTTACAATAAATAGTCTTGTAAAAAACGAAAGCCTTATGTGTATGTACCTGTTTCACAATCTTGGGACATCTCAAAGATCTTTATGACCACTTCTGAGGTGTGCTCACTGTTGAAATGTAGGAACTACAGCAGTTGTATGCACAGCAAGACCCCATAGACAACAAAATTTTGTCATTTTCAAGTGATGTTGTTTTTGTTTCCAAAGCTGCAGTTAAGATAATTTTATGTCATGATGCCCAGTATCTTATCTGTTTTTCCAGCCATACCAACCATGAAAGTTTTATGTGGATAATTGATTTCCAAACTGCTGTCAATATTCTGATATATGCCTGAATGGCTGAATTGTGATCTCTCTCTCTCTTCCCCCCACCCCGCCATCTCTCTCTCCTCGGTTCCTTTAGTTTCATGTAGTGGCTTGAGATCAAGAATGCAGTGGCGTAACATCACTCTACTTTCTTGGTCTCAGACTGTGATGTTAGAACAAAAAATAGAATGTAATTGCCTTGTTATTAAACCAGTGAATAATTAAGAAAATGACCTTTAATATGCATAGTTACATTTACTGAACTGTTAGTGCAATTATTTAAAGGAAAAAATAGTATCTGAAAATTAACCCATTTTACTAAGTAGGTGGACTCTCTACAGTTTTTCACAAATTTTCATAGAAACCATATATTGATGCCAAAGGAATTGGGGGTAACTAAATTGAGGCATTTTATTTGGTTCTTCGGTAATGTCTACAATACAGAAATCAACTTGGTCTTTTACTTCTCTTAAACATATATTTCTATCAAATAAGTTTATATTTTTAAATTTAGTTTGCAAGTTAACACAGATTTGCCCCAGTAGGATGATCTGTTGTGATATGTCATGGGGTCCCATTGGAGAGCTGACTGTGTTAATTTACGACCTTGTTTCGTTTTGACAACCTATCTCTGTGATAATTGACATTTTAAAAATGAAATCATGTAAATTTTATTTTCTTCACAATTAAAACAATCAATGCATGTATCCAAGCCTCCCCAGACCATGAAAATTGCTCTTGTAAGTATATTCCAAATGTGAACATGTGCTGTGATCACCTAATTACCACAGTGATGTCATTTCATATATGTAATTTAAGAGCCAGTAATGGCTGACTGAAGAACATGATCCACTTCTGCCTAAAGGTCATTTATTTTACTGGCAATAGGCGCACAAACAACCAAAACTACAGTATAATCTTAAGTGAAAAAAAATCTTCTCTTCACCATTTGTGTTTCCTTTTTCCTGACTTACAAACTGTTCCAAAATCTGTTGTACATATGTATATCAATAAATTCAACCAATGTTTTCAGTGGCATTTGCTGATAAAGGTTTTGCATTCCCCATTAAGAGCTCCTCTCAACTGTTATTTTATTTTGTATCACATTAGCCTGATGTTCTTTTTGCACCATCATTACTTTTATCATTTAATATATGGCCTACCACTCCCAGCACAGATCTTCCTTTAGTTCCAGCACTTTGCCTTTTTGTTTCAGATTTCCAACATTTCTGCCGTTTTGCTTTTTCATTGGTTGACCTTACAGTATAGCTTCAGAGAAGGGTGATTTTTGATTCCAAAGTATCAATAAAGAAGGCCTTGGTGAAAAAAGTGTCTCACTATTCGGGTTGACTGTCACTCCAGTACAGTGTCAACTCATTTTCAAAAGTACTCGGTCCTTGAAATTTTCTGGGACTATTTAAATCATCAGGAGAATCTGACATAAGAACAAAGTTCTTTATTCCTCCAAAAGCTAAGCAGCTATTCATTTTCTTAGCTATGCCAAACCTGTTGTTTTTTTTACGTAAAAGACTAACATACATGCAAGATGTAACTGCTTATTATTTCAAGAACCTGAATGTCTTAATGTTCTGAATGTTAATGCTGAGAGAAGGATTTTTGTATGTAACTTTAGTTTTAGTTAAGTATAATTGAATTGTAAGCATTGCTCAGCCTGAGGTTGAAATTCATGTTAAAATATATTAAGTGTGATTTTGGAGAAGGTTTGTAGTTCAGGTTGTGGATTGAGTTGTAAGTTTGCTCACTGAACTGATAAACTTATTCTCATATGTTTCATCACAATGTCAGGTGACATCACCAGTGAGCCTCCGATGAAGCGCTGGTGTTCTGTCCCGTTTGCTGTTTATGTGTCTTGATCTGTTATGGTGGGTGACATCACTTCCCATTCTTTTTCTGAGAGGTTGGTAAATGGGGTCCAAAATGATTATTTGTTAATGGAGTTCCAATTTGAATGCCAAGCCTCTAGAAATTCCTGTGTGTGTCTTTGTTTAGCTTGTCCCAGGATGGATGTATTGTCCCAGTTTAACTGGTGTGCCTTTTCGTCTGTGTGTATGGATACTAGTGATAGTTGGTCATGTCTTTTAGTTGCTAGTTGGTGCTGATGTATCCTTGTGGTGAGTTTCCTGCCCATTAGTCCGATGTAATGTTTGTTGCAGTTCTTGATGGGTATTTTGAATATGATGCTCGTTCTGCTGGTTGTTGGTACAAGGTCCTTTAGATTCATCAGGAGCTGTTTTAGTGTGGTGGTAGGTTTGTGGGCTACCATGGGGCAGGAGTAGTCTGGTCGTCATCACTGAGATGTCTTTAATGTATGGCAGGGTGCTAGAGTCTCTGGGTGTGTTGTGTCTTCTTGTGTAGGTCTGTTGTGTGGAAATGGGGGAATGCGCTTATTGGGTACCTGTTGTTCCTGGATACATTGTATTACATTTTTCCTCGGCTTCTCGTAGTCCCATTTACCAACTTCTCAGAAAAAAATCCAGAAGTGATATCCCCCACCACAACAGATCAAGACTCGTAAATAGCAAGCAGGACAGGAAACATGCGCTTCATCAAAGGCTCACAACAGATCAGACAGTCTTTACTGAAGTTAACTTAAGATGTCTGTCTCATGGTTGCTGTCATATGACTACAGCAAACTAGGAATGATATTTGCATATGATTTGCATTTCAATCCAAACCTCCTTATACAAAAATGGAAGATAACTGACATGTTATCATGTACATTTTGAGTTCAGACATTAACAAATATAGACGTGACTATTCTCATGCATTAACAATTGTTTGTTATTCCATCTAGTTCTACTTTTGTCTGTATGTTTAAATGCATGGCACGTGCAATCTTTAAAGTATCTGTCTCTTGAGATGATGCATGTCCAGCTTTTTGGCTTTTTTCCAATGTCTGCTGGTTGGAATAATGTGTGCTTTTTAGTTAAACACTGGTATTTGTTGCCCCTTTCTGGATAGTTGTTGGTTTTCTCTACATCCAAAGATGTTGGCTGCTTTTCAACATAGCTCTGATCAGCAGAGGTCAGAACTGCTTATGAACACAGTGAACAGATCTGGGCTGCTTTTCCAGCTTATGGACAAACTCGCCTGTTCTTCAATGCATGTGCTGTCACTATTGATTTACAAGCTCAGAGGTGTGACACCTGTTCATAATTTCGAGAGTCAGATTCTCTTCTCTTGGCAGTTGTGTTGTCGTAGTACAATCGATCATTCTCTAATTAGATCATCTTGTAGTTGTGCATTCACATGTTTCTACAAGTTGAGATAGTGACTTTACAAATTGCTCAATGGACTTACTTTCACCTTGGTACCCAATATTGAACATATATCATTCATAAGTAACATATATTTCGATTTCACAGTGTGCCTTTAAAGCTAAATCTGTTGTTTTTTTTTCATAATTCTGTTATGTATGAAAAAAATCGCAGTTTTGCTTCATATCCTATATTGTTTAAACTGCTGGGGAGAAACTGAAGCTACTTTCTCTTGACCAGTATCTTAATTATGGCTCGCTTTCTAGTTTTTTTTTATTCTAGGGACAGCTCACAGCTTTATACACATCACAGTGCCAGTTCTCACATCATGCTTGGAATGTATAATACCCCAGTGCTCACAATAGATATTTGTTGAAATGAATTTAAGATGTCTGCCCACAATGTGTTTACTCATAATAGAGCTGAAAAAACTGCAGCAAACCAGGAATGATGTTTGTATACGATTGCATTTCAGTCCAAACAATGATTCTCCCACACTGATGGCGAAGGCTAATTAATTGTTCCAGCAAAGGGTAAAAATTGAATGAAGCAATTTTTGTGATCTTCCCCCTTCCCTGAACTTGTCTAAAATCAACGACGAAAAGCAAAAATAATTTTGTGACTGATTTGATTCATCTCTGAAAGTAGTCGAGAAAGTAATCAGATGACCAGAAAGTGGAATGACTGGTGGGAGGAAAATACAGAATAAATGTTATATTTAACCATGTTCATCCAAGCATTACCTTCAACAGTAGTCATTGCTGTACTGGAGATAATTGATTTTTTTTAAAAATAGGAAAGACATTCAATAGTTTAATCTTTAAATTTTATGTTTCTTTGCACTTGTCATCAAAACTTGTGTCCTTACAGATGGCCAAATGCCTTATTGATATTCTTCAGTAAATAATCATTTAGTCTCATGAATAGTTTTATCCGTCAAATTCTTTACTGTAGGTGTGGTGAGGTAGATTTAATGCTGAGATAGACAGATTTTTAATCTGCAAAGAATTAAGATTTATGGGGAAAGGCGATCAACCATGATCTTATTGAATGGCAGAGTGGACTTGATGGACCAAATGTACTACTGCTTCCCTTGTATTTTAGGGTCTCCTGGTCTTTTCATAACGATAGGAGAGACAAAGGCCTACTGGTATTATCACTAGAAAAGTGTGGCGCTGGAAAAGCACAGCGGGTCAATGTTCTGGGCATAACCCCTTCATCAGGAATGTGTGGGGCGGGGAGAATTTAGTAGGGGTGAGAGTGGTGGGGGAGGTAGCTGGGAAGGCGATAGGTAGATGCAGGTCAGGGAGGGGGATAATAGTGATAGGTCAGAGGGAAGGGTGGAGCGGATAGGTGGGAACGAAATGGACAGGTAGGACAGGTCAAGGGGCGGTACTGGGTTGGCATCCTGTCTCCTCAATTTAGAGGAGACCACATCAAGAGCAATGGACACAGGAGATGAGGTGTTTGGACGTGCAAGAAAATCTCTCCTTGATGTGAAACGATCCTTTGTTGCAGCAAGGGAAGGTGCCAGGAGTGGACGGTGGGTTGGTGGGGTTGTGGCATCACACTTTTCAACTCTGATCTCCAGCAGTCCTCACTTTCTCTCATTAATCCAGAAACTCAGCTAATGTTCTGTGAATCGGGTTCAAATCTTTGCCATGGCATTTGGTGGAATTTGAATTTTAAAAAAAAGTCTGGAATTAAGAATCTTGTCTATTGTCAGAAAAAAAAAACTGATTCACCAATGGCCCTCAGGGAAAGAAATCTGCCATCCTTACCTGGTCTGGCTGACATGTGAATTCAGACACATAGCAATGTGCGTTGACTCTCAAGTGCCCTCTGGGCAATTAGGGATGGGTACTGAATGCCCATATGCTGGGTACAAATTTTTAAAATTGTCACTTTCCAAATGCTTGTTCTGCTGAGTATCACCAGCTCTCTCTCAGACACATTTACAAGTCATTTCACTGAAGTACAAAGAATCCTCCTGTGCCCTTTAATTGATGACCCTTTCCCAATAACAAAACTCTGATCCGTTTGCCGTAAGAGTTCTGTGGTTGTCTGTGTTTATGTGCAAGTTAATCGAATCCGTCACACGCTGTTATGGATGCAACAAATCTTTCAAATAAGAATGCAGATGATTTCCTGCCGCTGCTGGTTTTCAAAGATAATTGTCCTCCAATCTATAATTAACTTTAGCAGTTGTCTAAGGAGTCTGACCTCTAACAGGATCTTGCGTGTAAAATTAGACCTTGTGGATTAAAAATAAAGTTGCACCTGAGTGAGATACGGAATGTTGCATATTATAATTTTATAAAATATATACTGTCTACCAGAGCATAACATTCTCAATACTCATTTGCTGTCTTAAACAGGCTGTTGCAAGCATTACGCACGTTGAATAGATAATACCGGAGCTGGGGAAGAAGACTTGGCTCCTTGGTGCTAATGGGAATTTATTCTGGAGGATGTTGAGGGTGTTTCAGATTCCGGGGGGAGGGGGTTGAGGAGGTGTGTCGGCTCACGGCTGGTGTAGAAGGGTCGAGTCTGGAGCGGCAAGAGGTGTGGGGTCCCTGGGATGGAGAGTCAGGGTCTGAGGGATGTTGGGGATTTGGCAGAAATATAATTGGGCATGTTTAAAGAAAAATATAAGGTTAGTTAATAAGGTACTTAAGAGGTAGACTGTGTATTTACCTAATCTCATCAGGAGCTCCCGAATTCTCTTGTTTAAATGGGAACTTTCTGAGGTTTCGGGGAATTGTCCAGAATAACCTTCAATTTTTCATTGGAGAAAAAGAGGAGAAGAGGGGACCTAATTGAGGTATACAAGATAATGAGAGGCATAGATAGACTCGATAGCCAAAGACTATTTCCCAGGGCAGAAATGACTAACACGAGGGGTCATAGTTTTAAGCTGGTTGGAGGAAAGTATAGAGGGGATGTCAGAGGCGGGTTCTTTACACAGAGAGTTGTGAGAGCATGGAATGTTTTGCCAGCAGCAGTTGTGGAAGCAAGGTCATTGGGGACATTTAAGAGACTACTGGACATGCATATGGTCACAGAAATTTGAGGGTGCATACATGAGGATCAGTGGTCGGCACAACATCGTGGGCTGAAGGGCCTGTTCTGTGCTGTATTGTTCTTTGTTCTATGATCTATTTCTCGGGCAAATCCTTTGAAGTCTGCCACAATAAGGAATTCCGCAGGGTCCTCTAAAACAAACCTAAACTTGAATAACGACTGGGCCATCAGCAAATTCAAACTTTCTTAACTGAAGTACTTTTTCACGTAAAAAAGGTATTGCTAACAGTTTTCAATCAATAATGTTATGAAATGTAAAGCATGATGTGAAATCTGACCCAATGCAGATATTAAACACTATGAAAGATAAATACTGAAAGTCCTTTCCATGTACTCTGCCAACTTAACTTTGAATATCATTGTTTAAAAAGCTATCCTGGGCACTTCTTTCACACAGCAAATTATCTTCTAAATGTACTATGAATTTATATTGAAATTGGGTCTCTGAGCCAATAAATTAACAGTTTAGATTAGATTAGATTACTCACAGTGTGGAAACAGGCCCTTCGGCCCAACAAGCCCACACCGACCCGCCGAAGCGAAAACCCACCCATACCCCTACATTTACCTCTTACCTAACACTACGGACAATTTAGCATGGCCAATTTTGGAGGAAACCGGAGCACCCGGAAGAAACCCGCGCAGACACAGGGAGAACGTGCAAACTCCACACAGTCGGTCGCCTGAGGCGGGAATTGAACCCGGGTCTCTGGCTCTGCGAGGCAGCAGTGCTAACCACTGTGCCACCATGCCGCCCACAATTATGATGGCCAAATTTGTAGTTGTCAAACTACTCCTAAGCAGCCATCTCTCTCAAAATTGCACAATTCTCTATTCAATATTTGCAGTTATTTTTCTCGGTCAGGTCAAAGAAGGGATGTTTTTGTTTTCGGGAGTGTGGGGATGGGGGAAGGGTAGTGGGGTGGTTGAATAAAGAGGACTTTAATCTGCATTTCGCTCATGATACCTAATCTATGACAGATCAATCATTATTTCAGATGGATCAATATTCCATCCTGTAGCATTAAAATTCAAGCCACAATAAGCATCATCTTGGAATAGAGAGTAGTTTGGTGGAGAAATGAGAACCGTGGTTGATCTGATAAAAAAACAGAAATTGCTGGTGGAAATCAAGTCTGGCAGCATCTATGGCAAGAAACCAAGCTAATGTTTCAGGTCTAGTGACCTTTCCTTAACTAGATCGTAGCTAGGAAAATGCTGAATATATGTGCTGAAGAAAGTAAGGAGGAGGTGTGTGGTAAAGGAGTAAACAATAGGTGGAGACTGAATTGATCTAAATGTGAAATCAGCAGTGCATTAGATGTTTTGAAATCTGCGCCCACTGAATTTGAGAGTGAGAAAATGTAGGACATACAGTGGGAAATGAAAGAATGCGAAGGACCAATAATTTGATAATGGACAGGACATTACACAGTAGACTGGAGAGAGTATTGCAGATTGATGTGGTGTATGGAAGGCCACAGTTGGAAGATTGAAAGTACAGTAGTAATTTAAAAGTATATTGCTATTAATAAAAAGGTCCTATGAAGGTAAAATGAAGTTCTGTCCTCTTTAGGTCATTAGCATGCTGAAAATCTTTAATAATTTTCTCCTGCGTTTGTACTTCTGCATTTAAATGATTTTCCCCAGATGACTTTTGTTAAAGTGACCAAGCATGGACAGCCCAAAGTTCCCAATGACTGCTCTTAAGACTGCATCAGTTTTTGCACGCTGTTACAGCATTTATGTAACATCTTCTTAATTAACTGGTGCACATCTACTATTTATTCATGTAAATGTAAACGTTCTGAGCATAATATATTTCTAAAGATCAGTAAGGTAGTAGTGGGAAAATTACTGGATGAGATGAAGT
Source organism: Hemiscyllium ocellatum (assembly GCF_020745735.1). NCBI lineage: Eukaryota > Metazoa > Chordata > Chondrichthyes > Orectolobiformes > Hemiscylliidae > Hemiscyllium > Hemiscyllium ocellatum. Next base: position 22,745,939 of record NC_083443.1, on the reverse strand, counting down.
GAAATTTCAGAGGCTCAAGATATAACCTGTTGTTGTCATTGCTGTGCTCAACTAAATATATGTCCCATGGGATTAACTGTTTGGGGGAATGCTATTGGGTAAAATTTAATATATTTACAGGAATGGTACAGTGTTCCATTCCTCAAGAGTAAACACGATTCTTGTGGGACTCCCCAGAGATGCCCTGTTTGCTACGTTATTTGTAGAACATTTGCTTCTGTCTGAGCTGCCTGTTTCTCTCCGGTTTCACCATGATCATATTACTTGATTGTATAAGGTATGGAAACATTAGCATTAGGCTTTCTGCCTGTTTCCATTAACGTTCACTGATGTTATATGACCTGTCAGCAGCTATCCGGCACTGTGCTGATTTAGAATATGCTATGTCAGTAAAATTATAGTGTTCAAAGTGTGACAACTACTGAGGAGAGCTAAGAGTTTTAGATTGGTCAGACTTTCTGTTGGCATGTATAACTATTGAAATGTGTAGTCTTCAGGTCAGTAGTGTTATGATCTCAGCTGATGTTATTACTGGACAAAATCAGTCCCTCCATGACTGCCTGGTCAGGTCCACACCCCCTAACAACCCACCCTCCCCTCCAGGCACCTTGCCCTGCCACCGCAGGAATTACAAAACCAGCGCCCACACCTCCCCCCTCACCTCTATTCAAGGCACCAAAGGAGCCTTCCATATCCATCAATGTTTCATCTGCACATCCACCAATGTCATTTATTGTATCCGTTGCTCCTGATGCAGTCGCCTTTACATTGGGGAGGCTAGACGCCTTCTTGCAGAGCAATTTGGGGAACATCTCCGGGGCGCTCACATCAATCAACTCCACCGTCCCGTGGCCCAACATTTCAGCTTCCTCTCCCACTCTACCAAGGTGGCTTTCTCCACCACCACTCCCTCACCACCCGAAGAAGAACGCCTCGTCTTCCGCCTCGGTACACTTCACCAGTTTCCTCATTTCCCCTCCCCCCACCTTACCCCAGTTCCAACCTTCTAGCTCAGCACCACCCTCATGACCTGCCCCACCTGTCAATCTTCCTTCCCACCTATTCACTCCACCTTCCTCTCTGACCCTCATCCCCACTTCCATCCACCTATTGTACTCTTGGCTACCTTCTCCCCAGCCCCACCCCTTCTCATTTATCTCTTCACCCCGGAGGCTCCCTGCCTTCATTCCTGATGAAGGGCTTTTGCCTGAAACGCCGATTTTCCTGCTCCTCGGATGCTGCCTGACCTGCTGTGCTTTTCCAGCAACACATTAATCTAGATTCTGATCTCCAGCATCTGCAGTCCTTACTTTTGCCTAAAATCAGACTGAAGTCTGACTTGTTGGGTCATATAAAATACTGAAATCTGGTCTTAACAATAAAACACGTTTATTACACATAAGTAAAGATGTTAAAGTAGGTATGCAGGACAATTTAAACAACTTCAAAATGCAGTGTACATGCGCAATACACTATTTATCTCAAAACCATTCCATTACAGTACTAAAACTTCAGAGAAAATTCTTTTTTCTACAACATCTGTAAGTTTTATTTAACCATTGCTTTCATCCCTAATCTTTGAGAGTTTGATAGTCTTGACCTTGAATATTTATACAACTGAACTTAGATTTTTGCAGCTTCAAATGGTCCCTTCTGTGTCCTAACCAAACACTTCTAGTCTGGAATTTTCAAACTAAAATTCTTACACTTTAGGAGAAATTGTCTCATATATTCAACTTCAATTAGGATGTCTGCAAACTGAAACCAAAAAGCTTTCCAAGCAGTATGTTTCTCCTAAGTAAAAAAAAATCCATTCCTGATCCTTCTAACTGAATGCAAGAGGATGCTCTTCAATGTTTACTCTGTCCAATAATGAAACTCTCCCAATTTCAACCACTTTCGCAGCAGTCCAGGAAGTCTCTTATGGTTTTTTTAAAAAAGGATGCTTGACTTAAGCAATACTGAGAATTATTTAAACTCTGTCCTAAATACAGACCAAAATCTACATAACATTTATCAAAATATAAACTGTAAAATAAATAACATTAAAATACACACAAATCGAGCAACTTACATCACAGTATATTGGATTGCTTAATTGATATAATCATGAAGTACGTGAGAACTGTGAGTTGGTAAGGAAAGTTGTGTGATGAACAATCGACAATTTAGACAACTAAGAGAAGAGTTATAATTAGATAGCACCTTTCGTGATCTCTAGACAACCCACAGCTCTTCAGTAAGTTTGAAATGTAGTCACTAGAAAATTTCAACGTGCACAAAATATAATGGCTAACACCATAAATTTTTAAAATTGTGGTACTTGGTCTCTTTCCTTTCTCTACCATGTTCCCATTTTTTCTGCTCTGCTTGCTGTCCTAGTCTTCCCCTTCTTTCTCATGTCCTTTTAGATATTTTTGAATTAAGTCACATTCTAAGTCATTTATACATTATAAATGCAGATGGCCCCAGCACTGATCCTTGGAGCAAAGCATTAACAGCCAGCTCCAGCCAGATGTCTGAGCTGTGGTTTCCTCTCTATGTACATTTTAAGTAGCTTTTTCTGATGAACAAATTTATTTTACTCTGGAAGGTAGGATCAAAAGGCACACAGGAACATAGTCAATTGTCAGGAATTTTAGAACCAGAAGTCACGAAGTGGGATTGAGAAGAATTAACTGTAAGAATACTGCGTGCAGTGCTGTTGATGAATCAATTCTCAAACAGGAGTCTATTTTCAGGCAGGCTTATATTAAGTCGACAAAAGCAACACAGACTGAAACTACAAAAAAATTCACGAAATCTTTTCATACTATTCATAATTATAAGAAAAGGTTTAAATTCATCCAGAACCAACCTTCTATTTTGTGGCATTAACTTTTGAAGTTGTGAATTACAATACCTGTGCTAGATTGGCTGCATGTTGCCCAGATCTGGAGGTCTGCAGACCTCACTTTCTCCTCGAAGATTTTACAGTGTGGAAACAGGCCCTTCGGCCCAACAAGTCCACACCGACCCGCCGAAGCGCAACCCACCCATACCCCTACATTTACCCCTTACCTAACACTACGGTCAATTTAGCATGGCCAATTCACCTGACCCGCACATCTTTGGACTGTGGGAGGAAACCAGAGCACCCGGAGGAAACCCACGCAGACACGGGGAGAACGTGCAAACTCCACACAGTCAGTCGCCTGAGTCGGGAATTGAACCCGGGTCTCAGGCGCTGTGAGGCAGCAGTGCTAACCACTGCTTTTAGATCTGGAGGTCTGTCAGTATAAGCTTGTATACTAGCAGAATCCATGCAGAATGACTGATAAGTTCCCTCGAATGTCCCCAGTTTGCCATTTCTCCTTTACTGCCCTCTATTACCATGGGGATGTCTAAATAAATTTATCCATGAACAACTGTAAGCACACAACGTGTGCATGCAGATCACTAGTATAGAGTGAAAGGTTTTGCTAACTCCAGCCATAAGGATTGAATGCATATTCACGACACAAGATCATGAGGACATTTTGGCTTAGAAACTGTAGCCCCAGTTTTAACCTTGGTTTAATGGATGGCGTGATTTTAAAAACTCAACCCTTGCTGCGTAAATAAAAGACTATTATCACTCAGCTAATTTCTGGCCTGAAACAGATTGGAAGGAGGCAGGAGAAATGTAATGTTCCAGCCCCACAAATAAATGAAGGAAATTTCATCCTTTTCTAACCCCTTTCAAGGCGGATCCTTTTTCTGCCTGGTTCAGTCAGGCGAGACAGTGTCAGTAAAATTCGGATTAACTCTTGAATTAATAACATTGTGGGCCAATATGCCTATGTTTGAGAAGGACTCCACTAGGAACTGGGCAGGTACCTTTGCTTTGTAAGCTTTTTCTTCTCAGCAAAACAGGCAGGTAATTAACCTGAATAGTTGTTATTGCCCACCTATCCACTTACTGCCAGATAAGTGAGTTAAAATTGCTTCCTGTTACTTGGGGCTTCCCATGTATGATGGTAACTAGACCTGTATAGCACACATGGGAAACTTGTGTCAGTCATGAAGAACAGCTCGACCTCTGTTGCACTGGCTAACAATATTGCTGAGGTTCTGGACTAAACTAAATTCTGACATCGTAACCACTGTTTGTGCTGCAGTCTGCTTTCCTTGCTGTTGTATATTAATGCACTGAGAAGGTAGAGCTAAACTTTAGCAATGCTCTGTGTGAGATAAGGATCTCTCGTATTTTACATCCTATTTTCTCTTTTGGTTGCTGTTATAATGAGAAAAAGCTGGTATTAAAAAAAATCCTCTATCGTTTTATATTTTCCTCTACAATTATATTTTCCTGTTCTTTTTCAGGATGCGCAAAAAATCGGCATCGGCACAGGTAACCAGTCAGATGATACTCTCCAAGACCTGGATGAGAAGGAAGAAATTCCACAAGGGGAAGTGGGCTGGATGACTTCTGTAAAAGACTGGGCAGGTGTCATGATATCTGCCCAAACTCTCACCGGCCGAGTTCTTGTGAGTCTTAACTTTACCTTCGCTCCACACACAGTTGCAGTCTGTGAAATTCAGCTGAGTTTGATGTGTTGACACCAGGTTGTGCCTGTGTTCTCTACGACAGGAGCTGAAATCTGTTCAAATTCGTTGGCAGTCAAATCGATGATTATTTCATTTAAAACTAAAGCCAAGCAGGTGGACTCCAGTTACTGTGGATTTATTTGAATGTTATTTTGAGCTTTCTTTCGTAGCACTCAGAAGAAAAGATTATAAAATAAGAAAACATTGCATCTTTTTACACTTGTTACTATCGATTTCTGAACAGACCCCTGATAGTTTTGTCTTGAGGTTTCCTAACGATGTTTATTATGTTAATATGCAAAAGAAGTTATGTATTACATATGTAATTGTCCAGATATTAGATAAAGAAAAAAAGTGATTTGGTGTACTTGGGGAAATTGAAAGTCAAAGCAAATAATATATCTGCAAGTGTTGTTGAACTGGCTTCCATCTACGTTTATAGTAGTTCAAGTCTTTACTCTAGGGATGTTCTGTTACACACCAGTAAAATTGTTTGTGTTTCATAACTTGATTTTCAGTGGCCTGCAAATTTCTAAGTGTGGGGGTTGATGCTTGTATCAGAATGGGTGGATTCAAGATCCTGCTGATTTTGAGCTTCAGCTTTCATTTACATTAGACTGACGTTGATTGGGAGAGTTGTGGGGGATGGGTGGAAGTTTGTAGGGTGCAATGTATTGAGAAAAGGAAGAATTGTCAGGAGAGACGAGAGGCGCTAATCAAGACAGTTCAGAGGAAAAACCAAGGTTATGGAGTTGCCGCAATTGGGAGATTAGGACAACATAACTGGCCTAATTGACAGTAGTGACAGAATCAAGATAGGCAATCAAGACAGAGAGCACATTGTCAAGGATAAAGTTCAAGATAGTGATGGGTCTAGCTGACGATTAATCATTGGCAACAGCCTGTGATTTTCCTCAATAAACAATCCTATTTTTATAAACCTAACACTTTTAGAGACAGCTTGCTGCTGCAGTCGGTAAAAAACAACTTAATGAAGGGAGGCATCAATTGGTATTGCATATTATAACATTTACAGTTAGGTGTCTGAATAAGGCCTGATTAAGATGTGGTTCTTTTGATGATGTATAGGACATGACAGGTGGTGCATTTCTACATGAATGTTTTGGTGCCTGTTTTACACTTGTAAAATATGAAATGCCTCATTTAATTTGTATGGATTTCTCTCAGATGTAAAAATGTCCTGATACTAGTCTCACTCAAAATATCAGCCCTTCGGCCCAATAGGTCTACACCAACCCTCCGAAGAGTAACCCAACCAGACTCCTACCCTATATTTAGAACATAGAACTTGGAACAATACAGCACAGAACAGGTGCTTCGGCCCTCGATGTTGCGCTGACCTGTGAACTAATCTAAGCCCATTCCCCCTAAACTATCCCAACGTCTTCCATGTGCTTATCCAAGGATTGTTTAACTCAGCCACATTACAGAGATTTAACTACATTGGCAGGCAGGGTATTCCATGCCCTTACCACTTTCTGAGTAAAGCCTCTGACATCTGTGTTAAATCTATCACCCCTCAATTTGTAGCTATGCCCCCTCATACAAGCTGATGTCATCATCCCAGGAATAAGACTTTCACTGTCTACCCTATCTAATCCTCTGATCATCTGGTATATCTCTATGAAATCCTCTCTTCGCCTTCGTCTTCCCAGCAAGAACAGACCCGAGTCTCTCAGCCAATCTCCTCTGCACCTTTTCCAAAGCTTCTATATCCTTCCTGTCATGGGGGCGACCACAGCTGTACACAGTATTTCAAGTGCAACCACACTCGCATTTTATAGAGTCACAGCATGACACTACAGCTCCAGAAGTCAATCCCTCTACCAATAAAACCATATGCCTTCTTAACAGCACTGTCAACCTGGGTGGCAACTTTCAGTGATCTATGTACATGGACTCCAAGATTCTTCTGCATATCCACATTACCAAGAATCTTTCCATTGACCCCGTATTCTGCCTTCCTGTTATTCTTCCCAAAATGAAATACCTCACATTTATCTGTATTGAACTCCATTTTCCACCTGTCAGCCCAATTCTGCAGTTTATCCAAGTCCCCCTGCAACATTCTTCCACCCTGTCCACTACTCCACTGACTTTAGTGTCATCTGCAAACTTACTACCCATCCAACTACCTGCTTCTAAGTCATTTATAAAAATGACAAACAGCAGTGGTCCCAAAACAGATCCTTGTGGCACACCACTAATAGATTAGATTACTTACAGTCCAACAAGTCCACACTGACCAGCCGAGGCACAACCCACCCAGACCCATTCCCCTACATTTACCCCTTCACCTAACACTACGGGCAATTTAGCATGGCCAATTCAGCTAATCTGCACATTTTTGGACTGTGGAGGAAACCGGAGCACACCCACGCAGACACGGGGAGAATGTGCAAACTCCACACAGACAATTGCCTGAGGTGGGAATTGAACTCAGGTCTCTGCCGCTGTGAGGCAGCAGTGCTAACCACTGTGCCACCGTGCTGCCCATTATAGTAGTAACCGGACTCCAGGCTGAATATTTTCCATCAACCACCACTCGCTGCCTTCTTACAGAAAGCCAGTTTCTAATCCAAACTGCTAAATCACCCTCAAGCCCATTCCTCTGCATTTTCTCCAACAGTCTACCATGTGGAACCTTATCAAAAGCTTTACTGAAATCCATGCATACCATGTAACTGCCTTATCTGCATGCTTGGTCACCTTCTCAAAAAACTCAGTGAGATTTGTGAGATGTGACCTGCCCTTGACAAAACCATGTTGACCATCTGCAATCAAATTGTTGCTTGCTAAATGATTATAAATCCTATCTCTTTATGATCTTTTCCAAAACTTTTCCTACAACAGAGGTAAGGCTCACTGGTCTATAATTACCTGGGTCATCTCTACTGCCTTTCTTGAACAAGGGCACAACATTTGCAATCCTCCAGTCCTCTGATACTAAACCTGTAGACAATGACGAGTCTAAGATCAAAGCCAAAGGCTCCAACATCTCCTCCCTAGCTTTCCAGAGAATCCTCGGTTAAATCCCATCCAGTCCAGGGGACTTGTCTGCTTTCATCCCTTCTAGAATTGATAACACCTCTTCCTTACTAATCTCGTTCCTTTCTAGTCTAATATCTTGTACCTCATTCTTCTCCTCTACAATAAACCGACGAGAGATGTTCGTTTAGCACCTCTCCCATCTCCACAGGGTCCACACACAACTTCCCACTTCTGTCTTTGACTGGCCCTTTTCCTACCCTAGTCATCCTTTTATTCCTCACATACCTATAAAAAGCTTTAGGGGTCTCCTTTATTCTACCTGCTAATGCCCTGTCTTTGCTCTTCTTAACTCTCTCTTTAAATCCTTCCTAGCTAATCTGTAATGTTCCATCACCTCATCTGAACCATCTTGTCTCATCGTCACATAAGCTCCTTCTTCCATTTAACAAGAGATGCAATTTCTGTAGTAAACCATGGTTCCCTTACCTTATCACTTCCTCCCTGCCTGACAGGGACGTACCTATCAAGGACACACAATATCTGTTCTTTAAACCAACTCCACATTTCGATTGCCCCCATCCCCTGCGTTTTGCTACCCCATTCTATGCACCCTAAGTCTTGCCTAACTACATTATAATTGCCCCTCTCCCATCGATAACTCTTGCCCTGTGGCATGTACCTATCCCTTTCCATTGCTAAACTAACAGGTAACCGAATTATGGTCACTCTCTCCAAGGTGCTCACCTACCACTAAATCAAACACCTGGCCTGGTTCATTACCAAGCACCAGATCCAGTGTGGCCTCCCCTGTTGTCGGCCCTTTGACATACTGTGTCAGGAAACCCTCTTATATACACGGGACAAAAACCGATCCATCTGATGTACTAGATTTACTCCTGACTAATGCACCTAACACTATATTGCAATTTAGCATGGCCAATTCACTTGATCTGTACATCTTTTAGATTGTGGGAGGAAACTGGAGCACCCAGTGGAAACCCATGCAGACACGGGGAGAATATACAAACTCCACACAGACAGTTGCCTAAGGCGGGAATTGAACCCAGATTCCTGGTGCTGTGAGGCAGCAGAGCTAACCACTGAGCCACCATGCCAGCCATGCTAAATTGCCTATAGCATTGGTCAGGGGTAAATATTGGGTAGGGGAATGGGTCTGGGTGGGTTACTTTTCAGAGGGTTGGTGTGAACTTGTTGGGCCGAAGGGCCTGTTTCCATAGGAAATCAAAACTTAAAAAAAAACTGGTCCTGAAATTGTATGGTAGATTATCAACAGTATATTTTTAAACTTAAATCACTTTCTTTTCATTGGGAGTGTGAAAGATTAGATGGGAAATTAGGCTGAGCTGTAACTGAAATACCAAAGTTTAGAAACTGCTACTGCAAAATAAATGTTGGCAAATTGAATTCTCACTTTCAAGAAATAAACTATCGAACCAGTTTTGTGTAATCTCAAAGCATTGTGGTGACAGTTATTTGAGCAGTTGGAGTAAAAATTGTTTGTGGCCTGCATTTTCATCTTTGACCACTGGCATGAAGCTTGTATCCTGCCTGAAACTGGTCAAAATTCAAGTGAGTTCCCCAGAAACCTGTTCCACTTGCAGTTATTTGAAAGATATTTAGCAATTAAGTGTTCAGTTGTTGAGATAGTCTATTGATTATTAGTCCATATTTTTTATTAGTTGCCTTTGGCTTGCAATATGTAATTTTTGGTATTTGGTTCCTCCTTATTTAGCTACAGATTATTCTTAGAATAAATATATGGAAATATTCTTATTGTTGGTGATTGTCAGATGTGAATGTTAGTTACATAGATCCCTAACAGCTAGTTGTTCCACTGAGAGGTAGGCAGCACAATTGTATACCCAAACTTTAATGAATCTCTCTCCATCTGCATATATTTTTGAAGAAATAATCAATTTTAACATCATTCTTTTTGTTTTCTGGCAAGTGTTATTACTTGCTTGATTTTAGTTTTTGAAGTGTAGATTACAGAAGATTTTTAATTAGCTCATTAGGAACGATCAGTGTGTAATTGTACTCACTGTTTCCGATGTGAAACTATAATATTTGATAGACTTGTTATACTTGAGGAAGAGTGTTATAGTTACTGCACAAAAATCTCAGTCTTGTATATAATGCTGCTTGATCCCAATTGCATGCAGAATTCAGATGGCATTTTCAGAACTTTTGCACTTCAATCTTATGCACTTCAAGTTTTAGAAACTTTCATGCATTGTGCTCAAGGGAGTGACTTCACCAGTTCCAATAGGAAACTTTGCTTAAAAGAGGCACTGCTCTGTGGTTTATGTTGGCATTAGCTCAGGCATTGTAGAACAGACAAATTATCCCATATATGTTTGCTATCCTGTCAGCTTATAATGTACAGACTCGTGTCTTAAACTGAATAGGATAAATGGGATGAGAAGATTGGTGGAAGACATGCCACCGCGCCACCTTCTGATGCTTTTTTCTTAATGTCTGAAATAAACAGTGCAAACCTAGCTTCACCTGTTCTAGAATAGAATCATAGAATCTCCGCAGTGTGGAAGCAACCCATTCAGCCCATCAAGTCGACACTGACTGTCTGAAGAGGGGCATCATTCCCAGACCTGCTCTGCTACCCTATCCATGTAACCTTGCATTACCCATGGCGAATCCACATAGTCTGCACATCCCTGGACACAATGAGCAATTTAGTATGGCCAATCCACCTAAACTGCACATCTTTGGACTGTGGGAGGAAACCGGAGCATCCAGAGGAAACCCAAGCAGATACGGAGAATGTGCAGACTCCACACAGACAGTCACCCGAGGGTGAAATCGAACCTGGGTCCCTGCGCTGTGAGCCACTCTATTAAGAATTGCCAGTGAGTAAATTGATCCTAAAGTAGCTGGAACTTAAAGTACCTCAGTGAAATATTCTGAAATAAATATGCGGAGGAGTAATGAAGGTAAAAGTGACTCACCCTGTCACTTTTCGTCCCTCCTGGTTGTCCTCTAGAAATAAACCAGATTGAGAAATAAAGTTGGGAGGCAATAACAGAAGTGGACCTGGGCCTTTCTGGATCCGCTGATGCACTAAGAACAGTCCCACTGTTATGAAACAGTGATATCATAGCTTAAAAAAGGGTACTGACCTGAAGCGTTAACTGTCAGCATTTGAGAGCAGAGCAGAGCACCCAAATATTTTCACCTTTATCTATTTGAATTGGGTCTATTGTCACGTGTACTCAAGTACAGAAACACAATGAAAAGCCGCATGGCACCATCTTAGGTATGTGGTCTTACAAATCTTCTGTACAAATTAGGGAAGTAATGAAAATAAGTTATATTGCCTTACAGTTATTCACAGGAGAACTTAGAAAAATAAAATAAAGTTGAAAAGTCTTTATATAAAGGCCCTGCAATAGATCAATGCATGGGGCTTCCACAGTGGAATTCTTAATTCAGTAAAAAAAGTAAACTCTTCAAAGAATCTTAATTGAGCTAAATTTTGTTTAAAAAAAACTGAGTCATGTCTTAGTTGGATTCATGAATTGTAACCTTGGAAGCTTCCAGTCTGCATTGGGCCACTTAAAAGAATTAATTTTGGAACGCTGCATAAGTTATTGTCAATCCTTTATAGAGCAAGAGACAACCTGTGTACCAGTAATTCCTCTAATTAGAGTAGGTAGCTGAGGCTGATTTACTGACAAAGAAATTATTAATATTGAAATTGCATTATAGCACATGTCCAAATGCGAATACTCAGTGCCAAGTTTTTCTAAGTGCAGGCATACTAATTCACAAGCCTTATTTAAAAACCACGGTAATTAAAGGTCAAATACATATCTCAAGCCTCAAAATATTACATTTGATCGGCTGACATTATTTGTTCATGTTTATTTTGGAGCATTCCTGCAGCTATTTCAGAATCAATTTATTTACTAGTAATTCTCATTGGAGCAGGTGAAGCTATGTTTGTACTCCTGGCTTAAGTCAGTATTAAGTACAGAATTGCATTCTGGAAAATTCCATCATACTACTTTTAATGCAATTGAAATGGAAGCACATTATAGGACATATAAAAAGTGTAAAGCAGCTTGGAATTGCACATTTTGGCAAAGCAAGACATCCTCTCATTATCAAGATAAAAATTATATCAAACAGCATGCGGTGTTTTAATTTGAAAGATGGGAAAATGGCAATCAGTACAGATTAGTTTAATTTACCATTGAGACTTTCTTGCTGTCTCTGAACAGTAGTGTTCTGCATGGAAAGGAATGGAAGATGGGAGGAGATCCTGTTGCTTAAGTAAAGACAAATGTTTTCTTGGGTTGGAAAACTAAATTACCCTCCCAACCGCTTTCTCTTTGTACTTTACAATTTATTTTCACTTACTGGAAAATAAATATCATGCACAACCACCAACGCAGAAAAACAAATAGAGTTTTCGATATAATTGTTTTTCTTTGATCATAATGCATTGGCATAATTTCGCATTAACCTCCAAAAGGTTGTTGGTTTCACAATTTGTTATTCTGGTATTTTGTTTCACATCTCTGTTAAAAGAATGATTAGAGGGATTTCAGACAAATGTCAAAGTCAGGTCTTGTGGTTATAATTGAACACAGCTTGACTAGCAACAGTTGGATGGTGTAGAGTTTCATCCAGGGTGTATACCATTAAATGTAGAGTTCCTCTCCTTTAAAATGATAGAATCTGTGAAGATTCATCATGATGCGTGTCAGTAACATTGGAACTTCACCATAATGTGGAACTTCATCATGAATAGCCATAACTGTAGAGTTCCAACATGATGAATATCAGAAACTGAGAGACTCCACAAGAGGTATCATTGACCATGGAGCTCCCCTATGAGTGTCAGTAACATGGAACTGTTCTGACATGATGCACAATTCGACTGGTTTAAGAAATTAGGATTTTAGACTACTTGGGTGGCAATCAAGTGCAAAACATTTGGTTGTTTTCTTCTTTAACCTGGATTTTATGAATGTCCGTCGTGACGTTGTTCAACCAACTCAATTTCGACCTTTACTTTTGCATTGAATTTAAACATGGAACCATTGAAATGATCATTTGAGATATGGTAAAATCTCAACAGAACCTACAATTCTGGTGATATTTGCAAAACATAAACTGCGTACTTGAGAACAGAAAGTGCTTGTGGTGGGGTTGGTGAAATGAACCATTCAATTAGATGTCAGTTAATAATAAGGTTGCCAGCTTAGGTTTAATATATTCCTAAAGGTTTAATTATATGACTCCTGTAGTTAGCACTCTGTCCAGCGCACTCCCACCATTGGTTACCCAATGCATCTCTCCTCTGATTGCCCTGTTTTCCCACATCAATTGGAAAGCCAAATAAATTCTTCATTATCAATTTGCATAATTCCTGACTCAGTCAGTACTCCCCCACCTCCAATATTTTATAACTAAGCAACAGGAGAAAGTTTACTTTCACTTTATCTGTCAATTTACTCTAATGTTGCCTCAGCGATGCCTTGCATGGTTAGTATTTGATTCGTGGAGACCACTAGGCCAATCCTAGAGGCAACCATATACTGCTTAAGCCTAGCTGCTTTATGAAAAAGTGGCCTCCATTTTATGTTTGTAATGATATCAAAAATACCACCATTCACCAGTATGATAATTGTGAAACTGATTTCCAGGATGTGTTGTTAAATGTTGAAATCTAGAAATTTCTTTCAGTGATTACCTGCTCCTGCAGAGGGAGTGCTGCTGATATATCTACAGATCAAGATATTTAGAATTAGTTCAATTGATATAAACTTGCATTTTACTGATGTAAAAATCTTTGAATACGATATGATGGTTTGTTGAATGAGGTGTATTATGTTCCTAATTTAATTTGTACCCAACTTCCTGGGATTGAAGTAACATATTTTCCATTTATGAAGTGTCATATTTCTCCATTTTAATTGGAACAATTCTGTAGGTTTAATAATGACTTTTTAAATATTTTTGAAAGTTCAGTTTTAATCTTCTTTATGTATATTTGCATATTTCTTTTGTTGTCTGTAAAATGATTCGGAAAGGAGTCAGTGCTTTTTCACTTCCTGATTTGCTGCTGGTGAAAATTCGTCAATGTGATTGACTGTTTAGCCTGCTTGATGACATTCCTTTTACCAGCTACCAATCATCATCTTAAATTGATGTCAGAATGGAATTGATCTTCGGAAAGCTGAAATTTATGCAACAGAGATTGTTCCTCTTCAAAGTCATTAGCAAGAGCTATCAATGCCACTTTTCATTCCATCCAAACTCTGCATTTGTAAACCTCCATGTCAACCTGTGTTCCTTGATAGTGATTGCAGAAATTCTTTGAAAAAGATTGAATAGGTATTTTGCACTAGTTATCACTAAATAAGATACAGTTAACATCCAAGAGCAGCTATACTTCAGGGAGGGAAGAATGCAGGAAAATTGCAGTCACCAAAGAGATGATACTGAGTGGTCAGGATCTTCATCAACTTCATTGTAGGATCTTAGATGAAGTAGCAAGTGAGATGCATTGAGCTTAATTTTCTAAAACTCCCTTGGTTTCAAGGCAGTCCCATTAAGATTGGAAGGCAGCAAATGTAATTCTTTAATTCAAAATGAGAGAGAGAGAGACCCAGAAAGCAGGACGCTACAGGCCAGTTAGCTTACATCTATCATGAGTAAAATTCTAGAAGCTATTACTAAAGAAGTTATAGTTAAATTCAAGGTAATTGGGCAGAGTCAACATGGTTTTGTGATAGAGGAATTGCATTCAAACAATCTGCCGTAGCTCTTTGAGGAAAAAAATGTGTTGTGGATGAAGGAGAACTGGTGGATGCTTTGTACTTAGATTTCCACAAGGTATTTATTAGATTAGATCACTTACAGTGTGAAAACAGGCCCTTCGGCCAACAAGTCCACACCGAACCTCCGAAGAGCAACTGACCCAGACCCATTCCCCTACGTTTACCCCTTCACCTAACACTATGGGCAATTTAACATGGCCAGTTCACCTAACCTGCACATTTTTGGACTGTAGGAGGAAACTGGAGCACCTGGACGAAACCCATGCAGACACAGGGAGAATGTGCAAACTCCACACAGACAGTTGCCTGAGGCGGGAATTGAACCCAGGTACCACCGTGCCATCCACAAAGCACTTATAAAGTGCTGCATCAGAGATTGTGATGAAAAATGAAATCATTTGGTGAAGGGACAGCTTAATGGCATGGATTAGCTTGCAAACGAAAAGCAGAGCATAGGCATTAATTGGTCTTTTTCTGATTGGTAAGATATAGCGAGTGGTGTTCCACAGGGATCACGGGCACCTCAATTGTTAACAATTTATATAAATGACTTGGATGAAGAAACGGGTCTAGTTGCCCTTCCTGAAATATAGGTGCTCTTGGATGTTAACTGTATTTTCCTTATTGATAACTAGTGCAAGATACCTGTTCAATCCTTTTCAATGAATTTCTGCAATCACTATCAAGGAGCATAGGTTGACATGGAGTTTTACAAATCGAGTTTGGATGGAATGCTAAGTGGATTTGATAGCTCTTGCTACTGACTGATGATGACACAGGTAATAAAGCCAGTTGTGAGGAGGATGTAAAATTGTCAAAGCAGAATATAGATAGGTTTGGTGAGTGGGTTAAGAGCTGGCTAAATGATTTTATAATATGGGAAAATGTGAAATTGTCCATTTTGGTATAAAAACAAAAAGAACATATAATATAAATGGTATGAGATTGAAGGGCTCTGAGGTGCAGAGGCAAAAGTCAGGACTGCAGATGCTGGAGATAATAGTTGACAGTGTGGTGCTGGAAAAGCACAGCAAGTCAGGTAGCATCCGAGGAGCAGGAAAATTGACATTTCGGCAAAAGCTCTTCATCAGAAAAGCCTTTCCCGATGGAGGGCTTTTGCGCAAAATGTCGATTTTCCTGCTTCCTGGATGCTGCCTAACGTCCTGCGCTTTTCTAGCACCACACTCTCAACTCTCAAATGCAGATAATGTATAAGTACAGCAAGTAATTTGGAAAGCTAATAGAATGTTATTATTTATTACAAGGGCAATTTAACACAAAAGTAGGAAGGTTTGCGGGCATTGGTGAGATATATCTGGATTACTGCCTTATTCAAAGAAGGATGCAAATACAGTTCAGAGAAGGTTTACTAGACTAATATCAAGAATGATTTGGAGGTGCCGGTGTTGGACTGGGGTGTACAAAGTTAAAAAATCACCAGATTATAGTCCAACAGATTTAATTGAAAGCACTAGCTTTCGGAGTGTTGCTCCTTCATCAAGTAGTTGTGGAGTACACAAATATAAGACAGGGAATGTATAGCAAAAGTTTACAGTGTGATGTAACTGAAATTATATATTGAAAAATACCTTGATCGTTTATTAAGCCTTTCATCTCTAAGAATGACCATGTTAGTTTCATTTCTTTCTTATGTAAATCGCAAAACCTTTTTAAAAAGTTACATTCTCAAGTGAACTTTAACAATTGGTGTCAGCCCAGATAATGTATTGAAGAATATCATGAATGAACAAGTTGTCTTAAGAGAAAAGGTTGGACAAAGTTGGTTTGTGGTTCCAAGAGAAAGAAGTGCCTCGACTGAAACATAAAAGTCCTGAAGTGCCTTGACAGAGTAGGTGTGTAGAAGATGTTTTTTCTTATGGGAGTATCTAGAACTGGGAGTCACTGTTTAAAATTAGGGGTTCATTCATTCCAGATAGATAGGAGATCATTTTTTTTTCCTGACAGAGGATTGAGAGTTTTGGAACTCAGTTCTGTAAGGAAAATGGAAGCAGACTTGTGAACTATTTTGTAATTGAGATAGGTGGGTTTTTTGGTAAGTAAGGGCATGAAACATTGTTGGGGATTGGCAGGATTGTGGATTTGTGGTTACAATCAATTCAGTCGTGACCTTACTAAACGTGGATCAGATTTGAGGGATAGATTAGCCTACTCCTGCGCCTTATGTGCATATTTGTATGATTGTCACTCATTTGCCCCCTAAGCATTTTACAGATAGGTTAATCATGGTACAGCCTGAACTGTTCAGAAGAACAGATTGCAATCCTGGAGGATACCAGATAAAAGAACTGTTTAAAGTGAAAAAGGTTTAAGTGAGGATGAGACTCAGGTCATTAAGGTCAAATGGGAATGTGCCAATGAAACTACTCCTCGCTCTTGCTGCTGTTAAATTGTTTGATCACAGAGGAATGATTTCATGCTGGTAGATGTGAAAGCTCACTGGGTTCCTCAGTGTGCTTTTCTTTAAACACTGCTTGACTCCGCCTGGCTAATCACAATATTGTCGTGAGCTTCTCTGACCTGCCCTGGAGCTGTATAGTCCCAGTTGTTGTTTCACTTGGGTAAGGTACAGATCAAGAGGCAGATGGCGTTCGACATCTTATGCTCCATGTGTTTCCAGACCCAGTTCCAAATGTTAACTATCCTTGAGGCTGAAATAAATTAACCTATAAACGTCCTGCATCAGTTAACAGATTAAAGCAAAATGAAAATTGTAATGTTGATGTGATCCAATGTTTCTGTAGAGATAACAATAATAATTTAACTTCCCAATCTGGCATAAATATATGCTTCCAATGAAAAATTTGTAATAAGTTTAACTAGTTATTGGAAGGAGTAAAATGTGTTTAGAATAAAGAGGATCTGAAAGTGTGTTGCTGGTTAAAGCGCAGCAGGTCAGGCAGCATCCAAGGAACAGGAGCTGCCTGACCTGCTGCGCTTTAACCAGCAACATATTTTCAGCTCTGATCTCCAGCATCTGCAGACCTCACTTTTTACACTTAGAATAAAGGGGAGCCCATTGATGTACCTTGTCAAATGGTATGCTGAGAATGCTGGAGAAAATCAGCAAGGCTGGCAGCATCTGTGGAGAGAGAAACACAGTCAGTGTTCTGAGTCTGGTATGACTCTCCAAAATCACCATCATGACATCTGGTCTGTTCAGGGCATGTTAGCTGTGTAAAGCCCAGTCCCTAGCAAGTGACAAGTACAGTGCTGACCTGGTGTAAAATGACATGCACTGATGCAGTGGTAGTTTGGAAAATAAATTTCAAAGCTGGCAGCTTTTAAATACATCACAACTAAATTGTCTAGATGATTGCGTGAGCTCTCCCAGTTTTGATTTTCCTTTCCATAAGGGCTGGTATGTGTAAAGATGATGTATGAATATATATGTCCAAAATCAGTCATTTATGCTTCCCCTATCTTTGAGTATTTGCATATAATTTGGGGTTGAAGTTCGGTTAAAGATATTTTCAACAAAATCCTGTAACTCACTAAAAGAGCTGTTTGGCTATTCCTTTCACTCCATTGCTGTATGGAGCTCTGCCTGTCTGTAAAACCGGAATAAATATTTTACTCAACCTTCAGTCACACAGACCATGCAATTAATCACCCTGATTTTGTTAGGTCAGCAAAATGTAGCTTTTCTTCAGGAAAGAGTTTAGATTTCCACTGCTACTTGTGTGAAGACATTTTCTTGTCATCTCCCCCAGACAAACCTTAAGAAATGTTTTGCTCAGTGGTGGATTTTGTGTTTGTAGTCATTCTCCAAAAGATGGCCGAACTATGTAGTCGTGACCAGTGCTGAAGACATGTTTGTTCTAATGTATCCAAGAAAGACTGTGTCAATACTTATAGGTCATGGGATCAGAGCAGGTGCACACACAATATGAGTTACTTGCTGTTGCCTTTCAGTCAGTTGTCTCTTAAAATCTACAGGTGTCAAAAGAACCAGAAAGACATTTGCTTCCTGTCAGCTTGCCTCACTGCAAAATAAATAGCCGATAGTGGCGTGAAATAGAGATGAAATTTGTCTTTAGCACAATAGATCAGAATAACTGCAACTAAGATGAATGTACCAATATAAGTAGAGTTAAAGCGATATTTCTTGTCATTTTTTAGATCCCTAGCCATTGCACGCACGATTTTGTGTTTGAATCCCTAACTGCGTTTAGATGTTTCTTCCACCATGCAGAAATGTCTGTAAGTCTGAAAGTTCAGAGCGCTTACCTCGAGGGATGATAGCACTATGAAAAGCACTTGCAATTTTACCCCTGAAAATTTAACTCGCTGAAAATTTCGGTGTTGCTAGATTGTGTAACCTGAGCTACCATCCAGGCAAGCTCTATGCTGCCAGCTTCAGTTTTCTTAAAACAATATCTGTTCATTTGGGATTGGCAGCGAGATATTGTGCCTAATTTAGGTAATTTAGTTTCAAGCCTGCAAGTAGATCATCATTTCAATTTGTACATGGCCAAGTTATACGTGATGTTTTGTAGCATTGTCTTTTGGGATCATTATTATTAGTAACAAATTGGGTCAAAGTAATAATGGAACCATCCACAAATTAACAGATGACTGGCTGTACTTTTCCAGCACAACACTTTTTGACTCTGAACTCCAGCTTCTCCAAATTCACAAACCACATGCTAAAGGTAGTGGGATTGTTTTGTGAGCACAGTAAACTGTAAAACAGAGGTCACATCAAGGCCATACAGGCCATTAACATGGCTGTACTGTCCCTGCACATGGAAGAAAATATCTAAATCTTTTATATCTTTCTCTTTTTCTTTCTCATCTCTTCCATATCCACTATCCCTTGCTTGTGCTTCTTTACAGTTTCTCTGTGACTCAGTCTACTTCAGACTCCTTTTGCCTGAGTCCATTCTGTCTTTCTCTCCTTGCACTCATTTTCCCTACTCATTTCCCGAGCTCTCACTCAAAGCAAAACGGATTTTAATCAATCCATTGGGACATGTAAAGACACATTTCTGGATCAGGGTGACTTAAACCCAGACCATCTGCCTGGAAACAGGGAAGCTACCACCGTGTGAAAAAAGAGTCTGCCTTAAGGTCAGCCTACCATCACAATTAATTGGCTGCTTCTTTGCTAATGCTTCACCCGTGTAGTCTCAAATATGTGCATACATATATGCAAGGTACCTTCACATTCAGTTGCATCTTTTCTCCTCTCTGTACTTGCTGAAACATGGAGCACAAATGGTAAAGGCAGTAGACAAAGTATTTGGGTGAGTCCATCACTCCCAACTACCAGCATGAGTGCTGGATATATTTGCTTAGTGGGGCCTTGAAAACATTTTGAGGCAAAGTTTGAAAGATGCAGCTTCACACAATGGTTGAAATGCTGGATGCCTGGAGGACCGATAATATTTATGGGGCACGTACTGAGGGAAAGAATTTCTACACAATGGAATAATTAATATACAGGTGGTTGTCACATATGACATTAGATTCTAGCCTAATTTGAGTCATATTAGAATTCTGATCACTTCCTATTTATAAAAATGTTCTCAAGGCACTCTCAAATTATATTCTGTTCTATAAATATCTCCCACTTTCATCACGGATAAAAAAAAAGGCCTTGTAGCCACTTCAACTAATAATCGGTATTCAGCCCCTTTCATAGCAGTTTTGCAACTGTGTTGGCAGTGACCGTATATGGAGTTCAAAAGCTTTATTCAGTTTCTGTTGACTTTGTGTTCTTTGATGACATTTTTATCACATTACTGCTCATTTTGTGTGTTGGGCAGCAGTTTTATCAGTTTCTGCCAATGTTTTGTAGATATATGTCGATACCAATCTCTGCTGACCAGATAATTATCAAATGTCTGTGGTTTATGCGAACATCCATTTTATCAGCTCATATTTATACTGTCCAAAGGGAAACAAGTAAATCACATATTTGGGTGGATAACATAGACCTCATAGGTCCTATCATTTCATTCTTTTCAAGTAAATTTTGATCACTAGATCTTACCACCTGACCTCTGTGCACTCAGCTGGATTGCATACTTTAAGTAGTTTTGTCACATTATTTAGTATAATATATAAATTTTTCTGAGTTAAAGTGTGCAGAGATTAAGCAGATGTACTAAACTTGGCTCAGCTGTGGTCCTGAAATCAGATGGTTGTTGGTCCAGATCCTGCTCCAGAGGTTTGAGTAATGAAGGAGTGACTCACCATTGGAGGTGGTCATAGAGTCATAGAGATGTGCAGCGTGGAAACAGACCCTTCGGTCCAACCCATCCATGCCGACCAGATATCCCAACCCAATCTAGTCCCACCTGCCAGCACCCGGCCCATATCCCTCCAAACCCTTCCTATTCATACATCCATCCAAATGCCTCTTAAATGTTGCAATTGTACCAGCTTCCACCACTTTCTCTGGCAGCTTATTCCATACACGTACCACCCTCTGTGTGAAAAAGTTGCCCCTTGGTTTTTTTTTATATCTTTTCCCTCTCACACTAAACCTATGCCCTCTAGTTCTGGACTCCCCGACCCCAGGGAAAAGACTTTGCCTATTAACCCTATCCATGTCCCTATAAGGTGCTGTCTTTCAAAATGAGGTCTTACACCGAAGCCCTGTCCATCAGTTTAGCTAGATCTAATGGGTTCTCTGGCACTATTTGAAGCAGTGCTGAAGATGTTTCCTAATTTCCTGTCCAACATTTATCCATCGAGTTAATTTTAAAAATACAGATTATTTGATCATTCACCTCTTTACACTTTGCTGAAATTTGCATGTAGAAGTTTTCTTACATAGAAAAACAAACTGAACTGTGGCATATATGTCAATGCAATAACAAAAAAAATCACATTTAAAAGCAGGAAATTTGATACTGAGTTTTATTTTTGGCCAGTTTCTCAGTGGTACATACTTTTTCTAAACTGATGGGTATTGTGGAGGTACATCATTGTCATCTTTTGAACGTGATTAGTCATTGTTTCAGGCTTGTTGATCACTGTGTAAATTCTTTCTCTAATGTATATTTACAAGCGCAAGCAAGCATCTATTTATTTTTTATCTTTGGAAATTCTGAAAGTCATTGACTGAATTGTCATGGTTCAGAATAAAATGGAACTGAACTTAGTTTCCTGGGGATAGATTCATTGTTGACTGACAACATCTGATGAATATTAAAAAGTTCAAAATTGTTTCAGCATGTTTAGCATACGATAGATATTTAATGTAGTAATGAAGATTATGTAGTTATAATAGTGTATTAAATTAATTGCACTATTTTTATAAATTTTGCATTCCCTGGGCTGGTCATATGGAGTATGATGACAGATGATTAACATTGACTGGGGTTTCAGTGGATCTAGAGCACTGATCTTTGACAAATGGTACTTACAATCACTGGTGCAGAAAATAAGAGTGCTGAAAAACAGCCACGATTATTGTACAGAAAGCAGTGTCTATGCAGTCTTTGAGGCAATAAACATCTTAATGATCTTAATGAGTTGCACACAGCTGAAATCAAATGTGCAGCCCAACGTTTGACACCTTTTCTGCACCTGTTCCAGTCTGAAATTTGGAACTGTGAGGTCATTATGTAAACCATATAGTCTTTGAAAATGAAGTAGTAGTAGCACATGGGCAATTTGGAGAGATTATAGATCTCTAAAAATTATTCAGAACTGACTTAGACTAGCACATAAAAAAACAGTCTTTATGAGTTTAAGATTAATCAATTGCTTTGTGTAAAATGAAGCAGTAAGAGCTGTATTAATGGTTATTTTATAATTACAGGGGACATATTTGTTTTATGACATTTTTAAAAAGAAAAGATGAAGCCATTCTGAGAGAAGTATTTTATTCTTATGTAATCTCTTGAATCAAATAAATACATGAGCAACATTTTCTTAAATTATAAGTAACTGCATTTCATTGTTCTCAAAGATTTAAGAATGATTGTTTATGTTTAATTGCTACAAAATGGTTCATTTTAATGCAGAATATTTATCAAAGATAAAAACAGAAATTGTTGGTGAAACTCAGCAGGTTTGGCAACATCTGTGGGAAGAAAGCAGAATTACTGTCACTGATGACTCTTCATCAGAACATTTATCAAAGACCATCCACTAATTCTCACTTTCATGATGGATCTGAAAAGGATCCCATTGCTATCACTAAAGCTTATCCCCTTCACTCCTGGACAAAGGGAAGATGAGTGAGACTCCATGGCCTTCAAACTAATTATGGTAAAAAAATCCTAGACTGCATACAGACACACATTGTTGTACTAATCACATCATCCCATACCAAATTCAATTTAGTGCGGTGACCATTTGCGCAGTTTTCTTACTCCAGAAAACAATTTTGCGGCTTACGTTTAAGTCAATGTCTTCAAAACTTGTCAGGCTATTTGTGATGACTTTGAGACAACAGTCCTTGTCTTGTGAATTCATTGTGATCAGTTGAAGAGGTGCTTTGCCTCAAAAGTCGCGGAATCAAATGCATCAATAATGTTTAAAAAAATTACTGGATGTGGGAAAAGAACAAGAAAGGAGAGTTAATTGGATAACTTGATAAGTATAGTATAGAATGGCCTTTTCCTTCCAGGAATCATTCTAAGAAAGTTGCTGGATCAATATAAAAATGTAATTACCTGCACATATGTGACTCCTGCTCCATACTGGTGCTTTTTGGAGAAAAGGAAGGACAGTAAATACAATCTTGTTGCATGTAGCACCTTAGCAAATATAAAAAAAATTAATTTGTTGATCCTTCATTGCAGCAAGATCCTTCCCTTTAAGGAATTAGAGGTTATGGAATCACTATCTCACTCCCCCAGTACACTAAAGGTCAGTTAATTCTCTCACCAGTAAATTTCCTGTCACAAATTAGGTGCAGGAACGAAGGTGAAAATATTTATATTTAGATAGAGCTCTGTAGAACTATTTCCTGACTCCATAAAGTAATTCACTGAAATGCTAGGATGTCAGGCTAACATTACACACCATGTTATTCCACACTGACTGCTTACATGCCGCAGCTGACATGATCATGATCTTGGCTGTACTGGATTCTAGGCGTTGTAAAGACCATTTGGTCAGCTCAGTCTATACTTAAACTTTTCAGTTCTGTATTTAACCATTTATATTGTTCAATGGATCTCATTATTGGAAGTTGATACCATATATCTGCAGTTAATTTCTCTTGTCCCCTGACTCTTTTTAATTTTTTAACATTTTGAGTTTCTTCTTGCCACGCCCCATCCCCTGCCCCATTCTCACTCCCACTCCCAATTTTACATTCACCCCTATTATGCTATGTGTTCATGGTCCTTTCCATAATCTGTTTTTATGAGTTCGCCTATATATTTCTATATGACTTTGTTAGTTAAGACAGGGAATGACAGAGCTGCATTGATCAGCAAGCAATCATAACCTGTACTGAATATCCTGTGTAGTGCTAGACGTTGAAAACACTCAACATAGATATCAGAGTAATTACCTGCTGCTCACTTCAAAGAACCTCCATGTTAGGTATTGGCATCAGCATCTCAGGGCACAATCCATGGGTGCTAGCCACATGGACATTGGCATTTGAAATGTGCCAGTCTTTTAATGGCACACATGTCTCCTACCTTACAAGAAGCTCTGCACTTAACAGTCATAAAGTCATGTAGCACAGAAACAACCCCTTCAGTCCATGCTGAATATATTTCCGAACTAAACTAGTCCCAATTGCCTGCTCCTTTCTCTGTGTGCCTCTCTCTGTATCCATTTTGTAAATGAACAAGTCTGCACCTTACCATTTGGCTTATGCTTCTGTAGCTCATAAATTAGGAAAATCAATTTTAAATTCATTACAATGGCCTTGAGGGAATGATCAAGAGGTTGGAATAAATTGGAAGAAGTGAGGACTGCAGATGCTGGAGATCAGAGTCAAAGAGTGTGGTGCTGAAAAAGCACTCCTGGTCAGGCAGCATCTAAGGAGCAGGAGAATCGACGTTTCGAGCATAAGCTATTCATCAGGAATGAGGCTTGTGGGCCAAGGGGGGTGAGAAGTAAATGGGAGGGGATTGGGGCTGGGGAGAAGGTAGCTGGGAATGTGATTGTAGATAAAGGTGGAGGTGAAAGTGATAGGTCGGAGAGGATGGTGAAGCAGGTAGATGGGAAGGAAGATGGACAGATAGGACCGTTCAAGAGGACAGTGCCTCGTTGGAAGGTTGGGACTGGGATAGGGTAGCAAATTGGAAAATGTGGAAATTGGTGAAATCCACATTGATCCCATGTGGTTGGAGGGTCGCAAGGCAGAAGATGAGGCATGTCCTGGGCCGCCTCCACCGCCAAATTCTAGACGCCTGGAGGAAGAACACGTCATCTTCCGCCTTGGGACACTCCAACTACATGGGATCAATGTGAATTTCACCAGTTTCCCCACTTCCCCTCTCCCGACCTTATTCTAGTCCCAACCTTATCCCAGTACCAACCTTCCAACTTGGCACTGCCCTCTTGAATGGTCTACCTGTCCATCTCCCTTCCCGCCTATCTGCTCCACCCTCCTCTCCAACCTATCACTTTCACCCCCACCTTTATCTACCTATCGCATTCCTAACTACCTTCTCCTCAGCCCCACCTCCCCCATCCCATCCCATTTATCTCTCAGCGCCCTTGGCCCATAAGCGTCATTCCTGATGAAGGGCTTATGCCCGAAACATCGATTCTCCTGCTCCTCGGATGCTATCTGACTGGCTGAGCTTTTCCAGCACCACACTCTTTGATGTTGGAAAAATTGACAACTTTTGGTCTCTGGTTAGTGAACAGCAATGACTGTTTCTTTTAAAGTGTTGCATGCTCATTTAATGCGAAACTTATGTTTCAAAAAATTTTTTGAAATATAGATGGTGCGTAATAGTTTGCCTATTTTTACTCCAGTAGAGCAAGCTGTTTATTCCACAATCGCA
This sequence comes from Hemiscyllium ocellatum, assembly GCF_020745735.1. NCBI lineage: Eukaryota > Metazoa > Chordata > Chondrichthyes > Orectolobiformes > Hemiscylliidae > Hemiscyllium > Hemiscyllium ocellatum. Next base: position 22,720,570 of record NC_083443.1, on the reverse strand, counting down.
GTATGACAGAAATGGTTAACTATGCCCCGTGACTGCATCAGGTAGTGAAGAGACACTGAAATCCTACCAGTAAGAAAGAGAAGCTTAAAGGAAAATGGGCTTAATTTATTATCCTATTTCAGGTGATGATTAGAATGTTGTGGGAACGTTTTGATTCAATAATGTTCCTTATTTCAACCTTTTAAACTGAATGGCAATTTTTCTCATTCCAAGTAACATTTGTAGAATGAAAAACAGCAGTTTAAGTTTCAGGTCAACAACACCTAGAACAAATGCAATCAAGTGTCAGACCTGATTAGTATTTTGAATATTTCCTGCTTTTTTTTGCTCTCTCCATGTCCTTCTCTTTTGCTTCCTGAAAAGGCTCCCGATAGGGTGTTTATTCCAGCCTGTGCTAGTGTTGCTTTTAAAGTGCTATCTGGGAGGTATGTGAGACTTGCATGAGGTGATAAAATATAATCGTTTCCCCTATTCCATTTTCTCCTTGTGTCCCTCTCTCTCTAATAGCCTCATTCAGCTGGACCTATCACTTTCACCTCCACCTTCGTCTACCTATCTCATTCCCAGCTACCTACCCTGCAGCCCCACCCCCCTCCCATTCATCTCTCAGCCCCCTTGGCCCACAAGCCTATTCCTGTTGAACAAGTGATATGTTGCAAACAATGGTTTCATTTTTGTTCTACTTTACTTTTGTTCCTGGGAGTCTCTGCATCTTCTATTTGTCTATAAACCCATTGGATTTTGACAGTAAATTGCACCATGGAAAGCCATGAACCATCAAGTCAACTTAACTACTACAATTCAAACATAAATCAACTCGGTGCCATGCTACTGTTGCAGCCAGGGTCAGCCTTGATACATCACTTGAACTGCCATCCTTAAATCATGTTAATTATATTATTCATTTACCTACATTATGTTTTGAATATTTTAGTTCACAAATTGGCAGTAAAGTTAATATCTAAAAGGTAAGAACAGCAAATTCATAACCACTTACCAAACAGTTGCCTTCTTTCTCCACTGTAGAGCGAGAACCGATTCTAGTTAGCTCCAATGAATCTAGCTCTGTCTCTAGCTGCCTGCCATGCTGTCATTTTCTTTCCCGTTCCGCTTGGTGATACTGACCGCCTGTCTCAGTACCCTCAGCTTGCTTATTTCTTAAGGTGATGCTGGATACCTGTCTTGGTGGCCGTACCCCATCTGCTCCTCTGGGTGATACTAGCTGTTCCTTTGATATAGACAAGAATTCTAGCATGAACTACTTTTGGTAAGAGGATTAAAAAATGCTACTTAAAAATATCACTTCATCACAGGAAATAATCAAGGATTAAGCTAATTGCAAGCATACAATGTAAATAACCATTAATTATTCTAAATAACCAGGAAAGCACCTTACCAATCTAATGTAAGTTAAGTGGTAATACAATCCTTGTTACTGGATTTCTTAATACTGCTGTATTGCAATCAAATGTTCTAATCTCTTGTGTTTCCTTTTTCATTAAGTGACAATACTTTCACAGAAAATATTTGATTTTATGTGTAATGTTGCAAATCATATTAAAATATGTAATTGGGCCATTTACACTGTACGATGCTCTAATGACAATAATTTGCCATCTATCTAGAATGTTCCACTTGTTCAAGCATGCTGACACTGCTCTTTTATATTTTGATAATAACATGTTTTGAGATGTCACTTTATCCACAAACTGAGAAAGTTTTACAGAGAATAGGGGCCATTCACCCATCATACCCTTTTGATGACTAACCTACTTAAAATTCTTGGACTAGCAAGGCTCCAGTGATCAACATGCTTTCTTAAAATGCTTTATATTTTCTGCACCCCTCCTATTCTGGCCTTTTGATTTTCATTGTTGCATCACTGATAGATCTCTCTTCCTTTAAGTCCTTCAAACGTTCCAGTTTGACCGAGCATATGCTCGTCTGCCTAATAACTGGCTTAATGTCAAATTTTGTTTGCTAATTCTCCCATGAAATCACTGACAAACATGCCTTGGGGAGATGAAGTCCTGTCTTCACTTTGAGCGTATCCTGCATTATATTTTATTGGACTATTATCACACCAAATGGCATAGGCTTTGAATAGACTCAGAAACTCAAGACTGGGCATCCGTGAGGCAACCTCGTGACTCAACCTATCAACCATCTGCATCAAATTATGGATATACCTCCAAGCCCTCACCATCCTGACTTAGAATTATGTTGCCATTCCTTCAGTGTTACTGGGTCAGAATCCTGGTACTCTCTCCCTAACAGCATTGTGGGTTTGGCTGCACCAAATGGATTGCAGCTCACTGCAACCTTCTCTAGGGATGGGTGACAAATGCTTGGCCCTGCCAGGAAAGCCCAATTCCATGAGAGAATTTTAAAAATGAACATATCATACATGTCTTTTGTTTTGGAAGGGGGAGTGAGGATTAGAGCTTGAACTCTTTTGAATTAACTGGAAGGGGATATTCCTAATCTCACCTCTTTGAACTTTAACTTGGCATTACCTTACACAAACACCCAACGAACATGTTGCTTGACATTTGCACTACAGAATTGACCAGGTGGATGGTCTCTGTGTGTCCAGAGACCTATTTAAGAGTGCAGGTAGGTAATAAATTTATAGAGTCATGGAGATTTACAGCATGGAAACAGACTCTTCAGTCCAACTGCCAGCACCCTGCCCATATCCCGCCAAACCCTTCCTCTTCATATACCCATCCAGATGTCTTTTAAATGCTTCCACCATTTCATCTGGCAGCTTATTCCATACACATACCATGCTCTGCATGAACAAGTTGCACCTTAGGTCTCTTTTATATATTTCCCCTCTCACCCTAAACCTATGCCCTCTAGTTCTGAACTCCCCGACTCCAGGGAAAAGACTTTGTCTATTTATCCTATCCATGCCCCTCATGATTTTATAAGCCCTCAGCTTCCAACGCTCCAAAGAAAACAGCCCTACCCTATTAAACCTCTCCCTATAGCTCAAATCCTCAAACCCTGGCAACATCCTAAATCTTTTCTGAACCCTTTCAAGTTTCACAACATCTTTCCAATAGGACGGAGACCAGAATTACATGCAATATTTCAACAGTAGCCTAACCAATGCCCTGTACAGCTGCAACATGACCTCCCAACTCCTGTCCTCAATACTTTGACCAATAAAGGAAAGCGTACCAGACGTTGTCATCACTGTTCTATCTACCTGCTACCTTTCAAGGAGCTATGAACCTGCACTCCAAGGTCTCTTTTTCAGCAACACTCCCGAGGACCTTACCATTAAGTGTATAAGTCCTGCTAAGATTTGCTTTCCCAAAATGCAGCACCTTGCATGTATCTAAATTAAACTGCATCTGCCACTTCTCAGCCCATTGGCCCATCTTATTTTTATATGGCACAACCCCACCAAGCCTGAATGACCACAGGATGTAGGAGCAGAGGTGTGCCAGTTGGATCATTTTGCTGTACAATTCATTGGGATCATGGCTGATTTGATAATGATCAACTCTACTTTCTTACTTTCTTCCCCCCCTAAAGACCTTGATTCCGTTACTGATTAAAAATTTCAGTCATCCAGAAACTTTTGGCAGCCAGAAAAATCCCATTGTCAAAGATCCTAAGTTGTGCAACTGTCTGTCACGTTTCCACTGTGACTGTCCCCATGCTGTACAGAAGTTTAGGATTTTAAAGATGCAGTGCTCTTGGACAGGAACTGAAAGTATTGATTGTACTGCTCCTACCCAATATTAGGACAGTAAAATGGGTATAGTACTTATACATAAACAAGTAGAAAAGATTTTTAATGCTATTGTCTCTGTTAATTGACAGCAAATTGCAATTATTAATGTAGCTTTAACATAAAACATATCCCACGTTTTTAATGTGAAATATAAAGACAGTATTGAGAATGATGGACAGGTTGGACCAAAGGGTCTGTTTCCATGCTGTACATCTCTATGACTCTATGAGTTTTCAGACTTATTAAAATTAAAGCAACATTTACAATAGACAGAATTTAATTTCGGAATTGATTTCATTAAAGTAACAAATTCCAGATCTATTTGAGCGTGTTGACATGTTTCCTACTGAGAAAATAAATATTGTTTCAAAGTTTAATGGAGAACTTAAATAATGTATAGTGCTGCATTCATGGTTTCCTTTTACAAATGATGTATATTTTTAAAATTATGGAATAAACCAGGTACATATGGTCGAGTCCTGGTAAAGATTCTTTTAGTTCATTAGTTCAGTTGCAGGAAGTAATGCTTCTCAATTTTCCAGTCCCTCATCTCTCTCCACTGCTAATTTTGACTCCCTGGACAAATGCTCCTTATACTTGTTTTGCATCAGTTAAATCTGAACACATTGTGCGTCTTCTCTTTGTAAGATTGGTTTCTATATTATTTGCATATAGTAGAACCAAAAGTAACCAGATTCTACAGTTTGAATTTAGCAGTATGTTTAGAATTATCATGATAGGCCTAATTGTTTAACTTCCCTCAGCCTTGTCTGGCTCAGAACGACCTGTCCCTTTGCTCTTGTCTCCACCATCTCAGGTTATATTATCAGTCTGTCTAATGTTTTTCATTCCCCTCCAATGCCTGGCTATCCTTATGATTTGCCAGTCAGAATTATCCACTGTACTATAGGTATGATTTTCTCATTATGTTGTACAACTACATTAACAACTCATTCTATTGATGTTTTATTCCTCTGGCTATACTGACCAAGCTTAATTTTGTCATTGCTTCCACACATTTTCCTATTGTTTTCAGTCAGCTATGTCTGAATGTCTTCAAGTCCCTTTCTTCCAGGCGAGTGTTGATTTCATATTCCCATGTTTATTTCTCTGATGTAAGCTCTTTACATGCACGTTTGCCCATCAAATGCTATTTTCCCCGTAACACTCCATGTTCTCAGAACCTGTTTATTTTTTTTCTCTCTTTTCTGATGTTTGAGCCTTCATTCTCAAATTGGTGTCATCTTGCATGTGTAGAGACATCCAGATGCAATTCACAAGCATGTGCGCAGCTATGTCTCCGGTGTTGGATCATGTTGGCCACTTGTTCATGACTCCTTGCTGTGATGAGAAAATGCCATTGATTTCTCTTGTTTCACTGCTTTCCCATTCAGCTCAAAATCATTTTTCCAAGTCCATGCCTTATCACAAAGTTATCACTTGTGTGGCATGGTAACAAAACCTTGCTGAAATTGAAGTACACCACATAGATTCATAGAGTCATAGAGATGTACAGCATGGAAACAGACCATTTGGTCCAACTCGTCCATGCTGACCAGATATCCTATCCTAATCTAGTCCTATTTGCCTGCACTTGGCCCATAGCGCTCTAAACCCGACCTATTCATATGCCAGCTGCCTTCTAATTGTTGTAATTGTACCAGCCTTCGCCACTTCCTCTGGCAGCTCATTCCATACACGCACCACCCTCTGCGTGAAAAAGTTGTCCCTTAAGCCCCTTTTAAATCTTTTCCCTCTCACCTAACCTATGCCCTCTAGTTCTGGACTCCCCCACCACAGGGAAAAGACCTTGTCTATTTACCCTATCCATGCCCCTCATGATTTTATAAACATCTATAAGGTCACCCCTCAGCCTCCAATGCTCCAGGGAAAACAGCCCTAGCCTATTCAACCTCACCCTGCAGCTCAAATCAGCCAATCCTGCCAACATTTTTGTAAATCGTTTCTGAACCCTTTCAAGTTTCACAATGTTCATCCAGTAGGAGGTAGACCAGAATTGCACACAATATTCCAAAAGTGACCTAACCAATGCCCTGTACAGCCGCAACATGATATCCCAACTCTGATACTTAATACTTTGACCAATAAAGGAAAGCATACTAAACACCTTCTTCACCACTCTATCTACCTGAGACTCTATTTTCAAGGACATATGAACCTGCACTCCAAGGTCTCTTTGTTCAGCAACACTCCCCAGGACCTTACCATTAAGTGTATAAGTCCTGCCCTAATTTGCCTTTCCAAAATGCAGCACCTCACATTTATCTGAATTAAACTCCATCTGCCACTCCTCAGCCCATTGGCCCACCTGATCAAGATCCCATTGTACTCTGAGGTAATCTTCTTTGCTGGCCACTAAACCTCCAATTTTGGTGTCATCTGCAAACTTACTAAGTATACCTCTTATGTTCACATCCAAATCATTTATATAAATGATGAAAAGCAGTGGACCCAGCACCGGTCCTTGTGGCACGCCACTGGTCACAGTCTGAAAACCAACCCTCCTCCACCACCCTCTGTCTGCTACCTTCAAGCCAGTTCTGTTTCCAAGTGGCTAGTTCTCCCTGTATTCCTTGAGATCTAAACTTGCTAACAGGCCTCCCATGAGGAACCTTGCTGAACGCCTTACTGAAATCCATATGGATCACGTCCGCTGCTTGCCCACATCAATCCTCTTTGTTACTTCTTCAAAAAACTCAATCAAGTTCATGAGACGTGATTTTCCACGCACAAAGCCATGTTGACTATCCCTAATCAGCCCTATCCACACAAGTTTTCTTGTCAACAAGACCTGTTGTTTTCTAAGAACATAAATGGGGGCAGGATTAAACATTTTCACTCCTCAGTCATGGATGATCTTGAAAAATATCCACTCAACGTTTTTGACAAAACATCGTTTCTGTGAATGGATGCTCATTTAATATAGCATATTGCACCACACCGTACTATATCATATCTATTCTCACTTTCTTGCTCTCTTTTCTTTCCAGATTCATCAAAAGTACTATCTTTTTGATTATCATCTTAATTGTGCGAATCAGCGGTGGATGATAGGAAGAGAAATTCAGTCGTGTTCCATATTATGAACACAATTGTTTTAAATCAATTGTTGCTTATCTGAGGAAAGTGAATAGTTATGATGCTATTTGCACTGTAAAAGAGTTAACATACTTTTATTTAGATTATACATTTATTTTATGCATTCTTATTTGAATAGAAATGAACATTAATTCATGTTGGGTTTTGCATTATAATGGATGAGGTGAACCGAAGGGTCTGTTTCTGTGCTGTATGACTCTATGAGTACAGTTTGAATTTGACAGTAACCCCCAAGTAACCTAGATCCTAACTAATGGTAACTAGATCTTAACTAATGGTAATGATGCAACCAGCTGTGGTCGATATGAACTTTGTCCATAATTTAAACATTTCATCTGCTCGATACTCCTGTAAAGCTTCATTCAATATCTGATAAATGTATTGAGCTCATGCTCATAACTGACACCAGACTGTGCATTGTTTGTCAAGCTGCTGTATTGCCAAAGCTGGGTTTTTAATTTTTTATCATTGCCAATTCATTTGTGTTGTATCTGTCATAAATATTTCATTGATATAATATACTTTGAAGGTGATGAGCAATGTCAGAGGTTATGTGAGTCAGAGTCAGCTGTGTTTTGCAGTTCTCCTTCCATAAGGAGGAGGTTTTGAAAGGGCTGAGATGAAAAAATAATTATTTTTTTCTGAAATGGGAATAGTGATCTCTGCTGAAAGTTTTGTTAAGGCTCATTAGTAATTCCGTTGTTGATGATCTCATTCCAAAATGTGTCTTAGTTCAGGTTGCAAAGGTACTCTCAATTCATTATTCCTAGCATAAGGAACAGAAGCAAATGTAAAGGATGCAGTTGTACATGGTTATAGTTATGTATACACAAAATAAAAGGCATTCAGTGACTTCAAACAGCATATGAATCTTTGTAGGAATAAAATCAGAAAATGCTAGAGAAACTCAGCAGGGTATGTGAAAGGTGCGTTACAGTTATCGTTTTGAGTCCAAAATGACACTTCTTTAGAGTCACATTGGACTTGTACTGTGCTTCTCCATGTACAGAAGTTGCCAGAGCTATGGAAGTTCTCTAGAACATTTTCCTTCTATTTTGGATACCTCGCATCTGCAATATTTTGCTTTTATTTTTGTAACAAGTTGAGTTTTAATGATTACATCAGTCAGTTATCTGTTACTTTTCTATGTTCACACCTTTATCTGCAAAATTTTGTTTTATTCATTCATGGGATGTGGACTTTCCTGGCTATACCAGCACTTATTACCCATTCCTAATTGCCCAGAGAGCAGTTAAGAGTTAACTGTATTGCTGTGGGTCTGGAGTCACATGTTGGCCAGACAAGGGAAGGGTGGTAGTTTCCTTCCCTAAAGGACATTAGTGAGCTAGACAGGTTTTTCCAACAATGGTTTCATAGTCATCATTAGAATATTAATGCCAAATTTTTATTGAATTCAAATTTCACCATCAGCCATGGCGGGATTTGAGCCCTGTCCCCAGGATGTTACTTTGGTCTTTGGATTCACATTCAGCGATAATGCCACTAGGCTATTACCTCCCCAATGTATAATTGCAGTGACCTCTTCAAAGATTTTTTTCAGCAAATTGGTCTTCCAGGTAGTGTGGTGTCTATGCAAGTAAGAAACTGGAAAAATAAACAATTGTGAAAGGCATTCCTGTTTTTTTCTTGAGAAATGAGGCTGGACTGCAATGGAAATTAAGTGCCCCATGTCCTTTGGTTAAAAATACTCCTATCATTAGGTAGCAACAGAGCCGCATGCAGTGAAGGAATGCGGGCAATGTTGGTTTTTCTGTCTGCCTGAGGTGCTAAGGCTGGAGGTCCAGCTGAGAACAGACAACACTCGTTACAAATTGTGGCCTGTGGATTCTTGTGACAGGCAGCCCTGAGTCTTGAATTTATGACCATCTGGTTATGAAACACATGCTGATACTGCTCAGTGTCTCATGATAATTCTCAGAATAATGTAATATGAGATGGCACCAGTTTTTCTTGTATTGTTTTATCATTTATATTTTCTGTTTGTGGTTTGTAAAATTTAGTTGCTTCTATTTTTAGGTAGGCCAGGTCCACTGCTATAATTCCTTGAATGCATGTTTGCAATTAAAAATTATATAGGGAGCTGGGTAACTGAATCCATCATGAGAGTGCTAAACTACTTCACCAGTCTTATCTCTCCAATTTCCTCTCCTCATCAGGAGCTGTAGCATAGTGGTAATGCAGAGTCCTAGGTTAATACGCTGGGAACATGAGTTTGAATTCTACAATCGCGGATGATGAAATTTGAATTCAATTATATCTATTCTGATTGCAACCTTGTAGTCATTGTTGAGTGTCCTAAATATCCATTTAGTTCACTAATGTCTTATGTGAAAGAAATCTGTAATCCTTATGTGGTCTGTCCTGCATGCGATTCCAGACGCACAATGTGGTTGACTCTTAACTGCCCTCTCAAATTGCCTAGCAAGCTGCTAAGTTCTACTCATTTACTCAGAAATCTAAAGGAAAAAGATGAAGCAGGATGGACCACTGTCTTTCTTGAGCAAATATTATTATTTGAACACATACTTGATCGTCTCGCTGCTGGTGACATGTTACTTGACCACTCATTTGTCAAATGCGCCTGCACCTGTCCACTATGATTTGGTCACCGCTTGTCTTTCAGATGGGGAATTAGTCACTCGTCAAAGGACGGCCCCATCAGCAAAGAGAACTTCCCGCACTTTTGATAACGGCCAAATGATTATTAATGAAGAGGCAGGTGGAATACAGGCAAGTAAACTTCCTTTAGCAAATATTTCCAAGTCACTGCAGACAGCCCTCACATACCAATTGACATGACACAAATGTTCAGCACCTGAATGAGGTTTTTGTTTATGCTGTTGAAATCCTACAAAATATTATGAATTACTACATTGCAGGGCATCAAGAATCTGATCTAATTACTCAGCAATTGTGATATTTATCAACATCATCACATCCACAAAAATGTGAAATATGACAGTCTTTTTTGAGAGAGCATTTAGGCATGCACCTAATGTCAGAATTGTATTTGATTAAATATTATCAGATTTTGCAATATTGGGGATCTTAAATACAGGCTTGCACCTGAGATTTCCTAACCTCATGATATTCACATGCTATTAGCCATGAGAATGTCAATTATCAGAAATGTCTGATTTCTGTGAATAAGGACCAGAGAATATGGTAATCATTGGCTTCCAACTTCTAACATTCAAATGTTTTTAAAAATGTAGTTTAGAAGGGTGTTTCCATTCAGTTTTAATCCAGGACAGTTTGTTGGAATAATTGCAAGGCCTTCTCTGCAAACTGAGCTTAAAACACGAAGGTATTCACCAGATGGATAAGGAGCCAGATTGTGGCAGATGCTACAATACAAACATCTGAAATTTTCATTAATATAGTTTTCAGTTTTAACAAAAATCACATTGTAAATGTCAACCGCACTTGGTTTTCCAATTATGTTGTTTACAGTTCCTTCTGGCTCATAAGAATTTAACTAGCTATTTGAAAGTATTTTAACTGCTTGTACGCATTGTCTTTTCTTGCCTTGTTTACTGTCACATGGCACCCTGTTGTTCTTGCAACTCGGACAGCAATAATGGAGCTCATTTACTTTCATCACCAGAGTGATGAAAGATTAGTTGGGAAAGTTGGGCAACTTAGGTATGGCATTATATCAGCAGACTAAGTTAATGGAGAACTGCCCCAGCGTCTTCTGTATTGTCCCTTATGTGGATGTGTGTTGGACCATATTATGTGATAATTGTGTAATGGTTATGTGATGGTTAGTAGTATTAATATTATTATATTGTTATATTATCTGAGACTGAACCAGATTGTTTACATCTTTGGTATTGTGATGGAGATCAACTAACGAATACATGTTTCCTTAAAAATGAACCATCATCACTAAAATCATATATTTCCACATTTGTAAAATTGCTAGACTTTGCCACTGCCTTATATGCTGCAGAAATCTTGAAGCACCTTTTTGTCACCTCTAGACTTGATTAGTCAGATTGACCCCTGGCCAGCATCCTACGTTTAAGTTTAAAAAACTTGAGGTGATCCAAGACGGTTAGCATGTTTTTAGTCATGCCAAGTTCAATTCACCCTATATCCTTGAGATCACTGATCTTTTTTGGCTCGCTGTTACCTTGCACCTTGATTTTAAAATTTTAATTTATGCCTTGATATCTACCTATGCTCTCCTTTTCTGTAATCTACCCCAGGCCTACAATCTCATTAAAAAATCCATTCTTTCCTTCAGTTTGATCTCTTGAACATACCTCATTTTAATTGCTCCCAATGATGACCATGCCTCCAAATGGACCATTCTTAAGGGCCATTGGTTATGGAATTCCTTCCTTCATTCTCTGTATCTGTCTTTCCTCCTTTAAGATGTTCCTTAAATTTTGACTATCTGCTCAAATATTTCTGGGAAGTTCCCTGGGACATTATATTTATTCTGGGGCACTATATAAATAGATATACTAGCATAGTTATTAGACAGAAACCTGATCAGATGATTAAGAGACACAATCTGGAGAAATTAATTTGAATTAAATTAAACATTGAACTGAAAAGAAGCTGTTGTCAGTAATGTTAACCATGAGAGTAATGAATATGTCCAGTTGACATTTAACTACCTTTTATAATGGCACAATAAACCAGTCATTTGTCTTCATCACCATCACCTTCTCAAAGGTGATTAGAGATAGTTATATAGCACAGAATCAGACCCCTTCATCCAGATTGTCCATGCAGACCAGGTTTTCAAACTAGTCTCATTTGCCTATGTTTGGCCCAGATCCCTCTAAACCTTTCCTATTCATGTACCTGTCCAAGTATCTTTTAAATGCTGTAACTGTACCTGAATCAACCACTTCCTGTGGCAGTTCAATCCATTAACAAACCATCCTCTGCGTGAAAAAGATTACCCTGAGATCCCTTTTAAATCTTTCTTCTCTCATCTTAAACCTATACCCCTTAGTTTTGAACTCCCCCAACCTAGGGAAAAGACTTTTGCTATTCGACTAATCATGCGCTTCGCAATTTTATAAACCTCTATAAGGTCACCCCTCAAACTGCTACACTCCAGTGAAAAAAGTCCTAGCCTATCGAATTCTTTTTATCTCAAACCCTGTTGTCCTGGCATCATCCTGGTAAATATTTTCTGAACCCTCACCAATCTAATAATGCCCTTCCTATAGCAGGGCTCTAAAAGTGGCCTCACCAATGCTTTGGACAACCTCAACATGGCATTCCAACTCCTATACTCAATGGTCTGATTGCCATCACAATAAATGACAACACATGACTAGCTTTTTAAATTGTGTAATGTTATTTTTCAGTATTTTTGATTGTGGTCTGAAATGGGAAAAGGACTGTTTTAAAACCAAGGATTGTGGAAGAGATTGCTGTACTTCTGAAAAGAGGTTATTGTAAATGCTGTTGCTTCTTGTTCATGTTATCATGTGCAGCTGTATGCCATAAACATTTTAGAATAATAAAGCCATGTCCTCATAGTTGACTGAAAACTGTGAAGGTAAACAGCTTCAACTAGCTCTACAGTACTGTGTCTGTATAGCAAGGAGGAGCCAGGGGTATTAATTTGAGGTTATTTTTGGGATTATTATAGAATGACATAAAAACAGAAGCATGCTGCTGTTGATTTTCATGTAAAATGGAAGATATATTTGTAATATATGTTATTTTATCTCAAACATATTGCAAAGCAGTTCAGAAAACTACATTTTGCTTGGTTATTACCATGCTGTGCCAGTCCTAAAAATAAAACTGTAAGGGTTTTGATGATGTTGGCACTTGATTCTTATTCATTGTCAGAGAGGTTTGCAATAGATTGCAAAAAGAAATTCTGAAAATTATAAAAATGAGTGATGCAGGTAAATAATGAAATTTTATTGCAATTCTTGCTGACTAGCTTTGACAGGTGATAAATAATCTTGAAGTCCTTGTACATCCCATACAGAAATTAGAATTTTCCTGTGCTTAAATATTGCATTGTGTTTGCCATTGTGTGGGTGCTTCAGAAATATATTGTTGCCATTGGAAACTGTTCTTGGCAGGCACTGCCAATTGAGCAAATGGCCAACAATCCTTGGAAATTAAAGCAATTCCAAATAAGTCATTCTGGCTTTCATTACAAAACCATTTTTAGTTTGGTGGTTGTTGCCTTTTTTGAAACAAAAGGGACAATGCACACGGTCATGGACTTATTTGTGTTAACAATGTGCTATTTTTGATATAAATTCTTCATTTGTATTGTCAAGCTGCTGTCTCTGATTAGAAATATAACAATGAAATAGAATTTTGTCTTGTTTAAAGTTAAAATTGTGGTTGAAATTTGTCACTTCACACCTTGCAGGGCATATGTTTGTGACATCTGATTTGAACAGATAGTCCTTGGGGAAACAGATGGGAAAGGAATCCATGTCAGTGACTCCTTTATACAGGTCAAACATTGGTTTCATTCTCGGGCTGTAGTTCCACTAAAATACATATTTCATGTGCCTCAAAACTGAACTTTGCCAATAACTGGATGGGCATTAGCACATCCCAAACTCATGACCTCTACCAACTGGAAGAAAGAGGGCAGCAGGTGAATAGGAAACCCACTACTTCAAAATTGTCCTTCAAGTTAGAGTGCATAATGACTTGAAAATATATCAGCATTCTTTCATTGTAGCTGGGTCCAAATCCTTGAACTCCCTATCTAACAGAATTATGAAAGTACCTTCAGCACACAGACAGCAACAGTTGAAGAAAAGCAATTAGATTTGGGCAATAAAAATCAGCTTTGTCGACAATGACAAAAAATTGAGAATCATTTTGTCAAATTGCACTCTCCCACAATGTGAGTAATTGTTGACCATGTTAACTATAAAATGAATCACTGCTCGTTGGATGCTGCCTGAACTGCTGTGCTCTTCCAGCACCACTGATCCAGAATCTGGTTTCCAGCATCTGCAGCCATTGTTTTTACCTATAAAATGGAAGGGCAATGCAACATGTCCAGAAGTGCAGTTATTCTAAAGGCAATACTCATTGAAAGGTTATTGATCATCAACTTAACATATCAAATGACCAAAAGTCAAAGACTGTAAGTGGAACTGAAGTGCTGTAAGCTTAAGATATCTTTCGAGGCTTTGCACTAACAAAGAATAACCTTTGAGGTATAGTCACTAATTATGAAGGCAAATGTGGCAAACAATTTCCCCTTGGTAAGATCTTACAAATACCAAATGAGACAATTCAGTTCTTTTCAGTGGTGTCAGTTGATGGAGAACTGTTATTCAATTATGAAGCCAAACATACAGTTCTTCAGATAGTATCATGGATTTTGTATAAGCATGTTGAAAATGTGTTGCTGGTTAAAGTACAGCAGGTTAGGCAGCATCCAAGGAACAGGAAATTCGACGTTTCGGGCCAGAGCCCTTCATCAGGAATGAGGAGAGTGTGCCAGGCAGGCTAAGATAAAAGGTAGGGAGGAGGGATTTGGGGGAGGGGCGATGGGGATGCGATAGGTGGAAGGAGGTCAAGGTGAGGGTGATAGGCCAGAGTGGGGTGGGGGCGGAGAGGTCAGGAAGAAGATTGCAGGTTAGGAGGGTGGTGCTGAGTTGAGGGAACCGACTGAGACAAGGTGGGGGGAGGGGAAATGAGGAAACTGGAGAAATCTGAGTTCATTCCTTGTGGTTGGAGGGTTCCCAGGCAGAAGATGAGGCGCTCCTCCTCCAGCCGTCGTGTTGTTATGGTCTGCCGATGGAGGAGTCCAAGGACCTGCGTGTCCTCGGTGGAGTGGGAGGGAGAGTTAAAGTGTTGAGCCAGAATGGATAAATTGAATTTTAGCAGTTTTTTTTGATAAAGCTCTTTTGATGTATCTAGATATGTTGCTCTCTATTAGGGTGCTGTCTAAACATAAGTTGTTACTGGTTTCAACAACAAGACAGCATTCTCTCAGAATTGCACTAAAATATAATCCTGAAAAAATCTTTTGAGTCCTGACCTGGGACTTGAAACCATGTTCTTTCTGACTGAAAAGCGTAATAGGTACCTATTACACCGTTGGTCCTTTTGAAATTTTGTTCAGCATCGTGATTTTGAACTAATTTTGGAAATCTGTCTTGATGGTATGTTTCATTCAGTAGAATGCATTTTGAACTGAGAATTTGGGCTTTTATATGAATTGAACTGATGGATGTCTGCTTTTTTTGCTGCCATTGAGATAAGCATTGCCAGCAGGGGATTACTTCATCTTATTCAGTGGCAGAACCAAGCATGTTTTCAGGTTCTATAGGGAAGATGTGAAATGCTTTCAGCACATGCATAGGATGGATTGCTGTGAAACAGCTCAGAACTTGGAAGGTTAACTCAAACAATATTGAAAGCTCAGCATTCAATATGGAACACAATATCGGATGAATGTATTACTCTTGTACCACAGCTGGGAGCTATGTTTAAAGGTGCTGCCACATATTTCTTTAGATTTTATGAAGATCCACAAAATTAGTGTCCTGTTCTGCGCACCATTGCAATATTTTCACTAAATGCAGAAAATGAGTTGATATGAGACAGTGAGTGATAGACCACTGGGTTGATTCATTTGGAATCTTTGCTATGCTTAACATTCATTATAGTTCAATATTGTAGCTAGATCTGGTTTTAACACCTTGCTATCTTAAGTTTAAAAAGTAGTTTGACCCACTTGCTGATCTCTAAATTATTTCCATTTTGGAGTCTAAGAAAGTGATGTACATTTTGACACCTGCACTGCTTGACCTAGATTTTAGCAATTCCATTTCCCTGGTGGAATTCTGCTGGTGGTTGGGCACATAAAATGAAGCAGGGAAGATTTCTCGCTCCTTTCTTCCCAGATGTGACTGACTACAATTTTAAAATTGATTAAACTCATGTCCTTAAAAGGTGAATTAAAAGATGGGTACAAAATTGACACAAGGTGAGTTTGCATGTGTTAGCAACTGGTATATATTGATTGCCCGGTAATTCATTATTTGTGGAGTATATTTTTGACATCTAAGGAAGAAATATCTTTTATTCCCAATCAACAAAAATTAGGCTTTGTGTATACAAATTGTGTATACAAGGCGCAGTACCTTTCCAAGTAACATAGCTTATTCACTGGCATTCCTGTAGAGGACAGTATAGGGAAGAATTTAGATATTTACAGACGAAGAGTATTTTTCTTAAATCTTAGATTTTCCTAAATTGTATAGCAACAGCCAATTGGATGTGCAGTCATTTTTAGTATCTCCCCTTTGCCAGGTTTGCTTGCTCCATATCTCCAATTTAGCTAACCTAGTTAAACTTTTCATACATTCACTAGATGTTGTAAATGTCTCTCATTTCTCTATCATGCCATCTTTTGTCTTATTCGATTATCTCTTCTGCCAGTTAATCATCTCTCATTCTCTACCTAATTATTTTACAGCTTATCTTCTTTTGCTCTCTTTTATTTACATCCAGTAAGCTGCTCATCTGAAATATCTTACAGTTCTAATGAAGGGTTATATCTGAATCTCCTTCCATTACTGCTTGTTTGTTGTACTCAGCATTTTCCATTATTGTTTTACTTAGCAATATTATTTTGTTGGAGATGAGCTTTAGTCAGCAAGTCAAGCGAACTTCCCTGTTCTTTGTTTGGATAGTGTAATGGGATAATTAACATCTCAAACCAAAGGCCAGCGCCAAATAGGAACTTTTGGAACACTGTGTACAATTTAGGTCACCCTGCTGTAGGAAGGATCTTATTAAATTGGAGAGGGTTCAGAAAAGATTTACCAGGGTGTTGCCAGAAATGGAGGGGCTGGATAGGCTGTGACTTTTTTTCTCTGGAGCGTAGGAAGTTGAGGGGTGACCTTGTAGAGATGTATAAAATCACAAAGGGCATAGACAAGATGAATAGCAAAGGTTTTTTCCCTAAAATGTGAAAGTTCGAAACTTGGGGGCATGTTTTTAAGGTGAGAGGAGAAAGATTTAAAAAGGAACCTGAGGGGTAACGTGTTCACACAGAGTGATTTGTTTGTGGAGTATGAATGGTTTGGAGTGATATGAACCAAACACAGGCAAGTGGGACTCGTTTGGTTTAGGAAATTTGGTCAGCATGGATGGGTCGGACAGAGGGGTCTGTATGACTTTGACTCTATAAGATGCTTGAGCTTGAATTGTGCACTGAAGTGGAAGGTGAACCCTTGATTGCCTCACTCAATGGTGACTGTGTAATATTACTGAGCTAGATTGAGTAGCTGATCACTTAAACTTATTCTTTTTATATTATTGATTTCTTTTAAAACCAGTATCAATCTCAATTGGGATACAATGCTTTTATTTGAACAAAGTAAGCTTCAGTCTGCCTCATATCCACAGTGGTCTCCAGTGACTTGGCTGATCATGCACAGTTTATATTGCCAGTTTATACCGTCTGAGTTCAAATTGCAAATTAATTTAAGTTTAAATCCTACTCCTAGGAAAAGATTCCTTCATATTGGACCGATCTCAGAGCTCAGAATTGACAGGGTGAAGAAAATGATAAATGCTGCTTTCACTGTGTCTGTTCTTGTGTCATAAAACTTATGTAAACTGTGTAATAAACAGCACATTAGTATTAACGTCATGATTTGTGCTCTGAATTACATGAGAAAGTATTGAGCACAATGCCATAAATGATCACACAAAAGTTGAAAAACTGATCAAAGGGTGCTCAACTTATTTCCATGGCAGAGGTAACTAAACCTGTGTAAAGTGTACTTGAAAACAGCCTGGAATTTGAAGTTGTTTCCTAATTGTTAGAAGTAACAGATGATTATCAATCTAATCTGCTAACCTAATTTAAAATAAACAATTGGGTTGTTTGCGTGATACTATTAAGATCCTAACCTTTTGCAGACATCATGTACCTGAAAGCCCATAATTATCTAAGTCTATATTTATTCTGAAAATCATAAATTTCACTCTTCACCAGGTACATTTATAAGGAAGTTAGTCTTGCTTTTGACAGTGATTCATTTTAGGCATAACTCCAGTGCTGTGATTATAATTTGTTATATTCAATTTACATGAATCTCATAAAACCTCATCCATTTCTACTGTGCATGCACAGTTTACTGTGAAATCACAAACACAAGAGCAACTGAGCAGACTTGAATCTTATACTTCCACAAGTGCAAGATGTTGTAAATAAGGGACAATCTAGCCAAACTATATTTCCCAGCGTCAAAGCAAATTACCACCTCATTCAGACAGGTTGAGAAATCTGCATTATAATGTCAAGGTGGAGGACCTGATCTCCTGACCATCTGTCAGAGACATTCAGGAAAACTCTCTTCCACGTGGAATTTTGTACAAAATAATCTGATAACAATGCCTTAGCCATAATTGTGTTAAACTTTTATTTGCTTATAATTAAGGCATTGACATATGCCAAGTTACTGGTATAATTTCTGGACTAATACCATCCAGCCAACTGTGAGGAGGCCTATTTCCTCCAGGACTCTGCCACACTGCAAAAACAACTGCATGCAATGTGTAATGTTTTACACACAGACCTACCCTGTTCTGATGCTCCATGTGGCAGCACAAAAAGTAGCTGGTAGCAAAGCCGTAAACGTGAATTTATTTGGGGTGAAAACCCCATGTGTTTCTGGTAGGTTTCATAGTTCTTGCCTCAAAGTCATGGGTTCTATATTTGTAGTTTGTGCAAGTCTTTCCAGAGTGGGTGAACCTTTTACTTTTAAAAATGAATGGACTTCAGTCAGAAATAGGTTCAAACAAGTGATATTGCAAAGTTAATTCATGTCACTCTATGCATTTATTTAGGTAAGTTCCTTTTCCAAACTCGAACTTATTAAAAAAAAAACGCCTTCTGGGATTCTGCATTTAGCAAGGAACAGAAATTTCAATTTGGATGTTCCAGAATATAATTTGGCTTCTCTAAGGCCTTTATCTCTGTGAAATTATTGCTAATTTTATTTCAGCATACTTCACTTACTTTTTGGTTTCTCTTATATTAGGACACTTGATTCAGCAAAGCTGTCCCATTTACAGTTCCCAGTGGGACAAACCCACAGACAGAATTAGAAGGAAAAGGGAAAGTTCCACATGCTCAATGGTGACGTGAGAGTGATAGTTGTGTGTGTAATTGTCTTATTAGTTTATGTGACACAACTTTTTTTGGGGGTTTTACGTGAAATGCGCGAATAAGATGAATTGATTCAATGAGCAACATTGAATGAGGGAAGAACAGTAGTTGCGTGATCTCTTAGTTGTAAGTTTAGACAGATGCTGGCCTCCATTGGGCAGAATATTCCAGAAATGATTGAGTTTTTATGTTAGTGAACTGTTTGTTAAAATAACGAGAGTGAATAAGCTCGAACAACCTGTTTTAGTTCACTTATAATTTTAATGACACTGAATTTGTTTCTTCTGTTTGTGATTTGGAATATTGAGCTTTTTTACACAAGGGATGAATCCATCTTGGTTCACCCATCATGAGCAACCAGACATCTTCCCATCAGTGTAATTAATTACATCTTGAATGTTTCCAGTTCTCCCTTCCAAACATTTGCCACCTTCTGAGATGCTTAATCAGTACAGAAATTATGAGTCAAATGATCTCCTGCACTATAACGATTCTGTGGTATAAGATGTGAAGTTAACTTTTACAAGTCTCCTTGTCTGAACCCTCAATTTAACATAGATATTCCAAGTTACTTTTCCATACTGTTTATTGTCATGTGTGCTTCTCAGACACCTTCTTTTGAGCTAAGATTCTTCAATTTTTTTTCTTGACAACCCAAATACCTGTCATTAGGAATCGGACTGGTGATTCTCCTCTGCGCTGACTCCAATATATGAATTTTTCCCCTTTCACGGTGCAATCAGAACTGGACAGAGCGCTCAAGCTGCAGACTGACCTAACCAGGGAACTATAAAATTGATTGCAACTTCCTTTAACTTGCGTTCTTCTGCTTTTGCAATATCTTTCATTTTGGAGTTAAGGTGTCATGCATCTGAAAAGTGTTCCCATAAATGGATTTTGCATTTGCCCATCCCTGACCATTTAATCAATTGCAGATGAAAACCAATCCTTTGGATTTGAACTTAGCTGTTGCAGTTACTGGAGCAAATGGAAGTCAGACTGTATGATTTTCACAAATCCCACTTCCACCAAGTGCCTTGGGACTATTTCTGTATATTAAAGTTGCTTTATCAAGCTGCTTGCAGTTGTAAATGGAAATATTGTGAATTTGTGTAATGTCTGTGAAATTTTGAATATAGATTAAAGTGCAATAAACTCTCACATGTGCCCTGTACCAGAAAATATATCAGTCCAGTTTATGGACACCTTATTGTAAAATGCAATGAGGTAATACAGGATGAAATTTGATCTTCAGGCAATTTTTCTGCCACCTAACAACTCTCCAATCAAACATTATTGAGAAAATTAAGTTTCTGGGTGCATTTTCTACATGGGTGGTCAACCTTTCAGCAACAGGTAAAACTGCTTAAAATAGCAAATAGTTTTACTTCTTTCCACAGTATCATGCTGGTGAGTATTAAAACAAATTGGACCATGAAAAGCATTCAAAGTGGAAGTATTTTAACTAGAGCACTGGATATCATTAATGTATTGTGACAATTCATTGCTGGCTGTTCAGTGAACCTGTTAAAAAGAAACGAAATGAGATTTGCAAATTAGCTGGGAATATGAATCATCTGCCACGTTCTGAAAAAATACATTTTCAGTCTCTTCCTTGATCAATATTTGCTAATTTTTCAAAAGGAGTTGTTTGTGGATCTTTAACAAATCCCAAATCTTGTGGGATCAGATGTGCTGGGAAAGTATAGAGAGTTCATTTTCAATAACTGGCTTTATTTGTTCATTGTTTAATTTAAGGAGGTGATAACATTGACAGACCATGTAGGGACGCTTTTACTAAACCAAAGGATTTTAAAATTCAGTTTTAATATTATTTTGGTTTAGGGTGGTGGACATGTTTGTTTTGGAATGAAATGCCACTTGATCTGGCATCTTCACCCAGCAACATTTAAAGCTGCACAGTACATGCGTAAATGACCTTGTTAACTCTTTTCTCATTGTTATTTTATCTTGTTTTGAACTTTAAATCAAGACTTATTGATTTGCCCTGAACATGCTTTAGAATCATAAAATGTTAGCATGAGTAGTGATTTTTATGTAGGCACCGCCAGCAGCAACAGCATTTGTTACCCATTCTTAAATGCCCCATGCATTGAGTGGCTTGCTCGGGCGCTTCAGGCAGTTCAACCACTTTACTGTGGGCCTGAAGTCACAAGCAAACCAGGCCAGTTAAAGGTGAATGAGTGAACCAGATGTTTTCTTTGTAACCCCAGTCCATAGTTTCATATTTATTATTACTGACAACAGTTTTCAATTTCAGAATTATTCAATGCTTTAAATGTGGCGCCGCATGGTGGCTCAGTGGTTAGCACTGCTGCCTTACTGCACCAGGGACCTGGTTCGATTTCCACCTCGGGTGACTGTCTATGTGGAGTTTGCACGTTCTCCCTGTGCCTGCATGGATTTTCTCAGGGTGCTCTGGTTTCCTCCCACATCCAAAGGGTTAGGTGAATTGGCCATGCTAAATTGCCCATAGTGTGTTAGGTGTATTAGTCAGGGGTAAATGTAGCGTAGGGGAATGGGTCTGAGTGGGTTGGTGTGGACTTGTTGGGCTGAAGGGCCTGTTTCCATACTGTAGGGAATCTACTCTAATCTCATCATTTAAATTCTCCCAGTGGCTGGGGTGAGATTCGTAATCATGTCCGCAGAGCATTTGCCTGGGTTTGTGGATTACTAACATTACCATGTGGGAATTTGTGTCCAACTTCTCAGGGAAGGAGAGGACAATTGGAAGCCAATTAGAAGTAACCTGAGTTGGTCTATTAATGAAGTACAAATCAATGGAAGTAAAGTCATTGCATTTAATGAGATTTTAAGTTCACTGTTTAAACTCGCAGTGGAAAATTCTAAATTGCTTTACTGATGTCGAAGTTCTGAATTTTTTCATTTTTCATTTTTCCAACATTTCTTGTCTTTGTTCACATTGCTCAAGGGAGTGGCAAATTCTGCCCACAAATTCTTTGCAAAACCCCGGCTTTGAAACCTCTCAACATATAAGATCATGTTTGACTTAAATGAAGCATTATGGAGAGGTATGAACTTGTCAACTATATCAGTCATATGCAATGAAAGAACTTTTCACCCAGTTAACACTCTTAGCTATTTGCCTTGTTTGTTTGTTTCCACATGGCAGATCTTTACCTATTCATTCATCAGGCATCTTCCAGCTGCTTACCCAGGGAATTGAACACAAAATTCTGACGAACACTCCAATGCAGTACAGAGAGAATGCTGCACAGTTGAAAGTCCCCTTACTCAGATAGAATGTTAGCTCAAGATCAGGCTACCCTCTCAAGTGAGTGCAAAAATAAAATCCCACAGCTCTATTTAACGAAGAGCACGGGATTCTTCTTATCCTAGCTATGTTTATCTGTTGATCATCTTCAGTTTAAAAAAAAATTATCAAGTGACTGTCACATTGTTGTTTGTGGGATCTTGTGCAAAGATTGGCCATGTTTGCTTTACTTTGCAACATTGATTGCATTTCACGTTTGGACTTCATTGATTTAAAATGCTTTTGGACAGCATGTGGCTGTGAAAAGCACTGTATAGTCATAACATTATTACAGTTCTCCATATGCCATTGTGTTATGATTATTGTGTAGTTAATTGAGCTTTCCCATAAAACACAAAGGTTTACTGTGGTAATAAAAATATTCATTATCTTTATAAGCAAATTTTAATGTCTTCTAGTTAGCATTTCTGACTATATCAGCAGATAAATATTTTACAAATAAAAAGCCAAATTATTTTTACTTTGCATCTGTTGCTGTTTATGGCTATTTATCACTTGTTTGAAGAGGAGTGGCATACATTAAAGGTAATAGATTTTATTCAGACACTGAAGAATAACTGACTAAAGCCCAAAAGCAACAATGTGCAATGCAGAAGTGAGTATGTCCACGTTCAGACTGTTGCATCCAAAGTGACAAGCATGACCAGAAACAATACAATACTTACAAAGTCAAGGGATTGATGTCGCGAGTGCTGAAGACTCTTCAATATTTGTCCTGCATTAGGATTTGTTTCATTTCATTGAAGCTTCCACTGATTTCAATTGTTATGTCCTTAATTCTGAATCCAACTTTATAGGACGAGAACTGTACCTTTTCTTGGATTTCACTGCAGTCCTGAGGGAGTGTTGCGTTAGAGGTGTTTACTTTGCATCAAGGTTAAAAGTCACACAACACCATGTTATAGCCCAACAGTTTTATTTGGAAGCACTAGCTTTCGAGCGCTACTTCGAACCGCGTGATGAAGGAGCGGCGCTCCGAAAGTTAGTGCTTCCAAATAACCTATTGGACTATTACCTGGTGTTCTGTGATTTTTAACTTTGTACACCCCAGTCCAACACCAGCACCTTCAAATCATACTGTTGCATCAAGCATTAAATTTGGGTTCTTCTTTTTTGTTTGGATCAATGTGAACAATATCATAGTGTTATTGCAAGAAGGGTAGGGCATTTCTGCTGGTTTATTAACCAACATGCATTCCTCAGCCAACACCCAAAATAGATTACCTAATTATTTATGTCATTTCACGTTGTGTGAAAATTGGTTGATGTGTTACTCCATTATTGTAGTGACTGCAGTTGAAAAGTATTGGTTATTATGTACTTTGAGAGCATGAAGTTTGTAAGAGAAATGCAAGCTTTTCACTGATTTCTGTGAATGAAGCTTTGGTCTTTTGGTTGAGTGCTCACATGAGTTAAAAGCAAAGTATTGGAAATACAAGCTACATCTGGAGAAAGGGAGAAACAATGGATTAACCTCAACGTCCATCACAATGAGAACACACATTGTAAAAAAAAATCAACCTATGTAGATAGAAACAACTTAAAAGACTTCAGCACTATTTGCTGCATTATGAAATGTACTGAGAAAATAGTTGGATTTTCTCAATGAATCCTTCATTACCGTCAACCAAATGCCACCTTTTGGCATCTGCTACATTTGCATCTTGATCTTCAATCTTGATTTATGGACAGCGTTGCTAAATTTGTGGGTATGCTAATTTTTATCAAGTTTTGGTGTGGAAGATCAGAAAGAATAACAACTTGGATTCAGAACTCTGAGGAAGCCTTTAAACCTGAGAAATTATTCAATATTTCGCCATGTGGGTTGTTGGTGGACATGCTATGCAATTTACATAATTCTTTTTTTCTCATTTCTCATAATTTTGTGTGTTTATAATTTTTATTTAATGATGCAGATGTTATTTAATTTTTCTAGGGATATACTTCACTTCAGCATAACATTGCTAATGCTGTATAATCATAGATGGGCTATAAGCAGTGGTTTTACTGACAGTAATTGTTTGAGTTAACAACAATGAAGTACTAGTCCCTGCAGTTGTTTGTTTTAGAGCTAGAAATTGCTCTAGGAAAACCCAGCTCTGTTCAGCTTTCCACATGGTTCCAACATGCAACTCCTCTCTACACTGCTGCAGTGATGAGCTTCCAGTTGGAATATTGGACATCAAGATTTTCTTTTGTTGTGGTGTAAATTGGACAACAGCTTCTAGCTGCTACACATATGAGTGTAAAAATGCAAAAATTGTGAAGTTTCTGTAAGGGAGAGATCCCTGTGTTCCATAAACTATTCTACATCAAACCCAGAAAAAAATTTGTATTTATAAAAATAGTGTCATTTGGCGTTTGCCTTCTAAACACCCATCTGAAAATGTCAGGGCTAGTACATTCTGCCCAGTATCAAGTACTCCATGGTAAAACATTTGCAATCACAGGTAGTTCCTCTATAATGCGATGGTTGCATTCTTGTGCAACCCTGCATTATAGAAAAGTCGTACTTTAGAAACAGCGCTCAAATGTTTGCGATGTAATCGTGTTACAGCCAGCACATGTTTTAAAGGTTTGCACTTTAGAAATGGTACTCCCAATTTGTCTATTGCGTTACGGCGAATTCACATTAATGAAATGTGTTATACCAGAATGACCTGTGGGTGCAACATGCCAACAAGTGTCCATAATTAAGGGGTTAAGAAAGGCATTTTGTCTTTGCTGCATTTTTAAGAATGACCAAGTTTTGCACCTGATTTACTGATTTTTCTGTTACACTCCTCGAAAGCTGGAAGTGCTAGCAGCAATTATTTAACAGTGACTGCATTTGTAGGTTAATTGCAAATGAAAACACTAAAGTGACATGCTGGTTTACAGGTGAAGAATGACAGAAACTTGATTTAGGAAAATGCAGTCAGCAGTTGAGCAGTCCCTGACTGCTCTCTATGATTACATATTTATGTTAATTAAGATACGGTTGTGAGTCTTCACCTTATATTCCTCTTTCGTGTTGTCCTCATTGAAAAAAGTGTAAATAAAAGTATAAATATGGTGAGGTGTACTATGACCAATGCAGATTGATTGTAATCCTCTGAAGGCATTTTTCTGCTATAATGAACATAATAAGAGAAAACAAAAATAGCAGTAGGTATTGGAAGGCCTGTGTATGTGGTTTTGTAGAAAAAGCATATTCACAGATTTATTGAAGCTTTGTGCAAACTGCAGCTGTTTCTTGATTGCTGCAATTCCTGGGTTCAAACCCAGGTTGTCCATTTGATCAGCTCATGATTTGATCAGCTCATAATCTCTCTATTATCTCTGCAGAGTATTTTTCAGTGAAGACATTTCAGTAGAGAGAAACATTCATATACCAGATTTATCAAATAACATTGATATACCAGAGACTGTGGACTGTCTGTACTGACAATGGGCACACTGCAGTCCAAAAGTTGCATGTCAGGTACAAAATAAGTGGTTCCTGAGAGGCTTCCATTTGAAACTCCCGCAAGTCTAACTGCTTTCCTTTCTTCACCTCACTTAAAGTGTGTGATATCCAAAACTCTTTAGGGTTGTATTCTCTTACTCATTGACATACAGCCTGATTTAGTCGCTGCCATTCCCTTAATTGATTAATCAAAGGCAACAGTACATTGTTGTGGCATGATTAAGAAAATAATTAGCACCAAAGCCTAGTTTCAGTAGTAGTTTAACCCTGAGCAAAACTCCCTGCCATATTTTGAATTCCTGAGGTAACAGAGATCGACAATTCCACCTCATCCAAAGTCCTATGATGAATAGCCTCAATTCTGCCTTATTGCCTATACAAGTGTTCTTTCAGCTGTGCATTACTGCCCAATCCCGTTTCTACTGGTATGTAATTGAAACGCTTATGCCAAGCATGTTACTTCCAAATTTGAGTGCTGCAATATTATCTTTGCTGCTGTCCCATGTAGCGCCCTTCATCGAATGCAATTCTGCCAAACATAACCTGAGCTGCATAGAATCATTTTGTTCCTTCTCTGTCTTGCCCTTAACCCCACCCCAAATCTTACAAATTTATATTGGCACCCCCAACCTTCAACAAATTGCACTGGAAATTTCTCATCTTTATCTTTT
Organism: Hemiscyllium ocellatum; assembly: GCF_020745735.1. Lineage (NCBI taxonomy): Eukaryota > Metazoa > Chordata > Chondrichthyes > Orectolobiformes > Hemiscylliidae > Hemiscyllium > Hemiscyllium ocellatum. The sequence goes on along the minus strand of NC_083443.1, from coordinate 22,694,086 downwards.
AACCATCTCCAGGTTTTCTCATCATCATTTTTGAAATCTCTGTTATCATTGATTTCATGTCTCTATCCCTGAATGTAGTGCTGTGGACTTCATCCTCTGTGCTTTTTATCTTAGTGTTGGTGGTCCTCCAGTGATTCAGGCACAAATCTACTCTCTCTGAACCAGTGAGACTGTCCAACTCAATGAATAAACTTTTGTGTACTTTTTGAATACTTTCTGGTCGCATTCATGATCCTTCCATTCCTGGCTGACTCCTAATTTTGCCTGTCAGACTGTGGAAAAACTTTGAGAATATTTTAATGCTTATAGTGCTATATAATTGGATGATGTTGGCAATTTTCATGCAATCCTTGCTCCAGTTATTAGTTTCACACTCTGCTTATCTACTAAAATCAGTACCAGAACACAGTGAGGAAATTACTAACCTATGCTGTGGAAGCTGGTGTATAAATTCAGTCAGCCTTCAATTCCCATTTAAAAATTGAAGCCTTGTTGAAGTCACAGCTCCTTACAAAAGCCTGATGCCGAATGCACATTCTTTTAATCAACTTATTGCAATATGATTCGGACTCATACCAGCTCAGTTGGTTTAAGCAGTGAGGTGTGATTGCTGGCTTGGATATGGAGTCAGAGACAAAGGGATGGAAATGATAAACAAGAAAACAAACCAATATTAAAAAAAAAGAATGAGTGTTACTGGAAAGGCCAGCATTTGTTGCCCATCCCTATTTGCCCTTGGACTAAATTCAGAGGGCAGTTAAGAATCAAACAAAATGCTGGGAGTTAAGAGCCACATTGAGGCCAGACCAGGTCAGGATAGCAGATTTTCTTCATGAAGGATGGAAGTAAATCAGATGGACTTTTACGACAGTCGATGGTAGTTGTCATGGTTGCAATTGGTAGGTTTATCTTCCAGATTTTTGTTGATTGAATTGAGATTCCACCAGCTGCCCTGGTGGGATTTGAACCCATTGTCTCCAGGGCATTAGTATGAGGCTCTGCATTATTAATTCAGTGACATTACTACTATGTTACCATCTCCATTGAAAGTTGTAAACTGTTAGAGATATTAATATGATACAATTGAACAATTTTTAAATTGTTCATCCCCAGGGGAGAGAAAAGTTAATTAGTATTGCATTAACAGTTTTCAGATCATTATAAAGCTAGTTTCATTGTTATTTTACAGCCTTTCTTTCCTGCAGGGAGTTTAGTGAACAATTAATGTACATGTCCAACAAGTTCTATAATGTTTAGGTAGCTAAAGGTGACTTGCTATTTATACAAAGGAAACAGCAAAAGACCGAAATGAACCAACAAGTCCAATTTTACGTGCGAGCTCAAAGTTTTGATCAGTTCTACCACTTACCACCATATTGGTCAAATACTTCACAATGTGAATTTTAAAATTGTGTCATACAAAGTGGCAAATAATTGCAATCTGCATAAACTACTTATGTATTAAAAAAAATCATTCTCTTATCATTTAAATATGTGACCATGTTTCACTGATTCATCTATCAGCTTTCTATAATGGCAATCCAATAAAGACCTGCATATTTTACTTGAAACATTATTCCAAATTATGAGGCAACACTGAACATGATTATATAATTCTTAGAGATTTCATCCACAGAATCAGTCACAGCTACCATGAATGGACCAGATGTTTATCTGACACACTAACTTCTCATGTGAGCTTGGTGACTGGGTAGTAACTGTTTCAAGCACATGATATTTTTCTGTTCCAACCTCCAAACCTGCAAAATCTTTGTAAGTCTTTACTGAACCCTTCCAAGTTTCACAACATCCTTCCCAAAGGAAGGAGATCAGAACTGTATACAATATTCCAAAAGTGGCCTAACCAACCCTATATAGCTGCAGCATTACCTTTCAACTCCTGTACTCAATGCTGTGATGAATAAGGGAAAGTATACCAAACACCTTCTTCACTATCCTATATACCTGCGACTCCACTTTCAAGGAACGATGAATCTGCATTTCATGGTCTCTTTGATCGCCAGCCATCCCTAGGACCTTATCATTAAGCGTCCTTCTGCCTTTCCAAAATGCAGCACTTCATGTTTATCTAAACTAAACTCCATCTGCCACTCCTCGGCCCATTGGCCCATCTGATCAAGATCCTATTGTACTCTGAGTAATCATCTTCCCTGTCCAATACACCTCCAATTTTAGTGCCATCTGCAAACTTACTAACTATACCTCCTATGTTCACACCTAACTCAATTATATAAATGACGAAAAGCAGCCGACCCAAAATCGATCCTTGTGGCACCCAACTGGTCACAGGCCCCGAGTCTGAAAAGCAATCCTTCAACACCATGCTCTGTCTTCCTACCTTTGAGCCAGTTCTATATCCAAATAGCTAGTTCTTCCTGTATTCCATGTGATCTAACTTTGCTAAACTGTCCACCATGAGGAACCTTGTCGAAACCTTACTGAAGTTTATATAGGTCATGACCGTAGTGCTGGGAAAGCAAAGTATGTCAGGTATCATCCGAACAGCAGGAAAATCAACGTTTTGGGCAAAAAGCCTTTCATCAGGAATGAAGGGCTTTTGCCCAAAATGTTGGTTTTCCTGCTCCTTGGATGCTGCCTGACCTGGTGTGCTGTTCCAGCACCACACTCTTGACTCTAATCTCCAGCATCTGTAGTACTCACATTTGCCTCTGTCTGGATCATGTCCACCTCTGCCCTCATCTACTTAAGTGAGTCATTTGTATGACAGCCATTTTGCCATCTTTGGTTAGGACTCCAGACACACACATCCAGTACCAGCAGTTGGTTCCATAACTGGAATTATCTTAGGTTATACAATATTTATAGGCAAATATGCCAGTAATGTTTATGAACAAGTACTGCTATTTTTACTTCAGATCGATGCCAGACTGTAGATTGATATTAAGCTGTGCAAACTGATGGTAAATGTGTCTATAAAAATTTAGTTTATGTAAAACTCCGCACATTGCAGCAACAATTTGCTTTCATATAATGCTTTTAATATAGTAAAAGGTCCAAAGGCACTTTGTTGGAGCATTGTCAAAGCACTTCACCTTGATGATGTTAACTTAGTAAGCTACTTCATTCCATGTGTATATTTGTGATCTTTCTCAACATTCAAGCTGCACAGATCCCTAATCACAAGTTTAGGTTCACGTCACATTCTATTTTCTCCCTCATTCCTCAGCCATACATCATCTAGATCCACATCTCACACTGTTGAATTCATCAAAATAGCTTTGTTTTTTGAACTGGTCAGCAGACACTGTAAACTGTGCGAATGGGGGAAATCTTAACCAATAGTGTACAGCTATTTACAATTTCTAATGTAATTTTCCATTGAAATGTTGTAGTTTAAAAAGAAACTCATGAAATGTAATTTTATTCCCCTGAAATTTGGAACAAATACTAACATGAAAAATGTCTGTTAAGCCTGCCATTTTAATGACAATTTGAGTCTACACTGTAATTGTTCTAACAAACTTTCAATTTAAACATTCCCCTGTTCAGTTAGATTTCCAGCTAAGTTCTTCATTATTTGCTCATATTACGTTGTAATTTCTGTGCTAGTTGTTCCCAAGTCTGATTGTCAAATGAAAGAATCATCAGACAAGACAGGACCAGCTGAAACCCTCTTTCCCTGGGAAAGAGATGACCTGAGAGGTGCTGATGGCAAATTCCTTGCAGGCAATGTTATGGAAAGGCTTGTTGTTGGGTTAGTTGACATGATCATTTGTGGCTTAAGAGTAATTCTTGATCTGCAGCACTTGAGCATTGCAGCAGAGGGACTCCTGGGCTCAGGTGACTCTGGCTTCTATTGTATGTTTTTCTTCAGAAGCTTTGCATCTGTTTGTTTCAAATCCTTGGCCATTCTGCATCAGCTGTTTGCCAACATCCTCCAGCTTCTGGACTTGTGGGTCGGTGTCACCCAGCGAGAGCTGTCTTTTCAGCTAGTGTACCTTGGTTTTGCTTGCCAGAGCATAGTTCATCATGAGGCACACTGCTTTTGATATTCTGGAATCTGGGCATTATCTTCCATGTTTTACTTAACTCTATTGATGGGATTTGTGTAAGGAGCTTACAGACCCATCTTTTGTTCTTATACTTCTGGATCTTTCTTAGGGTCAGTTAGCTGAGTTGGCTGGATGGCTGATTTGTGATGCAGAGTGAGGTTAACAGCACAGGTTCAATTCCCGTGAATGATTTGAATTCAGCACAGAGGTCTCTTTTCTCACCCGAGTCATGGTGAGCCTGTAAAAGGTATGTGAAATCATAGTATCATAGAATCCCTATGGTGTGGATACAAGCCATTCAGCCCATGGAGTCCATTTCAACCCTCTGAGGAACATTCCACCCAGTCCTACACAACCCGCTCCCCCCCCCCAACTCCACCCCCTACCCCGCCCCACTCTATCTCTGTAACCCTGCGTTTCCCATTGCTAATCCACATAACCTGCATAACTTTGGACTGTGGGTGGAAACTGGAGCACCCGGAGGAAATGCATGGGTAGAATGCGCAGCCATCACACAGACAGTCGCTCGAGAGTGGAACCGAACGCAGGTCCCACAACCTATTTATTCAGAGTGGTAGGAATAAAGAGCAATCTACTTGAGAGAATGAAGAGATTTATAACTTTTAACTCTTATTTAGAGCTAATTTAGGTAACCAGCCCACAGGGAAAATTATGCCCAAGAATAATACCTTCCTTCAAATTGCCTGCACAATTTAATAAACCTTAGCTATACTATAAATACCCCAGATATTTTAATAGTCTATGATTACTTTCTTCTGAAAATATACTACTTCATTTAAGGAGTATGTAGAGAGTAGGGTTTGTAGTTGTTGTAACAGGAAAAACTTAAATGAGATGCTTTACAAATTTTACAATTTTATTAACAGAAGTTAAGCAATACATTTCAAGTGAAAAGGCATGTGGCTATTCTTAAAACTAACAAAAGATTTCATACCAATCTAATAGAAATCAATTTGATGTTCTTTATAATATTTAAAAATATCTAGGAATAGCTAATAGACTATCCATTAACATTTTAAGCTTTACCTTAAAGCCCCAAGCAAGAAACAATATCTTCTCCAACTTTGGGAGAATATATTTTGCGAAATATTAAGAAAGCTTAAGGCAAATGACACAGAAACATGTAAGCAAAAACTCGATAAGTATGGACAAGAAAAGAAGAGATGAATGTGCTAATAAGGCTGGATGATAAAATAGAAGGAAAATTGTGTTAATGATAGCATGACCTTTTAGTGTGCTGTAACTTGATGTTGTTTTGTTTAAACTATTTTAGTATTTTTTAGTTACTGTCTTTGATCACTTTCATGTTTGTTAATTCATAAATGAGTCTGAACTCATATCAGCTTCAGCAGTTTCTGGTTAGTTATGATGTTTATTAGAAAGTATCACATTTCTCCTATACTTCAGAAAATGTGAATTTCTGGTCTAAAAATAGGGTTGAGACTTGAGGAAAAGTTGGATTTGGAGGTCTTCCATCAAATTCTTGATGACAAAATTGGATGTCCACGTTTTTCCATCTTCACGACCCCAACTACTACAACTCATGCATTGTTCATTTCATAAGGTCATAGAACATCAGAGCAAACATTAGGCCATTCGGCCCATGGAGTCTGCTCTCATTGTTCAATTATGGCTGATAGGTTTTTCAACCCCATTTTCTTCCTTTTTCTGTGTAATCTTTGATCCCCTTGACAGTCAAGAACTTATCTATCTCTGTTTTAAAAATACACAATGACCTGGTCTCCACAGCCTTATGTGGCAATGAATTCCACAGATTCAGCACTCTCTGGCTGAAGAAGTTTCTTCTTATCTGCGTCCGCCTTTTCTCTAAGGCTTTGTTCTCGGGTCCTTGTCTCTCCTGCCAATGGAAACATGTTCCCAACATCCACTCTGAACAGGCCTTTCAATATTCTGTAAGTTTCAATTAGATCCCCTCCCCCCTCAATCTAAACCCCATCGTATATAGTCCCAGACTGCTCAAACGTTCCTCATATGTTAAGCCTTTCATTCCTGGGATCATTCTCATGTACCTCCCTTGCATCCTTCCTGGAGCCTACATTTGCTCACAATACTCTAAGTGTGATCTGATCAGAGCTTTATAAAGCCTCTGAAGTACATGCCTGCTTTTATATTTTAGTCCTCTTGAGATGAATGACAACGTGCATTTGCTTTCCTAACTACCAACTCAATCTGCAAGTTTACCTTGACAGAATTCTGAATTAGGGCTCCCACTTCAGATTTCTGAATTTTCTCCACATTTAGAAAATAGTCCATGCCTCTATTCTTCCTACCAAAGTGCATGACCTCATACTTTCCCACATTGTATTTCATCTGCCACTTCTTTGTCCGACTTCCTAACCTGTCTGAATCTTTCTTCAGCCTCCGTGCCTACTCAATACTACCTGCCCCATCACCTATCTTTGTATTGTCACTTATTAATGATGGCGAGGACAATGGTTTGCAATTCCAACTGTCCGTCAACAATAGTGGGGAAGTAGACATCAAGTGAAAGTGAGATATTGAGAGGCAGAAAACCCTTCCAAATGTCTGATCTGTCTTTCAACAAATGCATCGACTTGGATCCCATTTATCACCCCCAAGAAATAGAACAGGAATTGATATCACCACAGGAAATGACATCACCTACCTAAGGAAACCCAAACACATTAAGAGAAAGCGGGTTACACCACCAGTGCTTCATCCAGAGGCTCACTGAAGATGTTACTGAGTGTGGTGATGAAATGTCTGAAGACTAACCTTCCAGCTCAGCGAGCAAACTTATACCCTGATCTGCCTTTGTTCGGCTGATTCAGAGCACTTTGAAAATTTAATACCAATATATTTAATACTGGGGCGTCTGATTTTGTGCATCTCAAAACCAGTACTGTTCCCCATTGGATGTCTGCCCAGTAGGCTTTATCCACCTTACTTGCTCAAAAAAGTCAGGATCATGGCAGAGTTGGACCAGCTGTCTTACATCCTGCTTCTGGCAGCTGTTCTCTTATTGGGCAGGTCCCCATGAAATTCTGAGATAATTGGATCCATAATTTCCTCATCTTCACCTGCCCTGGGTGAACAGCATTGATTCTGCTTTTTGAGTTAAGGGTTGTTTAGAATTTAAACACTTCACAGAATTGAAGCTATTCATCTGGGAGCAAAGTAGAATTATTGGGTGGAATCTTTTGCTCTCTCTGTTGAGCTTTATAGCAGGAAGGGCATTTATCTTTGGTCTGGTGTGTGTACCTGTATCCCATTGCCATTTTGCTTCCAATGGAATTGAATTATACGAGGGAAGGACCTTAGTCAACCTTCCCGCTGCTGCAGGGATTGGCCCAGTGGCAAACAGGCCTGTGGTCGTGTGGTGTGTACGACAGGTGAAACCATGTGGGTCACCTGGAGAGGTGGGGTCCCTTCACCAAAGACAATCAGTGCCTGATTTGCAAACTACACATTGGGATGGTGTTGCGGGGTGGGGAGTGGCTTGTCCGCTGCTAGCTATCTCCCTCCTGCCCTTGCTTCCTACCTCCCTCCTCCCTGATCCCCATACGAGCCCCCACATCGGTAAACTGTAGCTGAGGATCTCTGGAATCCTGGGGCTTTGGTATCTGAACTGCCAGTAGCAGCGTTAACCTTTACAGAGTGCTGCAAGTACAAGAGCTGGTGCCCTCTGACAGGTTGGAAGCTATCACTTGGCAGGATCTCCCTTCCCCCTGAGATCTTGATTCCTGCAGAAGGCTGGCTGGTTGTCACTCCAACGATTTGATTGGCTAGTGGTTTAGCCAACCTTTCCACAGCAAGGCATCGTGGGTGTCCTGCAGCTCTCCAGCCAGCAAGTGAAACCACCAGCCACCTCCAAACACCATATCAAGATTCCATCCATTAATTCAAACGCCTAATGGGTATTTATTATAACAAAATGCTGTTTTAGCAAATTGTATTAATGCAGTGTCTTTAGTGTAACAAAATGCCCTTCAGAATTTTGCTGAAACATGATCCATGCTAAAAGGTGCTCCAAAAGATGCACAAAGGGAGATAAAATCCTCATTTTAGGGTATTGATATTTTTAATCAATCTGTTCTGACATGTTATGATACCTATCTAGAGCAGATGGGCCTTGAACCCAAGCCTTCTGACCCAGGGTTGGGAACTTTACCACTGCACCAGAAGAGCTCTTAACATTACAATATTTGGGGACAATTTTTTTCTCCCCAGTACACAGGTGAAAGAGCTTGGTAGGGAGGAAATTCAGTCACAGATTTGTTTCAAATTTCTGTCTGTGCATTTTAGATAAAAAGTTGTGGCAGCATGCGACTGACTGTATCCAGACTCTGGAGAGTAAAATGTCTACTTCCATCTAATCTCAGTAACTGGAGACTCCAGTGGCTGAAAACCATGTGGGCAATTAATTGACAAGAAACTTGTCTTACAGGAAATCGAGAAAGCACTCTAAATGCACAGTTGAAGATGTGGATGTTACAATTAATTTATCAGTTACTCAGAACACTTGCACGGATCAACAAGCAATAGGTTAGGATTTCAATGAATCAGCCTGCACTGATGTGAAGAGTTCCTTTGTGTGTTTCAACTATCATTCAATTAATTAAAAAAAAAATCAAAGCTGAATTAAAAGGCCAGTGATAGCATCACGGCTGCCAATGTTGTGAGTAACATTTCTAACTGATAAAACGGGTTCAGGTTGCAAATCATGTCAATATAAGGCTAGAAATGACCCAGTCTAAAGGGTTGAGCACATGACCTGAGCCAACACTACAGTATGGTACTCCAATGGATGTACTTGTTTCCAATGGAGTCTGGACTCCGGGCTTCCTCGGTGCCTGCCGACTTGGTACACTTGACTCCAGGCTCTGCCTTCCCACTCAGGAGAACACAGAATATACCAGGCACGATTTTGGAAAATCAAGGAACTGTTGTTACTAAACCAGATTTTCTGGTCATTATCTTTTTTAATGTTTGTGAAACCCTGCAGTGCAGAAATTGGCTGCCATATTACTAACAATCCTACAAACTATATAACTAAGAGTGGCACCCTTGTAACAGTTTACCTGCATCTTTACTTATCTCACAACAATAACTACATTTCAAAAGTACTTAGTAATGTTCTGAGGTCATGAAAGGAGCAATGACAATGCAATTTTTAAATTATTGGTGTGTGTGCATGAATTCAATTAATATTTCTTCCTTAGGTATCTTAACAAACATTCATGCATTTTTAAGTAACTGTTTAACATTCCTTTTTTAAATTGTGGAATTATCATTGGAACATGTTTCATAGTCATAGGCTGTTATTGTAAAGTACACTTTATTGTTTGGTGATGAGGTGTATTTTATGAAGTGAACTCAGCTATATTTGTAACATGAAATGGAAAAAAAAGTTAATCCCAATAAATGTCTATTATGGAATTCTTGAAAGCTTGAATTTTAAATGACAAGTGTTCTGTCAAATGAATTTACTTGGCATATTAGCAACATTTTGCATAAAATAAACAGCAAAACTGCTTATCTCATAACTTAGCTCACTAACTGTTAACAACATGTTAACAGTGTAGGCCGCTACAACAACATCACTCAGCCTAAAAGACATGTTGGTTGTAGTCATGGAGGTACTTTGTCACTCGATAAGGGTGGCACGGTGGCACTGTGTGTGCGCGGCACAGTGGCACAGTGGTTAGCACTGCTGCCTCACAGCGCCAGGTTCAGTTCCCGCCTCAGGCGACTGACTGTGTGGAGTTTGCATGTTCTCCCCGTGTCTGTGTGGATTTCTTCTGGGTGCTCTGGTTTCCTCCCACAGTCCAAAGATGTGCAGGTCAGGTGAATTGGTCTTGCTAAATTGCCCATAGTGTTAGGTAGGGGTATGGGTGGGTTACGTTTCGGCGGGTTGGTGTGGACTTGTTGGGCCGAAGGGCCTGTTTCCACACTGTAAGGTAATCTAAAAGGAATGATTCTTGTGTCCACTGTCCTTACCAGGATGCTGTAGCATGTCTTCACAGTACTCACTCTTGTTCATAGCATTCTTAAAAGTTTCATCCCCAATGCTTCCTCACACATGTTCAGCATTCCTAAGAATTTCTACAAGTTGGCGTGGAGATAATTTCTGACCCCGCAAACAAATGCCTGTTAGGAGAGTGCCTACCAGCAGGAGGCAGCCAAATTGTGCATCATTTCTATGGTCGCCATCAGATTAAATTGCAGGAGAGCAACTTAGAATGACAAAGGAAGACTGGCTGAAACACCTTCTGGGAAAAGTTGCCATTCTTCAAGTAGAATAACTGTGAGGGGGTGTCACACGGTGAAGGTGCTCACCCAAGGTCCAAGCAGCATCCTAAACAGAGTAGCCAAAACCATCTCTTGGATCAGGGAAATAGATTTAAGTGCCTGTGATGTGCTGTGTACAAACTTTCTGCTTCATAAATGAATCCGCAAGATTATATGATGGCATTCTGATCTCTTCATTGAAGTTTCCTCCAGGGAAATGCTGAGCTTCTGATACAGAGGTAAGTGGTGGTGGTAATTGAGGCATTAATAACCAAAGTTGGCGTTCCAATTGAATAGGTCTGTTAGCTATATCAGTTTCCCTTTTGTCCTTGGGGAAATAAGGTGAAGGTGGGAACTCAGTGGGAGCCAGCCTGTCACTTTGTTCTGTAGTTTTCTAAGAACCCCTGTCTCTAAACCTGCCTCTGAAACCCTCCCTCCTTTACATCTTCGTGCTTGTGTCTTTGTTCTGTTACCAACTTTTCATTTTCAGCAGCATTTCGATAAAATCTCTTATTAATTAAACAGCATAAGCCTGCCCCTTGCCCATATGCTTTCATTTCATTACCAGGAAAGGGCTTAGTTCTCATTCTTCTTCCATAGCCTATTAAAAATAAGGCAATTTCATTTTACATAAGAAGCTTTAAACCTCCTTATTCTCTCATCTGTTCTGAATGTGTTGTTGTTTTACTGGCTTTGCAAATGGTCTGGCTGCATACCTGTTTTGCCATGCTTGGCTTTTGCCTCACTTATCTGTTTCATGCAACACAATGCATATTTTCAAATTTAGTTTGCCCCTAATTTTCTTGAATCCAGAAATTTCTCATCCTTCATCCTCAGATGGAGCTAATTAGAAGCAGCCAAGCATCTGAAAAAGAATTTGGCAAATATTCAGTTATTAGGAGTTGGAAACTGGCCTTCTATGAGTTCAGTTAGGTAACTTATTTTGCTTTAACTTCTAATTATTTATAAATGGTTTTGTACTTGTATAATGTCAGTCAGCATTTTCAACTCTATTTTTACAGGAATTGTTTGGGCCCTTAAAGAAATTTTCCTTTTATAGCAAATGATTAGCCACACAATCCTTAAAAGGATTTTCTCAAAGGATTTAAGCAAAATAGTTTAGGTATTACGGAAGTGTTTCTCTGTCAGTTGATGTCAAGTGACTATGCTGTGCCAGCTGCTAAGTTTAACTAGTTTTGTCTGTTTGACTTTTTAGTTTAAATAAGGAGGGATTCTATTTGAGAATATCTGACAGAGGGACATCAGTTGTGACATTTGGCTGAAAGATTGGCTATTAATGATTAGCCGTAGGGATCTGATTCGCAACAGTGCTGTTTGTAAATGACCTAGAAACTGAAGTCTGTTCAATTGAGTCAAAATTTCTGAAAGATGTCAAAATAGAAACTGTAGCAAATGGAGAACAGTTTGTGTGCAGATTTTCAAGGATTTTGTGAGGTTTTGTTCACACTGTACCTTGCGTTTACCTCCAGTTTACAAAGTTGCATGAGTTTCCTCATGATTAGTTCATAGCAAATAAAACAATGAACTGCAGATGCTGGAAGTCGGAAACAAAAACTAAAATTGCTGGAGAAACTCAGCAGGTCTGACAGCATCTGTGGAGAGAAAGTAGAGTCATCATTTTGGGTCTAGTGACCTTTCATCAGAGCATTTCTGTTCTGATGAAGGGTCACTGGACCCTAAGTATTGTCTCTGCTTTCTCTCCATTGTGTAAAGGAAACTTTTTTTGTGGAAACACCATTATCATTTGGAGTCAAATGCAGTATCAAAGATTCAAATAAAACAAAATTATATTGTATGCACAATTAAATTCATAAATTAAAACTCATAAAGGGACCAGAAAATTTTGGAAAATAAAGGAACTTTTACAGATGTTGCACATATTTATTGCTCGGACTTAAATTGTCAAGTGCCATATTTATTTTTGCAACTTTTAGTTTCCTGTGAACCAAAGCTCACTATCCACTTCAATTCTTTATTCAGCACTCCAACAATACGGTGAGTCTGAATCTTACCAACAGGGAGAAGGAATGCTGCTTACTTTTCATGTTGAAGACAACTACCCATTAGGTTTTAGCTATCAGAGGCCACTCCTTGGAGCAATTGAATGACTCCTTCCTAATCTGCCAGGCAGGTCACCATGGTTTTCCAGTTGGGAAACAAATCACCTTTTCACCTGCTAGGGAGGAATATGATCAAGTAGCTGGCCGCTAATTGTCCAATTATGTGCATTGTTGCTGGTGAATCAAGTAAATTTCCAATGGGTCTTTTCGCCCAGCACTTACTTGCTGCAGTTACGATAATCGGAAAAGTTTCTCTCCAAATTGCCCCATGTTTTGTCTTCTCGCGCTTGATGGAGGGAAAATGAATAGTTGAGAAAAAATCTAGTCTGAGGTGAGCTTTAATGCAAGGTATAATTACACTTACTGTCCAGATTTAAAATGGTGCAGCTGGTTTAACTTATAATGGAGATGAAACCTTGTTAAATTAAGTATCCAAAGAACCACTCATTGAAAAAGCACTGAAAACACTCTCCTGAAGCTGAACGTTTGAAGATTTGTACTTGTGAATTTTTCACTTGTTTTCAAAAGTGATAATTTTAAATAAAATAGTTGCTTATGATGCATGAGCGTTAAGATGAGTAAGTTTAATGCCTCAAAATGATCGTCATCGTTCATAAGGTATTTTTATATTTGTTCTGTTTTCAACTTTGAGAAGATTGTTGCTCTTCACATTTCTTTTGAGGAAGATTTTAATTCACCATCCCTTTCCAAGATATTATGTGATAGATAAGGACCCGTGGGTGTGTTAGACCACAATTCAATGAAAAGTTTCCATCGTAACAAATGAGAACAAACGCACACTAAAAAGACAAATTATTGGTATGACCTCAACGTTGCAGTACTAGTGTATAATTGAAAACATCCCTTTTTCAATCTTATCTCCACTGGAGCAAAAGTGGTATAAAATATACATTGGCTTGGATTAGCAAATAAAATCAACCTCTTCATTCTGAACAAGCTGTGTTGTACCTGTGAGCCATTGTAATCTGCATGTTACTTGTTACGATTAAACAACTTCATAAAAGTCAACTTTTCCTGGATATTTTTCAGATCTGCTCACCGACAGATCACTAGTCACAATCAGGCTGGTTTCAGATGAATTTGTGGGAGAAATGATTGCCAAAGTTCTGAATTGGGGATCTTATTTTTCGAGTGGAAGTTCATCTTGCTTTGGATTTTTTGACTCTTGAACCTTACCTGAAGATACAATTTTATCAAGGTGGAAAAAGTATTACTTTCGAGCTCTATGACTCTATGACTCATAGCTCATTACATTGAGTTGAAAGCTAATATCCCTGTTTTAAAAGTTATTACTGTGATAGGGCCAGACTAACCACTGATTTTCTGCTGATTAATTATTAAGTAAATTTAAATATGCTTCAAAGATATAGATTTGCTGGCATGTTGATGGTGGTGGTGATGATGAGGGGGTGTTTCCCTATTTAAAAGGTAATTGATTCTTGTGGAAGCCAAAAAGAGTTTAGATTCTATCTGACCTGAGTCTAACATAGGTACAGATGTCCTACCAAACAATCAAAAACAAAGATAATTTAGAAGGGCGGAAGGAGAGAAGGTTTTGGGAGAATAACGACATGGCAAGGTAAGAGACTGAAGAATTGCATACGCTTCAGAGATTGGCTCTTTATGAAGCAGCTAACAAGTGCAGTTGCACAGCTGCCAGACTGAAACATTATATATAGATTAGATTACTTACAGCGTGGAAACAGGCCCTTCAGCCCAACAAGTCCACACTGACCCGCCGAAAAGCAACCCACCCAGACCCATTCCCCTACACTTACCCCTTCACCTAACACTATGGGCAATTTAGTATGGCCAACTCACCTACCCTGCACATTTCTGGACTGGAGGGAACCCACGCAGATATTGGGAGAATGTGCAAACTCCACACAGTCAGTCGCTTGAGGCCGGTATTGAACTCGGGTCTCTGGCACTGTGAGGCAGCAGTGCTAACCACTGTACCACCGTGCCGCTCATTGCACAAGAACTCTGGAGATTGGGATTTCACTGAAATAACAAACAAACAAGCAGTGCAGTTTCATAGCTGATGTGGAAAGTCTAATATCCAGCTTCATGTGCAGTTCCAGAGTTATCTGTGATTTAAAAGAAGTCACTGCCTGAAACTACAAATGAAGAGGACAACCTTTGGTTTTTTGAACCTGATCAAACTAATTGTTTGATTTTTAGACTTCTAAAACTTTTAAAATCTTAATACATTTAAGAGGCATCTGGATGGATATATGACTATATCAGAGGGATATGGGTCAAATGCTGGCAAATGGGACTAGGTCAGATTGGGATGTCCAGTCAGCACAGGCGAGTTGGACCAAAGGGTCTGTTTCTGTCCTGTGTGACTCTATTTTAATATAAATTTTTATCTTGCATACCCTGAACCAATAAAAATTCTAGAATTTAATTCATTTACATTGAATTGAAGGCTAACATCCCTGTTTTAACCACTGTGGCCCAGTGCTGAGCACTGCTGCCTCACGGCACCAGGGTCCCAGGTTCGATTCCAGCCTCAGGCGACTGTGTAGAGTTTGCACATTCTCCCTGTGTCTGTGTGGGTTTCCTCCGGATGCACCGATTTCCTCCCACAGTCCAAAGATGTGCAGGTCAGGCAAATTGGCTATACTTGGTGCATTAGTCATAGGGAAATGGGTGGGTGGGTTACTCTTCAGCGGGTAGGTGTGGACTGGTGTGGTTCCCCACACTGTAGGGAATCTAATCTAATTAGAATTTAGTATACTGTCAAAACCCAGTTAAATCTTATGTGACAATGTATATCTATTTCAAGAGTTTCTGCCGTGAGAATAATAGAATTAGAAAGTTCATATTGATTGATCAATCTTGACTTAAAATCATATATGAGGACTTGACTCTGTGGAGGAAGGTTTCTTTGTTTAACTGTGCATTGGTGAATGTAAAAAAAAAGTTACTGTTAGTTGTGCCTTGATTGCAATATCAGATCTATTACCTTTTTTCTCCCCCAGTTAACAATGCCAGTTATAATATTTTGCCAGGTTGGGTCAAACCTGACTCTTGGGGATGTTCAACTATTTGGTCTCAACTTCAAACTTCATCTGTCCCTTTTTTGTATCCATTTTAGTTAACTTGTGTGAAATATTCTTCAACTTTTTAAAATGTTGATGTTGTCAGTTCTGAATTATCGCTCACATAATCCTGACCAGTCTCCAGGCATGAACCATAGGAATTTGGAGCAGGATAGCCTGTATGGCCCCCAAGCCGTCTCTGCTATTAATAATTTCATGAATCATCCTTGACCTCAATTTCACTTTGCTACTCAATCCCTATGTACTTCATATTACATGCTTATAGATATACATTAGTATAAATTGTGTGGATTCTTAATTTTAATCCACTATACGGATTCTATTTCTCATAAAGTTGTGAATGCATATCCCACTGCAGAGACTTAAGTTCATAAAGCTTTTATGCATCTATTTGATGAATATGGAACTCATTAGATGCCTTGAAGTCCTTTTCTAGAACCTGTTGAATATTCTTGCTGCTTTGCTATAGAATCATCTCAATTTTTTTTCCAATCTACCTGTTCAGAGATGTTATTGCACACCTCTGAAACAGGTGGGACTTGAACTCAGGTCTCTAAGTCCAGGGGTAGAGGCTCTATCTCTGCGCCACAATAGCCCCTTAGAGTCATCTGAATATCTTGAGAAAGTTAACTGTGTCACCTGCCTTCTCTTATGGACCAGACTAAACCCCCTCAAAATATATTAAGAAGATCGCCTAGACCCCAACTATTTTTAAAAGCATTATGTTCTGGATGTAATTTGATTACTCTAACTAACAGGTTTGAAGCAAAATATACTTTGTCCTTACATTATAGTTAAAATACAAACAACAGAAAGAAGAACTAGAATAGCTTAACTCTCATGGAAAACTTAACAGGATAATAGATTATTTAACTGCAACTGTCCCAATATAGTAACATCCCATTGACAAACCCTCGGCAAAGGCAGATTCAGTAAAATAGATTGTCTCGCAGACAATTCTCCAGTCCAGGAGGAAAGAACATCAAGAGAGAACTATGTTTGAGAGACAGAGAGAGAGAAAATGCTCAAAGTTTTGCTGTAGCAGGGAGATATGTATCACAGCTTCCAAACCCCAACAGATCCTGAAAGTTAAACTAAAATTCTGGTTCTTTGGGAGCTTCACCCCACCCCTTCATGCAGGTTCTGTTGTTCCGGCTTTTAAAAAAAAGGTAACTAAATGCCTTACAAGCTGTTTACCGGCTTGGAGCAGACTGCTTAGCATCTCATCCTCTCTTCATTTAAAGAAGCAGGACAAAATACACCTCTTAAATTCATAGTTTTGTCACATTTAATATTAAACAGGAACTGTAGAAGAATGGAACTCTGAATCTGAGCTCCAGTGCTGCACATGGTGCTCTCTGTTTGACATAGTATGTTTCACAGTCCACAGTGCTATCGAAGTGTATCCACTGCACTTTTTACACTATGCCCATTTAGTAATTGTGGCTAACTATGTTACTGTGGATTTCCCACAGTCATTTTGTTGAACACTCACCACAAATACATAAAGCTGAACTTTCCCATATTGTTTGAAAAACATTATTTTGATGCAATTCAAGTGGGGCAGTCTGCCATGGCCCCTGTCAATTTTTGTTAAGCAATTGTTCATTCTTCATCTCATTCATTATGCAGCTGACCCCTGTGGCGCCCTAGCTCATATGTGCATGTATCAAGAAAGCCAGAAGTGCCCACCGCTGCCTAGATTTTGAAATGTTCACCCAACTGCCACCATATTTAAACCACAGCATTTCCGACACAGCAAGTTAAGAGCTGTTCACCATTACAGCTGAGTAAATGGCCTAGAAAGGGAAACTAGTACCCCATTTCACTGATGGAAACCTGGAGGTGCTGGTAGGCAGGGTGGTCAAACAATGGACAGTACTGTTTCCTCCAGGCCGGATGCTCAGAGTTAATGGTAAGGCGAGTGGGAAATGTGGCATTTCAGTCTCAATGCAGGTGTTCCTTCGTTGCGCAAAGCAGGCACCTAGAGGAAGGAGGAACTAAACACAGGTCCGGTAGAAGCTTCCTCTCAAGTCATTTGAGAAATATCCAGCAGCTCAGCCTCCCCCCTGGCTGTGATACTACAGCCTGCAGAAGCCCGCGCTGAGGAGTGTCAACTTGCCCAGAGCCTGTGAGTATGTATGTATCACAACAGATCTCTGTATACCTGGTACATAACTCCATAGATGATCACACAAAAGTTGAGCAATGATGAAATGGAAGTACTATAATTGAAGGACTCTGTAGGTTGGTGATAGGCCCCTGTCAAAGTAATTTAAATGCAGTCTGACCTATCCTGTACCTGTGAAAGTGAGGACTGCAGATGCTGGCGATCAGAGTCAAGATTAGAGATGTGCTGGAAAAACACAGCAGTTTAGGCAGCATCCTGATGAAGGGCTTTTGCCCGAAATGTCGATTATCCTGTTCATCAGATGCTGCCTGACTTGCTGAGCTTTTCCAGCACCGTCCGACCCTGCACCTGCACCAATTGATCTGTTAATTTGCAGAACTAAAGATTTATGGATGCTAGGAATATCTTTTCCTTCAGGGCTATGTTAGCAACAATGTTTCTATCATGACTGAAATACGGGAGCCATCTTGGATTTACTGGTTGATATTTTACTTAAAATTCCTCCATTGTTGAGACCGTCTAATGCAGAATAGGGAGTCATTGAACCAAGAGGAGCACGTGTCGTAGTTGTTCCCACCAGATAAAATTCAGTCACAAAGCTATCAATCATTTCACTCATATGGGTTGACATTTTAAAATACCGACAGGGCCATGATCTTTGCTGTCTTCCTGCCTTTCTTCTCCTGATACAAAGAAGTCGGTTTGGTGCAAAATTATTTCAAAACATCCAGGGAAATGATGAGCTCATTCACATCTGACATTGAATCTTACACCGAGCCTAATTCAGAGTTTTGTCTTAGTAACTGGTAATAACTGTAGGTAAAGAGAGGGGAAAAATGATGATGCCCTGGGATTTCAGTCATGGGGAGCAGTTATGTGATTGAGATTTTAACATCACATATGCTGTTGGATTTGTGGTTTATTTTAAGCAATGTCCTGTTTGTATCAATACACACAACCTCCATATGGAAAATTTGCAAATTCCCTTGTGAAATAGTTATCTTGTTAGTCTGCGCAAACAGTCAAGAGCACAGCTTGAAAAGGCTGTTTTTAAGAAGCTGTTGATGACATTCTCCCTTCACAGAGGCCCCTTTGCCTTTTGCAGTTTCCTTTCAGCTTCTTTTGACAGTATTGGAACTATTTTCTCCTGAGTTGCAGCAAGTTTATCCCACTGGCATAAAATGTATAGATTAAATGCTGTTCAAAGGTGAGTCAGGGGCTGTGAGTTTAGCGTCCGTTAGCTGCATGGCTGGTTTGCGATGCAGAGTGATGCTGACAGCTGTCGGTTTAATCCTGTTCCAGTTGAGGTTATCGTGAATGGCTCTCCTTCTCAACTTCTCCCCTCGCCTGAGGCAGAGTAATTCTAAAGTTAAACCACCACCAGTCATCTCACTGGTGAGAGAACAACCCTGTTTGGGAAGGCATCTCACATTCTTAACCATGTCTATGATGCAGCTTAAACATTGAAACGTTTCACCTCATTTTTTACCACGTCAGCTGTGATTGTACCAGCTATGTTTAATCATCATTGAAAAGCAGTCAACAGAATCAATTGAATGTTGAATCTAATGATTAAATGTAGCACATAAGCCCAAAAAGATACTGATTGAACTTTCTCATGGTCAGTTGGCATGCTGTCCTTCCCTAATTGTCCTTTGCGAATGTAGTGGTGATCTGACTTCTTGAATTGGTGCCACCTGTTTGGTGTAGGTACACCCATGGTATAATTAGGAAGCAACGGAGTTCCAGGATTTTTAACCCAGTGATAGAGTTTCAAGTCAAGATGATATGCAGTTTGGAAGGGGGGCTTTCAGATCATGGTGTTAACATATGCCTGTTGCACTTGTTTTGCTAGGTAGTAGATGTTTGGAAGATGGTGTTGAAGGGGCCTTGATGATTCGTTGTAATGCATATTGTATATGGTACAGACTTCTACCATTATGCACTGGATTTGGAGGGAGGGGTAAGTGATTATTTAAGGTGGGGTTGAGGTGCTGATCAAGCTGGCTGCTTTGTCATGGATGATAAGAAGCTTTTGGAGTATTGTTGGAGCTGCACTCATTCAGGTAAATGGTGAGTATTCCTCACATGGACACTGGAAACAAAAGTCTCTCAGGTGCTGAACATTGCAGAAAAGAGTTCATTGATGCTCATTGCTGGGGCCTGAGTTATGAGGAAAGGAAGTGACATTGGACTTTATAGTCCCAGAGGTAGATGATTTGAGAAGCGATCTTTGAAGATGCATAATGTAGTCAAGAGAATGCAAATGAAGCCCAGTATGCTATTTAAAATTCAATTGTGAGAGTAGAACCACAGGACATAAAATCAAACTAGTAAGATATAATTTTTGGATTGTTATGTTTTATCATTAGCATATCAATATATCTTTAATACCAATTGTTTAATCTCAACCTTGGAAATGCCTCGGAATGGAATAGAGTCGAGAGTCGAGGCCCCAGTAATGATCAGAATCGACTCTCGTCTTCAGCATCGGCAGTCCTCACTTTCTCCTAGGAATGGAATAGGTTTGTTTATAATAATTGGTTATAATAAATGCCTTTTTGGATTCTTCAACACCACAATGTCCACTCTCAATTCTTATGGGAGATAACATAGGTATTGTTGAATCAGATAAAAAGTTAGGTACTTTCTGAATTTGCCTTTCACTTGGTTCGCACTGAACCTCATTCATGTGTCAAGAGTGTGGTGCTGGAAAAGCACTGAGCAGGTCAGGCAGCATCCGAGGAGTAGAAGAAATCGATGTTTCGGGCTCTTGCCCACACTCTCAACTCTGATCTCCAGCGTCTGCAGTCCTCACTTTCTCCCATTGATGTGTCAGCCTTTTGAGGATCCAATTAATATTATATTTAGTGCCAGTGTTCTACCAGCGTGTTGGTAACCTGTTCAAGTGCCTTGCTCCAGCTTGAGTTCTGGTTGGTATTTGGAGCCAGATTTCCGGGACATGCATGCCTACTGTCCTTTAGTGCTGCATTCTTTCCAGATCTCAAGAAAAACTGCAGTTTTTTGCTAGGTGCAACAAACTGAATCTTTTACGGATTGTGTTGGTTTGGTGGGCTTTGCAGACTTTGCACCTAAAACATGCAGTTGTTGCTGGCCTGTTACTATGGCTTTATACTTGCACCATCCTCAAGCAATATGTAAATGATATGGTCCATTTTATCACCTAAAAGATCCTTCAGAAAGGCTTTAATTAGTATAAAAGCTGATGACTAATTCAATGAGTCTCTAACATTTTTCTTGAGAAGAGACACACTCATGACCTTTGTTGCGATATTTTCCAACAAACTGTTCAATAGACTCTTGGGGTTGTCATCTGTATGACAAGTGAGCTTAGTTTATCCCGAAGTTAATTCTTACTTTGAACTGATTTTGAGGATCATTTGTTTCCTCACAGAAAAGGGATGTGCTCATTTTTGTGAAGTCCCTCTTTGTCAATGGAAAATATGATTTTTAGACCTCTTTTCTCAGGAGTATTTAACACTTTATCTATAAAATATTACTGCATACATTGTTTGAACCGTTGTAATTCAATAAGGGGATCTCTGGGTACCCAATCTGTAATGGGGTTCCTACTGACTATGGTTCCTCCTTTAAAAATATTGGATTGTAACACTATAAGCGTTGTGTCAATATAAACTTAAAACTATTCTTTAAGAACACAGACTCTGCAGTTGCTGGTGTGAGAAATTGTTACTTATATACAGAGAAACCTCGATTATCCAAATATCAATTATCTGCATTTCGAATTATCCGAATAAGAGCTCAAGGTCCCGTAAAAACATTAGGTCAAAGATGTAAGTGAATTTTGATTACCAATACTGAAGAACATGTGAAAACGCTGGTAAAAACAAAGAAGCGCAAGTATGTCAAGCAGCAACCTCTGGATCTTTTTATACATAAGCGTTAGTTACACAACCTTTTGCAAAAGTAAGACTTTATTCCTGTCACTTTACTGGGCTGCTCATGAAGAAAATGGCAGAGCAAGTGAATGCATGTGCAAGGCAGTGCTTCTGTTTTTCTATCGCGACACTGAGTTCAGTGGAAATTGACAAATACTCTTGTGATTGTAGAAGCTGTTTGGCACCTTGTTTAATGCTGAGATTTCATATATTTACATGATGGCAAGGGTTTAGTCCTTCTCAGCTTAATGTGAAATTTGCAGAATGCAAAGATTAGTTTGTTTAAGTAGCAGACACATCAAAATTATAGATTTAAACAAACTCTCTGGAGGAGCACATCGCTAGATCACTATAGCTTGCCTTGTTTAAAGTCAAATTGATTATCCCAATAATCAATCATCCAAATGAAATACTGCCCAACTTGTTCGGATAACCGAGGTTCCTCTGTATTGACGTATAACACAACGGGGGGGTAGAGGTTTAGAACTCCCTTCCACAAATGGCAGTTGATGCTAGATCGGTTGCTACGTTTAAATTTGAGATAGATGCATTTTTGTTAAGCAAAGATATTGAGAGGTCTGAGCCATAGGCAGTTGTATGATGTTCGGCCACAGATCTGCCATGATCACTGAATGGCAGGACAGGCTAAGTGGCCTACTCCTGTTTCTATGTTCTGATGGCTCTCACAAACATTGCATTCTTTCAACTTTCAATAGTGATTTTCACTGGCTTTGTGTTTCAGCCCAAAAATGCATTTTAGCCTCTTTATATTGTTTATTGAAATAAAAGCAGTCTTAAATTTTTATTTTGTTTTGAAAGGATTTGTATTCCAATCAAATGGAGATTAGCTCTGTTTTGTTGGTGGTTAATGCCCTTTCTATAGATTTGTAATGCTTTTGGTAGTCGTAGAAACTATTGCTGTTTTAAGTTGAGAAACGTTCCCTTTGTTCAAATTCTCTGTTGTCCAAAGTTGTTATTTGGTTGGTCTTCAATAAGCTTTACAAATCTCAGCTATCAGGATGTTGAAACCTTCTAGATGGCCACTGCTGGTGACATTGTGTGAGTTTATCTCCATCACAATGTTTTGCTTGTTTTGTGTAGGGCCCTGATGAAGGGCTCTGGCCCGAAACGTCGAATTTCTTGTTCCTTGGATGCTGCCTAACCTGCTGTGCTTTAACCAGCAACACATTTTCAGCTCTGATCTCCAGCATCTGCAGACCTCACTTTTTACTACTTGTTTTATGTAGCGCCAGGTTGATGCCAGCCAAATCACTATTTTGCCAGTTTACTCATTCCATGGTGTCCATTGCGACCTAGGTAAGGATAAAGCTGTTAAACAAATATCGATTCAACTGGATAAAGCAGAGCTTTGATGTTGCCTTGGATTTTTAAATTTCCTTTGTTCATATATTTTCATCTTCACGGTCGAGGTATTTCCAGAGAGGTATACACAAGAAGGAAATCCTTTGTGTGTGGCAAGATGATTACTAATCTGTCTTTGATTTTCTTAAGTAAGTTCTGACAACAATTCTTGTCTATTGCAGTACTATGACCCCATGAAAATCATGGTTCTTGAAGCTGAAATAGATTTTTAAAAATCCAGGTGCCTGCCTTTTGCATGGAAAAGCTACTGCCTTTGATCTGAAAACCTTTCCATTTGTGCAAGCCAACTATTCCATATACAGCACAAGACTAGCTCTGGTGTTCAGCATGGTGCAGTTTCACATCTGCTTATTAGGCAAGAAATTCATCGCTGGATCAGATAATAAACTACTGGAGATGATATGCTGTAAACAATTAGCAAGTGCTCTGCTGCATTCACATCAGCTACTTATAAAGATCCAATCGTATGACTTTGAAGGGAAATTAAGCCAGGATGATTAGTATTATATGTCAAACAGATTACTTAGCTCACACAAAGACCAAAATATTTCTCTTCATTTGTACATTGACATTCTAGACGATAAATCATTCTCAACAGGTTGACCTATTCTAGTTTAGCAACAGCCGGAGCGAACAGTTGCAAACAGTGACTACTAAAGATGAGCAACTATGATCGTTACAACATATCATTATCCAGGATGGTCAGACAGTATTAAAGAAATACTTGTTCATTTTGACCAGATGGAGACAATTTTATGATGTCACTTTCAAAGACAGACAACTTCTATTACCATTATATCAAGATAGTGATCACCTTGCCACACACAAGCAATTTCTTTCCTGAACTTACCTCTCTGGAAATGCCTCGACCACGAAGTTGAAAATATATGGAAAAAGGAAATTTAAAAATCCGAGGCAATATCAAAGCTCTGCTTTATCCAGTTGAATCGATCCCAAGCATTTTACCAAGATATGTCTAAGATGCACCAAGGGCATAGATATTAAATACACAGGAATTCTAACACCTGAATCTATGCAGTGGCCGGGATGAAACAAGATATTCAACAATTCATGAACAGTTGTAATGCAAGCCAAACCTATCAAACCCAGCAACCTCTGCATCCACATGATGTTCCATTCATTCCTTGGACGAAGGTATCAATAGACCCTATTCACAGTGTATGGGGAAGGTTCCATCCTTGCGATGGAATTCTTCTCTAAAAGTCCCATTATTTGACATATTAACAATACAATGGGATTAACCATTGTTGGCATGATGAACACTATTTTCAGTTTATTTCACCTCCCAGATCAGATACTTTCTGTCAATGCACCACAGTACTCTAGTCAGCTGTTTCAAGATATGTACTAGTTGAGGAGTGACTTATCCCATTGTCATCCACACAAACCTTGGAGAAAGTGAGGACTACAGATGCTGGAGATCAGAGCTGAAAATGTGATTCTGGAAAAGCGCAGCAGGTCAGGCAGCATCCAAGGAGCAGGAGAATTGACGTTTCGGGCGTGAGCCCTTCTTCAGGAAACTTTCTGTATTTTCATGAAATATCAATAACCACCATAACTTATGTTCAGAAAGAAAATGTGAGCTACCTTGCACATCAAGCAATTATTTAACTATTCTGAGATACAGGATGTTCGTCTTCAAAGACAAAGGTGAATGAAAGAGATATGTAATTACTGAGAAAGTAGATAACTGCCATAATTGCATAGTGAGCAAAGTTGGAAATATGAATACAAATCCTTGGGTTGTGGTGAGTGTTTCCTGAAATTGTGAACTACCCGGATCATATTTAGTCATTACTGATCATGGTGCTTTATTGTGAAGGAATTGAAGTCACCTCAGACACGCAAACCATATACCAATCATGTACAAAGAATGTGAGGAAGAACACTGCAGTGAGGTGGTGTGATTGAGATGATTGAGTGACAACAACCAGCAGCAGGACAAGCGAATTGTCAAACAAGTACAACAGAGACCAATGCATGGGTTTGCAATTACCAAATCAGGGCAGATTGTGAAACTTCTGAGCATTACATTGATGTTTTAAATGTTAGTCTTGTACACTCTGTTTTATCTGTTTGTGTAATTATGTAATTAACAACACTTTTACAATTATACATATCTATTTGGGATAATATGTTTGGAAAGAGGGAATATTATGTAATGTCTCATGGCCTATATCTCACGCGAGTATACTTTTGAAGAAACATGTTGATAAATATTGTAACTACATCATACCATATCACCTGAGCATATAATGACTTCAATTTTCATCTCACTTGAAGCTTGACACTCTACTGAAATCACACTCACCTGTTGTAATGCAATAGCTTAAAGTTAGCCCAGATATTTCGTGCCTGAGATGGGTCATATTTACATAAAATAATTAGTTGTAGTAAATGTCAATACCCCAACATGCAGTTTCTTTTGTTACAGAAGATAGCATAAGTGTTGTTGCATCAGGTAAATCACTTTATTGGAAGCAAACTCACGACTATTTGGAATTTTTCTTCAGAAGTCAAGCATCAATTTTATCCATTATAATTTTTAGTCTGTATTCTGATATTGTGAGAAATATTCACTCAATCTTGAAATTGTATTAAGAGCAGATGCCATTTATGAACATCATTACAAATTGATTCTGCTGAAATTAGTTCCTACTTGTCAAAGTATGTTTTGAGAATTTTCTTACTAGTTGATTAAACATATGAAATTCAAACTTTCCATGTTATCTCAGATGCTTCTTTTCTGTTGACATTTAGTCATGTATATGTTCCCTTCATGAGTGAAGAATGCAACAAATTCATTGTTCCCTGTTGCCTCATTTGAAGTTATTAGATTAGACTTACAGTGTGGAAACAGGCCCTTCGGCCCAACAAGTCCACACCGACCCGCCGAAGCGCAATCCACCCATACCCCTACATTTACTCCTTATCCAACACTACGGACAATTTAGCATGGCCAATTCATCTGACCCGCACATCTTTGGACTGTGGGAGGAAACCGGAGCACCCAGAGGAAACCCACGCAGACACGGGGAGAACGTGCAAACTCCACACAGTCAGTCACCTGAGTCGGGAATTGAACCCGGGTCTCAGGTGCTGTGAGGCAACAGTGCTAACCACTGTGCCACGGTGCCAATGTTGAGCTCAACATTGTTTATTCAGTGAAAAGGGTAATGAGAAATTAGTGCAGCAGAATTAAGGGTAAATATTTTACTTCCAAGTGATGCATGTTGTTAGATTTCAAATGTGGCTTTGATGCATTTAAAGAAATGGTAAGTAAACGTGAGGATGAAAAGTGTGGAAGAGTATTCTCTCAATGTGGACAAAGTGGGTTAGGGATTCATGTGGAGTATAAGCGCTGATGTAGACTGATTGGATTGAATGGTCTGTTTCTGCACTGTGCATTCTATATAACTCTTTGTAATTTACTTCATAAATAGGTTCTTTAGAATGTAACCAGAACTATAGTCCAGAAATCTATCATGGCATCCAATCCGTGATGACGAGTTTAGAACTGAGTTTGTAACTGCACTATTTAATCCAGCCCAAAGGTGCTTTGAATCTTAAAGAACACCTAACAACCAGTACCTCTCTATACCTCACCCCACTTAATGTACGGGCTAATCTTTAGTTTTTTATATATACTAATTATCAGCCTTCCAGCAAAGGCTGAGTTTACTGAACTATATGTTGTTATAAACTACAGACTATGTTAGGCTTTTAACCAGACTCCAGCACTATAAATGCGCATGGTTTAATGGACTGGTTTTTCTCCTCATCTATCAGTTTTGACATTTTTATGCTCAGCTTTCAGCTCAGCAGTAAGAGCAAATCTGCATGAAAGGGATTTAACAATGCTTTCTAAATTAGGAAACACTGCTCTGGACTAATTGCGAGGTTATTGTTTTATGGTCCAGTCTTCAAAAAACAGGTCATTTAATTAGTTTGTAAAACGTTTTTAGTTTTCATCATCACCAAGGCAATGTTCAGTGTAAAAGGTGATCAAAAAAGTGCTAACTCCATGCATGAACTCTGAAACCAGAAGCTTTTACAAATTTACAGGTGGAATTTAAACCTGGAAGCAAGATGTTAAGTTAATTGTTTATGGTCAGTTCCAGTAGCAAATGTATAAAACCATAAATTACAATAAAAAGTGCTCATTCAAGTTGGCAAGCCATGGTCCTAACATGTCATTTCACAAGGTATCTGAAGAATATAGTCTTAAAATGCATGATGTTGTGTGATTTACTTTCAAGTACAGTGACTAGCATTATTTTGATGAATGTAAGATGCTAGATAGATCTGTTCCACCCACCTGGATAAGATATTTAAATAATTAGAATTATTCTCCCATCAAGAGCAAGAAGCACATACAACTCGGGGAGCGTACCACAGTTTGGCAGATTTGTTCCTGTCATTTTTGTTTGTGTGTGTATGGGGTTGAAGGATGCAGCAAGAGAATCAGCCCAATTAAGAAAAATTGTGCCCATTAATATGTGGGCAGGTGAATTTTAACAGAATTCATACAACAAAACATGATTCCATTTTGTTCCCTGCCATTTACCCTCTGCCATTTATCCTTCTTTAAGCCCTGTTATTCAGTATTCAGAGACAAGGGGCAGGAAGGACAAAGATGAAAGTATGACCATGGCAGTATATAATCCACATTAGGGAGGTTAAGGCTTTTAGAAGTTCTTTTTAATATAAGCAAACAGTTCATTAGTTACCTGTCTCATTCATTGCAATAGGTAACTGAAAACTACTGCAACAGGGCTCCATCCTAAACTGATTCAATTCATGATGGAAGTGAAGGATCCCACCTCTTGTATGGCAATAATAAGAACATGACATAAGAACTAGGAGCAGGAGTAAGCAATTTAGCCCCTTATGCCTACTGTGCCATTCAGTAGGTTTATGGCTCTGTCATCTTAGCCTCAATTCAAATTTCCTGCCCACTCATCATAAACCTTCTGCCTATTACTAACTAAAAATCTGTCTATCTCTTTCTTAAATTTACTCAATGTCCCAGCATCCACCACATTCTGGGCTTGTGAATTCCATGGATTCATGATCCTTTGAGACAAGTAATTTCTCCTTATCCTTGTTTCAAATCTGTTACCCTTATCCTAAAATTATGACCACTTGTTCTAGATTGCCCCACATCCTCTCTGTGTTTACTTTGTCTATTGCCTTTCGCACTTTATATACCTCAGTTAGAACTCCTCTCAATCTTCTAGATTACAAAGAGTACAGGCCTAAAACTGCTGAAGCCCTCATCTCTGGAGTCCATCTGATGATCCTGAAAGTATAGCTATGGTCAAAACACACCTCTGCAGCAGATGAAAGTTGTTCCAAAAATGTTCCAGTTGAAGGAGAGGAGTGACTGCGGCCATAACACTTGCATATGATAAGACCATGTACACATTTGACAGGAGCAGGGCTAATAAATGTCCAATGCTGGGAATTAGTCCCTTTAATTATCATTAACTATTTGTGGGATCTTATCTTTACAAATTGGCTTCCACTTTCTGCCTGTAAAATGGAAATGTCTAAGTTTTATGTGCCATTAATTGGGTGGAAAGTGCTATGGGACATCCTGAGAATGTAAAAGGTGTTGAGTGAATGCAAAGTCTATCCTTTTCAGGAGAAATTTCAATACCTTATTTCACGGGAGGTAAATTTTCCTGCCCGCTCAACATTATAATAACTAAGTTGTTTTTGCGTAATGGAAATTTCTTTTTTTCCTTGTTAAATATCAGACAAAATTTGAAATAGAAAAGAAACTGATGTCTTTATTGTTCAACATAAAGTTATAATACTTTAGTTTATTGTATATGATCATTTTGCTCCATAGTTAAATACAGCAATGTGATTATTTCTCAGTAAGCTTTCTTGAAGAAAACTGATTTCACTCTATATGAGAAGCCTATTCATTTTAAACTTGTGTACCTGTAGCAGCAAAAACCGAATGGTTGAGTAATTCTTTGCAATCTAAAAGCAGATATCCATGTAAAGTGACTTTCTGAAATCTCCCTAAGTCATGGTCTTGTTAGAATTGAGAGCAAGACCAGTATTTCCTCGGATATAGGAGGAAGAGACCTGCTCTGTGAAATTAAAAGCAATTTTTTGAATGAAAATTCATTCCAATTTGAATGAAGCACGTTAATCAGAGCAGAGAAACAGTAATATTGATATGAGTGCACAGCAAGGTTTCGGTTTATTGAGAACAGGTCTATTAGTTACACCCCTAGGCATTTTTCAATATTGTCAAGTCATCTCTATCAGGCAAATCACAGGTCAATTGATATGAGTAGGAACCCTTAGAATAATATCCATAGTAATGTCCAACTTACACTGAAAAATTCAGTGAGGCTAGAGCTTTATATAGTTGATAAACACATATAAATCCTTTAACCACATCTATGAGTGATGAATTAATAACGACATAATTTTATTCATTCTTGCAGAAATGTACTCTTGTATTATTGACATCAAAGATGTTTCACAAATATATGAGCTAAACTGCAGCATAGCTGAATTTGAATTTTGTGGAATTTCCAAAGCTGCTTCGAATTTAGGATGTAGACCATCACTGCATTGCTGTATAGCCTACTGCTTGAATCTTTTTGTAAGCGCAAGCAATGATTTAATGAAATGTGGAATGTGTCTACTGCCCATTGCAAACCAGAGCACGCTAGCATGACTATTACTTTTGAGTTCCCATACTCTGAAATTTGTTATCACTGTCATTTTGGCCCTCTCACTGATTACTGCTAGAGACTATGAATAAATTTATTCTTGAGCAATGTACACATAATGACATGCATCATTTCTTGAGAGCACATTTCTTGAGATTGCAGTTGCAAAAACCAAAGTAGTATCATGTTGATCAATTCCTGTGCTGAGCCTTCATTATTAAACTTTTGTTCAGAATCAGGTCTGTTGATTGTCGTTAATATAATCCATGTTTAAAATTGAGATTCTACCTAAAAGGAGTAGCACTGACTGCTAGTATTTACTTACACTGACAGCTGCACAGTAAGGAACTAATGTTTTCCTCAAATGTTTCCTGCATCCCTTTTGTTTGCAGTCTGCTTCCTGCTGCTTTATGTTCCTTTTGCTCTTCATCTCTGACAGAGCATGCTATCTGCCATCTTTATTCATTTCTAGGACATGTGAATGTCTTATCTGGTAGATTAACATTTTCCTCCCTCTTTCTCACTTTATTTTGTCATTTCTCAATGTTGAATACTATTTTAACTTTTTTCCTCTGTCTGCCAGTATTTCTACTAACTCTTTCCTGTTCCTACCACAGTTCTTTGATTTAGCCCCCATTTCCTTTTCTTAGTCCCGCCAAGAGAGAAAAAAGTATAATACAGGATGCACAGAGTGGAAAATAATTCTGACAGAAAATGGTAAAAAGTTTAAAACAATGAAGCAGACAATCTGAAATTGATGAACAAATATTTTAGCGCAAATACATTGAAAACATGAAGAAGGAGAAGACAGAAAACCTAATCTTCTCCTTGAAACGAGCTTCAGTTATAGCAGTGGCTGAGAATGGATGTTACAGCAGAATTCTGACAGGTTTCCTTAGTTAGAGGAAAGAGTGGCTAAAAGCCAGCCATTCTCAGAAACATAAGGCCTTCACCAGGCTTATGCCTGAAATGTCAATTCTCCTGCTCCTTGGATGCTACGTGACCTGCTGTGCTTTTCCAGTGCTCCACTTTTTGACTTGATTTACTTAGCCCACTTCATTCCTAAGAACCATAGGATGCACTCTGTGGTTCTTAGGAATGCACCCTTTCAGTTTGAGCTGGGCCACATATTGCTGTAGGAAAAAGTGAGGACTGCAGATGCTGGAGATCAGAGTTGAAACCTGAAGAAGGGCTCATGCCTGAAACATCAATTCTCCCACTCCTTGGATGCTGCCTGACCTGCTGCGCTTTTCCAGCAATACATTTTCAGCGCATATTGCTGTAGAACATTTTTCTGAACGCAATCAAGAACATTTACTTTTCCTTTCCTTTTACACTATTGCTATGCCAGTATACATTTGGATAATTAAAACTTGTTTTAAAACGATCCTATAGTGTTTGTATCTCTCTGTAATTTCCCTGTATGTTCTTTGATATTCTTCACACGAGTTAGTGGTCTTTAGGTAACATCAAGCAATGTAATTGCTCCATTTGTTTTCCTTAGCTCTAACCAAATTGATTCTGTACTTGAACCCTCTGAAACATTTTCTTTCTCCAGCCTGTCCTCAACCAATACTATAAACCTTCTTCCTTCTCTTCCTTTCCTATCTTTCATGAACACCTTCTATCCAGGAATATTCAACATCCAGTCAAGACCGTCCTTGATCTAAGTCTGTGTTATAGCTACGTTATGATATTTCCACTTACTGATCTGTGCCTATAACTCAACAATCATATTTATTATGACCCACGCATTCACATGCATGTGACATGATCTAGATTTAGAGTGTTTCAGTTTCTCCCTCATTTTGACTCCACTTATTAACTTACTAATTACTCTTCTTGTTTTCATTATCTTTACATATTTAATGCAACCTATTATTCCTCTCTGATCTCCTCTCCTGGTGTCCACACCCCTGCTGAGTGAGTTTATAAGTTTTCCCAATGGCTGTAGCAAAATGACCTGGTTGAATTTATACTTGTTTTTTTCCCGACATAATTCACTTGGCTTGTACAGGTGCTATCTTCTCCAGAGCCAGTACCAGTATTCCAGGATTTTCCCTTTCAATCATACATTCAGTTGTTTTATCCACCTATTTCTATACTCACTTGCATTTGGCATTGGGAGGCTTTTGTTTTCTTAGTGGGATGCTGGCATCACTGGCTATGCCAGCATTTATTGCTCATCCAGAAAGCAGTTATGAGTCAACCAAGACAATCAATCCTGAGATTGCTACTTTTGAGTTCCTCTTTGCTAGTTTACAACTTAGCTCCCTTAAATTTGACCAGACCACATTTCCCATCATTTGTTGTTGATACCAATGTGGGCCAGGACCTCCTAGCTGATCACTCTCCTCCAGAAGAATGTCTCACAGAGGCAACATGGAGGCAACATCCATTCTGGAATCAGGTCCACAGACACAGAAAAAGTCTGTCCATTCCCTTATGTAGCAACATGCTGATCATGGCTGCTCTCCCGCTTTTCTTCCTTCCCTCTTATGCAGCTGATTCACCTGGGATGCCATGAGTTCGGCTGTATTGTCCTGAGGAACTATTTTCCTCACCAGTAACCCGAACAGAAATCTGATTAGTGAGCAGATTCATTTCAGGAATTTTCGCACTACCTACTTCATTCTTTCAGATTTCCTGGCAGCCATCCATTCCCTAACCAGCTACATGGACATTTTGTCCATGTCATCCTTTGTCTTGGAGAAGCACAGCTGTGGGTCCAGCTGCTACTCAAGCTCCAAACCCTGAAGCTAAGGCTTCTGCAGTCAGGTGCACTTACAGCTTGTCTATGACATGTGAAAGGCCATGACTTTCCACATGGCAATGATAGGACTTCTTTTGTGGCCAAGCTCCTATCCCATACCTTAAGCTTACTTTTGGTCTACAGTGTATTGTCTATAAATTTTAGCTAAGAAAGTCAAAAGTAAACTGGCTATTGAGGGAGTGCAAAGTAGGTTCGCGAGGTCAATTCCTGGACTGGCGGGATTACCTTACACTGAAAGACTGGAGCGACTGGGCTTGTATACCCCTGAGTTTAAAAGACTGAGAGGGGACCTAATTGAGACATATAAGATTATTAAAGGATTGGACACTCTGGAGGCAGGAAACATGTTTCCGCTGATGGGTGAGTGCCGAACCAGAGGACACAGCTCTAAAAATACGGGGTAGACCATTTAGGACAGATTTGAGGAGAAACTTCTTCAACCAGAGAGTGGTGGCTGTGTGGAATGCTCTGCCCCAGATGACAGTGGAGGCCCAGTCTCTGGATTCATTTACAAAAGAATTGGATAGAGCTGTCAAGGATTGTGGAATCAAGGGTTATGGAGATAAGGCAGGAACAGGATACAATTAAGGATGATCAGCCATGATCATACTGAATGGTGGTGCAGGCTCGAAGGGCAGAATGGCCTACTTCTGCACCTATTGTCTATTGTCTATTGTCTAAAAGGCAAAGAATACCACCTTCTCCAGTTCAGTAAACTGACAGCACTTTTTTGCGTCATCCTCCATGCTAAATTGCCCTGAGCTACTATATTTATATGTTTTGAAACTATCGAAATGGCTGAGCCCTAGTTAAAAGCTTCCTTAATTAACTATCTACAGTTCCACATTGAATAATTTATTATACCTTTGCTTCGACTCTGAATTTAATAGCCTAAAGTTAAATCTTCCACTAAAATGTTAAATGCAAATAATTTTAGATATTTAGGAAAAGATTAAAATTCCGTCACTTTATTCGCAGTTTGAATAAAACTTTCTGTGACAGTGAATTTTGATTATTTGATGCTGCATTTGCTTGTATCTTTTCAGTCTTTACTTAATAGAACTAT
Source organism: Hemiscyllium ocellatum (assembly GCF_020745735.1). Taxonomy (NCBI): domain Eukaryota; kingdom Metazoa; phylum Chordata; class Chondrichthyes; order Orectolobiformes; family Hemiscylliidae; genus Hemiscyllium; species Hemiscyllium ocellatum. The sequence continues at coordinate 22,660,590 of NC_083443.1, read as the reverse complement.
ATAACTTTTGAACCCCATTCAGGGAATGATGGTTTTGTTCTTTGGCCAGCATTTATTATCCATCTTCAATCACCCTTGAGAAGGTGACCTGCCTTCAAGAATTACTGTAATCCAATTAGTGTAAGGGCGCCCACACTGCTGCTAGGGAAGCGGTTCCAGGATTTTATGATTTCTATTTTGAACTGTGTGCTTACTTTTTTGAGCTGTGCAGAACATGTTTAATAAAGAGTGATATAGTATCTTGGGAAGATTAGATTAGATTTAGATTCCCTACAGTGTGGAAACAGGCCCTTCAGCACAACCAGTCCACACCGACCCTCCGAAGAGCAACCCACCCAGACCCATTTCCCCTCTGGCTAATGCACCTAACACTGTGGGTAATTTAGCATGGCCAATTCACTTGCCCTGCACATCTTTTGACTGTTGGAAGAAACCGAAGCACCCGGAGGAAACCCACACAGACACGGGGAGAATGTGCAAACTCCACACAGACAGTCACCCAAGGCTGGAATCGAACCTGGGACCCTGGTGCTATGAGACAGCAGTTGTTAACCACTGAGCCACCATGCCACCCTCATTATTAGATTCCCTACAGTGTGGAAGCAGGTCCACACTGAAGACTAATCCACCCAGACCCATTTTCCCTGTGACTAATGCATCTAACACTGTGGGTAATTTAGCCACCGGGTAATTCACCTGCCCTGCACATCTTTTGGACTGTGGGAGGAAACCAGAGCACCCAGAGGAAACCTGCATAGGCACATGGAGAATGTGCAAACTCCGCACAGACAGTCACCCAAGGCTGGAATTGAACCTGGGACCTTGATGCTGTAAGGCAGCAGTGCTAACCACTGAGCCACTGTGAGATTGTTGTTTGGAAACACAGAGAGGCATTTAGTGAACAAACTCCGTATCTTTGGGGCCTGATTCTTGCTCAAGGAAGAGGAGTTTGGAGGAAGAGTTAGAGTTATGGCTACCCACAACTCTCTAATCTTTAAGATACTTGTGCAAGCTTTCCTTCCAGCTCCCCTCACCAATTTTTATTGCTTAGCATTTCATTACAGGTGAATGATCAGTTGACATGAATCAGTTGCTGGGTAATTTTTCTTTGGCCCGTGTAAGTGAGAAATGTGACCACTTTCTGATGTAATTTATTGAATGAATAGTCAGAATGTCCTGTGGCCTTAAAGTCAAAATTAGACCAAGCTGTGTTTACATCATGAAATTCAAGATCATAGCTTTTAAAAAAAACTTTTAACGGATACGTTTACGCAAGGCCAGGAGGACCAGGAATGCTCCCCTCAACCTCCGCCCCAAATCCAAAGCATTCACGGTCACATTTACCTTATTCTGCAGAAACTACACAAAACAACCTCTGCCTTCATATCAACCTAGCTTCAAGCCACTGCCAGTGAAGCAAAATGCCCAAATGTTCAGTTGTTTAAAATGAACTGGCTCCTGTGAGGGTCCAAGAGGTGCCAGTAATTGGCCTCCACAATGTCAGTAAGGACCAATCCCCAATTATTGGCTGGCCTCAGTCTTCCTGGTTTCTATCCCAGAAGCAAATTGAGAGGACTTGATGAGCGAATTAAAATGAGGTGGGAATCATTTTCCATTCTTAAGTCAATAACACTATAACAAACCTGTCAACAATTGACTCAGGTTTAATTCCAACACAAGTCGTTCAGGGATGGCCTTCGATTGTACTCCAGATTTCTGAGAATAAGTTACCTACACATTCAACTTAGTGCCTGCAGTTTTAATTCTTGTATCTCACAGGAGGTAGCAGGTTGTTTTAGGTTGGCACTGATCATGCACCGCACATTTGGCAGAACCTTTTCCATGACCTTGGTTCAATTAAAGTTACTGGTGTTATATCTTTCATCATCATCATTAAATTGAAAAGTCAGATTGTGAGTGGGTGATCCCCTCAGCTGATCTGAATAGGCTGTTCAGTGCATTGGTTTTGTGGCTGTTAGAGATCAGTGAAGGTCTGTCGCATGCTTGCAGTCACTGATGCCATGTAATAAAAGCTCCAAAGTTTGGCAGTAAAACTCTGTTGCTAATTATTGCTCTGAGTAAAATCCAAGTCCAACAGCTTGAGCTACCCCTTGGAAGTAGTCCAATTTCTGTATCCCACAGCGATCACCCCTGAAACGAGTCTGAACTAACTGTCAATTTAATCTAGTTATTGATTAAGCTATAGTTTTTTTGTTGTTTGGAATCACAGCTATTAGCAACTAAGTTGAGAATAGCCAACCTGATCTCAAAACTTTTTAAATTCCAGCATTTCTTGTTCATATCTAGATGTCCTTGAGAAGATAGTGATGGGTCCACATGGTGTAAATATGACCATGGTGTTGTTGAGAAGGAAGTTCCAGAGTTTTGACCGACCACCCAGAAGGAACAGTGATAACTTTCCGTGTTAGGATGGTGAGTTGCTTAGGGGTGAACTTGCAGGTGGTAGTGGTGGTCCCTATGTATGGACTGCCTATGTCCTTCTCACTAGTAATAGTTGTGGGTTTGGAAGGTGCTGTCTAAGGAGTGTCAGTAAATTTCTATAGTACATCTTCTAGATGAAGTTAAACATTACACAACACAGGTTATAGTCCAACAGTTTATTTGGAAGTTCAAGCCGTCAGAGCGCCACTCCTTTGTCAGGTAGCGTCAGTGATGGAGGATGTAAATGTTTGTGGATATATTGTCAATCAAGTGGGCTGCTTTATCCTGGCTGCTGTCAAGCTAAGTGCTATTGAAGCTGCATTCATCCAGGCATGTAGGGAGTATTCCATCACACTCCAGACGTGTGCCTTGTAGACTGGACCGGCTCTGGGGAGTCAAAAAGTGAATTATATGCTATAGTTGTCTCAGCCTCAGAAGTGCTTTTGAAGCTATACTATTTATATGTCTAGTCTCATTCAGTTTCTGGTAAATGTAACTGTCAGGATGTTGATAATAAGAGAATGGCATCATCATTGCTGAATCCATGTTAGGGAATGATGGTTATTGCTTGGCATTTTTACAGCATTAATTTTCCCTCCACTTGTCAGCCAAAATATGGAAGTTGTCCAGGTCTTGCTTCAGTTGTGATCTGATGGTACTGAATATTGTGCAATCATTGTGAAGGAGAGAAAGTAATTGATGAAGCAGCTTAATATGGTTGGGCCCAAGACACTACCCTGGGGAATTTCAGGCTGCAAATCCAACCCACGTTCCTGGCTTTTGTCCAGTCTCTGTGGCAAGAGGTTGGTGTTGGTTATTTCCAGAGAATGAATGTGAAACACTTGTTCTTGGGCCTGATTAAGGTTGTCATCCACATGTCCAGTTTGAGTACCAACATTGGGAGGATGTTGGTCTGGCTGCTTGTGACTAAATTCACTTCTAGTAACCGTGGAGAAGGAGAATTTGCTTCCCAACAGCAAACTTAAGGCTTTTTAAAATCAATGAGCACTCGATGTTATGAAGGCCATGATGAAGAAGAAAGCAACTCTATGGCTTACATTGAAAAATTTCTTTGATTTTTTTTGAGTTGAATGCCATTGTTTGTACCCATTTAAAAAGTTAACACTTGCTTTGTGATGATATATAAGTTGATGACAAGGGGTAAACTTAATGATGTCCTATTGGCAGTTATGAAAGAAAGTGTTGTAGCTGGGCTGGAATTTTGAACAGAGTTTGAAGCTTGGGACTTCAACATGCTGGCTAATGATTACTAATAGTGCAAGCTGTAATATTTTTTAATTTTGTTATCTTTGTACAATGAGTTGTAAATTAGAAAGTGATTTCATCGGAAATAATGTAAATATTTCAAAACTGCCATAATGTTCCATTTGAGTACTTTTTAATAAATCACAAAAGTGGCATACTCTCATTGTTCAGTCAGGAGTGCTGATTGTTTTGTGATACTGCAGAAAGCTGTGTCCAGACTCTTTCACACTAAAAGTGTTCACGTGCATGATGCTTGGTGCACCTCCATTACTTAGCAACTGGATTTTAAATGGCTGCTTTTTTATATTTAATTTGAAGTAACTTCAATCCAAAACCAGACGAGGCTGCAATCTTACTGTTAGAGTTAGGCCTAAGATCTAAGGTTGAACTGAAGGGAGGGAGAGAATGCAACCGACCAGGAATCAAAGAATGATTAGAACAACAGAAGGTGATCTTTTGACCCATCATTGAAGCTCCACTGTTGCAAGTGAATGGTCATTGCAACCGCATTCTCATAAAATGCTATCTTTGTTCAACGTGTAGAAATGTGTTTGCATTGTGTCCATTGTCATCATAAATCAGCTTTGCTCACTCTTTTCCTTAAGTCCATCATTAGGCATTTGAATGATGTGAGCTCCAAAAAGCTAAATGAGTTTCAATTAAGGAATCTGAAATGTAAATATTTGGAAATTCAAAATAAAATCTTCACATTCCTAGTCAGTCTTAAATTACATGTTTCCCAAACATGTGCTAACTTTAAAATCCTGAAATGCTTTATGCATTTTTTGTAATATTTTTGTATAAAGGCAAAAGAGTTTTCAGAAGCCGTTTTTAAATGAGAGAATTGAAGTTTTGGCAGCAAGGAGCAATGATTAACCCAGGGATGAGTGGTTATATTTGTGTCCTTGACTAAGATTAGGAAAAGACAAAGCCAACTTCAAATTACCTGAGTCATATGAATTTCTAGGCGAGCTAGCCATGTTCTGTTTACATCATTTTTCAGGATGTAAAAGATATCAACATATGGTATTAGCACCAAGCAAATCTCTGATAGTGCTCATTTCCAACAAAAGGAAATCCAGTCACCTCCCCTTGACTTTCAGTGACATTATCATCATCACTTTCCTGACTAGTAATATCTTAGACGTTGGTATTGGCCAGGAGCTCAGCTGCACCAACCATTTGTATGGCATGGCTATTAGAGTGGATCTACAATTGGTATTCTGCAGTATGTGAGGCACCTGTCAATTCCCACAGTCCATCTACCATCCACTACACGCATGTAAGCAGTATTTTCTACTTGTCTGAATCGATCAACTTTGGTCACAGATGATACGTGACACCATCGAAGACAAAGTTGTATTTTTGACCGGCTTGTAAACTGTCCACCACCTTAAACATTACTCCCTCAAGCAATCCTGAACTGTGACCACAGTTTGTATTATCGAAAGAATGTGCAGCATCAAGTTGCAAAGGCCCCTCCCAAATTTAGGAAAACAAGTACAGCAAATGAATGGGATCACCATTTAAAAATTTCACTTGAACGGACTTGAACGTACATCATCATTCTTCATTATCACCTGCGACTTCTTTATCTGACCACCCTGTGAATCTCCCTCCAACATAATACACGTGCACCAGTTCTTTGCTATCAAACCTGTGGGATCTTGACCAAATCTGTTAGTGTATTAGTATCTGCTTTCTTTTTCGCATTCAGCTATTTGGCTTCTAAGCCTGCAGTAAATGTTTGCCATCGATGAAAGTGCACTGTGATCAGTAAGTTTCCATAGTACTCAGCAAGATGAGACGGTTCTTTTAGGAAACCTGATCCAAGTGTTGCCAGATCCAGTTGACTGCTGATTAGCTGCAGTCTCCCGCGACTAAGTAGCTACCTAAGTAATGTTAGGGACAGGCAATGTTATGTGAATGCAAAAATACTTAATATGTTTTGTAGTAACCAGCTATTCAGAAAGTTACACTGAATTGCTTATGACTGCAATTTTATCACTGGTGATACAGAATGTAAACACAAAAATAAGTATTTCAAGTTGAGGACATGTGCTGATTGTGTTACAAACTTATTCTGTTCCTGAGTTTAACCAGGAGCCATTTTTCCACTGCAAAATTGAAATTCTTAATGTGGATTGTGAAAGAACCATTAAATTTTACTTCACTGTTATTTGGATGCAAATCCAACCCAAGCTAAGCACTCAAAATTGTTTCTATCTGTTAGCTGTTAAGATTCCTAAATAAAAAACATTTATTTTGTCACACTTGGCTCCTTGTGGGTACAGATCTGCCCATTTAATTCACTATTAAGTCAGTCATTTTATTCAGAAAGACCACAAACTACTGTCATTATAAATGCCATCATTTATAGTATGCAGTTGGAGACTAAGATTGTGCTAAGGAGCATTGTTAAGATGATAAGGATAGGTCTTTACACTCTTAAGAGTGGAATTTTAAGTTGGTAAAGGGGTTCTCACTTTTTAGCTGAAAATCCAGCAGAAACCATTACCACTGCTGGGCAAGGTCTGCTTGTCTTCACTGACCAGTGTTGTCAGGGCTCATAGCCTTTATACACTGCTTTTGACCCTCCCTTGGTAGCACAGGGAGTGAATCAAATTAACTAAAGTTTGGCACATGACTGAGATGAATAATCAATTACGCACTTTTGGCTGAAGACAGTTACCAATATTTCCGCTTTCTCTTTTATACTGATGTATTGGGTACTCCCAATTTTGAGGAAAGAAATGTTTGTGGAGCTCGCATCCAATTGGTTGATTAGTTCTCTATCATCATTCATGACTGAATGTGGGAAAACTGATTGTGGGATCATTGTTGTATGTCACTTTAGCTGTTTAGCCTACAATTAATCCTGTATTTTTAGAGGTTGATCTCCTGATTTGATGGTTATGGTAGAGAGGCACATACTTCAAGTTGTGAAGTTATAGATTGTGGTTGAATACGGACCTGCTGCTGCTGATAACCACATGCCACTAGATGTCTGTCTGGTTTAGAGTTTCTGGCTTTGTTTGAAATCTATCTAGTTTAGTCGGTTGCTGTGGGATGACCTTACAGAAGTTTATAAAATCATGAGGGGCAACGTAAAGGGTAAATAGTCAAGACCTTTTCCCCAGGGTAGGAGAGTCCAAAATCAGAGGGCGTGAATTTAAGATGAGAGCGGAAATATTTAGAAAGGATCTAAGGAGCAAGTTTTTCAGGCAGAGAGTGGTGTGTGTATTGAATGAGCTGCCAGAGGAAGTGGTGGAGGCTGGTACAATTATGACATTTAAAAGGCATTTGGAGGGGTACATGAATAGGAAGAATAGAGGGATATGGGCCAAATGCTGGCAAATGGGAGTAGATAAATTTAGGATATCTGGTCGGCATGGGCGAGTTGGACGAATGGTCTTTTTCTGTGTTGGACAGCTCTATGACTCTACTACAGTGGCTCAGCAAGTTTGGTGAGATAATATGCAATCCCTCCCCCCCCCCCACACACACACACACACACACACACACATACTTTCTATGCCTTTGTCTTCCTCATTGCAGGTGATTTGGAGGTGGGGGTCGGATCAGTCATTTTACAGGTAGCCAGCAGTTTGAGCAGGTTCAATTCCTCTAACTGTTCCTGGCTTACTATTTTGGGTAAGTCATTTGGGACGCTTAGGACTCAATTCAAGTTGGGGATGTTTTAAGACGGTTGAAAATGTTGGTAAATTCCCAGGTCAGGCATCTCTAGGACATGTCTGGTCTCTGATTGTGCAGAAACCGTAAGATCTGTACCATCGTTCCTTCAAGGGTGTGACTATGTCAGGTTGTTGCTTGCCCAATCTGTGGGACACCTCTCCTAACTTTAGCACAAACTTTTTCTTTCTTGCCATGATAGTGTCTCTTACCAGTCCATTTCCTCTAAGGTGGACCCTTCCCAGTCTTGCTGCCTTTTTCTAATAGAACACATTTTTGCTCACTCTTAGAGTCATAGAGTCATAGAGATGTACAGCATAGAAATAGACCCTTCGGTCCAACCCATCCATGCCGACCATATATCCCAATCTAGTCCCACCTGCCTGCACCTGGCCCATATCCCTCCAAACCCTTCCTATTCATATACCCATCCAAATGCCTCTTAAATGTTGCAATTGTATCAGCCTCCACCATTTCCTCTGGCAGCTCATTCCATACGCTTCCACCCTCTGTGTGAAAAAGTTGCCCCGTAGGTCTCTTTTATATCTTTCCCCTCTCACCCTAAACCTATGCCTTCTAGTTCTGGACTCTCCCACCCTAGGGAAAAGACTTTGCCTATTTGCCCTATCCATGCCCCTCATAATTTTCATAAACCTCTATAAGGTCACCCCTCAGCCTCCGACGCTCCAGGGAAAACAGTCCCAGCCCGTTCAGCCTCTCCCTATAGCTCAAATCCTCCAATCCTAGCAACATCCTTGTAAATCTTTTCTAAACCCTTTCAAGTTTCACAACGTCTTTCCGATAGGAAGGAGACCAGAATTGCACGCAATATTCTTCTCAGCACTTGTTCACTTCTTACTTTTTCTATTCATTGTATGGGTTTCTTGATAAAAATGTTAACTTAACCTACCCATAATGTACAATTTGTTTAGTCAGCCTGTGCCCTATTTTCTCACAGTGCCCCTAAGCATACTCAGTCTGATGAAATGTCATTGACTTCAAACATTTATTGTTTCTCTATCCACAGATGCTACCAGATCTACTAGTTATTTTCCACAGGATCTGTTGTTTCAGATTTCCAGCAAATGCAGTATTTTTCTTTGTCTATGATTTCATTCTATTAAGAACTATTTGCACACAATATACTTTCATTTTAAATTGAATGTTCAAATTTGTGTTCAAACTCAGCATTATATGACAGGGTATTCTTATTCTATATAAATTATGTTTCATTGCATTCCCTGCCTCTCCTTTGAATATCCACATTTTTAAAAGTACTTTAAAATATAAAGGCCATCTGCACTCTCCAGGCGTTGTACTAATACATGTTTGAATTGCTTAAAAACCTCTGACGACCGATGCAAAACGACGTGCAACCTGATCCTTGAAATGAATTATTTATCATTGAGTCTAACTTCATTGTTTCTCAGTGGAATTTCTATGAATGCTTACTTATGCTATACAGGTAATCACCTGCTGTCTGGCAGACGTTCAGCATTGTGTACAAAACTGTTGTGCATGATCTGAGATGGATTGGATGAGCAAAGGCACTAAGACTCACAGGAAGATCGTGCACTGATGTTCTGCTCCATTTATTAAAATGCTTCTTTAGATCACAGAATACTAAACATTCTAGTTAATTCTAGTAACATGAGGCAGACTGAAATGTTGCCGAACCTTCTATTTCATGTCCAAATAATGTGAGACTACCATATTTCTTGCTGCTGAAAGAGAAGGAAATAGAGTTAGTTGAAAAGTTTTTTCATGTGTGAAGTTTTCTGTCTGGAGGCTGTGACCCCTCTGGCTGACTACACTATGCTGTAGGAGCTAAGTTGCTGCTTCTGGAAAATCTTGCACCTCCATTTCACTCCTTCGATCTGACTCCAACTGTTGGTTGGTTTTTTTCTGTCAGTGTCAAAGTCACAAAATGGGTTTCTGAGAAAGAAACACGAAATTGATCATATGGTTACTTTTGTTGCTTTACAATTGTAGGTCAGTACATAGCTTCAATGTGTTGGTTAATAAAAACTGAGAATTAAATGACCAACCAGGTCAATCATAATGCTATATTTAGCATTGAGTTGAATTTAAAGTACAGTCAGTCTGCATAAGAGTCTAGCAGATTATTGCAGTGATGCTTTGTGCCATAGATTGATACAATGTAGGTTAATATTGATTTCTAATCATCACTTGAAAAGTTAGCAATTTTAAGCTGCACATTGTAGAAGGAAAGAAAACCAAGAGTTTGGAAACGATCTGCGATGCTCCATAACATCTCAATTCTGTATTAGAGGGTATGGTTAACCAGTGCCAGTCAGTGCTATGATCCTTAAGGCCTGAGACCAAAGAAGACTGGGGGGGAGACCTGAATGAGGTATACAGAATTATGATGGACATAAGATTAGATTACTTAGATTAGATTACTTACAGTGTGGAAACAGGCCCTTCGGCCCAACAAGTCCACACCGACCCGCCGAAGCGCAACCCACCCATACCCCTACATTTACCCCTTACCTAACACTACGGGCAATTTAGCATGACCAATTCACCTGACCCGCACATCTTTGGACTGTGGGAGGAAACCGGAGCACCCGGAGGAAACCCACGCAGACACGGGGAGAACGTGCAAACTCCACACAGTCAGTCGCCTGAGTCGGGAATTGAACCCGGGTCTCTGGTGCTGTGAGGCAGCAGTGCTAACCACTGTGCCACCATGCCGCCATAACTAGGGTAGTTAGCAGTAACATTTCTCCTTGGTAAAAGGATTGATAAATAGGGGGCAAAGATTTGAGGTAAAGAGCAGGAAGTTTAGAGTAGATTTAAAGAAGAAGTTTTTTTTTAACTCAGTGGCTGGTGGGTATCTGGAACTCATTGCAAGAAATGGTGGTAAAGGTAGGAGCCGTCATAATATTTTAGCTGGCTACTTGCAGCACCATAGCATACAAGGCTGTGGGCCATGTGCTGGATAGTTGTACTAGAGTAGATAGGTACTTGATGACCAGCATGGGCAAGATGGACTGAAAAGCTTCTTTCCATGCTGTAAGAGTAATGACACGAATGTTATGAATACATAAGCATATTGCAATTAGAATTTGGTTTGAAATTCAGAGGCGTTTCAGCTCTCTTCGTCTCTTAGCTTTTTAAGTGCAACAGATTGACAGTGTGGACATAGTTTCTGGTGGAGACATGGGCTAGAGCAGATCTGATGTCAACTTGTGCACTTCATCTGAAAACAATGTGAATGGTCAGTATACAGTCTTGCGTGGACTCTTATAGTTTAGTCGGGTTGATTTTCTGAGGCTAAAACTGAGACACATTAGGGGTTGGCTTTCCTTATTGTTCAGACTGAGGAAGATTGAATTCTCAGATACAGTGAAGAAAAAGAAACAGGATGGAGACTCCTTTCGTAATGTAAGAGAATCGAACTAAGATGAGGAAAGAGACAAATATCACTTTCCCTGATCTACAAACTTGTTCGATGTAAAATTTGTAAACACATTTTTTGGAAGAACATTTGTTGGAAAGCAGTTTCGAGTTATTATCACGTACAAAGCAATAAAAAAGTACAGCAGATACATGAATAAGTCTGTGCTGTTGATGTTTCAGTACAAAATAAAAGTGTAAGATAATGAAGCAGCTTCACTGTCTGTCATAAAGTCACTGATTTCTTATTCGTAGCTCCATGGAATATATGTGTAAGTGCTGACTTCAGTACTCTATGACTGGTGCACAACAGAATGTTTTAATGTAGACATCAGATCAAAACACATGTCCGTAAGCTATATCTTTCCTGCCGACCTATGTGATAATACCCTGTAGGTTTAGAGGAGTATTAATAGAATTCGACGAATGCCACAAGAAGCAAGTTGCACTCATGGCCTTGGCTGCTGATTCTATTACATCTCATGCCATCCTCTAGTTGAAATGTTTAGGGCAGGAATCCAAAGCAGTATCAGATTATGCATTAAATGGCTATTTCCAAATCGGTCAGGATGACGATGTTGATTTTGCACTTCTATAGTTGTGTTATGAGACTTGACTTATAAAGGAGTGGCAAGCTAATACCTTAAAGTAATATTCAAGAGAAAATACCTTGTTGTTTCAATGACTGTGACACAGAACACTTCTTTGAATTTAAAATTTCTTAACTCAAAACTGAGCTTCCATAAGGCACCATGGGTCATCGATAGCAGCAGGATGTATTCACCCACAATCTGCAACTTCATGGTCAGGCATATTGCCCATTCTATCATTGCCATCAAACCAGGAAATCAACCCCTATTCATTGAAGGGTGCATGAGGCCATGTCAGGAGCGATGCCAACCTTTTTATCTAATTTTATTTGGTCAGAAAATGTGGATGCATTGCTCTTGGTACTTTCATTGAAGTCATTGATATGGATTGTAAGTAGCTGAAACCCCAGTACTGATCCCTGTGCACCCCGATAGTTACAGTTTGCTAACTTGAAAATGCTAACTTTATTCATGTTAATATCTGTCCCATGGCCAGGATCCCTTGCTTTTTATATGGCACTTTGTTGACTGATATTTGGATCTCCATCTGTAATATATATCCACTAGTTTCTTTTTATCTTCACAGTTACTTGCATCCTCAAATTGCTGCAAACATTTTTTTCAGATGTAATTTCTCTTTCATGAAACTACATTCTCATACTATGATTTTCTGTCATACTATGACTATTAAAACCTCCTTAAAATATATGTTCTAATATTTTCTTACGTCAGGCCAACTGGCCTTCTGTTTCCCATGGTCTCTCTCCCTCCTTTCTTGGAAAGTGGTATCGTATTTGCTATCTTGCAATCCACTGGGACATTGGAAATCTAGAAAGTTTTAAAAAAAAACAATCAGTTCATCCATTGTCTGTATAGCCATCTTTTTTAGAACCTCAAAATTTAGCCCATCATGTCCATGATCTGGTGCTGTTGTTCAGTGGTTAGCACTGCGGCCTCACAGCACCAAGAGCCTGGGTTCGATTCCAGCCTCAGCAACTGTCTATTTGGAGTTTGCACTTTCTCCCTGTTTCTGCGTGGATTTTCTCCACGTGCTCCGGTTTCTTGCCACAGTCCAAAGATGTGCAGTTCAGGTGGATTGGCCATGCTAAATTACCCATAGTCTCCAGGATGTACAGGCTAGGTGGATTATCCATGGGAAATGCATGGTTACAGGGATTGCAGAAGGAGTGTGTCTGGGTAGGATGCTGGTCATAGGGTCAGTGTGGGTTCAATGGCCTGTTTCCACACTGTAAGGATTCTATAGAAATTGGTCGACTTTCAGTTCTATTAATTTCTCTATTACTTTTTTTCTACTAATATTAATTACTTTAAGTTCCTCATTCTCATTAGAACCTTTGGTTCTCTATTAATGTTGGATTGCTTTTAAGTGTTCTGTTCTGATGACAGATATAAAATATTTGCTTAACAGCAGTTTGTGTATGCTGCCTTGACTCAATATCTTGATATTGTGCCTTCCTTGGACTTGCAATGCTTTTGCATTTCCCCTGTGGGACACAATTCTGAAACATTCTCTTAACTTATTTTCAACACACAGCCTGGCGATAACCAAGTCAAGTCTTGGATCAAAAACCTACAAACGTATTATGCAGCTCAATATTTAATAGGGTATGAGAATGATATATCTTGAACAGTTATGTATTTTGAAATTCTCCATGTTTTAAAAACTTAAGCTGCAGTTATATTTCAGTACCCAATCTTATAACAGTTTCTGTGAATCTCACCCAGTAACATCTGAGTTGCAATTTGGGCTGCGAGCTGCATTCTTCCTCTGAGGGAAATACCCTATACCTTAAACTCAAAAGATAGGTTTCTCACCTAAGAGGGGATTGGGGGCAGTGGGGGAGTGGTGGTGGGGTTGCGGGTCAGGTTTGAGTTGAGATTTGGGTATTGGCACATGCTGGGAATGGCGGAACGTCAAAAAAAGACCAAAATATCTAAAAGAGGAATCGAGTCAGCAAGCTCACAGATTTGGATGCTCAACTCAGGTGATGGTTAGTACTTGGACTGAAATGATGGAAATTTCCTGAACCCACAGCAAAATATTTGGGAGGGGTCATTACTTCTGTCTTCTGTGGCTTGGCCTGTGATGTTGGTGATAGCATGCAGGCACAAACAAAGGTCAGTTCATTTTAAAAGTGTTTTTGAGGAGCTGAGGTTGCTTGCTAAACATATTTGAAATGTTAGAATTTGAATAGATTCTGAAGTTATGTGGTAGCACTTTTAGTTTTTGTTCCCGTCAACACAAAAGTAGCAGTATTATGGCATTCCTCAGTTTTAACTTAAGCATTGCTTTCACTCTGCCTCTATTAGAGATGCTTCATCAGATCCACACAATAGGTCCTAAAGCAAGTGAACATTTGGACAATGCCTGCAGACAGAATTAGAATTATGAAGGCATTGAGCTGCTTGTCGCTATCTTGTCCTTTTAGTTTCAGATTTATAAATATCCCATTACAATGTGGCTAATAAATGACATCATATCACCTAAAGCAAATATTTCATTTGTGGCCCTCATGCTAGCCATCTGGAACAACATCAGTTGTAGCACACTGAGCTGTTCCAATAATAACATACATGCAGCAGTCCATTGCTAAGAAAACCAATGACCTGACTGACTGTTTGGTCAGATTAGACCATCCCATGATAGTGAATCCTTCCTTCTGGCATAATATTTGAATCCAAGTGCTTTCAGTTCTTATTTCTGTTCCAAGAGACATGTTTTCACTTTGTGTTGATTTTTATTTGTCTTACTGAATCTCTCTGTTGTTTTCTGTTCCTTTTATCTGCATGTAAGTGTCCGCCTTCTTGCTCTGTGTGTTGGGGTTTCATCATGTTTTCTTCTACAAGTCCTAGTTTTATTTCAGCATTTCTTCCTCTGCTTATCCAATCAATGGATTCTAGGCTATGGAACTATATCACTTTTGCCATCGTATGATCTTTTTCTATCCTTTCAAGTTGGAACATGGATCATTTCTGATATAGGAAAGCTTGGAAAGCAATGTGGGAAAAATGTTTCATTTGTCTCAGTCTGCTCAATGGAACACCACAAATTGACTTCATGGTTTCATTAAGATATTAATCAGATCCTGCGACCTTCACAGTTTGATCAGGAGTCTGAGAACTCGTTGATTCTGTCACCATATCTACGATAAAAGCAAATAATGATCAGTTGGTTTGAAAATCATGTGAAATAATGTCCTAACCAGGTAGGAGAGCTTTTAAATTAACTTAGGTGAGAGAATACTTGAAATGAAGTCTTCCCTGCACTAGCTTGCTGTTCCTACATTATTACATTTGTAAAACAAAAGCTTCATCTGATTAAAATAAGAATCATTTTTTCAAGATTCAAATCTCTTTACATTTTGCATACTTTTGTTTTTTTTATCACTTTGCATCAAAAATAATATCTTTAGCAATGTTATTTTAAAACAATTTTCAATTCAGCGGAAAATAACATTTAACGTATTACTCTATGTCATTTATAAATCTAAACTAAAATAATTTTGCAGAATTGCAGCAATGAGCTTATTAAGCATTGGCACAGAAGTTTTCTGAGCCCCCATGTCCTTTCTATCTTTACCCTATTTGAATTTAGAAAACATTGGCTGATTATGTGTCTTGAACTTCCAACGTGCTAGCTCAATGATGAGGTTAGGGCTCCCACTGGGCTGGCTTGATCTCATACAGCACCTCCATGTTTACACCATCACCTGCAAGTTTCCCACTAAGCCACTCGCATCCTGACTAGTGAATATATTGCCATTGCTACAGTATGGCTGGGTCAAAATCCTAAACTTCTTCTCCAATAGCCTACCTACACCAATGGACTTCAAGTACATAACTCAGCACCACCTTCTCAAGAGCAACTCGGGATGGCCATTAAATCTGGTCCAGCTAGTGATGTCCATAGCCCAGGAATAAATAAAAAATATTATCAACTCAAACAATTTTCGTATCAATTCTCATGCATTTGGTGCTGTCAGACACTGTGGTTTCAAGTTAACAGGTGTGAAGATTAAGACAGAAGATGACAACTCTTACTTAATTCATTTGTTGATTTGGAAGAGACTAAGGCATTAAACAGTATGGTTTCCATTCCTTTAATTTTCTGTGCTTGTTTGCTTGTTTTTCATTTCCTGCTTTTATGATGTGATATAGCATTAAATACTCTTGGCTACTTGGGTCACAAGGTTACAACTTGTAAAATTGTTAAATTCAAATTTCAGAATTCAAAAATTTCTTGGAAAAATGGTTTCAAAATAAAAAATGCAGACCTAATGGGAAAGAAATTCACGAAAGAATTAATATAAGCGTGATCTTCTGAATGGTATCCTCTATGCTATAATATTCTATGAAATGTCACCCTGATAGCGTTCCCTTTTATATCCCCATACAGGAGCCAGAGAGCATTTCTTAGAAACATGATTCAAAAGGCTCAATGTGTTGATTATCTCAAAGATAGGTTAATGGTTTGGACTCAGTTTAGTGGGTATGTTTTAAATGTTTACAGTTTGCTGTGACACACAGTTCTTGGGGCATAGGATACCCGCAGCACTGCTATGAAGGGAGTCCCAGGACTTTCAAGGAGCGATAGGTAAGGCACAGCTATAAGATTCCAAGTTAGGATGATGTGTAACTTAGAAGGGAACTTAGAGTTAGTGGTCTTTCCATGTATCTGTGCCCTTGTTCTTCTAGTAGTAGTGATCTAAGCTTAGAAAAGTGCTATCAAGGAAGCAATTGTGAATTCCTGCAGTTCACACTGGATGGTAAACTCTGTTGCTGGAGTATATTATTGGTGAATGGACTGAATGTTGAAGGTGGTAAATTCGGCCAATCAAACGGACTGCTTTGACATGGATGGGTTTTAAGCTTATGGAGTGTTTTTGGAGTTAAACACATCTGGGCAAGTGGAGCCTATTCGATTACCTTCCTGATATAGCAGAGAGTTTTTCTTTTGCTACAGCTCATTAATGCCATAATTCATCCAATACAACCCTGATGTTAAGGTATAATCACTTTTACCTCATCTCTGGAGTTCACCTCTTTTGTTCATGTTTGAACCATGGCTGAAATGAGGTCAGGAGCTGACCATAACCCTATCTTAGCATCAGTGAGCAGGTTATTTCTTTACAAGTGCTGCTTGACAGCACAGTTGATGACCCTTCTAACTCTTTAATGTTTGAAGGTAGGTAATTCATGCATATCTGGTTATCTTGTTCTCAAAATATACCAAAGGAAAATATAAAGTTGTGTTGCTACTTTGAAGCTTTAGGAGTCTGTACTTATTCTATTACCTATTGTCTGTTGACATATTATGAGTAACTTTGGACAGTAAATGCAAATTAGAATAAAAAGAGATGTAATCACAGTTGCTGGAGATCTACAGTGCAAACAAAGAGTTGGCGAAAGTCGTTAGATCTGGCAGCATCTATGAAAAGAAAGCAAATAGAGATTCAAGTCCAGTATGACTCCTCTTTGGGGTTGCAATGAAATGTTCTGAAGAAATCACATTGCACTTGAAACGTTTACTCTGTTTCTGATGCTATGGATGCGGAGGTTCTCCTGCACTTTTAGGTTGTATGCATGAATTAGACCAAACTTAAGGGCAAAAGTTGAAGATTAGAGCTGGAAAATTTGGTAGCATCAGCATGGATAAGAGTATCAACAATGGATCAGAGTTACAACAGTAGTGGGTAAGAGGTAGCGATTGAGGCAGCTGATCTTTCGAAGTAGGTCATCTCAATGGTCAGCCGAATGGGAGGTTTGAAGCTCACCTCATCAGAGAGGATATGTACATTGTTGGAGCAATGCAGTATCTCAATGGAAACAGAACTAACAGCAGCTGAAGTTCAATGAGTAAACTGATGTACAGGTAGCTCCCGCTATCCGAAAGTAGAGTGTTCCCAGGAAACGTTTCACAAGCCAAAAATGGTGTCAAGCAAAGGTGCATTTTTTTACATAGGAAAGACTATCACCATTTTTCGTAAAAACGAAAATCCTTTTCGGATTCGCAAAAACAGGTACTAATGTAGCTCTTTGGTAAAAGCGAAATTGCATAAGGCGAACATTCAAAAAGCGGGGGATACCTGTACTTGACAATGAGAGGTTGGTTTTTAGAGGATTGAAATATTTGACATTCCACTTATTCACAAAGAATTTGATTCATTTCGATTTGTACTAAAGCCAAAGTGCACGAGGTTTTGCTGCAGCCTTATGGAGATGCCAGTCTGCAGTTTGAGTGCTTATATTCAAACAAAATCACAAAATATCATTAATCAAGAACTGACCACTGTTGTATTTAGATCATTTTCTATAACTGTTATGTTTCATGGTTCAGCTCATCTTTTGCATCATTCTCGATGATGGAAGTTAATAGAACAGCTATATTAGTTTAAACCGAGAGGTTCCATCCTTCACTGGTGCCTCAGTAATGTGTCTGAAACTACAAAAAATGGACATGGCTCATTTCAAATATATTCATTCTTTGATTCAAAATGAATTTTCTGGGGAATAGTTTAGTTTCTTTGCAGAGTAAACATTTAATAAAACACACTATCTCAAATAATCTATGTTTTATTGTGTGGAAAAGATGAAAGTGGCAATTGCTTCTAAAATAAATTTTGAAAAATATTCCTGCTGAATATTTATTTCAAAGTACAGCTACTGAGAGAACAAATTAGTTGAAAGTAGATACTTGGTGCAATAACTTGTATTTGTGGAGCACTTACTAGGTTAAAAGTGATCAAGATGTTTCTCACAAATTGACAAGAAAAAGATGGGAAGTTAGAGGTTTATGTTTGTTCAGAAACACGGGCTTTGAGAAAGATTAGAAATGAGAGAAGTGAAAGGCTTTAAAGCATATATTTCAGTTGGACTGAGGATTATGAAGTTTTGCTTCCAGTGGTGGATTGAAGAAAAGTGTGTTGTGCAAAAGTTGGAGTTAGGTCCAATGGGTGTGAAGGAGTGGGAGAATAGAAGGCAGGAAGAGATTCCAAAGATAGGATAGGGCAAAGCTAGAGAAGAGTTTGAGCTGAGAAAGAGTTTATTTTTGTGACCTTTGAGGGAAAGGAGCTAGTGTTGATTTGTAAATGCGATGATGTTTTAAAACTTGATGCAGGACAGGGCAACTCCATTTTAGACAAACTTGTTTCTGGAGGCTGAATGATGGGAAGTAGGAGGTGAGAACAAAGACTTAATTAATATACACAAATGAAATAGGCAATTGATGCTGAATAGGAAATGTGGGTTAAAGGTCGTTTTCAGGAGTTCGACAGTCTGGTTCAGTTTGTGAAAAGTTTCTGGAGGCCATGGAATCCAAATAATTGATTTAATTAAGTTAGCAACTCAGTTCCATTTACCCTGTTGCAATGAATGCAATTGAATGTAAAGTGCCAACAGGAAAGTTAGAAGTGTCACGATGAATCAGGACCTAAAACACCACTTGAAAGAATTTGATTTGATGAATTACACTTTTTAGAGTTTGTTGGTGTTGTTTTGCATAATGGCCTGCAAACTTGGATTCAATGGATGATATATGTACTTAAAACAATAAAATGTATTGGTTAATGCTGTATGTGAAAAATTGCTGATGGCTGCGGAACTTAAAATATTATAAGATTTATAGAAATCTTTACTTGAAACATCATTCCTGGAAATGGTACACAACTTCCTCCCACTCAAACAAAAACATGTTTCTGATACTTTATTCATGAAGCTGAAGGCCCTTCAACAGCAAAGCATTTTCCTCAAATAGTTGAACTCCTTGTTTAATTAGAAACAGATAGTGAATTGTTTTGATAATGAATGAGTTATATAAGGTAGTGATTAGAAATATAAGTGTAAAGTAATGATTGTGAGGTGGTATTGTTCATGTTACATTGGCTCCACCTGTTGCACTGAGATCACACGTGGCCCATGGGTGGAGGTGAGGGGTTATGTTGTAGCTTTCAGAGCAGCAGATGTATTAGTACCACTTTAGGACTGGCTAAGTGCGCCTGACTAAATGTGGTTGCATTCATTGCTATCAAGCAGTAAACCTTCCTGTTATCTAAGAACCAATGCACCTTGTATAGGTACTCCATTGTGGGATAATCCTCTATCAATAATCACTAGATATGCCCAAGGCAAGGCAAAGACAGAGTACAAGCAAGATTGAGGTTCTTGCGGTGCAATAGTATTGTACTTACCTCTGAGTCAGAAGCGGGTTCAAGTCACATTTATCTTGGAGATGTGTCTTAACATTCTGAACAATTTGATTAAAAATGCTTAGAAGCAATGTTGTATATTTAAGGCAATTTGATGTTAAATTGCCAGTGTGCAAAGTTACATTCTATCAATCTGTGTTGAATTCATTCCCATGAGGAGTGTGATAAATATTTCTCCACAGTCAGGCCATTAAGAGTGAACACACAAAGCAGGAATTCAGATTGTGGTTAGAATTTAAATGCTTTGAGTTTTTAAATCAGATGATTTTCTGAATTCAGCACAGACTTGTCAAAATTTGCTTTACAGTGCATACTAATGAAGCATTTACCAAAAAGCTCTGTCCTTGTTACTGTGTTTCTTGTTTGTATAGCTTAATACGTTTGCACTGAGTTTTGCTTTCATGTTTACAGACGAACTCTAAAATTTGCTTCTTCAGAATTTAATATTAAGATCAAGTTTGCATTTGAAAAGACATGTTTGGGACGATATGTCGGATAAGTTAGAATAATTTTGCAAAGCAATACATTTCCTCTTTTGGGTCAAGATGTTAAATTGAGGGCCAGTTTGCCATCTTAATGTAATTGTAAAAGGTCCCATGATACTACATTGAAGAAAATCAGTGGAGTGTTTCTTGAGATCCTGGTCAATATTTATCCCTCATCTAACATCTGAAGCAGCATCACAGGCCATTTATCGTATTGATGTTTGTGGGTTTGGCCATGTTTCCTAGATTACAACAGTTAGGCTTCAAAAAAAACATCATTAGTTGTAAAAGCTTTGAAGGACTCTAAGGTCTTAAAAAGATAGCATATAAATGTTAAGATTTTCTTTATTTCGAGTTGAAGATATTTTCCACTTGGTGCAATCAGTGAGGAACTGCATGTGTGAGTATGTTGTGATTAATAGCAGGAGGAAGGTGGGAAGTTATGAAGTGAAACATTAGGCAGGATGTTATTATTTATCCATTCATGGGATGTGGGAAGTTGCTGACTGGGCCAGCATTTTTTTTTTGCCCATTTCTAGTTGCCCTTGAGAATGTGATAGTGAGATGTCTTCTTGAACTGCTGCCATTCATTTGGAGTAGATAGAGCCACACTGGGGAGGGAGTTCTAGGAATTTGATCCAGCTGCACTGAAGGCACTGTAGTGTAGTTCCAAAACAGGATGGTGGGTAGCTTGGAAAAGAATCCACAGGTATCAGTTTTTCTATGTATCTGTTGCCCTTGTCCTTCCAGAACCTTTAGCTTGGAAGGTACTGTTGAAGGTGTCATGGTGGATCTCTGCAGTGCATTTTATAAATGGTACTGCTGCATGGAGGATCAGTGATGAAGGGACTGAATATTCGTGAATATGGTACTGATCAAATAGCTGGTTTTTCCCCGATGTTGACAAGCTTCTCGATTGTTGCACTTGCATCATTCGGCAAGTTGGGAATTTTCCATCACACTCCTGACTTGTGCTTTGTAGATGATGGGGAGTAGGGAGGTGAGTTATTCATGGTGTAATTCCTAGTCTCTGACCTGCTGTTGTAGCAACTATATTGATATGGCTAGTCTAGTTTAGCTTCGAGTTAATGGTAACACCTAGAATATTGATAATGGGCAATTCAGCAATGATAATGCCTTTGAATGTTGAGGGGTGATGGTTTGATTCTTTTCCATTAGTGCTGGTCATTGCCTAGTTCTTTTGTGGCACAAATGTCATTTGCCACTTGTCAGCCCAATTTGGACATAGATTGCTTCTGTATTTGAGGAATCTTGAATGGTCATCAACCAACATCATTCTGACCTGAGGAAGGTGGGAAGGTCATTGATGAACAACTGAAAATGATTGGGCCTCGGACAGTACCTAGCGGAACTCCTGTGGAAATGTCTTGGAGCTGAGTTGACAGATTTCAAACAACCACATCTACCTTCCTTTATGCTTATACTAATATAGCCAATGGAGAGCTTTCCTTATGATTTATAGAGTCATACAGCATGAAAACAGACCCTTCGGTCCAACTCCTCTGGGCTGACTAGACATCCCAATCTGACCGAGTACCATTTGTCAGCATTTGACCCATATCCCTCTAAACCCTTCCTATTCATATACCCATTCAGATGCCTTTGAAATGTTGCAATTGTACCAGCCTCCACCACTTCCCTGGCAGCTTGTTCGATGCATGCACCACCCTCAGTGTGAAAAGGGTTATCCCTCAAATTCTTTTTAAATCTTTACCCCTCCCCTTAAACCTATGTCCTCTAGTTTTGGACCCCCCCCACCCCCACCCCGGAGAAAAGACCTTGACTATTCACCCTGTCCATGCCTCATGATTTTATGAACTGACAGAAGGTCGCACTTCAGTCTCTGATGCTCCAGGGAAAAAAAAGTAATGTTGCTCGGGTTTCTTGACGAATGCTTGGTGAAGTGAAGATGTAATATTAAAGGCAGTCACTCGAACTTCACCTCTTAAGTTCAGCTTTTTTGCCTGTGTTCAATTGAAGGCTGTAATGCGATCAGAGTTGATTGACTCTGGCGGAGTCCAAACTGAGAATCAGTGACCAGCTTATTGCTAAGCAAATGCTGCTTTATAGCACTGATGATGATACCATCCGTCATTTTATTGACGATTGAGAGTAGACTGTTGAAGTGGTAACTGACCAGGTTGAATCTATCCTGCTGTTTGTGTGTAGGGTGTACCTAGGCAATTCACCACATTGTTGGGTACCAGTTTTGTAGCTGTACTGGAAAGCTAGACCATGGCAATTTTTAGAGCACACATTTTCAGTTCTAGTTGCAGGGTGTTGTCAGGGCCCATATCTTTTGTCAGAGCCATTGTCTTCAGCTGTTTCTTGACATCACATGTTGTGAGTTGACTTTGGTTCAATCAGCCTTTTGAACCCTACTTGGCAATCAAACTCCTGCATCCTTCCCATGAATTCATGTTAACCACTTGGAAAGGGTGAAAGACGAAGATTTGATGCCTTGATTTTGTTATTCCGTTACATGCGTTACCCAGTTGATAGGGCATAATATCTGATTGAATCCATTTATTAAATGGGCCTCATTCATGACTTGCATTTATTACTGTCAATCTCAGTAGATTATTTAGCTATTATTTTCAAGTGCAAATTGCACAGTGAGAAAGCTGAAGAGTTTAGATTCAAGTGCTGTGAGGATACCAGTAAAGAAAGGACTGACCTACTACTATTGACCGATGGTTGATGTTAGTGTGTGGGTGATTTTTGCTCAAGGTAGTTTACAGGTATGCATTTTCTTCATTGTTGCAGTTTACCCTGTTCTAAATACCAGATAATTTCTAACTTTGTTCGAATAGATTGTATGGCAAGTTGAAAGCCCATCAGATATCAACTGCTGAACTCCATCTAAATGCCAGAATGCTTGGCTGATGATCACATGACTCAGAGGTTCCTACCAGTACGTAAAGAAGGCCTGTGTCAGTAAGGAAATGGGTAGAGATATATCAGGGGGTGTGACAAGGTCTCATAGAAAGAGAGAAGTGGCTTTTTTTTTCTTGATGCAGACCATTGCTGGTGAGACCAGGTTTTATTGCCCATTCTGAATTGATCTTATGACAATGGTGGTGAGAAGCCTTTTTGAACTGTTCCGGGTTGTTGCATGGTTTTGATGCAATTAAGTAGTAGCATAATAGGGCATTTTCAAGGACAATGATGGTTCACTGCAATGGGTCTGGAGTAAGTCTGACACAATCCACTCCCTAAAGTACAATAACAAACCAGATCTGTTCTAATGACAATCAGTGGTTCCATGGTCACCGTTATTGATGGTAGCTTTCTATTAGATCAGACCTCTGTTTTGCTCGTTCAGTAGCTTATCTATTTAGATACTCCATGGGGGTCAACAGCCTAGACTTTCCTGGGAGTAACTGGAGGAACAATTCCAGTGATTGTTGCCTTTTCTGTTTACTCTTAATGGTCTTATTTCCCAAGAGATTTTCAGAGTGGTTTGCTGCTTCATGAACAAATTAAAAAGACATTGTGGTTTTATGTACATCATTGGACCTAATCTAGGAGTGTTAAATTTCCTCCTTTCCTTAAGAAATTATTCAATTGTATGCCAATGACAAAGGTCTTATTATGAGAAAATAGAGTACTGCTAATCATACCGCTGACTGCATCTTGCAATATGATATTGATGAACACACAAAATCATCTTTCATTGTTTAGATCATTCAACCTAAATGAGCTAAAACCTCATCCTTGCTCTGAATTCTCATTCATTTTGAGCACACATTAAGTATATAATGAACATTATAATGAAAACCAGCAAATTCTATATTGAGTTATGACTTGAGGAGGAAGTTAAATTTACTCCTAATATAATGTGTGTCAGGTAGAGCTGGGTTAGATAAATCTCTAATCTGTTACTTGCTCCAGAAAAAGCATTAGGAGGCATGAAGGTGCTCAGATTGGTTTGGCTCACGAGATTAAACATAATAGTTCTGAAACTTTGAAATGAAACAAAAGCAGCTGTTGGAAAAAAATGTCATTAGGATATGACAATGTTTGAGTAGGATGAGAGGACACGTTCATCCGTTATTGCAGATCACTTTGGTGAAGCAGGTTATAAGAGAAAAGTGAGTGTTTGGTAGGAAATTTGGCAGTGTATATCCAAGTGTATGCCTGACTTCTGGTAGCTGGAGTTGCTTGCGCCCACCAATTGCTTAACTTTGTTTGTCTCTTCTCGTATCCTGAAGATATGCCAGTGTCAGGTTCTGTGAATGCCAGTAACTCTGCGGTGCCATTTCTAAGTGGGTTGTCCCTCTAATACGAGGTCAGATATTTCATTATACTCCCCTTCTGCACTTTTCAGGTGATTGGGAATCTTTGATTCACTTTGAGAGAGCCAGCCCTCAGTAACACTGGTATAAAGCAAATGTCCCTCAACTGGCTTGGCTCCAGAACAGAAGGAAAAGTGGTCTGTGAGTGGGCACAAATCCACTCTCGAGGTAAAATGGAAGGATATGGGACTTGGGGCGAAGTTGTTTAAGATTTTTCAATTGTTCAGAAAGATCTTGTCTGATCTGTCTGTGTTCTCAGCTCCATTTTCCTGTCTGCACCCCAGAAGACTGGACCTCCTGGTCTAACAAAGTTCTATTGAACTCAGCCTTGAATACATTTTAAAAATCGAAGCCTCCACTACTTTCCGGGGGTGGGGGGGGGGAATAAATTTTACGGGGGGCGGATAAATTACATTCTCTTAAAAAGCCTCGGAGAGAAAATAAAGTCCCTTGATCTGCCTTAATACGGCGACAGATCTCATATTCTTAACCTCTGTGCCCTAGATTTAGTTTCACTTGCTGAAGGAATCATGTCTTGGATATTCACTCTATTAATGTCAAAAAAAAATTTATTCATTTGTGGGAGGTGGGTGTTGTTGGGTGGCCAGCATTTATTGTCCATCCTAGTTGCCGTTGAGAAGATGATGGTGAGCTGCCCTCTTGAACCACTGCAGTCCCCCTGTTGTGGGTTGGCCACAATTCTATTAGGGAGGAAATTCCAGGATTTTGACCCAGTGACAATGAAGGAATGGTGATATATTTCCAAATCAGGATGATGAGTGTCTTAGAGGGGAACTTGCAGGTGGCGATGTTCCCATTTATCGGTTGCCCTTGTCATTCTACATGGAGGTGGTCATTGGTTTGGAAGGTGCTGTCAGAGTATCTTTGATTAACTCCTGCAGCGGTTTTGCTGCTACTGAGTGTCTGTGTTGGAGACAGTGGATGTTTCTGGTAGTGTCTTGAATGTTGTCGGAGTTGCACCCATTCAGGCAAGTAGAACTACTCCATCACACTCCTGAATTGTTCCTTGAAGATGATGAATAGTCTTTGGGGGTCAGAAAGTGAGTTCCTTGACCAAATAGCCTCTGACCTGCTTTTGTAGCCACTGTGTGTATGTGATGAATCCAGCTCTGTTTCTGGTCTATAGTAACCCCAAGGATGTTGACAGTGGGCAATTCTTTGAATGTCAAGGAACAATATTTAGATTGTTTCTTGTTGGAGAGAGTCATTGCTTTACACTTGTGTGTTATGAATTTTACTTTCCACTTGTCAGCCCGAGTATGGATATTGTACAGATCTTGTACTTGAACACAAACTGCTTCAGTATTTGAAGCGTTGTGAATGATGTTGAACATTGTGCAACCATGGCGAACATCTCCTTTTCTGATCTTATGAAATAGAGAAGGCAATTCATGTAGCAGCTGAAGACTGTTGTGCCACAGACACTATCCTGAGGAATTCCTGAAGAGATGTTCTGGAACTAAGGTGACTGACCAACAACCACAACCCTCTTCCTATATACCAGGCATGACTCCAATCATCAGAGAGCTTTCTCCCTGATTTCTGTTTACTCCAGTTTGCTAGAGCTGTTTGATGCCTCACTTGATCAAATGTGGCCTTGATGTCAAGGGCTGTCACTCTCAACTCACTTCTGGGATTCAGCTTTTTGTCCATATTTGAGCCAAAGCTGTGATGAGGTCAAGAGCTGAGTGGCCCTGGCCCTGGCAGAACAAACTGGGCATCGTTGAGCAGGTTATTGCAGAGCAGGTGCTGCTTGGTAGCATTGTTGATGACACCTTCCATTATTTTACTGATGATTGAGAGTAGACTGATGGGATAGTAATTAGCTGGGTTGGATTTGTCCTGTTTTTGTTAACGTGGCATATCTGGATTATTTTCCACATTGTCAGGGAGATGCCAGTGTTGTAACTTTAGTGGAACAACTTGGCTAGTGGAGCGGCAAGTTCTGGAGCACAAGTCTTCATTACTATTGCTGAAATGTTGACAGGGCCTGTAGTCTTTGCATTATCCATTGCCTTTTTCTTGAAATCAATTGGAGTGAATCAAATAGGCTGAACACTTGCAGCTGTAATGCTGGAGACCACTGGAGCAGGCTGAGACGGGTTATCAGTTGGCACTTCTGGCTGAAGGTTGCTTCAAATGCTTCAACTCATCCAAAACCCTGATGTGTTGCGCCCTTCAATCATTCATGGGGATATATGTGGAGCCATCATCTTCACCACTCTTGACTGGATGTGGTAGGTCGGCAGCGTTTGGTTATGGGATTGTTCAGCTGTATCTATCAATTGCTGCTTATGCTGTCTGGCATGCAAGTAGTCCTGTTTGTTAGCTTCACCAGGTTGACACCTCATAGGTATGCCTGGTGCTGCTCCTGTCATGCTTTTCTGCAATCTTCACTGAACCAGGGTTGATCCCTGGCTTGTTGGTAATGGTTGCCTGGGGATATACTGAACCTTTAAGTTGCAGATTCTGCTGGAATACAATTCTGCTCCTGTTGACAACTCAGTGCCTCATGGATGCCCTGGCTTTTATTGCCAGATCTGTTTGGTCTGTTCCACTTAGCATAGTGATGCACCACACAACATGATGGAGGAGGATATTCTCAATGTGCACCTGAGACTTCACCTCCACGAAGACTAGGCTGTGGTCAATACTACTGATGCTGTTATGAACAGAGATATCTGCAGCTGGCAAATTGATAAGGATGAGGTCAAGTATATTTTTCCCTCTTGTTGGTTCCCACGCCACCTGCTGCAGACCCAGCCTAGCAGCTATGTCCTCTTGGACCTGACCAGCTTGATCAGTAGTGCTGCTACTGTGCCACTTTTGGTGGTGGATATTGAAATCCCCCACATTTTGCTCCCTTGCCATCCTCAGTGCTTCTTCCAAGTGTTGCTCAATATTCAGGAGCACTGATTCATCAGCCAAGGAAGGGTGGCACATGGTAACCAGCAGGAGATTTCTTTGCCTATATTTAACTTAAAGCCATAAGACTTCATGGGGTCTGAGGTCCATGTTGAGGACTCCCAAAGCAACTGCCTCTTGACTATATGCCACTGTGCTGCCACATCTGCTGGGCCTGTCCTCCTGGTGGGACAGGACATGTCTGGGGATGTTAATGAGGTGTCTGAGACATTGTCCATCAGGAATGATTCCACGTGTATGACTGTGCCAGGCTGTTCCTTGACTATTCTGTGAGATAGCTCTCCCAATTTTAGCACTAGCCCCCAGCTGTTAGAAAGGAGGATTTTGCAGGGTCGATGGGGCTGTTTTTGTTGTTGTCTTTTCTGGTGCCTGTGTTGATACTGGGTGGTCCATCTGGTTTCATTCTTCATTGAGACATAGCAGTGATTAATACAACTGAGTGGCTTGCTAGGAAATTTCAGAGGTAGCTGAGAGTCAACTGCATTGCTGTGGCTCTGGACTCACGTGTAGGCCAGATCAGGTGAGAATGGCAGATTTCCTTCCCTGAAGGACATTAGTGAGTCAGATGCTGTTTTCCTACATTTGGCAATCAGTCGATTCTTAATTCCAGTTTTTCTTTCATCGAATTCAAATTCCACCATCTGCCGTGGCAGGATTTGACCTTAGGTCCCTAGAGATTGGCTAAGTTTCTGGAGTAATAGTCTAGCGATAATACCACAACATCATCGCCTCCCCTGTGACTGGTGTATGCAAACCAGCAACATCTCAAAATTCACATTTGACAATCTGCATTATTTCTTGGGATAATGGCTGTGTTACGTATTATGTCTATCCCTGACTGCCCTGAAAAGATGTTGGTGTTCCTGCTATCTTGTTAATTGTTGTTATCCTTCTGATGATGGATCTGAAGTAGAGAATTCCATAATTTAAAGCAGCACCAATAATGAAACAGTGCAATATGATGGAGCCAAAAATAATGTGATGTTTATCTGATATTTCTCCTCTTGTCCTTCATGATGGTAGAGGTCATGAGACTGAGCAGTTTGACTACAATGTATCCTGTACGAATAGAGGGAAGCAGTGGTGAATTGAGTGGGCTCAGATTTCAATAGTTGGATGAGTCCATTCTGCTTTTCCCTGGATAGTCTTGAACTTTGATTTGCTGCAGCTGCACCCAAGTGGAACATGCCATTGTTTTCTGACTTGTAGCAGTTTACCCCTCCAAAGCCCTGATGTGTTGCGCCCTTCAATCATTCATGGGGATATCATCTTCACCACCATTCTTGACCTGATGTGGCAGGATGGCAGAGCTAGGTTATGGGATTGTTCAGCTGGATCTATCAATTGCTGATTATGCTGTCTGGCATGCAAGTAGTCCTGTTTGTTAGCTTCACCAGGTTGATTCAGTTGATTTAATTAAATTTCTTTTCAATGGTAATTCCCTAAACCCAACCACAGAATAGGAGATTTGGCAGTTATAGTGCAATTGAAGGATAGACCTCGCATTATACACCACTGCCTGACATAGTTAAATACAAAGAATTATAGATGCCTCTTCTCAAGCATTGATTTTGTCCAGGTCCTTTTGTAGGCTATCATAGATTATCTCAGTTTCACGGTTGTCACTGGAGTTAAATTTTCTTCAATCACCTGAAAAATAGCCCCCCCACCCCACTCCAGCCTCATAACAGAAGGTCATTGATGAAGCAGCTAAAGATTGTGCTAATTTTGCTAACCAAAGAACTGCTGATTTTTCCCAATTTACCCAAGCTCATACTCTGTACTGACTTAATGTTGAGGCAGCACCCTTCACCTCTCTTCTGGTAATAGCTTTTCCATTCACGTCACGAGACAAGATCAAGAGGAACTATCCAAAGTACCATGACCAGCTCACTTAAACGCATTGTTGTGCACTAGAAGGGTAGATGCCCAGTTGGAGAATGCAATTACGCCTCTTTGACTTGCAAGATAATCTGGAATCAATATTCTAAATGGCCAAATAATCATAACCAAATGGCACACTTTTTGGCATGATTTTAAAGTATTGAGCTTCAGCAAAAGTTTGCTTCTGGCCTGGGAAAATTTCTTTAACACTAGCTCTTTGCCAATTATCTTTAGTTTGGAGTAAATAGGCATTGTCCCCCTTGGTGAATAAACGTATACCACATCAGACAAGTAGAAACAGGATTTTTTTTAGAGTGATTCAAAGTGTAATATCACGGCAATGGTTCGACATTCACCTAAATGACCAAAGCAAAGTTACAAATCTCAATTCCAGTCTCTAATGTTCTTGTGTCATGGTGACTGATTACATTGTCCCAGCAGTGAAGATAGAGTCTCTGAGTCAGAAGAACTAATGTTCAAGACCAATTCCTGGCATTATTAACCACAGACAGCCACACTCACATAGCTCAATTGATTGCTAATCAACCTAAAAAAATAATTTCAACATTCCATTCTGTGCAGTGAGAGTGAACATCTGAAGATATGCACAATTACCCTGACCTATGAATACAAAGCACTCTTGATGCGAGAAAATCAGAGATTGATTGTGGGCCAATTCAGTTGATATCACAGGGATGTACAAGATCAAAAAGGTCTTTAATTGACTCCAAATACCATCACCTCTCAAAATATGAATGCCCTTATGCGTTTAATTCTAACTAATGTCTGAACCATTCTTTCCTTTTTCTCAGCTTGAGTCTATGGCAGCCTTGGATGAATTAATGTGGACCGATTTAACATCCCCTGGAGTGTTTGCCAGGATCCCCCACTTAGGAAAAATCACAAAACTCCACCCCTTTCCCACACAACTCCCCTCAGATCTCAGGATCGTCTCTCTCTTTCCACAATCACCCAGACCCCAGGCTCCTATTTTCTGTCCCACCCACCCTCTTCCCCCTCAGTTCCCTATTTTCTTCAAACCCTGAGCTCTTCTCAACCCTTCTCCCCAAACCATGCATTTCTTTGCCAGCAAGCACACTCCAGCCTTCTCCAGATTCCAGGCCCCACACTTCCCCCTCCTCAGTCTCCATGCACCCCTCACACCGGAACACTCACTTGTTGCTCTCAGCACCTGACGACCTCGGGCATTGTACTACCGACCTCGGGATCTTCCCACTGCCTCCCTCATTTCAGGTTCTCGCATCATCTCCAGGCTCGCTCTCCTCACCGACAGACCCCAGGAGCTCTCTTCCCTAGCCTCCAGGCTGACCCCAAGATTTCCCCTGCACCAATCCCAGGCTTCCCACTTCTCCTGGGAATGAGACAGCTTCTGCATCTGTGACTCAATATTAATTTTGCAAAGTCTTGGGAGCGTTCTTGCTCCTCCAAACCTGCGGAAATATATTAGTATTCACTTCTAACCTGCACTTCAGCTGGGACAGAGTCTTCATGGTGCCCATTTGAGTCCTAAAATGAGAATCAAGGTCCTGCATTTGCCATAGGCCTCTCATTTGAATACTAAATGGACTTACTGCCTGACTTGGGCTGGTCCTCCATCTGCCTACTTTGGGAAGGTATCGACCACATTATCATTGGAAACTGGTGGTAAATTGTGCCCTATTTTTAGGGCCCTATTATCACATTTCCACCTGAAAATCTCTCACAAGCAATCAGTGGATCCGTTTTCATTTTCAGCAGTAATACAGTTGTATGTAATCCTGGCTTCATTCCAAGTGCATCTGTGCACTTTGCAATAGGAACTAACATTTAGAATTAGTTTTGCAGTTCCAGAGAAATGAGAGGCAGACCAATATCAAGTGCCTATTGTCATGCCAACTATGATGCCCCTAATTTAGCAAAGGCCAAGGATGGAACTGTAAGACTTTGTTTTGAAGAGCATGAAAAGCTCTTCATTTTGTATATTTCTTTCAATTGTATGACCTTCTTGCTGTGTTGCAAGTCAGTTCTTATATTTCTTTGAATAGTGTTGAAATAGCTTGGGACTGGTGACGTAGAAGTAGACCTATGAGTCATTGAACACTCACTGTTAACTGTGTCCAACTGATATGGAGCATAAAACAGCAAAGATAGCAGTATGTTGAACTACAGCGTCACAAGCTTAGAGTAAAAGTCAGAAGAGGTAGTTACAAAACTTGTATTGCTCTAGTCATCACTGTACTTCACATTTTGCCTTGAGTCCTCATTGCTTAATTCAATCTAGGGTTCTGTATTCACTGCTAACATTGTGGTCTCCACTACACAAGGGAGACCAATGCAGATTGTGTGACTGATTTGTTCCGTCTGCAAGCATGACCCTGAGCTTCCCATGACCTGTCATTTTAATTCTTCACCATACTTTCACGCTGACATCTCTGTCCTCTGCCGACTGCACTGTTGCATTGAAGCTGTATGTCAGCCTGAGGAACAGCACTTTGTCTACCAATTTGGTACTCTGTAGCCTTCAAGACACAAGTGAGTTCAACAATTTCATGCCATAATCTCTGTCCCATTTTGTTTCCTTTTCTTTGCATTTTCTTTCTCTAGTTTTTGCCGACAGCACAGCTTTTCTACATATTTTGTTTTAATTTCTTGCCCTTTTACCTTTCTCATTTGGCCATGTAAGACCAATTCTTCTATCATTCACCTTCTCCTGGCTTCTGTTTTATCTCAGAC
Organism: Hemiscyllium ocellatum; assembly: GCF_020745735.1. Classification (NCBI taxonomy): domain Eukaryota; kingdom Metazoa; phylum Chordata; class Chondrichthyes; order Orectolobiformes; family Hemiscylliidae; genus Hemiscyllium; species Hemiscyllium ocellatum. Next base: position 22,628,584 of record NC_083443.1, on the reverse strand, counting down.
CCTTCCTTTTGTCCTTCACGTTTCTCGATTCCAGTCAAAGACCATAGACCTGAAAGATTATTTCAGGAATGGTAAGCAGAAATGTTTAATATAGAGTACAATAAACACTTGAATTTGATTTTCAAATGTAATAGTAGAGGTATTTGGAATTCTTTAGACAACATGTACGAGCTGCAATGGATCTTTTATGGACAGATGAATTGAAATGGCTCAGATATTATTCCTTTATTTTCCTGCTGCAGCACCTCTGTCACTCAGCAGAATCTACCTCAATTCTCTAGATCTATGATGTACCGTGTTGTATTGAAAGGACTTCTGATATGCTGCAATATAAGATTGTGGGTATATTTTAAACATTTTACTTTTGTACTGCATCATTTAAGTGATGGCTTGATTCAGTTGTAGCACTTCCACTTCTGAGTCAGAAAAATAGGGCTTTGAGGGCCCATATGCGTCTTGATAAATCTCCTCAAAGGTAACAAAGATGAGTTGATACTTTTCTTGGTATATTGACCAATTGCTCCCTTCTAGAACTTTGTCCATTTGATTTCGTCATTTGCTTCTCAATGCAAATTGACTGGCACTTTTTAACGCTGTGACACATTCAATGAGTGTACGAATACCACCCTACTGCAGCCCAATTCATCAGCGTCAATACCACTCTTCAAAGTTATTTTCAATTCTAATGAAGGGGCTGGACTCAAAACATTAACTTTGCTTTTCTTCCTACAGGTGCTGCTGGATCTGCTGAGTTTCTCTCTCACTTTCCGTTTTTGTTTCAGCAGAATCACATCTCCTTTCCAGTAAGGCAATCTTGACCTCCTTTAACTTTCAACAACCAATCCACTGATACTTGCTGTCAGGCAGAATTCAGAACAGGTCACATGGTCAATTTTCCTTCATTTTACCCTATGTTAGAGACAGTCCCAAATGGTGCACAATTCATACTTATAACAAAATATAGATTCTCTTGTAGAGTATGAGGTCATTAGAATTTAGTAACATGCTCTAAGCAATTTTTTATCGAAAATATTTCTGTTTTGATTCCTGAGTTTCATGTTAGTAGCAGTAGGAATATATTTAGAAATTGCTGGAAAAACTCAGCAAGTCTGGTAGCATCTGTAGAGAGAGATTATCAAGTGACTCTTCCTCAGAGCATCTCTGATTTGTCTTTGATTTACAGCATCCGCAGTTCTTTCGTTTTTTTTTATTTAGTAAGAATTTGAAACTCTTTCTTTCATTCTTAGAAGGTTCAGTCTCATTGACTGACCTAGTTACCTGTGCATTTTTACAGTTTTATATGACAGTAGTTTAGATACTCCCTGGCTTCAGGAAAATGTATGAATGCAAAAGGTAGAGTTGATGTGTACTCCCAAATGAACAGTGAGCATAGCAGAAATTTTACTCAAGTTCCATTTAAAAATGAGACAAACGTGGATGAGCTTCTTTGAGTATGTGTATTACATTCATTATTTAATTAATCCAAATCTTCATGTGGCCACTCCTTCATACAATGAAGGTTCAACACACTCTTGTTAAATGAGTTGAAAGGTTATGATTCATAGTTCAGGCTTCCACTTTATGTAAACCCTAAGCCATTCCTTCATTTTAATTAATAAAATGCACCTTGTTCAATAAGAACAAAGACTCATGTGGAGAATAAACACTGGCTCGAATCATTAAAGGCCAGCTGTTTCAATGCTGTATTTTCATACAACATTGTGCCAAACTCAGAATAACAGCTCAATGAGAAATGACCTGTGTTTGTCTAAAGCATTTTAGGATGTTCTGCAGGAGTAAATGTGCTTTATAAATGCAACCTCATTCTTCTTTCATTCAAACTTGTCTGATTGACTTCTGTGGATGACCTTAACTGGCATATCTGAATCATGCAAGTATGAGTAACTCAGGTCCCAAGCATTCCATCCAGTGCAATCTCAGCACCTTCAAATACAGAAGAGAAATATATATATACATTGAACTCTTTTAGTAAAAACGTGAAATGCTGCAGATTCTGAAAATCTGGACCATAAAATCTTAGCATTGTAGAGAGACATTAACAATCAATGTTTTATATTTATGACATTTCATCAGAGCTTGAACATCAATGATGTGAAACGTGAACTTTTTTTTTCTTTCCACACATTATCACCTGACTTGCTGAGCATTCCCAACATTTCGGCTTAAGTGTAAACTCTTTTGGAAAAACTTTGATATTGTAACATTTATTGCTAAGATGAAAACCATTAATGAGTACAACAAGCTAATTCCCATTAATATTCAAGACTCCTATTATTTTATTCATGGATCCTATATATTAATGAGATTCCAGTCAGCACACTAATTTCCATTTTAAGTTGACAAATGACACATGGATTAAATATGGAATTTGGTTCCAATGTTTTTTTTCAAAAATGTGTTTTTTCCTCACCCTGACGTGGCTACTGTCTTGCAACATTCTCTGATTGGGAGATGGCACTGTCAAACAAAACACAAGCAATAGGAGCAGGAAGGCAAGTGGTGAGAATGACACTGTGAGTCTACAGTGGGATATAGACAGGTTCAGTGAATGGGCAGAAGCATGGCAGATGGAATATATGAGGTTAAGCACGTTGGAACGAAGAGTAGTGGAGCTGAAAATTATTTAATGGGGACAGTCTGCAGAAAACTACAGCACAGAAATTTGGTGATCCTCAGGCATGAGTCACAAAAAGCCAGTACACAAGTTTGAGTAATAGGAAGGTAATAAAATGTTGGCCTTTGTTTCAAAGGGAAACAATTTAGAAATAAGGGGATCTTTGTAAAATTATACAAGGCACTAGTTAGACCACACTGAGAATGCTGAGGAAACAAAACCAGAAGCTGCTGGAAAGCTCAGCAGGTCTGGCAGCATCTGTGAAGAGAAATCAAAGTTAACATTTTGAATCGAGTGACCCTTCCTCAGGGCCATTCCAGTGACTTCTGTTTTTTGTTTCTGATTTACAACATCCACAGTTCTTTCAGTTTTTTTTAGAATGCTGAAGAGTTTTGATCCCCCTATCTAAACAGAGATATACTGGCATTGGTGATTGTCCAGTGAAGGTTCACTAGATTGTCCCTGAGCATGGAAGCGGCTTTCGTATGATAAGAGATTGAGCCTTTACTCATTGGAGTTTAGCATAATTAGAGGAAACCTCACTGAAACATGTGAAATTTTCAGGGGCCTTGACAGAGTAGATGCTGGCAGGTTATTCCCTATGATGGGAGAGTTTTAAGACCAGAGGGCATATTCTCAAAGTAATGGTAACCCATTTAAGATAGGTAAGGAGGAATTTTCTCTGTGACGATAGTGAATTCGTGGAGTTCTTGACTGCAGAAGGCTGTGGATGCTAGGTTGTCAAGTATATTCAAGGATGAGAGAGAGAGAGAGAGACAGAATTTTAAGGGGTCAAGGATTGTGACAGGAAATTGCGGATTATCAATTCAGCTGTGTTTTCATTAAATGGTGGAATAGACTTTGTGGGCGGCACGGTGGCACAGTGGTTAGCACTGCTGCCTCACAGCGCCAGGGACCTGGGTTCGATTCCCGCCTCAGGCGACTGACTGTGTGGAGTTTGCACATTCTCCCCGTGTCTGCGTGGGTTTCCTCCGGGTGCTCCGGTTTCCTCCCACAGTCCAAAGATGTGCGGGTCAGGTGAATTGGCCATGCTAAATTGCCCGTAGTGTTAGGTAAGGGGTATATGTAGGGTTATGGGTGGGTTGCGCTTCGGCGGGTCGGTGTGGACTTGTTGGGCCGAAGGGCCTGTTTCCACACTGTAAGTAATCTAATTTACAAAAAAAAAAAATTTACTTGATGGGCTGAATGATCTGCTTCTGCTCATGTCTTATGTTTACTGGATGGCAAATCCTTAGTGGCAATTTGTGCCTCATTACTTTAAAATTCTGTTCATTTATAGGTCTTAAACCAAACTTCAGAAGATTTAAGGATCTGGGATAGTATTGCAATAATGTCTCAGAAATTAATGAAAAAAAACAGAGTTCATTGTATCTTGCCATTGTTAGTGGATAAACTTTTATTTCATGGTTTATAAAAGACCTAGCAATTTCATGTGAGCTGCAAATCCTGCTGTGTATCCTAACTTTGTGTTTGTGACAAGGTATATGAATTGAATGAGTGAGGAAGAAGCTTCCTTTTTCAAATATACAAAAGCTTGCAGCTAGGATTTTAAAACTGGATGAATTTCTCCAAGGTAGTGAACTATTTTGAGTATATACAGTATATTGATCACTGGAGGATAAAAAAGAAATGCCAGACAATTGTCAGTACTTCTTTTGGTCATAGAGTCATAGAGATGTACAGCATGGAAACAGACCCTTCGGTCCAACCTGTCCATGCCGACCAGATATCCCAACCCAATCTCTGTTTCTTTTTTTCCAGCAACTTCTGTTTATGTTTCTTTCATGTTCTAGGTGTAGTCTAACTGATACCTTGTACCTCAACAATGCAGCCCGCCCCCCGCCCCCCCCCGCCACCCGCAATTTACATATTCCTTTCCCTTTGAAATAAAGACCAACATTCTATTGCCTTCCTATTACCTGAACTTGTCTAATAGCTTTCTGTGAATAGGGTGGTTATGGTGGGGAATTTTAACTTTCCAAAGATGGACTGGGACTGCCATGATGTTAAGTGTTTAGATGGAGAGAAATTTGCTATGTGTGTACAGAAAAAGTTTTCGGATTCAATATGTGGATGTACTTACTAGAGAAAGTGCAAAACTTGACCTACTCTTGGTAAATAAGGTAGGGCAGGTGACTGAAGTGTCATTGGGGGAGCACTTTTGGGCCAACAACCATGGTTCTATTCGTTTTAAAACTGTGATGGAAAAGTATGGACCAGATCTAAAAGTTGAAGTTCTGAATTGGAGGTAGGCTAATTTTGACGGTATTAGGCAACAGCTTTCAAAAGTTGATTGGGGCAGATGTTGGCTGGTAAAGGGACGGCTGGAAAATAGAAAGCCTTCAGAAATGAGATAATGAAATCCAGAGACAGAGTATTCCTGTTAGGGTGAAAGAAAAGGCTGGTAGCTGTAAGGAATGCTGGCTGACTAAAGAAATTAAGGTTTGGTTAAGGAAAATAAGGAAGCATATGTCAGGTATAGACAAGATAGATCAAATTAATTCTTAGAGCATAAAGGCAGTAGGAGTATACTTCAAAGGGAAACCTGGATGGCAAAAAAGGGGACATGAGATAGCTTTGGTAAATAGAGTTAAGGGGAATCCAAAGGGTTTTTACAAATACATTAAGGATAAAAGGGTGACTAAGGAGAGAATAGGGCCCCTCAAAGATCAGCAAGGTGGCCTTTGAGTGGAGCCGCAGGAGATGGGGAGATACTAAATGAGTATTTTGCATCAGTGTTTACTGTGGAAAAGAATATGGAAGGTATAGAATGTAGGGAAATAGATGATGGCATCTTGAAAAATATGCATATTACGGAGGAGGAAGTGCTGGATGTCTTGAAACACATAAAAGTGGATAACTCCCCAGGACCTGATCAGGTGTACCTTAGAACTGTGTGGGAAGCTAGGGAAGTGATTGCTGGGCCCGTTGCTGAGATACTTGTATCATCAATAGTCTCAGATGAGATGCCAGAAAACTGGAGGTTGGCTAATGTGGTGCCACTGTTTAAGAAGGGTGGTAAAGACGAGCCAGGGAGCTATAAACCAGTGAGCCTGACGTCGGTGGTGTGCACGTTGTTAGAGCGAATCCTGAGGGACAGGATGTACATGTATTTGAAAAGGCAAGGACTGACTAGGGATAGTCAACATGGCTTTGTGTGTGGGAAATCATGTCTCACAAACTTGATTGAGTTTTTTGAGGAAGTAATAAAGAGGATTGATGAGGGCAGAGCAGTAGATGTGATCTATATGGACTTCAGTATGGTGTTCGACAATGTTCCCCATGGGAGACTGATTAGCAAGGTTAGATTTCATGGAATACAGGGAGAACTAGCCATTTGGATACAGAACCGGCTCAAAGGTAGAAGACAGAGGGTGGTGGTGGAGGGTTGTTTTTCAAACTTGGGGGCCTGTGACCAGTGGAGTGCCACAAGGATCAGTGCTGGGTCCACTACTTTTCATCATTTACATAAATGATTTGATGTGAGCAAAATAGGTATAATTAGTAATTTGCAGGTGACACCAAAATTGGAGGTGTAGTGGACAACGAAGAAGGTTACCTCAGATTTAGCAGGATATTGATCAGATAAGCCAATGGACTGAGAAGTGGCGGATGGAGTTTAATTTAGATCAATGCAAGGTGCTGCATTTTGGGAAAACAAATTTTAGCAGGACTTATACACCTAATGGTAAGATCCTTGCTGAGCAAGAGACCTTGGAGTGCAGTTTCATAACTCTTTGAAAGTAGATTTGCAGGTGGATAGGATAGTGAAGAAAGCATTTGGTATGCACTCCTTGACTACAGGAGTTGGGAGGTCATGCTGCAGCTGTGCAGGGCATTGGTTAGGCCACTTTTGGAATATTGCGTGCAATTCTAGTCTCCTTCCTTTTGGAAGGATGTTGTGAAACTTGAAAAGGTTCAGAAAATATTTACAAGGATGTTGCTAGGGTTAGAGGATTTAATCTATAGGGAGAGGTTGAATAGGCTGGAGCTGTTTTCCCTGGAGTGTTGGAGCCTGAGGGGTGATTTTGTAGAGGTTTATAAAATCATGAGGGGCATTGATAGGATAAATAGACAAGGTCTCTTCTCTGGGGTGGGGGAGTCCAGAACTAGAGGGCATAGGTTTAGGGTGAGAAGTGAAAGATATAAAAGAGACCTAAGGGGCAACCTTTTCACACAGAGGGTGGTCCGTGTATGGAATGAGCTGCCAGAGGATGTGGAGGAGGTTAGTACAAATTGCAGCATTTAAAAGGCATCTGGATGGGTATATGAATAGGAAGGGTTTGGAGGGATATGGGCTGGGTGCTGGCAGGTGGGGCTAGATTGGGTTGGGATATCTTGTTGGCATGGACAGGTTGGACCAAATGGCCTGTTTCCGTGCTGTTCATCTCTATGACTCTGACTCTATGGCTGCCAAATTTTGTGCTGCAGCTTTCTACAGACTTTCTCCAGTTAAATAATTTTCATTCATCAATCACAAATCATCCATTCACCTCACCATGTTGTTATTAACCTGTATTGTCAACAAATTGTATTGCAAAAAGGCAACTGATGGCTTCCAGAAAATCCGTTTCATTTATTCATCATGAGTTGCTGAACTGCCGCAGATCATCAGCCATTAATACTATATTTCAACGGTATCACTCTATGCATGAGGCATTAAACTGAAACCTCCCTCTGTTTGTTCCTCTAGTTTGGAAACAAATTTAAAATTTCATCAAAGATTAAAGGAACCGCAGTAATTTCTTTTGTTGCCCTGGCCAATATTTCTGTCTTGATCGATAGTAACAAAACTAGGGAAAGGGTTGTACTCCTTTCTGCAGATTGTGGTATGATGCGTACAGCATTTCAAAGTCTGTCATTCTGAAGAACAATGATGCTTTTGTGGAATTGATAAGGTGTTGTATAGATTCAAGTCTGTAACCCGTGGTGTGCTTTTGAAGCAACTTGCATTAATGAAGTTCCCACTCTATTAGATAGAGACATCAGATATTGTTCTGTTCAGCTCTATCACATCACTGTGACAGATGAATAGATGCACATACGCATTTTTGCAGTACATTATTTATAACTCTTTTGATGAATATACTGACAAACTAGAGTATGTTCATTATATATTACACTATGTGGTGCTGTGATGAAATATTTATGTAGTATGTGTGCGCTCTCGTGATGCATTGTACATCCATTTTATTGTGAGTTTCAACCTAAATCTATGTTGCCTGAACAAGCTAATTGAATGGTAAGATGTGAGAACTGTGAGAATTTTTTTATGGTTTGGTTTATGCCATTGTTCATTATGAGAAGGTGGTAGGTCTTGCTCTCAGCTTTAATGTGGAGGTGCCCGTGTTGAGCTGGTGTGGACAAAGGTAAAAATCTCACAACAGGTCGGTTCATGATCTGTAGTCATTTTGGAATCTTTCCTGTTTTCTTACATTTCTGTAGAAACTTGGTGTCTGTGTCATTATGTGCAATCTTCTTGGATATCCTCTCCACTTTGAGCCAGCAGTTAATGGTGTCGATGCTAGCCATGATGTGGTGGTGTTGGCTGGGGTGGACAATGTTCAGAATCGCACAATAACCTTAAGCCAAGGTTGTTGCATTGTTAGTACATGACAGATGTGCCAGACTAGTATATAACCTGATTAAAAATGTGACAACAGGACACTTTGTACTATCACATTGGCATTATCTAAATAATGTGTTAAGCGATGTAAGGGAAATTGTACTCTACAAATGTATTTGAGATTTGTGAGTCACCTGACAAACAGATCTAATTAACAGAGAACAGAATAGGAATAAATGGATCGTTTTTAGGGTGAAAGCGGTAGTGAGTGAAGTACCACAAAAATCAGTGCTTGGGACCCAGCTATTCATAATAAATGACAACGATTTAGATAAGGGAATCAAATTTACTATTTCTAAATTTGTAAATGGCCCAAAACAAGTTAGTATTGTGAATAGTCAAGAGTATATATTAAGGGGATTCTGAATGATTCAGACAATTAGCAGGTGACAGTGAATGCATGGCAAATCAATACTAAATGGAATTGTCTTCTTCAGTAAGAATCAGAGTGGCAGAATATTATTCACAAAGTGATAGATTGTGAAATGTTGATATACAAAGCGACTTAGGTGTCCTTGTAATGTTTACTGAAAACAAATGTGCAGATGTAGTGAGTAGTTAGGAAGGCAAATGGGATGTTGGCCTTCATTACAAGAGGGTTTAGGTAATGGAACAAGAAAGTTTCACTGTAGCTGTACTCTGGGTGAAGTGACCTCACATGGAAAAGGAAAGATATTCTTACCATAGAGGGAGTGCAGCAAATGTTCATCAGACTGACTCCTGGGATAACAGGTTTATCTTCTAAGGAGACATTGGCTTAAGGAGTCTGTATTCTCTGGAGTTTAGGAGAATTAGAAGGGATCTCAGTAAAACATGTAAAATTTTGTCAGGGTTAGATATAGGAATAATGTTTCCCCTGGCCACAGGGTCCAGAACAAGGGTTACTGACTTCAGAAGTGATGAGGCAATTTGGACCAAGGTGAAGAAAAATTTGTTAACATGGAGGATGATGAACATATGGAAGTCTCAACCACAGTGGGCTGTGGAGGCTAAAACCAAATAGATTTAAGCAAGAAATAGAGGCTGAAAGTGTTGGTGAGGTTTGCCAAGATACTGGGAGTGTACGTAATCACAAATACACTTTTGCGAAGATTTAATTTTATATTTTCTCCTGCATGTTAACCAATCCTGGCAAGTCACCTCAAGTTCAAAATAAAACTAGTTTCAGTCTAAAACATATATTCTCAGATTCATTAGTGTACTTGTACTGGCTAATGTTAGCCCCACCAGAGGAAATAATGCTGTAGTGACCTTTTTTAAAGTCAAATGCTATATTTTGATCAATTTGCAATGGAATGACTGGGTATTTTCTTGATTTATTGTTCACAATGAGATGGAGAAGTTGCTACTGGTGAGCTCAGAACAAAAATAAAAATGTTAGTACTCTACATGGCTGAAGTTCAAGATAGTGGTTGAAAGATTCAATTGGGAAAGTTAATAGTCAGGGAAAATAAAGTCCTATTGATATATGACTTCACTGCTAGATAATCACTGGGCCTGCAATCCATAATTGAAGATTAGTGAAGAAAGATCAAGACACTTGCAGCTGTCCTCAACTAAGCAAGGTATGCAATTGACAACAAGAGATCAAGGCCGTATTGGTTGGTTGGGGGTTGGGACCAGGTGAAGAAGTGTGAGGATCAGAAGTGGATTTAATAGGATAAGGAAGGTCAGAAGGGTAATGATGGTAAGGAGGTGGAGGTTTGTGTGGGATTGGGAGGAGTACCATGTTCTTTTTGCCTCCACATTCAAATAAATCCTTAATCCCTGGAGATTGTGGAGGCCACTCCCTCCATGTGCAGTTGATGAGGCTGGCTGCATCCTAGTGAAGCAGACAACTATCTCATGTAGACCATAATCCCTTTTTATTTGCATTGCAAAAAGACTAATCCCTTCTTTTGGCATGATTTAAAAACTCTATTGAACTTGGTCAGTGCACTCCAGGCTAGACATATGCATACACTTTTTACCCAAGCTTTTGGAACGCGAGGGTGAATAACATCTGAAAATAAATAACAAGCAGTCCAATTTCTGGTCCCTCTATTCCACTTATCTTGTCATTAAAAAGTCTTATCTTGTTATATTCCAGGCAATGATTAGATTAGATTCCTTACAGTGTGGAAACAGGCTCTTCAGCCCAACCAGTTCACACCAACTCTCTGAAGAGTAACCCATCCAGACCCATTTCCCCTCTGACTAATGCACCTAACACTATAGGCAATTTAGCACATTTTAGACTGTGGGACGAAACTGGTCAGTCACCCGAGGCTGGAATTGAACATGGGACCCTGGTACTGTGAGGCAGCAGTGCTAACCACTGAGCCACAGTGCCACCTGTGAAGCGTTCAAATTTTAAGATTTGAAGAGGGGGTTGCTGGGTTATTACATGTGAAAAGTAATTGGTAAGAGATACTAAGTTTCAGGAAATGCCTTATTTTGGGCAGTCTTAAAATGTGAAATATTTATGAGCTCAACATGAAACATGCAACTGATCAATTGGTACAAAGAAAATATGCATAATTTTGGTCTACACATCTTTTAGTAATTGGGAAGCAATAAATTAAGTTGTTTGATTTAGGTAGCCTAAACAAGGTCATGGCTAGAGGTATGTTTTATCTTTGAATTTAAATAGTCTCTGCTTACAGTGTATATTGAATGAGCCAAGGTGAGGAGAGGAAAGCTTTCAAACAAGATAAAACATGTAGCCTTGATTCTGGTTTCTTCCCAATAACTTAACTTGAAACATAGGATGGAATCTCTTTGGAACCATGGCAAGACATATGGCAGGGATACATGAGACATCTGGGTGGACCGATCTCCATGTTGGGAGCAATTCTTTATGTCTTTTACACAAAACAAATTTCTTCCAAAATGTAATGAGCTTTGGAACATTGGCAGCAATGCATCTACCACCTCACTAGCTAACTTTTCGGAGAACATTGGCGAAGTCAAGTCGGACCTGGTGAATTGTCAGCTCACAGCTCCAACAAATTGCCCAGTACCACTTCCCTTGTGATTGTAATTTCAGTAAGTTCCTGTCTCCCTTCCACCTCCTGATTAAAGCTATTTCTGGAATTATTTTTGTGTCCTCTACAGTGAAGACACAAACAATATTTTTAATTTTTGCTGCTATTTCTTTATTACCTACTTGAAGCTCTCTATTCTCATTGCTGTAGATAATCAACATTCACTTTTACTTATTCCCTTCCTTTCTAGGTACTTAGAAACATTCGCTGTCCATAATAGGGGAAGTCACTAGTAGGGGTGCATATATTCAGGTACAGAACCTTTTAGTTTTGGATTTTTTGTTACCTTAGTAACACTTAATCCTGACTTTTACTCCCCACAACTAAATGGCTTTCTGTACAATTTGTAGCCTTTGCTCTCAGCCAAACAAGCAGAAGAAACTCCAGACCAGTTGGACAATTGCAAAGGCTGAGGCTCCTCTCTGGGTCCCCTTCCCTGCCTCACTTGCAGTCATACCCTTCACTCCTTTACCAATGTACAAATCAGAAAATCCTATCCCAAGGGAAATGATCCTTCCACTTCTGTCTGAATACCCAGGACAACCTCTGCTCTAAGCCTTGACGTTTATGCACTGTCTGCGCTCTGCAGTAGGTATTTAAGATTGCTGCACCTTTTGGTCAGCAAAGACATCGAATGATTGAAAATTGACTCATCCAGACAAAATCTGACTGAGTAGATGCTTTGGGACTCTGTCTGCTAGCCCCCTCCCTGATAGGAACCATATAAAAATCCATGGATCTAATTGTCTACCTCCTACTCATAATATTTCACCTCCACTCTTGTCATGCCAGTTGGCGAGTGATGTACTGATAGTTCCCCATACTATGGGAGGTTTGAACAGTATTCACATTCCAGTAATGGTGCTGCTTGATTATTTCCTTGATAGTGAAAACTAATGAAAAAACAAATGCCAGGAGATAAGCTAAGTGTTTGCCATTCAATTTCCATTTGAATCATGCATCCGCTTGAAAGAGTTTCACAAGAAAAATTAGCTTCTTCACTGAAGTTCAGGGAATTCAAGGAGAATGCAGAAAGAATGATTTTATGCAGTAAAGCAGAAAAAAAATTAATTGATTGAATTGATGCAAGTTATAGAGGTTCAGACACAAAAGATAAATAACTTTTTGGTATTTTAAAATCAAAAGACACAAGTCATATACATCTGTACATTCACAAGGTAAGTGTTTTATCTGCAAATAATTTCTGGCTCATGCACTGTTACGTATACGCATTTCGCTTTATTGATTGTGTCTGCCAATAGTTCAACTAAGAAATAAAAAATATGACAGGCTAGTAATGTATGACAGGTTTATTCCCCAAATGCTCATACATAAATAACAAAAGCACAGTTGAAGCTGGTTTATAGGCAGTAATGGTTTTGGAGTCAGACATAATTTGTTAAACCTTGCTGCTAGTGTTTGATGAAACAAATTTTTATTTCTGTATTATAGAAGTGATGAATCTAGCTCGCAGTTTTGTCACACTTCCTTGGTATCACCCTACATGCTTGTTTCTTCAATTTGAATTATTCAAATTTATGAAGTGCAAACTGACTCAAATTCAGATTTTTAACTTTCTCCAGCTAATTGCATCTCCTTCCAGGTGATTCGTTGATATGAAAATATATTAATTATAAATCAGTCATATCCAAACTTAATAGCTCAAATCAAATCTCTAAATTAGAAACAGCATTTGTACCAAGTGTTTGCAGCACACAAATAGGCCATTCAGCCGACAGGTCTATCCTGATGTTCATTCTTTACATGAGCCAACTCCCCACTCCTCTTCTAATTCCATCAGCACATCCTTATTGGCTCTCTCATATATTTGTGTAACTTGAATATAACTTTGTTTCCATATCCATTTCCTTGGTAGTGTGTTCCACATTCTAGGTTTTAAAAAGAAAATTTTCTCTTGAAATTTCTATTGGTTTTAATAGCGACTATCCAATTTTATGGCCCAAATTTTACATCTTGCCTGAGGGTCTTCTTTATGTTTACTGTCTCACACGTGTACATTCCCATGATGATTTCTGGAATGTTATGATTATAGGAATAGTGAAGTCCTGCTTCAATTGTATAGTAGATTAGTTAGACTGCATCTGGAGCACGACGTGCAATTTTATCTCAGGACGGAAATTATTGCATAGTTGGCATGCAATGAAGGTTCACTATACCTATTCCAGGGGTGACTGGACTGTTCTACGAAGAAAGATTGGACAGACTGGGCCTGTATTCTCTGGAGATTTGAAGAATGTGACATGATCTCATCAAAACCTACAAAAGCCTTAAGGTGTAGGCGAGGTAGGTAAAGCTGAGATGTTCTCTCTGGTTGGAGAATCCAGAACCAGAGACACAGTTTAAGACTAAGGGAGTTGTCATTTAGCACGAAAATTGGAAGACATTTCCTTTATTCGTGGTCATGAAGCTTTGGAATTTTCTATCCCAAAGCTCAGTCTTTGAGTATGTTTAAAGACGAAAATGATAGATTTCTGATTACCAATGGTATAAAGGGTTATAGGGGTACAGTGGGTAAAAGATAACGCCCTGTCTCAGCTGCACGACTGTGCATATGTGCAATCATTGAAAGGTTCCGCACATGATGATTGGAGTTAGTGTGCTGACTATGGCATTGACTTTCAGAAGTTGCTCATGTACACCGACCTCAGAGGCCTGTGCAGCTGGGAATCAAATTTGAGGGAAAGCTTATAAAAGGCTTTGAAGTATTCAATTGGCTGTGACTGTATTGAATAGTGGAGAAGGCTCAATGGGCTGAATGGCCTAGTCTTGTTTCCGTGCCATCTGTTGGCCACCTTTTTCTTGTGCAAAAAGCCCCAAACTGTTCAATCTTCTACAAAACTACACCAAAAAGACCAAAGATGCTGCAAGTGCTGGACATCCGAAATAAAAATCAGATTTTTAAAATTCATTCCTGGGATGATCGCTGGCTAGGTCAGCATTTATTGCCCATTCCTAATTGTCCAGAGGGCAGTTAAAAGTTAACCACATTGCTGTGGGTGTGGAGTCACATGTAGGCCAGACCAGGTAAGGGTGGCAGTTTCTTTCCCTAAAGGACATTAGTAAACCAGATGAGTGTTTTTTCAGACAAGCAACAATGGACTCAGGGTTGACATTAGACTCTTAATTTCAGATTTTTATTGAATTCAAATTCCACCACCTGCTGTGGCAGGATTCGAACCCAGATCCCCAGAACATTACTTGGGTCTCCTGATTTGTTGAAAATATTCAGCAAATTAGGCAGCATCTGCGGGGAAAGTAACATTTTAGACCTGTTTGCTTTCATCTTGTGTGTTTTTCTAGTAATATATTACATTCTGCCTATGTAACCAGAATTAATTTAAATAAAACAGATTATTTTGAAAATTGACTTGATGGCCTGCTAAAACTCGTCAGCCTCAAATTGGCTTGAAGCAAGCCCAGCAGCTTACACCCGTAAGATGCAAAGCAGAATAACAGGTTGTCCATTATGTCACATAGCTCCTGCCTTAACAGAGCAACATGTCATCGATCCACCGCAAGGACAGGCACAGGCAATAATTTGGTGCATGAATAATATTGGATTGCTTTTCAGGCTACTCTATATTTTGAGCTCGAGATTCAAATGGTATTGCTTGCTTCCTTGAGCTTCATGCAGAAAGTGTTCTACAATGTAACCTTAATAAAATCTCATGCAGAGTAGGAGGCAGGCTGAGCAACATTTAAAAATAGAATTAATTTGAAAAACAACCCATGACATAAGCACAGGCTTGTATACACTGGCAGTAATCAGAAATGCAAGGAACTCAGAATATTTAAATTAATATATATTTAGCTTTGGTTAAATCCCATCATACTCCTTTTAATATTGAACAACTTGTAGTTGATGTAACACAAAACTACTCAATTGAATTACAGTTCTAATTCTTGCCATTTTATTCATTTATCTATGCATAACATCAGGAAATCTCAGTGTTAGGACTGTGCAAGTTCCTTAAGTTGCTGTGTTATTGCTTCGTCAGCTGTTAAACTGTTGTGCCTGTATTCTCCCATCATTATCATTTCCATGTACCCCACAGATCTTGTGGAATGTCCACTGATGGACATGGCAAGAATAATGGTTTGTAAATGGTAATGGATTCTCCCAGTTAGTCTGAATCAAACTATTGTCATGATCCCAGCTGATATCATTACTGGTCGAGTCAGATTCCAAATGGAAATTTGACTTGGTAGTTCATATTTTGTTTTGTAGTAAAAATACAAAGAAACTCTTTCAATACAACACAAGCATACTATTCTGAAGATCTGATGTTAACAACAAAAAACAGTTTAAACCAGACAATTTGTATGTTACATAATTTGAGAAATTTTAAAGCATACAAAAGTCCAATTTCTATCTTCGAGGAGAAAGTGAGGTCTGCAGATGCCGGAGATCAGAGCTGAAAATGTGTTGCTGGAAAAGCGCAGCAGGTCAGGCAGCATCCAAGGAACAGGAGATTCGACGTTTTGGGCATAAACCCTTCTTCAGGAATGAGGAAAGTGTGTCCAGCAGGCTAAGATAAAAGGTAAGAAGGAGGGACTTGGGGGAAGGGCGATGGAGATGCGATAGGTGGAAGGAGGTCAAGGTGAGGGTGATAGGCCGGAGTGGGGTGGGGGCGGAGAGGTCAGGAAGAAGATTGCAGGTTAGGAAGGCGGTGCTGAGTTCGAGGGATTTGACTGAGACAAGGTGGGGGGAGGGGAAATGAGGAAACTGGAGAAATCTGAGTTCATCCCTTGTGGTTGGAGGGTTCCCAGGCGGAATATGAGGCGCTCTTCCTCCAACCGTCATGTTGTTATGGTCTGGCGATGGAGGAGTTCAAGTACCTGCATGTCCTTGGTGGAGTGGGAGGAGGAGTTAAAGTATTGAGCCACGGGGTAGTTGGGTTGGTTGGTCCGGGTGTCCCAGAGTGTTCTCTGAAACGTTCCGCAAGTAGGCGGCCTGTCTCCCCAATATAGAGGAGGCCACATTGGGTGCATCGAATGCAATAGATGATGTGTGTGGAGGTGCAGGTGAATTTGTGGTGGATATGGAAGACCTTTCCATTTCTATCTCGGGCAACCGAATCAACACAGACATTTACTATAAACCGACTGACTCCCACAGCTACCTAGACTACAACTCCTCCCACCCTGCCCCCGGTAAAAACGCCATCCCATATTCCCAATTCCTTCGTCTCTGCTGCATCTGCTCCCAGGAGGACCAGTTCCAATACTGTACAGCCCAGATGGCTTCCTTCTTCAAGGACCGCAGCTTCCCCCCAGACGTGATCGACGATGCCCTCCACCGCATCTCCTCCACTTCCCGCTCCTCTGCCCTTGAGCCCTGCCCCTCCAACCGCCACCAGGACAGAACCCCACTGGTTCTCACCTACCACCCCACCAACCTCCATATTCAGCATATCATCCGCCGTCATTTCCACCACCTCCAAACGGACGCCACCACCAGGGATATATTTCCCTCCCCTCCCCTATCAGCGTTCCGAAAAGACTACTCCCTCCGTGACTCCCTCGTCAGGTCCACACCCCCCACCAACCCAACGTCCACTCCCGGCACCTTCCCCTGCAACCGCAAGAAATGCAAAACTTGCGCCCACACCTCCTCCCTTACTTCTCTCCAAGGCCCCAAAGGATCCTTCAATATCCACCACAAATTCACCTGCACCTCCACACACATCATCTATTGCATCCGCTGCACCCGATGTGGCCTCCTCTATAGTGGGGAGACAGGCCGCCTACTTGCGGAACGTTCTAGAGAACGCTCTGGGACACCCGGACCAACCAACCTAACTACCCCGTGGCTCAATACTTTAACTCCTCCTCCCACTCCACCAAGGACATGCAGATACTTGGACTCCTCCATCGCCAGACCATAACAACATGACGGTTGGAGGAAGAGCGCCTTATCTTCCGCCTGGGAACCCTCCAACCACAAGGGTTGAACTCAGATTTCTCCAGTTTCCTCATTTCCCCTCCCCCCACCTTGTCTCAGTCAAATCCCTCAAACTCAGCACCGCCTTCCTAACCTGCAATCTTCTTCCTGACCTCTCCGCCCCCACCCAACTCCGGCCTATCACCCTCACCTTGACCTCCTTCCACCTATCACATCTCCATCACCCCTCCCCCAAGTCCCTCCTCCCTACCTTTTATCTTAGCCTGCTGGACACACTTTCCTCATTCCTGAAGAAGGGCTTATGCCCAAAACGTCGAATCTCCTGTTCCTTGGATGCTGCCTGACCTGCTGCGCTTTTCCAGCAACACATTTTCAGCTCCAATTTCTATCTCGCTAACACTTTACAGCACTCCAAGAATGAAGAGAATTCCCTTTTCTGTGAAGGTCAAGGTTTGACTTCACTGTTTCAATTCGTGTATTTAAGAGCTTGACAGCCTTACCTTGATTGTTCTCACAACTGAGCTTTAATTTTCTCAGCTTTGAGTAACACCTTCAGGGTTCTAACTAAGCATTTTTAATCTAGAATTTTCAGACCAAAATACTTGCATTGAGGTAACCCATTTCCTAACTCTCCTGAATTATCTGCTTTCTTCAGGAGGAGCTGTGCTTATACAATCTAACATCCAGGATATGTACAAACTAAAAATAAAAGCCTTCTAAGCTATGGGTTTTCCTCAAATCAAAGAAATGTTTAATGTTTACTTTGCCCATTTATAAAACTCTCCAAGTAAAAACAAATAACAATTCTCACTTTGGATTACTTCTTCAAAACTTTTTTAAGGAAATTCATGGCTCCAGGTATACTGAGAAGATACGCGGTAAACCCATATATATGCAGACTAAAATTCATATGCCATAAATTTAAAATTTGAACTTTAAAATAAATGATATTTATATTAATTAGACATCTTGCACCACACTTCAAAATGTGGTATACTTCTGCAGATATGTCGACTTGAAATAAAATTTGTCAATTGGTCAGGTCAGATAAGAGAATGAATTAGCCTATATTTATGTTAACTCACAAAACAAAATTCAGGTTTCCCTCTTTTTAATTTTTCCCCAAGACCTATAAACTTAAATAGAAGCAAAATACTGCACATGGTACAAATCTGAAATAAAAATATAAAGTGCTAGAGAGACCACGCAGGTCTGATAGCCTCTGTGCAGTCTTCTTCGGAGCTGAATGAGGGCTGAAAAAAATGTTTTTTATGCTGTTAGGAGGAGTGAGTTGAACAGACAGCACATGTTCGCAGTTCAAAAGATAAAAGAAGTGCTAATGGTGGTAATAAAGAGTTTGAATTTTAAAATAAGTAGGGCACAGGAGGTTGAGAGTTGATGTAATCAAAATGGATGACCATGTTCACGTTGAAGTTGTTAATCAGTGTCGTGTCCTAAAGTGGAAAATGGCTTGCTGTTCCTCTAGATTTCATTGAGCTTCACTGGAAGATATGGTGAGGGATGAAATGTTGACATGGGAGCAAGATGGTTTATTGAAATTGCAGCACTGAAAAGATGATTCATTCTTATGGTCAGAAGTGTTCTGCAAGTAGAAGCTTAATCTACATTTTGTCTTTGTAAAGGAGAAAAATAATCAGACAGAATATTTTACCATATTATTTCAAAGATTTATTCTAGATACTTATAAGGATTTTCTCCATTGGCTTGAAGAAGCAAAAATTTGAGATTTTATAATGATTTTAATGTAAATGAAAAATAAGTGTGGCTCTTCTCATTGACAACATGCTTGCTAAAATTATGGCTGTAATAAATGGACAGAAAACATCAGTGGAACTTAAAAGCTTGTAGTTTTATAGGAAGAGTTCACAAATGATGAGGATCCTGATACATTTTTGAATAAAGCCCAACTCTAATCTGCCATATGCCATTGTTCCAAAATGAAGTCTTGATTTTACATCTGTTCCAGATGTGAGAAATCACTGGATAGCCAGAAGAACTTTGCTAACTTCACTTTGAGCTTGTTTAATGCTTGCCTATCTAATTCTTTCCTTGATAGTGTACTGGCATCTGGAAACTTACATTTTCAGTATAGCATTAAGGATACGGTATCACATAAATCTTCTGGATCTTTGTTATACTGAGAAGATTCCTGACTTTAGTCACCTACATCATACAGTGTTATAGTGCTCCTGATTGATCAAAGAAAAATAAATCCATCTGGCTCCTTTGGATCAGATTAAAAAATAACTCAATGAAACTTTGTTTCAGATCATCTAATTTTGTAGTTGTGGAATTTGGTAGGTACAAGTTGTCTGTGACCAAAACTAAGTCACTTGCTATGGTTTTCTCTTGACGTAACATAGGAATTGATTCTGAACCATCCAGTATAGAACTTGAAGAATCCTGGTAACATGCAGTTCAATTCCATTTGAATGTGTTGAGTATCTTTACTTACAAATTATCTTTCAAGCTCAAGTTCTGTATTATATTCTCTTGAGAATTATTCTGTTGGTTGATTTGGTAGTCATAGAAAGTATCACGCTTCTGAGTAATTGCTAAATTCTGTCTTTCATCACTTTTATTGTCTTTCTGGCAAAGGTCACACAGCATTCATATAGATGAATAAAAAAGGCATATTATCAGTTTAGAGGTGCAAGTGCGGCAATTCATTTTGCTGCCTGTTGCTAATGCTGCATCATTATTAGATTTTAAAAATAAATTGTTGGTACTTCAGAATGAAAGCACGTGGCTTTCGAGCTTCCACTATCTTGTAAGGCTTAAAAGGCTATGATGGGCTCAATTAATGAACCTATATAAATATAGGAACAAATAACACTTCCTACAAGATAAACTCATAAAGTGTATTTATCTATTTAGACCTAATTCTGAGATAGCAGAAAATGAGATCCAAATGCAATCAGTACAAAAAATTAAATGTGATATTCTCTGAAAAATGCAAAGGTGATATCACAGCCAACACCCTTTACACCAAATATATTTTTGGGTTTTTGTTTTGCACATGTTAGCATAAGTACTGCTGATGCTAAACATTGAAAATCCTGGCTGAAAATGGACTCTGTCCCATGCCCAAGGGGCTATGGCAAATTGCCATAACTTGGATACAACTTGCAACCAAGAAATGCAGATCTTGCTGGTGTGTGCATTTCCATCGCCCATTGGGTGGTGGATGTAACAGTGTAGCTTTTTTTCACGAATGAGTTAATTAAATTCTAGAATTAATCCTCCTCTGTTAAATTTGCGCACAAGAATGACTTTTTCAATTCACAACTGACAATATGATCAATAGAGATTTGATTTAGATGAAAAGTTAGGTCACTTGTTTAATTGACAGGCATTCTGAACCTGTTCTTGAACCAATGTGCATTTCTCCTCCAGTTTGCATTTATTGGAGCAAGAATACAATATGGTACAATTGAAAAACCGTTTAATGTACATTGTTATCAGTCATAGTACAATATGAGGTTTAATTACCTGTTATTGATAATTTTGTATCTTCGATGTTTAGAGCAATGTTCATTCATGGTAAGCATTTCAATACTTTAGTCATGCCATTGGATGTATTTAAGACAGAGATAAATAGATTCTTGATTAGTAAGAGGATTAAAGGTTACGGGGAGAAGGCAGGATGATGGGGTTTAGAAATGTATCAGCCATGATCAAGTAGTGGAGCAGATTCAATGGGCTTAATGGCCTAATTCTGCTGCTATATCTTATGATCTTATGATCTTTCCAAACTTAATTCATGCCAGTTTCCAAATCCCTTACCACATTTTCATATTCTTGGTGAAACAAAAGTGAACTTGTACATTAGCGATACTCTTTGCCACTAATTGGTGCTACCACAGAGACAAAAGGGTTTTCCTGAAATATATGTTTATTTGCCAAAAAAGATTTGGAATTTAAGGGACCTTTCATATGTAATAGTGACTATAATAATATTAAATTATCGTAAAAACCCATGTGGTTTCTTTGGTAAAGAAATCTATCACCTTTACTGTTCAGGCTCATATATGACTCTCGACTTACAGCCATATCGTTGACTCAACTACCCTCTGAATTGGTTACTGAGTGGTGAAAACCACTGAGTATTTTCAGGAACTACAACAAACACTTTGACTTTTTTTAAAAAAGACTAACCACATGATATCTCAATTTACTAATTTATTATATCGTAAAATGTTTTCTGAAAATTATCCACTTAATTTACATCAATCAACACTAAAAGCTTGCATTATCTTCTGAGGAAACCTGTTTTATAAGTTGACCTACTCATTCATTGAACTGGTTTTGTAGATAGTTTTAAATCTTCTCCCTTCAAGCATTGGTCATGTTCTCTGATTCTACGATTCAGGACAAGGCAAACAACTTGTCACAGTCTATTATCTAGTCCCTTTTGAATCCTAAAATTCCAGCCATAATGTCATTATGAGAATAGGGAAAAGGATGTTATAGGCATAGAATCATGTCATTGAATCGCTCCAATGTGGAAACAGGATATTTGGCCCAATGGGTCCACACCAAGGAGTATCCCATCCAGACCCATCCCCCTACCCCTACATTTCCCATGGCCAATCTGCCTAACCTGAATCTTTTCCAATGTTTACCATGTGATGCAAGATAGTTAGTATCTGTTGCTATAATTTTATTAGAATCTGGATTTTTCTAAATGAGGCAGATTGATGTGGTTACTGCTGTAATGATTTTTTAAGAGGTCAGTGGGTCATTCTGGAGGAGTGATCTAAATCTGGCATTGCTCAGAAAGCATGGTATGTGAATAGGAAGTAACTTGCCTTGTTTTTATTGAAGGAGTGACACGGTGGCACAGTGGTTAGCACTGCTGCCTCACAGCACCAGGGACCCGGGTTCGATTTCAGCCTCGGGTGACTGTCTGTGTGGAATTTGCACATTCTTCCCATGTCTGTGTGGGTTTCCTCCCGGAGCTGCGGTTTCTTCCCACAGGTCAGGTGAATTGGCCATGCTAAATTGCCCATAGTGTTCGCGGATGTGTAGGTTAAATGCATTAGTCAGGTGTAAATGTAGCGTAAAAGGTTTGGGTAGGATACTCTTTGGAGGGTCGCTGTGCACTTGTTGGGCCAAAGGGCCTGTTTTCACACTGTAGGAATTTTCTTCTATTCTCTTCTTCTATCCCTCAAAGCCCTTCCTAATCATGTTCCTGTCCAGTGCCTTTTAAATGCTGAAATGGTACCAGCCTCTTCCACTTCCTCTGGCAGTTCATTCCATACACGTACTACCCTCTGCGTGAAAATGTTGCCCCATAGGTCTCTTTTATATCTTTCCTCTCTCACCCAAAGTTATGTTGTCTAGTTCTGGACTCCCCCAGGGAAAAGACCTTGTCTATTTATCCTATCCTTGTTCCTCATGATTTTATAAACCTCTATAAGGTCACCCCTCAGTCTCCGACACTCCAGGGAAAACAGCCCCAGCCTGTTCAACCTCTTCTTGTAGCTCAAATCCTCCAACCCTGGCAACATCCTTGTTAATCTTTTCTGAACCTTTTCAGGTTTCACAACATCTTTCTGATAGGAAGGAGACCAGAATTGCATGCAATATTCCAACAGTGGCCTAACCAATGTCCTGTACAGCCTCAACATGACCTCGCAACTCCTGTATTCAATACTCTGACCAATAAAAGAAAGCATACCAAATGCCTTCTTCACTATCCTATCTACCTGCGACTCCACTTTCAAGGAGCTATGAACCTGCACTCTAAGGTCTCTTTGTTCAGCAACACTCCCGAGGACCTTACCATTAAGTGTATAAGTCCTGCTAAGATTTGCTTTCCCAAAAAATGTGGCACCTCGCATTTGTCTAAATTAAACTCCATCTGCCACACAGCCCATTTACCCATCTGATCAAAATCCTGTAGTACTCTGAGGTAACTTTTTTTTGCCGTCCGCCGCACCTCCAATTTTGGTGTCATCTGCAAACGTATTAACTATATCTCCTATGTTCACATCCAAACCATTTATATAAATGATGAAAAGTACTGGACCCAGCACCGATCCTTGTGGCATACCAGGCCTCCAGTCCGTCTCTATGACTGTGTGACTGCACACTGCTCTGGTTGTTAATGGAAAGATGTTTATTTACTTTTGAGTTTATAACAAAGTAGTGTAAACACATTGAGGCCATTAACTTTGTTTTCAGTTGAGTTAGTAAAACACCGGTTTTGAATTTAGAAGCACGTTATAGTTTTGTGTCCTCACAAGAGTTCGAGGTAGTTGAGGGAAGCCAGTGACCCTGGCAGTAATGCAGAATTTGTTGTGAGGCTTCCAAACCAAGAGAGTTTGAATAAAAATTTGCAAGTTTATATAACAGCAAATGTTTAGGCCTTCACTGTTTGTGAAATAGCAGACTCAGAAAGAAGTCATTAGATTGTCTCCACAGCCCATTGTCAAGGACCTGGAAGGAGCCAGTTAGTGACAAACCTATCATCATTCCATATGACTTGAAGGTAGATAGGATAGTGAAGAAGGCATTTGGTATGCTTTCTTTTATTGGTCAGAGTACTGAGTACAGGAGTTGCGAGGTCATGTTGAGGCTGTACAGGACATTGGTTAGGCCACTGTTGGAATATTGCATGCAATTCTGGTCTCCTTCCTATCAGAAAGATGTTGTGAAACCTGAGATCTAATGGAACAAGGTAACGTGTGATGGATGTATTAATTAAGGGTTAATTAAACGTGAATTGGTTGTATAAACATGGGGAGCTAGTAATCAATGGGATGTGCATTTTATGGAGTTAACAAAAATAAAGCTGTCATTCAAAACATTTATCTTGTGTGTAACAAACTAAAGAGTAGAGATTGGGTTGTAATTCCACTGGTCTTGCGACTTTGTTTCACCGATGCTATCAATTACAGTCTTAATTTAGGTCTTTCTAAATATCGTGTAAATGTTACTTGGTTTGCGCTCATCTTCCAGAGTTGCAAACAAGGTTCACATTTGAGTAGGAAAAAATTAGCAATAATACTTTTAAAATGGAGCTAAGAGAGTTACTTAAAATATCTTCTTGCAATTGAAGAAACATCATAATTTGTAAATCTAAGTCGCTCCACTCTTTAAAGGGTTTATTTTGGATACTAAGAGAGTCAAGAGCTGTTTGGATTGGGCAGGAAAGTGGAGTTGAAGTTGAAGATCACCATGATCTTATTGCACGGTGGGGGAGGCTAGAGGAGCTACACAGCATGCCATTGCTTTAATTTCTTGTTTTTGGTTGCATGAAGAAGTATTTTATATTTGCTTTTTATTTCACAGGATATGGAAGAAGATTATATTGAAGTATCTGTGATTAAGAGCTACAAAATATGTTACAATTTATCAAATATAATAGTTGTGACATTGGAGTCCCCGATTCTGACTGTGTAATGTATGTGCCATTGGAAACCTCGATTCTGACTGTGTAATGTGTGTGCCATTGGAGTCTCCGATTTTGACTGTGTAATGTGTGTGCCATTGGAGTCTCCGATTCTGACTGTGTAATGTGTGTGCCATTGGAGTCTCCGATTTTGACTGTGTAATGTGTGTGCCATTGGAGTCCGCTATTCTGACTGTGTAATGTGTGTGCCATTGGAGTCTCCGATTTTGACTGTGTAATGTGTGTGCCATTGGAGTCCGCTATTCTGACTGTGTAATGTGTGTGCCATTGGAGTCCCCGATTCTGTCTGTGTAATGTGTGTGCCATTGGAGTCCTCGATTCTGACTGTGCAATGTGTGTGCCATTGGAGTCCCCGATTCTGACTGTGTAATGTGTGTGCCATTGGAGGCCTCGATTCTGACTGTGTAATGCGTGTGCCATTGGAGTCCTCGATTCTGACTGTGTAATGCGTGTGCCATTGGAGTCCACTATTCTGACTGTGTAATGTGTGTGCCATTGGAAACCTTGATTCTGACTGTGTAATGCGTGTGCCATTGGAGTCCCCGATTCTGACTGTGTAATGCGTGTGCCATTGGAGTCCACTATTCTGACTGTGTAATGTGTGTGCCATTGGAAACCTTGATTCTGACTGTGTAATGCGTGTGCCATTGGAGTCCGCTATTCTGACTGTGTAATGTGTGTGCCATTGGAAACCTTGATTCTGACTGTGTAATGTGTGTGCCATTAGAAATCTCGATTCTGACTGTGTAATGTATGTGCCATTGAAATACTCGATTCTGACTGTGTAATGTATGTGCCATTGGAGTCCGCTATTCTGACTGTGTAATGTGTGTGCCATTGGAGTCCCCGATTCTGACTGTGTAATGTGTGTGCCATTGGAGTCCTTGGTTCTGACTGTGTAATGTGTGTGCCATTGGAGTCCTTGGTTCTGACTGTGTAATGCATGTGCCATTGGAGTCGATTCTGACTGTGTAATGTGTGTGCCAATGGAGTCCACGATTTTGACTGTGTAATGTGTGTTATATTAGAGTCCTCGATTCTGACTGTGTAATGTGTGTGCCATTGGAGTCCTCGATTCTGACTGTGTAATGTGTGTGCCATTGGAGTCTCCGTATCTAACTGTGTGATGCATGTGCCATTGGAGTCCTCGATTCTGACTGTGTAATGTGTGTGCTATTAGAGTCCTCAATTCTGACTGTGTAATGCATGTGCCATTGGAGTCCGCTATTCTGACTGTGTAATGTGTGTGCTATTAGAGTCCTCGATTCTGACTGTGTAATGCATGTGCCATTGGAGTCGATTCTGACTGTGTAATGCGTGTGCCATTGGAGTCCTCGATTCTGTGTAATGTGTGTACCATTGGAGTCCTCGATTCTGACTGTGTAATGTGTGTCCTATTGGAGTCCTCGATTCTGACTGTGTAATGCATGTGCCATTGGAGTTCCCGATTTTGACTGTCACTCAGCACAGCAATAATTAATGACTTAATGTATCTGGCCTTCACAGTGTGGAATGTGACCTATGCTTGCAAACGTAGGCTGTACTCCCAGCAAATTATGAAAGAGTCCATAGAGATATATTCTAATCAACTTGTTCAGAGGCGTTATTATGCCCCTCTGGAGCAGGTGAGACTTGAGCCCAGGCCTCCTGGCACAGAGGCAGGGACACAGGTTAAGCCTGTTAAGTCGTCCCTTGCTGAGGTTGGACATTGATCTGACAAATGAGAGGAAGAAATGTGCATCTTGTGAAATTTCTGGAGCAAAAGATGCGTGATTGTTTCTGTTGGAGGTTTTATGAAGTGACCAAATCATCCATCAAATCAAAGAAACATTTTTCTTTTTAAAAGCTTGTGCCTAAGTTTAGTGGACAGTCAGAAATCAATGTACATGAAACAACATGCTATTAAAGCAATTGTGCAAGTTATAATCCAACTAACTGGTGACTGATCATAAACTTTGACGACAGTCTTGTGTGCAAGCCTGAAAAACGTTTGGAATTTTAATATGCTGGAGATATTTTGAAAGGCTATTGACACTTGCAATATATTGTGCAAGATATGTCAGTAATGTGTGTGCTTCCTGTAATTATGTTGCCTGCTTTTAAAAGGTCATGGTTTTAATGTGTGAAGATTTTATGTTATAAAAGTACTAAGATCCAATGTTGGTATAGTGATTTTCCACAAAGCTAACATCTGTTGATGAAGAAAAGTCAAAGAAGCTTCCACTGGCAGCCTTGTTGAGATATGTGACATTGGAGTCCTTGATTCTGACTGTGGTAACACTCAGCACACTAATAATTTTACAGAACTGGCAGATCTCCTGTTGAATAACTCATGCTAAGTTGAAGGATATTCTATCTTACAGGAACAAGAGCACTTTGCCATATATGGACAGAATATCAAGCGAATTATTTCTTTCAAGTCATAACATTTTATTGGTGCATGGGAACTCATCCTGACGATAGTGAGATTGAACTTTAGTTGTTGAAGATTTTTTAAAGCTAGCCCAAGATCAATGGCTTTGCTTTTTTTGTTTAAAAATTGAAGTCCTATCTTAAAAGATTTGCATGTATGAAGCTTGGAATGAAATTAAAACAGGACATTCTGGAGTGGGAGGGAAAAGAGCCAGTGGTTGTGGACTTCATAGGTACCAATGACCTAGGTAAACAAAGGGATGAAGACCTGAAAGCTGAATTTAGGAAGTCAGGAGATAAATTAAAATGCAGGACCTTGAATGTTGTAATCTCAGGATTACTCCCTCTCCCACATGCTAGCTGGGCAGGAATAACAGGATAGATCAGTTGAATGCATGACTGGAGAAATGATATAACAGGGAGGGTTTTAGATTCTTGAGGCATTGGGACCATTTTTGGGGACGGTGGGACTTCCACAAACCTAAAGGGGCTTTTGACAATAGACATAGTAGGAGTAGGCCATTTAGCCCTTCGAGCTAGCACCACCATTCATCATGATCATGGCTGATCATCCACCATCAGTATCCTGTTCCTACCTTATCCCATAACCCTTGATTCCACTATCTTTACGAGCTCTATCCATCCTTTTCTTGAAAGTATCCAGAGACTTGGCCTCCACTGCCCTCTGGGGCAGAGCATTCCATATATCCACCACTCTCTGGGTGAAGAAGTTTCTCCTCAACTCTGTTCTAAATGGCCTACCCCTTACTTTTAAATTGTGTCTCCTGGTTCTGGACTCACCCATCAGCGGAAACATGCTTCCTGCCTCCAGAGTGTTCAATCCTTTAATAATCTTATACGTCTCAATCAGATCTCCTCTCATCCTTCTAAACGCAAGTGAATACAAGCCCAGTCACTCCAATCTTTCAACATATGATAGTCCCACCATTCTGGGAATTGACCTCGTGAACCTACGCTGCACTCCCTCAATAGCTGGAATGTCTTTCCTCAAATTTAGAGACCAAAACTGCACATAATACTCCAAGTACCGTCTCACCGGGGCCCTGTACAGCTGCAGAAGGACCTCTTTGCTCCTGTACTCAATTCTTCTTATTATGAAAGCTAGCATGCCATTAGCTTTCTTCACGGCTTGTTGTACCTGCATGCTTGCTTTCATTGATTGACATACAAGAACTCCTAGATCTCGTTGTCCTTCCCCTTTACCTAACTTGACTCCACTTAGATAGTAATCTGCCTTCCTGTTCTTGCCACCAAAGTGGATAACCACACATTTATCCACATTAAACTGCATCTGCCATGCATCCTTCCACTCACCTAGCCTGGCCAAGTCACCCTGTATTCTCATAACATGCTCCCCACATTTCACCCTGCCACCCAGCTTTGTGTCATCAGCAAATTTGCTAATATTACTTTTAATACCTTCATCTATATCATTAATGTATATTGTAAACCGCTGCGGTCTCAGCACCAAACCTTGTTGTACATCACTGCCATTCCAAAAGGGACCCATTTATCACGACTCTTTGCTTCTTGTCAGTCAGCCAATTTTCAATCCAAGTCAGTATTTTACCTCCAATACCATGTGCCCTAATTTTGCTCACTACATCCACTGGTTCTCCATTGTCCATCTTCATAGTTACATCCTCACAAAATTCCAGAAGATTAGTCAAACACAATTTCCCCTTTGTAAATCCATGCTGACTCTGACCTATCCTGTTATTGCTACCCAAATGATTCGTAATTTCATCTTTTATGATTGACTCCAGCATCTTTCCCACCACTGATGTCAGGCTAACCGGTCTACAATTCCCCGTTTTCTCTCTCCCTCCTTTCTTGAAAAGTGGGACAACATTAGCCGCCCTCCAATCCTGAATCTATAAAACATTGGAAAATGATTACCAAAGCGACCATGATTTCTAGAGCCACCTCTTTAAGTACCCTGGGATGCAAACCATCAGGTCCCAGGGACTTATTAGCCTTCAGACTAACGGTCAATCCAGCAGCATTTCCTGCCTAATATAAATTCCCTTCAGTTCATCCAGTATTCCAGGTCCTTCAGCCACTATTACATCTGGGAGATTGCTTGTGTCTTCCCCTGTGAAGACAGATCCAAAGTACCTATTCAAATCTTCTTTCCTTGTTCCCTATAATAAATTCACCCATGTCTTCAAGGGCCCAATTTTAGTCTTAACCATTTTTTTCTTTTCACATGCCTAAAAAAGCTTTTACTCTCCTCCTTTTATATTTTTGGCCAGTTTGTCTTCGAACCTCAGTTTTTTTCTCCTTGTATTGTTATCCTTTGTTACTCTTGGAAAGTTTCCCAGTCCTCTGGCTTCCCGCTCATGTTTACGATGTTATACTTCTCTTTTATCCTTATTCAGTCCTTAACTTCCCTCGTCAGCCACAGCCACCCCTATCTCCTCTTAGGATCTTTCTTTCTCTTTGGAATGAATTGATCCTGCACCTTCTGCATTATATCCAAAAATACCTGCCATTGTGGTTCCACTACTATCCCTGCTAGGGTTTTGAGTCATTGAGCTTTAAGCCAGCTCCCCCCTCATAACTCCATAGTTCCCTTTGTTCAACTGCAATACTGACTTCCGATTCTCCCTTCTCCCTCTCAAATTACAGATTAAAACTTATTATGGTCACTACCTCCTGAGACTCCTTTACTTCGAGGTCCCTGATCAAATCCGGTTTGTTGCACAACATCAGATCCAGAATTGCCTTCTCCCTGGTAGGCTCCAGTACAAGCTGTTCTAAGAATCCATCTCAGAGACACTCCACAAACTCCCTTTCTTGGCATCCAGTACCATTCTGATTCTCCCAGTCTACTTGCATGTTGAAATCCCTCATAACAACTGTAATAATACCTTTGCGACAGGCCGATTTCCAAGTCCTTATTCAACTTCCACCCAACTGCTAATTCCATTGGTGAGATTTCAGACTGGATGGCAGGGAGATGGGAACTAAGTGTACACTTAGATGGTCAGATTCAGATCAGGAAAGGGATAATACAACATTAATTACTGATGTAGTCAGCAATTGAAAGACAAAAGAACCAAGGATTAGAAAGCATCCAGCAAATGAATTAATGGGGTTAAACAGCTTATACTTTAATGCAAGAAGTATTACAAACAGGGCTGATGAACTAAGGTTATGAGCTGACTATGGTTAAAGGAGGGGCAAAATTGACAACTCACTATGCCTGGATATAGAGTTTTCAGGCAGGATAGATTGGGTGACAAAAAAGGAGGGGGTTGGTTGGTAGTATTGGTTAAATGGTCAGTTACAGTTGTGAGAAGAGATGATGTACTAAACAGGTTAACAAATCAGGATTTATGAGTTGAGTTTAGGAATAAAAAACGGGACAGTCACACTACTAGGAATATACAGTAGACCCTCAACTATCACAATGTGAACTGCGTTTCAAACAATATAAAGCAGCATTGAAGGTCAAAAATTCATGTACTGCGTCCAGGAACGATAAGCCCAATGAGAGAAGATACAATTCTGGCTTTAGTTTTGGGGAATGAAGATGGGCAAGTGGGTGAAGTGACAGTGGGCAACCATTTCGGGGATAGTGACCACATTTCGGTTAGAATTAGTATTGTTCTGGAAAAAGACAGGGATAAATTCGAAGTAAAAGTTTTAAACGGGGAGGAAGGCCAATTTGACAAAACTGAGAAGTGATTTGGCTGAGGGAGACTGGTCAGGACTGACTAAATAAGATATCAGTGGTAAACCAGTTGGAGGCGCTAAAAAATTGAGATCCTTAGGACATAAAGCAGACATGTCCTCTCCAAAAAAAGGTACTGCCAAATCTAGGCCCCCATGGTTCCTAGGAAAAATATAGGGGAAGAAGTAATCTCATGGAAGTCAGGAAAAACTTAACACTGTAGTGTTTGAGAGGAGTACTGAATACCTAATTTCAGAAAGATGGCATTCAGCCCATCAAATCTGCTCTGACCCTCTGAAGAACATTCCACCCAGATCTAGTCCCCACCCTATCTCCATAACCTTGTATTTACCATGGTCAACCCACCTAACTTGCACATTTTTGGACTATGGGAGGAGACTGGAGCACCTGGTGGAAACCAATGCAGACCTGGGGAGAATGTACAACCTCCACACAGGCATCAGGTAAATAGATGGATCAAATGGAAAAAAAAACGAAAATCAGAGTTGGCATGTAAAAGTATTAGCAAGCAAGAAAGACAACCCAAAGACATTTTACCAGTATACAAAGAGCAAAAGGATTGTTAAGGTGAAAGTGGGATTTTTGTCAGAATAAGTGAATAAGTTGCCAGGGCTGGATAGGTTACTCCCTAGGATGTTGAAAGAGGTCAAGGAGGAAATTGCAAATGCTCTGAGGATTATTTTCTAATCTTCACTAGACGCAGTTGGAGTGCTCAAGGTTGGGAGGAATGCAAATGTAATTCTGTTTTTTAAAAAGGATACAAAGGAAATGCTAAACTATTATAGGCCAGTTAGTCTTACTTCGGTGGTGGACAGATTTTTAATATCAATCCCAAGAGTT
This sequence comes from Hemiscyllium ocellatum, assembly GCF_020745735.1. Taxonomy (NCBI): domain Eukaryota; kingdom Metazoa; phylum Chordata; class Chondrichthyes; order Orectolobiformes; family Hemiscylliidae; genus Hemiscyllium; species Hemiscyllium ocellatum. Next base: position 22,596,936 of record NC_083443.1, on the reverse strand, counting down.
TGGCTAAACTGTCACTCAAAGGCATGTATTGGTCAATGATGTTCAGCATGACTCTTTTAAAGGAAGGTCATGCCTTACAAATTTGATTGAATTTCTTGAGGAAGCGACCAGAGGATTGATGAGCATAGTGCAGTGGATGTTGACCACATGGATTTTAGCAAGGCATTTGACAAGGTCCTACATGGCAGAATGATCAAAAATGCATTTGTTCATGGAATGCAGGATAATCTGTTGAATTGTATCCAAAGTTGGATTCATAACCGGAAACAAAGAATAATAGTTGATAGTGCCCTTGCGAATGGAAAGATGTTTCATGTGATAATCAGCAGGGCTTGATGTTGGGTATCCTGCTGTTTGTTTTATGCATTGATGACTTGGACTTGAACATGGCAGCTGCAATTGGGAAATTTACAGGCGTCACAAAAATTGGCTGTGTAGTGAAAAATATACAGGACAACTGTAAGCTCCAATACAATATAGCTGGGTTGGTGGAGTGTGCAGGAAAGTGGCAGAAGGAGTTCAACTCTAATAAGTGTGAGGTAATGCATTTGGGGAGGTTGAGGTATATTACACAAAGTAGGATATAGTATAAAACACTGGTGAGGCCCCAACTGAAATATTGTGTACAGTTCTGGTCACCACATTACAGGAAGGGTGTAATTGGTCTGCAGAGTGCAAAGTATAATTCCTAGAATATTGTTAGGGCGAGAGAACTGTGGCTACGAGGTGAGTTTAGAGAGGTTGATGTTGTTTTCCTTAGAAGACAGAAGCTGAGGGGCGACATGACTGAGATGTGTAAAGTTGTGAGACATAGAGATAGAAATTTTCCTTTGGCAGTGAGTTAAAAAAACAGGGGTGATAGATTCAACTTAGGTGGCAGAAGGATCAGAGGGAACGTGAAGATAAACTTTTTTACACAGAGGATGGTGGATGTCTGGAATTCATTGCCTGAGTTGTTGTTGGAGGCAGATACCCTAAACTACTTCAAAAAGTACCTGGAATTGCACTATAATTGCTATAAGTTGCAGGGCTATGGACAGTATGCAGGAAGATGGGATTAGAAAGGGCATGGACAAGATGGGCCAAATGACCCTCTTCTTTACTGTATTATTTCTATGGTTGTATTTCCTTAAAGTGTAATAATCCATGATAAAAGTTATCTTGGGAGGATCTTGAAATTGAGACAACTACTGTATACGCTTTCCTGAATGATTTACAGAGAAGATGCAAAATGGAGTTTACTTATTGGAACAAATAATGTTTTTCTCCTCTTAAAAATATGTGCCTTTACTATCTGAGCAAATATTGCTCTCGTCCAGGAGGCAAGTGCCTGATTGGACCTAGTTCAGCAGAGTTTATGTTCACTGGCATCAACTGGCTAGGGTTATACTGTCTTGTTCCCCATTTGTTTGTGGGATGTGGATATTGCTGACAGGTATGTATTGTCCATCCCTAATTAACCTTGAGGAATTGACTTCATGAAACACTGTGGTTTGTGTTGCACTGGTACATCTACACTAGTTTGATTAAGTAGTTTGGAATTTGACCCGGTGTCAATGAAAGAACAGTAATGTACTTCCAAGAATGAATATATCAGAAATATCATACTCATTGTGGATGTTCTCATCTAACATATTCTGAAGGGATTCCTGAGATATAATAGAAGAGGGAACGCGTCTGGAAGTATTAATTATGAGTTAATTGAGTGCAAATTTGTTGTATATGTTTGGGGAGCAAATAATCAGCAGGATATGAGTTTTATGGAGCATTGTTAATTGAGTAGAAAGCAAGAGTGGACCTGGACTTCATTCGGAAGTGTGTAACAGTACTTGTTTTAAATTACATGGAAACAATTATCAAATCCTTGTTATTACAAATTATGACTTATTGGAGATTAAGAAAATAAATCTGTTTATGAATAGTGATAAAACTTCTCTGATATTAATGATGTAGGGAATTAGTCTACAAAAGAAATCTGCAGCCACGTAAGAAACCGATATAACAGTTTTAAATTGAGAATAATTGTATCAGCTGATGAGCGAGGCTGTGATGATGTTTGGTGCCAAAATGCATTAGGCAGAAGTAAAGATTCTACATCAACAAATGGTTTTATGAGGAGCAGCCCAGAAAAGTCATACCAGGTACTGATGAGGAGCTGGAGGATTGGTGGATGAACTTTGACATTAGCAGACCTTATTAACCTGTTCAGGGAAATGTTGATGAAAACAGAAATTGCTGGAAAAGCTCAGCAGGCCCAGCAGTATCTGTGGAGAGGAATCAGAGTTAATGTTTCAGGTCAAGTGACCCTTCTTCAGAAAGTTCCTTAGAGGTTCTGAGGAAGGGTCACTTGACCCGAAACATTAACTCTGATTTCTCTCCTCAGCTGTTGCCAGATCTGCTGACTTTTTCCAGCAATTTCTGATTTTATGTCTGATTTATAGCATCCACAGTTCTTTCGCTTTTTACAAGGGAACAGTGATGTTTATAAATTGGCAACAGCTGGTGTGACATCATCATTGTTTCACTTGGAGTCTCAGTTGATGGGCGAAACACAATAAGGTAGAACTAAAAAATTAGATATTTGTTCAAATTTTGTTCTGTTCTTGGAAGTACTAGCTTTCAGAGCGCTGCAGTTAATACTTCCAAATAAACCTGTTAGACTATAACCTGGCGTTGTGTGATTTTTAACTTTGTCCACCCCAATCCAACACCAGCACCTCCACAACTTGTTCTGTACTGTTAGCTGACTGGATAGATGTATAATTGCTTTCAGCACTTTGTGAGGAAGAGCCAGCTGGGGCTTCTGTTCTTAATTGTTACCCAGTGCCAGTTTTATGGTGTTGATGTGTGTATCGATATCAGGGAGGATATAATCAGACTCAGTTGTGATGCAAATTAGCCTGTCAACACTTAGTATGTCTGCCTACATAAAAAGAATGGGTGAGATACTGGAGGCTGGCCAGTGCATATGCAACCAATCTCCACAAGGTTTGCTACATTGTCAGCACTAACTCGGTGTTGCAATTCTAGGTTAAGTTGGCAATAAATAATGGACTGTTATATTAATAGAATGTGTGTGTGTGCTGACCTACGTTATGAAAACACAAATATATTGCTTTCTGAATTACACAGACACAACTGTTGGCCAAATGGTTAACAAGGCTGGAGATGACTCTAAGGCCTCGTAATATAACGAGGAACACTGGCAGCTTTAAAGGGATACCGTGTTCCCAAAATAAAATTGTCTCTGAATGCAATCCAAAAATAAATGTTTCCAATAATGTAAAATTCCACTGGGAATATCGCCTACAGACAGGCAGCACAGACCAGCCAGCTCGAAAAGAAATTATTGATGGGACCTATGAAATTACTGTTTATTTTGCGTACACTTGGGAAAACTCTGCAAAAAAGCCTGACTCAATGGTTTTCTCAAACAATCTTTGGTAGAAAACCATTTATTGTGCTGTTAGTATTTGTTTGAATGCAATAATCTGAAAACATATATTTGGGCCTACTTCAGCTGTTCTTCTTTGCGAAGTTTAACATTTAGATTAAAACGTACAAAACACATTTCAAACGCAATTATTGGTGGCAGGTTTTGCAAGTTAAATGTATTTACAAATGGTACTAATCTCTGCTCTTCATTCTTATTACCTGGCTCTGCAATTGGTGCTGGCCAGGGGCAATAGACAAACAAAATGTCTGCAATAAATAAATTGCTTAAGAAGGATAATGTTATGTGGATGTTATTTAGCAAATAGCAACACTAGAATCTTTCATACTCTGTCCAATGCTTTTTCCATTATATACAGCTATTTCTATAGTTTTATTTTCTTCCTTGAATATCAGTTCATTCCTTGATGCAATAAGAAATTGCTGGAAGGCTACATGAGAACATATGCTGATAGAGTTAGATGTAGTAGGTGGGAGGAAGGTTAACGTGAAGCATAAACACTGGCATGTACCAATTAGACTGAGATTAAGTTGATTCTATAATTTTATATATTATCCTATTAATGACAACTTAAAGTATGTTTTTGTTAAAATTAAAAGTCACCATTATATTTGAAATCAAATAATTTTATTATTGAGTAATCCTGAATGTAGGAGAAAGTGAGGACTGCAGATGCTGGAGATCAGAGCTGAAAATGTGTTGCTGGAAAAGCGCAGCAGGTTAGGTAGCATCCAAAGAGCAGGAGAATCGACGTTTCGGGCATGAAGAAGGGCTCATGCCCGAAACGTCGATTCTCCTGCTGTTTGGATGCTGCCTGGCCTGCTGTGCTTTTCCAGCAACACATTTTCAGCTCTAATCCTGAATGTAGTGAAGTGTCCCAATCAATTTAATAAATTTCATGTTGGGGAAAACAGCAAGGTTTTTAATGAGAGGATGAGCTAATTCATCACTGTTTATATTATGGTATTTTGGTCCTCGTGCAGAACTCATTTTTAAGTGTGGAACTCAGTTTAAATCTAGTGCTGCTTTTGAAATCACTATATGATGACATATAATTTTGATAAAGAAGACTTCAAGGTATAAATTTTGAATTATTTTATTAATATGTAAACAGACTGTTGTTTTTAATTTTTGTTAAACTTCCACTAATGACTTTCCAACAGCAAGATCTCAGTCTTCGTACTCAAAGGCAATTATTGAACTGAAGACCTTCTATCCTTTGAGATGAGTTGCTGGAATTTTTAAGTGAGATCATCTGAGAGAACTTCATCGATCTGAAACACTGACTCTATGTATTTCTTCAAAAGTACTGTCAGACTTGCTGGTTATTTCCTGTTTTTATTTCAGATTTCCAATATCCGCAGTATTTTGTGTTTGTTGTTGTTCGATAGACAGGAAACTCACATTTGCAGATCATGGGAGGGAGCCTTGAGAATACCCTATTAAAACTGAGGTTACACAGTCTGTAGTAGTACATATAATAAAAACCCCAGCTGTGTGCTCACTATGGTTATGGACTCCTGTGGGTTTGTTCAAATAGATCCTTACAGCTGGTCATTATCATAGTAAATGACCTTTCAATTATAATTAGGGTGGAAATGTCCTATAAACTGACATGGATAGCAGTTAATTAGTCTACAACACAGCAGAAAACAAGGGCCATTTCTGAGTGACAGCTTCTCTTCCATTAGATCTCCTGAAGTTATTAAGATGCACCAATTTGCAAAAGAACAGATCGATAAATAATGCATAGCGTTAAACTGAAATTCTGCTCAGAGCTTTTTCATGAAAATTAGATTGGTTGCATGCAGTGAAGATAATTCCATTATTCTTTGCACTTCAAAATCACACATCAGAAAGAAGTTCGAAAATAATTGGTGACTGATGGATGTGTTAGTGATAGTGTATATTGTGTCAAGAGAACTTAAAATCAGTGACTCGGAAGAACATTCCATCTCTTTCCAAAATTTTTAAAAAAGTATTTCTAGCTGAAGCTTATTTTTTGTAAAATTTATTTTTAATCTAATTTAAATGCTAGCAACTTTAAGTTCATAGAAAAAATCCTTTTATCTTCATTTCCTATTTTCCTCTGTTATCTTCAGTTCTGTTTTTTTTCTGTAGCTGAGTGTCTCTATTTTCTCTAAGACTCAGTTTTAAATCTCTTTCTTTCTGCATTTTAACTCCAAGCTTCCACTTTGAAGGTGCGGCCTATTTTTTTTTATTTAGCAAAGGGATTTGTTTTGGTTAAGCATTTGGTTCCAAGCATGATAAATGCTGCTTAGAGTTTGTGTGAAGGAAAATGGTCTCTGTGCCAACTTTGGAAAGTGCCTAGCTTTACTAGTTTGCTGAAGCTCTACAACCTGAAAATTGATGTGGTTGCAGTGATCAAATTTGATTTTTCTAACAGGGAAACACCAGAAAAGCAACTGTTTTTGGTAATATAAGTGAATCATTTTCCCAACTGTCTGAATTCTACTTACTTTCCTCCCCAGGATCAAGGTGACCATCAGTGAGGAGTGGAATCGTGTCTGAGTAATGCAGTTTAATCCCCAGGGTTCTGGGTATTTTGTATCTTTTGATGAGCAGGGCTGGTGTAATGATTACAGTTTGCCTGGAGGTTACGGCTTTCAACTCTCCAATATTGCAGCGGAGTCTCCGGGAATTGAACATTCATCTCCTGGATGCTGTTGTGAGCATCCTGAGAGGGGGAAGAAAGCCATGACACATTTTTTTAAAATAATTTTTTTAAACAATTTTAGTAATTTTCTTACAAGTAGCTTTTGGAGAAAGCATATCATAGATCCAGGAGGATATAACTGCAAACCGGAATGCCCTACAGCTCATTGAACTTGTGCTTGTCGCTTGAAAGAGCTATCTTATTTTTGACTTTTTGTTCATAACCCTACAAATTTCTCATCTTCAGATGCCTGTCCACTTTTTAACATTGTTTCTGAAATCGGCTTCTAACATATATTGACCCACTTCACCAGGAAACGGTCTTTTTCAAAATCCCTTGTCATCTTGAAAAACCTGTAACCTTCCTTGTTGGAAGGAGAACAGTCCTACATTGTCCATTCTCTTCCCATAGCCAAAACCCTTCATCCTTCAGATAATCAAAAGAATCTCTTGTGATGCAACCACCTGGACAATGTCACCACAGCTTACAATCTTTACTGCAGTAACTAGGCTTGAATGTAAACCAGTTCTTTTGCTTTCAGTTATTATTCAGCTGAGATTATCTATTTTTTTTAAAAAAAACCTTTTCCTTTCTAGTTTTTGTTGCACATGGATTACGTAAAAGCATGAGAAATAAGAATGGCATAAACCATCGAACATGCTCTATTATTCAGTATGATTGTGGGTGATTGGTGTTTAAGAATAAAGAAATTTGTTATAATTATACAAGGAATTTGAAGTGATACCTGGAATATTGTGTACAATTTCATTTTCTTTACCTTAAAATGGACATAGTCGCTCTAAAGGCAGTGCAATGTAAGCATTCTTGAGGTTGCTATTATGAGTTTTAGGCTTTCAGCAATATGTCTCCCTTTTCAGCAATAGGCACTTCTCCTTCTAATATACATCTACTGTTGTTTATCTTTGTGCTTATGCACATAAGCATGGGATGCCTAAAGGGAGCCTGGATTTCCATGGTGAAGCAAAAGTCAAAACTGTAAAAGTCAGCAAAAGAATTGGCAAATTTCTTAAAGCTGTGAATAAGGTGTACAATCCAGAGGCTTAATACGACCACTGCTCCTCCGAACTGGACAGGCAGGATGTGCTCTTGGGTTTGTTCAAATGTGGAAGCACATATCTGAGGTGGTGTTTGATCGATTGAACCTATTTCCCTCTCATATTAGTTTTTTGGGCTCTTCACTGGGTTCCAATACGCCCAGACTGGATAATTTAATGGAATGTTATCAGTTTTCTTCCTCTGCTCAAGAAACAATTTGTTTCTGTTAATGATTCTGGAGAAAATTAAACGCTTTTTATTTCTGTGGAAGCTGCCCTACCATCTCAGAGAGCTGAGATGCTCAGTCATTGGGATATTCAAGATAAGACATTTGCTGATGACATTCTTGTGGTAGGATGGATATCAAGCAACAATGAGACAGAAGACAGAAAGGAGATAGAAAGGTGACATGGTGCAGTGCTAACAACCCATCTCTTAATTTCAGTAAAACTAAAATACTAATCATGGACTTCAGAAGGAAAAGAAGAGAACATGCCCCCATCTACATCAACGGAGATGAGATTGAGAGGGTTGGGGGCACCAAGTTCCTAGGAGTGACAATAACCTGTTCTGGACTTCCCATGTAGATACGATGGCCAAGAAGGCACAACAGTGTCTCTTCTTCCTCAGCCAGCTCAGGAAATTTGGCATGTCCACAAGGATCCTCACCAACTTTGACAGCTACACCACTGAAAGCATACTGTCTGGGTGCATAACGGCCTGGTATGGCAACTAATCTGACCAAGACCGTAAGAAACTATGGAAGGTTGTGGGCACAGTTCAAACCTTTATGGAAGTCAACCTTCCATCCATGAATTCCATTTAAGCAGCTTGTTGTCATGGAAAGGCTGCCAACATCATGAAAGATCCATCTCACCCTGGTAGTGCTTTCCCATAATCACTTCCAGCGGGTAGAAGATACAGAAGCTTGAGCACATACACCAGCAGGTTCAAGAACAGCTTCTTCCCTTGGTTATTAGACTGATGAATGGGCTCCCTAACTTCAAATAATGCTGATCTCGCTAATTGTCCTATGTGAAGTAACCTGTGTGCCTCTTTCCAAGTTCGTTTTAACACTGTACTCTACATGTTCCTTGCTTGCTGTGATCTGCCTATACTGCTCATAAACTATTTAGACACACATGACAATAAATCAAATCAATCAATCGATCAATCACAACACTTCTGGATACCAAGGTACTTACGGGATATGTGATTGAGATGGTGGATTTGAGCTAAAAAATTAACTCCAATCTTTTTGAATGTTGAAGCAGGTATATTGGGTTGAATGGCCTTGACCAGCTCCTACCACTTGTGTTTTGTTTTGATCTGCCACCACATGCTATTTTTCCAATTTGTGATATCTGCTAACATTGACATTTTGTAATATGTCAATATTACCCAAATTAGAATGTTAAAATATCAAGTATACTTTTGTTTTGCACGTTCTGATCTTCTCTGTCCAAGCTTTTAACCTGGATATTCTTACTTAGAGCTGGGAGGTGTATTCATTACATTAAAGTTAGAACGCATAAATACTACTATCTATTTGTAAAATCCTGACTTTGCAAAGAGTTATAATATAATTAAGTTGTGGAATGAAACGTTTGCTCTCAATCGGTTTGACATCTAGAATCCGGTTGCAAAAGAAGAACCTAAAAATGAAATGGGATCATTTGTTTCTATTTAAAAGTACCTACCATGAAAACATTAATTAGTCAATGCCCTAATTGTCTGATTTATAACATTGAAGTTGCTCAAGTACAGTTTCTGCCTGAGGCCTTTGTGACAATGACATTTTTGATTTATCATCGTAATACCTTCCTGTGTACATCAAAAGTAGATTGACTTTTAGCCTGCAGTTTTAGGATGTAAGAATTTACTGAGGCCTCTGTTAAGAGCATCTTCTAGTGATGTACTGATTGTCCTGGTGTTCTTGCACATTTACTGGCTGGCTAATTATATGTAGTTCGGAGTAAAAAGTCTTCAGTGATAAACTGTTTCAAATCAATTTCTAAATTTAAACAACAATATCAATTCACAAATAACAACAGAAGCTTGGACTGCAGACAAAGACCATTCTGATCATCATGTAAAAGAATGAGCTGTGGATTTAAATTGCATTTTTCACAACCCATCAAAACACTTTCATCGCCAATGGGGCACTATGGAACTGTCGACACTGTAAGAAACACAGCAGCCAATATGTACACAGCTAGCTCATAAAATGCAACAACACTAATGAATAGAAAGTCTGGATTTATGGAATTTGTGAAGACAACAAAATTTATAAACTGCGAGGAAGGCAGTGTCAAACTCTAAAATAGACAAGTTGGTGGAATGGGCAGATAGGTAGCAGGTGGGGTTCACTTCAGGCAAGTGTGAAATGATGCTCGTTGGTCAGAAGGATTTTGGAAGTCAATACAAAATAGACTGTAGAATTCTAAAGGGGGGGCATGAGAAGAGGGGTCCGGATTTATATGTGCACATAGCACAGAAGGTGGCAGGACATGCTGAGAGATCAATTGATGAAGCATATGATATCCTCCGATTTATTAATAGGGGCACAGAGTACAAGCACAGAGGTGGTACTGAACTTGCATTCGACACTTGTTAACAATAGCTGGCTGCCATATTATAGGAAGGATGTAAACACATTGGAGAGTGTGCAGAAGTTAGTTACAAGAATAGTTCCAGAGATGAGGAATTTCAGATATGAGGATAGATTTGAAGAAGTTAGGAGTATTCTCCTTGTAAGAAGAAAGCTAAGAAACCTTGTGAGCAGGCTTGATAGAGTAGAGAGGGAGAAATCATACCCAACCATGAAAGTATCAAGAACCAGAGGGCACAGATTGAATGTGATTTAAAATTAAGCGAGATAAAAAAAAACAACTTTTTCACTTAGTGGGTAGTTTAGGTATGGAATGCACTGGAACTGTGTTGGAAGCAAATTCAATTGAAGCATTCAGCAGAATATTGGATACTCAGTTTGATCGAGATTATGTGCAAGGGTATAAAGAAAAGGCAGGAAATTATCAGTAGGTTATGATGCTTATTTGAAGAGTTAGCATAGACATGATGGTTTGAACAACCTCCTCCTGCATTGTAACATTTCTGTGATTCTATGAGCTTTGAGAATAATTTGCCTGTTCTTCTTGAGATTTGGGCCATGGGATTTTTGACGGCTACCCAAACATGTAGAGGGACATTTGATTTAACATTTATTCCAAAAGACAGCACTATGCACCATTCGCTGAAAGGCAATGCTTAACCAGGGATCACTGTTACATCAGCAAGCATAGGAGAGATAGTGAGTAGGATGGTGCGAGTTAGGATGTGGCTAGCAGATTTTTGGATTTCCTCAACTTAAAGGAAGTAGTCCAGAATGTGGGAGGTTTAAGGTGTGCATTAGAATAGTCAAAGTTTATTGATGAACTGAAACAGGGACAAAGTCAGGTGATATTTGGGAAATAACAGTTTTGGTGACGATCTAAATATATGTTGGAAGTTCATCTTGCGATCAAACCTGACACTAAGATCATCAATAATTTATTTTCAGTCACAGATAGTAGCAAGCAGGCAGGATAGAATCTGTCATTAGGAAACTGAGTCAGAGACAACACTTCAGTCTTCCTAATATTTAAATTAAGAACTGAGGAAAGGGTTCTTTCTAAAGGTTATCTTCATCCATCTGAGATTCTTCTGTCACTTGCTAGTTTTGTCTAGAAACACACTATCCATATGACCAAAGAGCATTGCTTCTGTGAAGCTTTTCAACAACACTGGAATCAATGATTGCTGCTCTGTCGCCATCCATTGGAGATGTTTTTATTGGATCAGTTTATTACTTGATCTCTGAGGTGATCCATCACTATGAAACATTGCTTTTGACAGATTTGCTGAGAAACTCCAGCCCATGTCTGTTAAGAGTAATGGCCTTTGAGTGTCAGTTACAAAGTAATTTAAACCCTACTCTCGTGAGCCCAGCACTGCCATTCATGGGTATCAGGACAATATTGCAAAATAACTCATCTCTCATGTGATTTAATTTCAGAACAAAACCTTCATGTGTTAATGTTTGAGCTAAGATTTGTCTTAGAAAATGCATTAATTGAAAAGCTGGATAGCTTATTAAGTTGTTGCTTACGATGCCTGCAGATAGTTCTTATTTGGCTTTGGGGTGAAGTGTTAGGGTTTATTTTTAGAGGGAGATTTCTTTGCCTGGAAATACTTGCCAAGAGGCATTGTGGTGGGTTTAGGTTTGTTGGGGTCGAGAATAGAGTTGATGTATACCCTGCTAACAGGCTGATAGTCCAGGTAGAAAAGCCAATGTTTTGTCTTTTGAATCAGCCCAACACTGATTGCAGGTATTTCACTGGTGTGAAGAACAGCTTGTACTAGTCTTGCTGTGTCTTATTGCAGCTTTGGAGGTTTTACTTGGTGTTATTTATATTCTTAGCATGCTCTTCTAGTTTGCTGACACATGGCTGTGCCTGAGAAGTGCACCAGTCCCTGTTTTACATTTCTCTGTTAGATGAGAAACTGAATAACGTACTTGTGAAGCTCCTTTTTACATCATCAGTTGTCATTTTTCAGAACAGCACTTGAACATTAAGTGATATTAATCCTGCAAGCTCCTCACTGCTGTTGTTTCTGTATTGTTTTAGATCTTTCTCTAAATGGTATATTTCCAGTTGTTTGTGAAAGCTCTTTGTCAACCTATTAGCAAATGTCAAAGCATTCAAAACATTACCATCAGTGACCTGGAATCTTCAATGTTCACGATGTAGTTTAAGAAGTGCCCGTTGATGCATTAAACTAATTTAACTATAAAATGTTGGCAACAATCCCAGCGGTTCGGGAATTACCTTGCTTTTGTCCAGTTGTCCTGGATTCAGCAGTAATTTCTTTTGAAACATTTTTCTCAGTTTGCTTCATGCTATCCTCACCACCCCTGTTGAAGGTGCCAAGTCGTGATGTGCAATTACATTGTAAGCACCAGCAGAATGACATGTACTTTCTGCAGGTGGTTTTCCTTTTCATACAATTTTCAATAGTAAATACTGGCAAGCTTTTGTGTGTGGGCAGCTCTCCAAGTCTGACCTCGACCAATATCCACATGACTGTTGTCCAACAAAGGTCAGTACTCAGAGGGAGAAAAGTTGCATGATTTACCCTTTTACCCCCAAACCAATCCTTAGTAACTAAAGCTAGTACACTAATTGGAAAATTTGATAAATTGAAAAACAATCTAAAATTCTCAGTATGTAGCAGGAGGGTCTCAGTCCAACCTACCTGCTCTGACATTTACAGTAATTAATAAATACATATTTATTTTACTCCTAATGTCTAATTTACCTCAGGTGAATTGTGTTATTATGAGTTGATGTGATTTGATTTTATTATTCCCTGCCGAAGCCACTGTTTTACTTTAAGCAGAACTGCAAAGCAATACTGGCTAACGTTATATAGTTTTACTTTTGGAGACTGATCAAGTTGCAGTTTGAATACTTCTGACTTTATTTAACCACATGAAGATGATTCAGAGTCATGATATATTTGCGTAGCAGTTTTGCTGCTGGATTAATAATCTTGAGATTTGAGTTCAAATAATGCTGTGGTAGATGGTATTTAAGTCATTAATAAAAACATATAAACTGAAATGGTGACAGTGAAAGAATTGGATAGTCACAAAACTTGTAGCTGTTTCATAAATGTCCTTCTTGGGAGAGAAATCTGCTATCCTCACCTGGTCTGCTGTATATGTGACTGCAGATCCACACAATGTGCTTCAATTGTAACTACTGTCTGAAATGGCCTAGTAAATCTCTGGATTTTAACAAAGCCAGTATAAATTGATTTCAGCAGTTCAATAAGCTGGCTCACCAGCTCCTCAAGAGTAATTAGGGATGGGCAGTAAGTATTCACTTTATTGCCAAGTTTGAGTCCTGTGAATGAATGAAGAAAAAGTGGTTAGGAAAGTAATCGCAAATAAGTTTATCTTGTTTGCAGAATGATGGCCGTGGAATGTTTGCCAATGAATGGGGTAAGAAGATTGATAAGTGACAAAAAGCTGACAGCACATGGAAATTTGAGGCAAGGCTTAGATTTGTCACAAAAGACAGAACATTTTCTTCTGTGAAGCATTAATTCTGCTTTTTCACCACAGATGCTGCCAGATCAGCTGAGCTTCTCCAGCAATTTCTGCTTTTGTTTCAGATTTTTATCATCTGCAGTCCTTTGTTTTATTTTATTGACGTATTTTCTTTGTCTGATCTGGGCCACCTGCTTGTTTCTGGCCCAACCTGTTGTTGAGTTAAGATACGCATGTCACATCAGAAAATTAACCTTCCTTTTGAGATCACTTCCGGAGTACAAGAAATTTGACTCCAGTGTCTGATGGCCTATTGGCTTGGCAGTGTAATTCAATTCACCAAGCAAATCATTGATAGCTGTTTTGCACCTGTTTTCTAGGTTCTACGTACCTGGTATGCAATTTACATGTTGTCATTTTCTGAATTAAGACCGAGCACAATACAATGCAACATATTACCTCTCAGGAATGATTGAACTGACTAAGGCTGTTGACTATAAAAGACTGAGGGGTGTCCTGATAGAAGTGTTCAACATTGTGAAACAATTTGCTTATATAGATGTAGAAAATATGCTTCCAAATATGGGTCAGACCTGAGCTGGGGACATAAGTATGGGGACATAATAAATCCAATGGGGAACCCAGAAAAGGATTAGAATTTGGAAATTACTACCGCAAAAAATAGTTGAAGTGAATAATAATGAAGCATTCATAGGAAAGCTGAATAAACTCACGAGGGAGGAAAGAATAGAAGTATATACAAGCAGGAAGTATTCCATAACATTCTATACTTGTTCCTTGTAGGTGGTAGACGGGCTTTGGGAAGTCAGGAGGTGAATAACTTGCTGCTGTATTCTTGACCTCTTACCTGCTCTTGTAGCTACTGTATTTGTATGGCTGCTTTAACTCAATGTCTGGTCAGTGATAACCCAGTTGTACTGAGGTCTTCAGTGATGGTATTGCCATTGAATATTCAGGAGTGGTGGTAAGATTGTCTCTTTTAGGAAATAGTTATTGCCTGGCATTTGTGTGGTGCAGAGATTACTTCCCCTTTTTAACCCAAATGGATATTGTCCAGGTTTTGTTGCATTTGGACATGAGCTACTTCAATATCACAAGAGTTGAGAATGGTTTTGAACTTTGTGCAGTCGTCAGTGAACATCCTCACTTCAGATCAGACCATATGATGAAAGAAAAGTAATTGAAGTAACTGAAAATGGTTGGGCCTTGGTCACTAACTTGAGGAACTCCGGCAGAGATGCTCTGGGGTTGAGAAGGACTGTCCTCCAACAATCATTAATATCTCCCTCTGTGAAAGGTATGACTCCAACCATCAGAGAGTTTGCCCCATGATTCCCATTTATTCCAGAATGCTGGGGCTCCTTGATGTCACACTTGGTCAGATATGTCCTTGATGTCAAGAGCTGTCACTCTCACCTGACCTCTGGAATTCAGCTCTTTTGGCCGTGCTTGAACCAAGGCTTTAATGAGATCAGGAGTTGAGTGTGCTGGTAATTGCTAAGCAAGAGACTCCTGATAGCACTGTTGATGACATCTTCCATCACTTTTCTGATGATTGAGAGTAGACTAAAGAGGTGGTAATTGTCTGAGTTGGATTAGTCCTAATTTTTGTGTACAGGATAAACCTGGACAATTTCCATTTTCTTTTACAGCTGCACTGGAACAGATGGGTTAGCGGTGAGGCAAGGTCTGAAGCACAAGTCTTTAATACTATTGCCAAAATGTTGTCAGGACCTATAGCTCAGTGCCTTCAATCATTTCTTGACATCATGTGGAGTGAATTGCATTGGCTGAAACCTGGCATCTGATGCTGGGTATCTCTGGAATCATCTACTCGGCACTTCTGGCTAAAGATAATTGTGAAAGCTTCAGCTTTATCTTTTGCGCTAACATGTTCAGCTCTCCTACCGTTGAGGATGGGCAAGATTTGTGGAACCATCTCCTCCCATAGTGACTGTAGTAGACTATGATTTTTGGTGTGAGATGGCTGAAGTAGCAAAATTTGAATGAATTGTTCGTTGTCCATCACCATTCCCCATGAGAGCTGCAGACCTTAGTTGTAATCTGTGATTTTGAGATTGATCATCTCTGTGTAACACTTCCTGCTATTCAGTTTGGCGCACACACAATCCTGTTTTGTAGCTTGACTAGGTTGATACCTCTTTTTTAAGCATGCCTGGTGTTGGTCCTGACATGCCCTCCTGCATTCTTCATTGGATGACGTTGATGGTTGACGTTGACTTAATAGTTATGCAAAGATGGGGCATGTGCCAGCCAATGAGGTTGCAGATTGTGTTGGAGTATGGTTCCCTGCTGTTGATGGCCCAGAGGGCCTCATGGATGCCCAGTCTTGAGTTGCTGGATCTGGTTCGAAGTCTGTTCCATTTAGCAAGGTAACATGGCGTAAGGTGTTATCAGTGTGAAGGTGGGACTTTGTCTCCCCAAAAATTGTGTGGTGGTGACCCTTACCAATATTGTCTTTGATAAATGCATTTCTCTTTGCAGTCTTTAGGAATTTCAAATGTAATGTAATCCTGTCATTAGGGAAAGCATCAAGTCTTATTAAATAACTTTTAATGGTTTACATGTGCTGAGGGCTCGTGGTTACTGTGGAAAGCTCTTTAATATACAATTTGGCATGCCTTTCACTTGTCTCTCTCTCTCTCTCCAAGGATTTTGTGCTTGATGACATTTAAACGCACAAAATGGAAATGGGCAGAGTTTCCAGCTCACCCAAAGAATACATTAGAAGACTGCACTGAGAGAGGAATAGAGCAATATGAAGAAAAAGACAGTGGTTAATACATATGTAATGAAGCAAGGAAGAATTTGGAATGATATAGTACTTAACCACAAGCACAGGATGTTCCACATTATTTTACAGCTACCACAGTTTGGAGGCAAATATATTGTGCTTCTAGCAAGGTCTCCAGCAGAAAATGCAAGAATGTCCAGATTGCTCATTCTTTATGATGTTGATTTGAGGTAAAAGTGCTGACTAGAGCACTGGCAGAGCTCTTTATTCTAACCTTCGATACTGAAGACTGGGGTCATGTTTTCACCTCTGTTTATCTGAAGGCAATTATCTCACAACCCAATGGACATATTTCAACAACATTTGGTACATAGCGTATCACCCAAAGAAGACCTAATTAGCTGCTGGCAAGCTGTGAATCCAGAAGCAAACACAGGAATTGCTGGAGAAACTCAGTAGGTCTGGCAGAATCTGTGGAGAGTAACCTTTGGGTCTCTGGACTCGAAATGTCAACTCTGCTTTGTCTCTGCAGATGCTTCCAAACCAGCAGTTTCTGTTTTTGTTTCAGATTTCCAATGTCCTCAGTTCTGTCTTTTATTTTTGTGGGTCCAGATACTGGACTTCCTTTAAACAACTTTTGTTTTAATAGAGGGAATGCAAGAATTTGCTTCTTTTTCAATGTTGTATTTAGAATATTATTGATTGTATTAGAATATTGCGGATTGTCTCAGCTGCTGTGCTGCAATGTATCTGAATGTGAGCAGCATTTTCAGAGCAACTTGTTGAATATGGAGTGGTCTGAAGCCACCTTCACAAGTTGGAAGCTTTTAAGACAAGGATTTCTTTCTTCCGCTGTTTTGTAATAATGATGTGTTTAAATAACATAGGAATATCCTCTACTGAGTGTCCTCTGAATTGTTTTGAATTAAATCCTAGAAGTTTGGGTTTTCATCTGAAAGGGCAACCAGAGATTTGGTTTGATATTGCATCTAAGCTATCCACTTGCAATACCGAGTTGCAAATTCTCAGGGATGTAACTTGAGAGACTCTGGTATGGATGTTGTGCTGTAAGCTGTTAGAACTTTTGCTGCTTTTTCATTATTTTGAGTTTTGTTCTTTAATCAGTTTTGGTTTGGAGTTTTGAACTGTCACTTGTGGGCTGAAGATGACTTTGTAACAGCATGTGGTAAAAGGAAGAGAACACACCACACAAGTTTGTTTGGTTTTGAAGCCAGGACTGTAAGCTAATTGTAGGCTGAGTGTTGATCAAAGTAGTTCCTACAGACACAGTGCTCTTCAGAAGAGCATTGTGTTTACACAGATAGCAAATATCAGTGATGAGTGAATTTAATACCTGAGAAATGGTTCTGGCAAGTTTGGAATCGTTGAATGGTGGTTAAGACCTTGGCAATAGACCATCAGTCTCTCAGGAAAGAGCCAGAATCGAAGTTATGTTTTTGTACAGCACTTTCTCTGGAAGTGATCTTGGCCGCTCTCAACACAGTATGAAATTTTGATAGCTGCATGCCTAATCATCCACACCAACTTCTGGAAGCTCTATTGCTGCCTTTGCCTGAATGCACTGAGAAGATGTTTCTGATCGGCAGTTCCAGAAAAACAATCAAGAAGTCCACGACTATATCTGTAAAGCAATGCATCGTGAAAGCCATTTAAGTAATCTGGTCAGTTTTGTACTTTCTTTCACTTATCCCTTAATTGTGTTTGTTTGTCTACCTGTCTTTTGTGTGAAATAGGAGCTGAAAACAAATGCTTTGTGTTTAAAGCATAGACGTTAATCAGATAACCTTGCTGATAAAATCTTTCTGCTGACGTTATTGTGTATTTACTAAATCATTAAGATTTTTGTTTAAGATACAAAACCAATGTCAGGAAATTAATTATTTACAAAGTCTGGGATTGGTTATTGAAAAGTCTAGTTCAGAACCATTGGAAGCAACTGTTTGGGGTCTTTGATTAATTTTACTGTGTTGCACGTACAGAGGTAGAAAGGCTGATTTAGCTCGCTGTCTGACTCCATGATATATCAACTCCTGTGATATGGGAACACTGGTCTTGCTTGCATTATTTGTCCTGATATTTTTGCCTTGATATGGGCCTGTTGTACTCCTACTGCTGACCTTCATGCAGTGGATTTTAAAATGTATCCATATTTAATCCACACAGCATCTTACACCTTAAAGCATGCCGATAAGAGCTATTTACAAGATTATAAGGTCCTTTTTTTGGACTCCAACAACCTGTTTCGATGGTTGACAGCAGTGAAAGGTGATAGCATCAACATTCTTTTGAAAGTTATACCTCAGCATGAATCTTGATAAGTTGTCTAGTCTAATCCCTTGCAGGACAGATTAAAGTCAGCTCCTTTTTAGATGAGTGTTTATTTGGCCTATGCTTCAGGTATTTAGGCTAAGATGTATTTAAAAGTACTCAAGGATACTTCAGGAGCTGACTATATCGCAATGTTTATGTTCAGGCTTGTAAATCACACTTAGAGATGGCTGCAGAAGCTGTCATTCTTGGGTTCCATCTTCCAAGTTGTTTCTTTTCCTGCTTTCTTCTCCACAGATGCTTTGTTATTACATCCAAGAGACCATACCTCATCTTAACCTAAATCCTAAATATGATCAGGCCAAGTGAGCATTGGAGGGCCATCACCTAATGAGCCTCATTCTGTCTCCTCTGTGATTCCATGTGTATATTCTCCAGTAGTTGATCTGACATAACTGAGATGCTGAAGTCAGTTGTAGTGTTATCATTGATGGAATCGACTAAGTCTGCACAGGCCTGGGATCAAGGATGGGATTTCCGTAAGGGCTTGTGCAACTCAGCGTCGCTGCATATGAAGCAGCAGACCAGCCTTAAGGGTATTTGACATTGGCTTTCAGAATGTAGTGGATCAGAGAGGCTTATTGACGGTAACTTAACAAAAACCTAAAAGGGAATGATGCTGTGTTAGGACAGATGTAACATCAATTTCACTCTGAGTAAATGTGGTAACTAACAACTTCCTAAGACTTATTCCTCAAGGCATTTTTATCTTCGTATTACTCAGTTGTCAATGGTCCATGTGAAAATGTAATAAAGACTTGGTTGTCTGCCTTTTGATTAGGATCATAGCTGTGGAGCATCCCATGAAGCTTCCCACTCCCTCCTACAATCTGCAGCCTTTTAACATCCCAAACATGGTGTTACCTAACTATTACTCTTGGTCTGAACTCTTGCCTTTTTCAAAGTTACTGCTCTGAACGATGCTGTAAACTTCCAGATTTCCCTTATTGTCAGATAATATTCTCAAAGCACACTAAGCCTGTCTAGCTGGTTTGTGCTGCGATAGGGTTCTGTGTGTTGCTAAGAATGCATATCCAACATTAAGGTGAACTGGTTTGTGATGTATAACATTGATGCGCTGACCATGCTCTTGGACCACTACATTTAACAGAGTCGACAGCATGGACAGAGGTCCATCGGTCTGTGCCAGTCGTCAAGCACCTAGCTACTCTAATTTCATTTTCTAAACTTTGCCAGTTGCCTCATATGCTATGGTCTTTCACCCATTCAAGCAAGCACTTGATAAATATTGGAAGGATTGCTGCCTTGCGTTCCACTGTTCTCCTTGGAGAAAAGTTTCTTCCTATCTATTCAAACTATGCCCCTCATAATTTTGCTTACTCAACTAGGCCCCCTCTCAACTTTCTCTGCTCCAAGGAGAACAACCCCAGACTATCTAGTCTCTCTTCATAGCTGAAGCACTTCAGTCCAGGCAACATGCTGGTGAATCTCCTCTCCACCTTCTCTTGAGCAATCACATCTTTCCAATTTGCAGCAAGTACTGCGCACAGTACTCTAGCCTGTATAGCCAGTACTATTATCTATATAATATTTTCTATAGCTTCACAACAACAACCTCCCTGCTCCTGAATTCAGTATCTCAACTAATAAAGGCTAGTATCCCATATGCCTTTGTCACCACCCTGCCCAACAGACTTGCTGCCTTCAAAGTTCTGTGGGCATGTACACAAGGTTCCTCTGATCCTCTGTACTGCCTATGGTCTGACCTTTCATCATATGCTCCTTTGCCTTGTTAGTCTTCCTAAAATGCAACATCAGCCACTTTTTAGAATTAAATTCCATTTGCTACTGACAAAGCCATGCTGATTTGCCTTGATTCATCCAAGCCTCTCCAGGTGGAGATTCATGTCTTGTCATATCTTTCTTTTCCCTATCTACTCTATCCAGCTTACTCATGATTTTGAGAACCTCTATCAAAGCTCCTCTCAACCACCTTTTCTCCAAGAACAGTCCCAATTTCTTCAATCTAATCTCATAACTGAGTTTCCTCGTTCCTGGAATCATTCCTGTGAACCAGTATCTCCAATGCATTCACATCTTCTATACAATGTATATCCAATACTGTACACAAAACTGCAGCTGAGGCCTGACAAATACAAATTCAACATCACCTCCTTACCCTTGCATGCAATGCCAATATTAATAAAGCTGGAGACACTGAACAATTTATTAACTGCTCTCTTCACCTGTCCTGTGACTTTCAATGATCTATGAACATATACACCCAGGTCATTCTATTCCTGCACACTTTTTAGAATTGTGCCTCATTTTCCATTGTCTTTCAATGTTCTTCCTACCAAGTGTTTCATGTTACACTTGTCTGCATTTGAGTCTCATCTGCCAAATATCCAACCACTCCACTAACTTGTCTATGTCCTTTGGGTTCCACAATGTTCTTCTCATAGTTTGTAATTCTTTCAATTTTTGTGTTATCTGCAAACTTTGAAATTGTTCTCTATACACCAAGATCCAGATCATGAATATGTATCAAGAAAATCAAGGGTCCTAATACCCATGCCAGGAGAACTCCACTACACACCTTCCTTTAGTTTGAAAAGTATCCATATCTAAAAATATGCTTTCTGTTTCCTATCATTCGGCCAATTTTGTATCCACTCTGTTAGTGTCCCTTTTATTCTATGACCTATAACTTTCCTCAAAAGCATGTTATGTTGGGGGCAGCATGGTGGCTCAGTGGTTAGCACTGCTGCCTCACAGCGCCAGGGACCCAGATTCAATTCCAGCCTCAGGTGACTGTGCAAACTCCACAGACATTCCCCCCAACATCTGCATGTGTTTCCTCTGGGTGCTCCAGTTTCCTCCTACAGTCCAAAAATGTGCAGGTCAGGTGAATTGGCCATTCTTAATTGCATTATTCAGAGGGAAATGGGTCTGCGTGGGTTACTCTTCGGAGGGTCGGTGTAGACTTTTTGGGCCGAAGGGTCTGTTTCCACACTGTATGGAATCTAATTGAATCAAATGTTGTAATGTAGATGGCCCCACCCTTCATCTTAGCATTCTCACTGTTGTCCCAGGGATGCAAAACATCACCTGGTAATCACGTCTATGCCTACAGAAACACCTGCCTGTTTCCTTCGCCACTGAGTCTCATACCACTGTTATTCTTCTCCTATTTCTCCACCCTTATTGTGCAGCTGGCCTCTGGCTGCACTCCCCAGAGGAGCAGTCACACTCCTTGTTTTCCAGCACAGGTAAGCTGGTCTGGAGTGGGATGCATTCTTGGGTCTTCCTGACTATCGGCCTGCACCCCTTCTTCTGCTGATCACCCATTCCTTCTCTGGCCACACTCCCTTTAGCTGTGGAATTACTGAGTCAAAAATACTTGTTATCCTTGTTGATGCACTTCTATGCTTTGAGATCTAGCTCTGCAACCTGACACTGAAGCTGGTCAAACTGATGGCACTTCCTGCAGATGTGGTCACCCAGGCTGCCTTCAGTCTCTAAGACCTCCGGTATCCTACAGACCTGGGACTAACCTTCCTTCCCATGCTTATAGTTGAAATAATTTTTCCCTTAAATTTAAGCTAAGTAGAAAGTGACTTAAGTTACTTTCTTTGAAAGTGAATCTAGCACTCTTATCTTCCCTTAATCCAGCTTTAAATATGAAATGAGCAACTTGCCCACTGCCTACCAAACAGCTCTCAGCCTTGCATTGACATCACTTTCATCACTTTTTTGAATACTGATGGAGTTCCTGGCAGAGTTTACCTGTTGCTTTGGCTGACTAATTCTCTCACTCTTTCTCCCTCAGGTTTTTGTGGGCCCAAATTCCTCTCCTGTGTCTTGTCACGAAGTCCTCACATTGCCCACTACTCTCCCAATAAGTTCTTCTAGTTTAGTAAGCAGGTTAGAATCTGAAATCCATTTTAATTCGAGGTAGCTCTAATGTATTATTTGTGTCAAGCCAATTTGTGTGGTGACATCATTTTAACCTATTACCTACCTCTTCTGGTGTATCTCTGTAAATTTATTGAGCTGACAGCTTTTCCATTCCATTGTGCAAAGAGCTGATTTTAAAATTACATTTCACCCACACAGCAAGCTGGAATAGCTTCTTAAATGTAGGTAAAAGTTGGAGCCTGTACATCATGCATTCAGATTAGTCAAAATTATCTGTAGTGAATTCTCCAACAAAGTGTGTTTCTTTGCTATTGTCTCCTGCTAATGGCATCTAGCCTCAAAAAGGATCCTAGCCATCTCCAATGCAGTTGCTCAGAGGAATGGCAAATACCTCCTTGCTGGAAATGAAGTAATTGGAAGCAAATGTCAATCTCTCTCTTAGGTAGCTGTTTATCTTGTACAGATACTGCTGAAAGCTAGTTAGCTTTACAAGTTTTGTAGATTCATTGCCCCCTCTGGTGGCTACAGATATATACCGAATATCTTGGCATTGCAAGTTTCACAATATCAAAGCTATTGATAGTTGTGTTTCTCTTGGTTGTTCTTAATTAGGTGACCACACACTCCTAATGTTCTTTTAGCAGTAAGTTAATTTGTATCCGGTTGAATGCTGAATTGTAAGACAATATTGAATCACTTCTCTTTAAGCCCCACAGGTTCTTCCTGACTGTTTGAGGTCAATTTGACAAATAGATAAGAGTACTTCGGGAAAACTGACTGACTGTTTTATTTCATATGTATGTGCAGAGAGGAAGCCCTAGCACTGAGGTATAAAGCATGCTCTGGTGAGTGACAGAACCCCTTTTTGAGCTCTATGCAGATCACAGCATGTATGCTACTATTCCAACCTTCAATGTTTGTGCCTTACATTAACTTTGTTTTCCCCCACAGTCATTCATAGACATTGTCTGTTCTTTTTAAACCCAAGGTCTCTGGTAGTGTGGGGTTTTTGCTACTAGCCTTGACAGTCTGAATGACTCATTTGTTATTCAGTTCTCTGCACTGGCTTTGCTTATTACTGACTATCTGGCTAAAGTTTTAAACTTTAACCCCTTCAAGACCCATTTGTATCAATTTCAATGTTCTTGCTCATATTTTTGACTTTGTTCATGACCTCCATCCTATATTGCTATTCACTCTCATGCCCTTGGTGCAATGTATTTTTCTACAGTGTTAGATGACTCGTCCCTTGATTGCTCACCACCATCACCGGTGGCTATTGTTTGAGATACTAAGATATCTGGAATTCTCGATCCAGTTCTCCCACATTCCTCTCAGAACCACTGCATTAAAAATACGCTGTTGTAATATACTTCCTTTCGTCATATCATTGATTCCCACTTCCATTGTCTTCATCCTTCTGTCTTTCAATGCTTGGTATCCATTTTTTCTTCCTATTGTAAGGTATTAGAGAAATACTACGACGATGTGGAGCACTACATTTGTGCAAGCTTGTGTCTTCAAACAGTTCTGACATAATTAATTTCTGGTCTATCGCATGTTTTTTTTCTTAGAAAACAAGCATATGTATTCTGTCAACTGAAGAAGGGGAATAGGGGTGCACCTCCATAATTCTGAGATATCCAGGTGGAAGTGTCAGTTATGGCTCATGTTTACAGCCGTACCTTTTGATTTGGATCTTGAGAGCCTAGTGCAGTACCATCTGACAATTTAGTACAGCAGTGAAGGAGTACTGCACCTACAGTGTTATCCTCTGCCTGAAACACTAAATTGAGCTTCTAACTCTCCAGTTGTTGATTATAAAAAATCCCACAGCACTATTTGAGAATATTGTTCTGACCATTATCTATTCATTAATTGACATCTAATGGTGAATGATCTGGTTATTTAATTCATTGCTGTTTTTGGGAGACTGCTATGCACAAATGCATGCTGTTTCTTATGTCACCACAATAACTACTCTGTTGGCTGAAAATCATTTTAGAAGCATCTGAGATTTTACTGTAAAAAGTCAATTTTTTTTAAACTGAGGCATAGAGATTAGGAATGTTCCAGATTTGATTCCGTATGTATTGAGTTATGTGATTACAGTTGGATTGGAAAATTCCATCCCCTTTAACTAATGAGGCAAATCCAGACAGCAATTCTTCTTGCTCTTATTATCCTAGTGAATCCAGGCAATTGTTATGAAACTAGTAAAATTGACATTGGAAATGATATGCAAGTTATATTCTTCTATTCGTGTATGTACAGAAGTAATTGGGAAACTAATAGAATGTTATAACTTGTTGCAGTGAGGAAATTGAATATAGCAGCAGTACATTGGGAACAGTTCAGAGAAGGTTTACTCGACTAATACCTGAAATGGATGGGCTGTCATCTGAGGAATAATTGAACAGAATAGGCTGCTATCTGTTCGAGTTTATAAAAGTTTGAAGTGATTTAATTGAATGTGGCAAGAACATATCCAGTTTTGGAAGAACCTAGAACTGGGTCACCATTTAAAAATAAAGAATTGCACTTTCCAGGTGGAAATGAACGTGAAATATTTTCTGAGGGTTGAGAGTCTTTGGATATCTCTTTCTCTAGAGACAGTGGAAGCAGACTCGTTGAATGTTTTTATGGCAAAGATTCTTCATAAGCAAGGGGGTGAAATGGTACACGATGTGGAGATGCAGAGGCAGGAATGAGGAGTTGAACATCATGATCAGATCAACCTGATCTTATTAAATGGTGAAGCAGGTTCGGAGCCACTTGGCCCACATTTGATCCCAACACCAAAGGATATATTGTATATATGCATGTGTGCATGTCGCAGTCATTATTTTGCACCCAACAATGATTACTGCGTTATGTTCATGCCTCAATAGCCAGCTCATTGTAAGGATCAGCATCATGGTTGTAGTGCTAGGTTTGACAAGTGGAACATACTCCAAAATGAAGTTATTTTCTTTAGGAGAGAGAAATTGGAAAAAGCAAATAAATTAATCAGTTCTCGCAGTTTTAATTGAGATTTAGTGATTTTGAATGGAAGTAGATAACTTGCATTTCATTTCCAGTATCCGTCGGGTTGGTTACATAACCATTGATACTCCTTGACAAAATGAAGTGAGCTTTGTCTAAGTTGTATGAAATTAGAGAAATGTTACATGCATTGCCCAAATATGTGCAAACTCTACTATTTATTAAGGTTGATTTGACTACAATTCTTTCACTTGTTGTCCACAACCATCTGATGAAGGAGCAGTGCTCCGAAAGCTATTGCTTCCAAATATATCTGTTGGACTATAACCTGGTGCTGTGTGATTTTTAACTATGTACACCAGTCCAACACTAGCATCTCTAAATCTTTCACTTGTGATTGACATTGCATTAGCTAGTAGATTTTGCTGAAATATAAAATTATCTGAAACCTTTTAAATAGTTTTAATGCAAATATTTCTTTAAACTTGGAACATGAATTTCCTGGTATCCAGATGGATTCTTTGAGAAGTGTGAGTTGCTGTACTTCTATTGTGAGGAGCTCCATGAAATGTTTATTTTTCAAGCACGTTTTTGTTCATTTCAGTCAAGTAATGAAGCACGAGACTTTGTTTCTGAGGTACTTGCAGCTGTCTCAGAAACACTGAAGTGGGTACCTATTTTGAGAGGAACTCTTTACTTCAGATCCTCACTAGTCTATCTCTTAATAGTTTGTCACACTGTATATATCCCCAAACCACACAAAATATCACTGAAAAGTTTTGGAAACAGAAAATTATAATATATTCCTCTTTCCTCTTGAAATAGTCACAGAAATATACAGTCATATTCACTCAAAGATGCTGCAGGAAATGAGAACCATAGAATGATGCTGTAAAAATATTTGATCCATTAAAACTTTAATGCAATGTAGCTGACATAGGACACTGAACAAAACTGAACAGATTGTGGAAAAAGCATTATGAATGTTCCCACTTGTGACCATTCATAATGCATGAAATGATTTCAGTTTGTATCATAACACCCTAGAGAGCTGCTGCAACCTCCCTCATAACCAGTCATTCATACTTACATTGGTATTCCGCTGACTCATTGCAAAAGTCAAGCCACCCCATCTCTCAAGATGTTAATATCATAATGTTCAATATTAATGAACAGGACTTTGATTTTATCTTAAGATAATTTTTAGATTCTGCATTATGAAGCATAGGGAAAATCATGCACTTTCTTGGTTGTTGTGATAAGAGTTGTGGATCTTATTATAATCCCAGGTGTGAATGAGAAGCCTTGGGTAGATTTGACACGACCAATCCTTTTGGTTGGTATGAATCTACATTACGGATGCAATATGGAAAGGCACGTGCACACAAAGTCTTTGGCAGAAATTAGGCTTATCCTTAATAAACAGTAAAGGTTTATTACGTAATACGTATTAGCTACTTTCATTGTATCTGAAATATATTATGGTCTCCTGTGGGACATCAGGCCCAACCTATGGCTGCTACTCAAACATCAGTTACTCAGTTTCGAGTCAACTGAACAACTACAACTCTAGTTAATTCCATCCAGAAACAGTTCTTCATACCTGCTGGATTAATCTTACCTTGTCTTCTCAGGCAACCTTTTCAGATACTAACCGACTTATACAGCAGAGTTAACAATTCCAAGGCACTGTTGAGGCCAATAGCCTAACCATGATGCATTTAAGAGAAAACCAAATAAACAAGTAAGGTAACGGCTGGAAAGAAGCTGGCAGTGGGAGGGGGAGGATCATTGTGACATGACATAAACAGGAAAAAAGACGTGGTTTTGTGTAAGTTTGAGGAACAAAGCAAATTAAGAGACAAAACCTCAATGATCATACGATCTGTATAATTAACTATGCAATGTGAAAATTGTCATAGGGCAACTCAGAATAGACTTTAAACTGTGGTTTAAAGAGTGGTGTAGGTGGGTGGGTTCTGATTTGTGAGGCTTTAGCACTAGTAATGAGGAAAGTTGAATCTGGATGGTGGGATAGTCTCCACCTGACAGGAAGGGATGGGGAATATGAATCTCAATAGTCAACCAACTGATAAGCGAATTTACAAAGAAAGTAAAAAGATAAAATTAAAGGCTCTGTTTCTCAATGCATCTAGCATCCAAAACAAAACTGATGAACTGTGAATACAACTGCAAATGAATAAGTATGGGATGGTAACCTTTACAGAGTCATGGCTGCAAGGTGACAAGGATTGGGGGCTGAATGGAGGGAGATGACTTGGTTTTGGAAAACTAAAAGGTGAAACCAGTTTGGATAGAAATGAGAAATGATAAAGACAAAAAGTCATTTGTGGAAGTGATGAACAGGCCTCCTGATATTCATTACACGGTATGGTGGATCAAAGGAGGAATTAATGAGAACTTGTTAGAAAGATATGGCAAGAATCATGGGAGATTTAATCTATGTGCAGATTGGAAAAAAATCAGATGGGAAAAGATGAACTTGATAAATCCTTTTTGGATAATCTCCTAGAACAGGAAGTTCCAGGGCGAATCAAAAAAGCAGGCTATTTTGAATCTGGTACTCTGGGAAGGACCAATTAATGATAATGAAGACATCTCAAGGTAGCAGTGACCATAATGTGATTGAATTTAACATTGATTTTGACTCGAGAGGAGTGGGCCAAGACTGTTTTTTTTAAAAAATGAAATTAAAGGAATTATGAAGAAAGTACAGCTGGTTAAAATGAATTGGCAAATTAAAGTACAGATACAGTACAGAAAAAAAATACAGGTGGCAGATCAGAAAACTGGGCAGAATATGTTAAAAAAAACAGTGAATGGCCAAAATATTGATAGAGAGAAAAATAGGGTTTGAGAGATACTAACCAGAAACCGAAGAACATAAGAGTTTCTGAAAATATTTAAATAAGGAAAGATTTAACAAAGTTAGAAAATTAGACTAAAGAATTAATAATGGCAAATAAGACAATGTCAGATGCATTAGTAATCACTTTAGAGGATACCGTAACACAGCAGAAACAGCAATAAATCAGGAAATGGAAGGAAAAGAGAAACTCAGGGAAAAGCATAATTACCAGAGAAGTGATACTGAGTAAATTATTGGAGTTGAACGATGACATGTGCCCAGGTCTTGATGGACATCAGCTAGGGTCTGAAACGAAATGGCTAGTAAAATAGTTAATGCATTGGTTTTAATTTTTCAAACCGATTTCAATTTAGGTACGGTCCTTTTCAATTCGAAGATGGTGAATGCAACTTCTGTATTCAAAAGGGGAGGGAGGCAGAAAGCAAGAAATTAGAGGAAATTACAGTGAGGCACTGTCACAAGGTGAAGGTAATTAGGAGGAAGGTTTTGTGAAAAGGAACTTATGTTTGATCAATCTTTTGAAGTTCTTTGAGGAAGTAACATGCCGTCGATAAAAGGGAAACAGTGGACATACTTTCAGAATGTCAGACTTTCAGAAGCCGTTTGATAAGGTGCCATATCAAAGATTCTTCAGGAAAATAAAAGCTCACTGTATAGGGGGTAGCATATTGGCAGAATTGCAAAATTGGGAGAAAGTGAGGACTGCAGATGCTGGAGATGGGAGTTGAAAAGTGTGGCAGTGGAAAAGCACAACGTGTCAGGCAGCATCCGAGGAGTAGGAGAATTGATGTTTCGGGAATCGTCTATTCTGCTGTTCCTCAGATGCTGCCTGAGCTGCTGAGCTTCTCCAGCACCACACGTTTTGACATATATGTAAAGTTGGCTAGCTAATATGACAGAGTAGGTAAAAATTGGTCTTTTTCATATTAGCAAGATGTTACAAATGATGTACAACAGGGATCAGTGCTGGGACTTCAACTGTTTGCAGGTTATATAAATAACTTAGATAAAGGGACAGAACATATTGTTATCAAAGTTGCTGACAGCACAAAGATAGGTAGGAAAATATGTTGAAGAATATATGATGATCTTAAAAGAGGATATGGATAGGTTAAATGAATAGGCAAATATGTGGCAAATGGAGTATATGTGCAGAAACATGAAATTGTCTAGTTGGTAGGAAGAATGAAGATGTACAGGATCTAAGGACTAGTGTGCAAGTACAGAAAGTAATTGGGAAAGCTAGTAGAATGTTTCAAGTTATCGTGAGTGAAATTGAATATCAAAGTTGGGAGGTTATGTTTCTGTTATACATGGCACTGGTGAGACCACAACTAGAGTACTGCGTACAGTATTAGTTGTTTTATTTAAAGAAGGATGTTAATAGTTTGAAGCAGTTTACAGAAGGCTTACCAGACCAATACCTGGATTGGGAGTGAGGGTAGGAGTGGGATGGAGTGAGGGTAGGAATGGGATGGAGTGTTGTCTAATGAGGAAAGATCAGACAAGCTAGCTTGTATCCACTGGAGTTTAGAGGATTGGACGTGATTTGGCTGAAACATATAAAAACCTGAGGGTTCTATAATCTTATTGAATGGAGAGTAGGCTGGAGGAGCTGAATAACATATTTGTGCTCTTAATATATAAAGGAAAAAAATGGAAATTTTGATGGTGTTGGATAAAGAAGAAAGGCTGGAAGCTTATGTGACAATAAATATTTGTGTCGGCCAGTGGGGTTGAATGACTTTTTCCTGATTCTGTGTAATATTGTCTAGAATCAAGGACACCTCAAGAATAACAAACCCTGTAGAATTTATATCCAAATCTTTACTGGGTTAAGAATGAAAAAGATGTAGTTCAGAACAAATATTTGTTGGTGTAAATTCAGTCAGTTGGATTTTTAGCATGGGGCCCTTTCTTAAATAAGAAATTGTCATGCTTTTGTATGAAGGATTAGCTATCAACGTCAAGTACTTAGTAAAGTGCCTTTAAGACCCAGAAATATCTCTAGGGGTTCAAAGAGGCTTAAAGGAGAAATGAATGGCAAGTCAAAGAAAGAATTGGGAGCAATGACCCATATTTCACTCAGAGGTCGATTTTACAGACAATCTTAAAGGTGGAAAAGAGGATAGAACTTAGAAAAATTTTCAGAGGGATCTACTAGTTGAAGGAATGACACTAAAAATTTCTCAATGCCAATTATAGGGTGATGCATTGTTTATTTTGGTCTTAATATAAAAATCTGGAAGGTGCAATGTATACTTGTAAACCATCAGAATTAGATTTCATTTTATAGTGAGAGCAAAGTTCTTTAATGTAATCCAAACTGTGAGACTGAGTTATAGATTTTCTTTCCTGTGTCTGTTATTTATGATGCAGTGTTTCCGAAAGGCCATTAAAGTTAAAAAAAACTAACTGCAGTAGACGTAAATCTAGTTAGGTAATCCAGGGAAATAGCATCCCAGTATGATATAAAATTTAGTAAGCATACTGAAGGTATTACAATTCAGTATACTGTTGACATAACTAAAGGTGGCATAAGGTGCAGAATAAAATTGAGTGGGCAATTTCATTGTTCACCATGAGGATTGGCTCAATAGCACCACCATTGATTGAGCTGTCTGAGGCCTAAAGGATGTAAATCACTCAGCTAGATTTATAGCAGATGGTAAGGAAGTAAGAAAAACCTACGTGATGTTGGCAATCACCAAATTCATTACATTTGCATCTGGCCTAGATATGAATGATTACTGTATAGTGCTCGTGGAGATGAAGTCTATTCTTCACATTGAGAATGCCCTCCATCATGTTGTGTGGCACTACTACCATCCTAAATGGCTATTTTGAACAGATGCAGCAACACAAACCTGGTTATCCATGAGGCAGTGGGCCATTACTAACAGCATTTAAACACAACCCATAATCCCACACTATACTTTAAACTGGGGATCAGCTCCATGAATCAACTAATTAGAGCAAGGAAGTGGAGAATGCTTTCTATCTGGCAAGGTAAAGAGAATCTTATGCCTTGTCAAATTTGCCTTGGCCAGTAGCAACTGCATCTTGAAATTCAGAAGAGCAAGCTTTATCCCAGGGGACTTGAGTACACAGTTGGTCTGACACTTGAGTGTAGCGAGTCGGGTGATGCTGGCAGAGATGCAGTCTTGTGAATGTGATGTTAAATCAAGGCTGTTCCTCTCCCCTCTCACATTGACAAAAAAGATCTCATAGAATTTGAATAAAGGACAAGCAAGTTATGCCTGTTGTTCTAATTAATATTTGTCCATCACAGTACACAAAAAATCTCATTGCTGTTTTTGGGAATTTCTCTGTACAAAATGGCTGCAAAGGTTCCTAGATTGAAACATTTTGAAGTAATTGGAATGTCCTGAGGTCAAGAAAGAACTATATAATTGCATTTCTGTCTTTGCTCGTACTATAGTTGCCTTCAGTTCTTCATGGGCTGTTAGTTGGAACCTGTAATTTGTACATCTGATACCTTTGCTAATAAGTATGTGGCCTGTGGTATTTGTCTAGCCAAATAGTAATAAGATATAATAAGTGTTTACTGGAAAGTAGGAACACGTGGAGGCCATTATAGTGCTTTATGGTGAAGGGATTTTGCGCAGGTCATTTTTTAGTACTTATTGTGAATTTACAATATAATGGTCCTTGTGGCACACAATATTCTTGGATGCATTTTAATGTAATTTATTCTGTCAATGCATGTGCCATTATGCATATTAAGCTAGATAATGATGCAGTACCGGCCAGTCGAACATTATTTTTGTTTCTCATGCACTCAGGTTGAGCAATACTAAGTCAGGATAAAGATGGCTTAGATTCAATGCTGTAGCTCTCTTACCAGGATTCTGACCATCTGTCCAAGTCCCAGCGTGACATTATTGCTGTAATTTTTATCTCTTTGTGCTCAGTCAGATGTTGTTGGATTCATGCCAACTAGACTCATTCACTACCCAAAATGAAAAGCCAACATTTAAAATACATCTCTCTGTGCTGGACTTGACAGTAAGAGTCCAGATATACTCATTATATCTTATAACTTCTGGAAGATAGCTGTTTGTCAGAATGGCCATTCTAATTTTAAATCAAGAAAACAATGGGTTTGATCAATCAGAATTGGGGGAGCAAATTATTTGTGGGCATCTTCATTACATACTCCTGATGTACTAGTAAAAAAGTGCCTGACACATACCTCCGTCAGGTTTTGAAGCTCAGTTTCTATGAGTGGGTACTTCCTGCAGTAACTGATGAGCAGCCAATCATATCAAATATCACAGGCATGGCCAGGAATGATTCTCAAAAGGAACATCTTGAGCATACCAATTGCTTTGCAACTTTCATAACTACACAGGTATGGTGGGCTTAATGGCCAGCAGTCACACGGCACCACATTTATAGTCTAGCAGGTTTATTTGAAATCACAAGCTTTCAGAGCGCTGCCCCTTTGACAGGTGCTTCTATCCCAGTCCAACACCGGCAGCTCCACATCACGGCTTAATGGCCTTGATCAGTGTTTTTGCAAAGTCAAAAAGTGTGGTACTGGAAAAACACAGCGGTCAGGCATCATCCGAGGAGCAGGAGAGTCAATGTTTCAGACTCCTCTGTTCCTCGAATGCTGCTTGACCTGCTGTGCTTTTCCAATGCCACACTTTTTGACTCTGACTCTCCAGCATCTGCAATCCTCATTTCCTCCAATGTTTCTACAATCAGGAACAAAATGTAGGAGCACGTTGTGTATAAGTTGTGGGTTGATGATGAACTGTTCAGTTTTCTAATTACAAGGGTTAATTCTGATGGCTTAATATGACGGTGAGCAGTGTGACAAAGCTGTTTCTATTTGGAGTTTGCACGGTTTCCCAGTGTCTGTGTGTGTCTCCCCCGGGTGTTCCAGTTTTCTCCCACAGTCCGAAATATGCAAGTTAGGTGGATTAGCCATGCTAAATTACCCATAGTGTTCAGGGATGTGTAGGCTGGGTGTGTTAGTCAGGGGAAATGCAGAGATACAGGATAGAGTAGCGGGTTGACTCTAGGTGGGATGCTTTTCAGAGAGTTGATGTGGACTTGTTGAGTGAAATGGTCTGTTTCTATATTGTTTGGATTCAGTGGATTCTATGGATCTGTGTGGAGTACAAATGATATTATGCCAATTTAATGT
This sequence comes from Hemiscyllium ocellatum, assembly GCF_020745735.1. Lineage (NCBI taxonomy): Eukaryota > Metazoa > Chordata > Chondrichthyes > Orectolobiformes > Hemiscylliidae > Hemiscyllium > Hemiscyllium ocellatum. The sequence goes on along the minus strand of NC_083443.1, from coordinate 22,563,594 downwards.
TCATTATATTCTTATTGTCTTTATTTTAAAGAAATTATTTAACATGCTTCCAAACATCAATAAAGCTTTTTAAAAAAATCTTATTTCTTCTAACTTGGTTGGCTCAATTAGCTCCTATGTCTGAGGGTGATCTATGGTTAAAGGTGCCCTCCAAGGTTCAGTGATTTCTTGCTGATAGCTTTACAGTATTCACTGTCATAGATTGACTTCCAGTTCACCAATGCTCAGTTTAAAGAATTCACATCTTGTTTCAACTCTTTCCTTGGCCTTGCCTTTCTCTGATTCTGTGATAACCTCCAAACCTACCATTCTCTGATCTCTGAGCTTCTTCTGTTAAACACTTGTTCATCTCTCACTTTCATTCTTGCAATATTGTCAACCTTGGCTTCAGCTTCCTAGGGATTAAGCTTTAATGCCTTGTCTAACCCTGGTTCTGTCTCTACTTTTCTTTTATTTTTTGAGATACTCTGTAAAACTCTACCATTTTGACTATCTAATATTTCCTTAAATGGCTTGGTTTAAGATTTGTGAAATAATCTATCTTGAGACTTTACCCGTTATGGTGTTTGTCTATATCCTTTCTGTCTGCAAAGAACAGGAACCTGTATATTAATATATGTAGCTTCTGATACATAGGTGTGCCGTGCTGCAAACCTGATTTGCAATCTTAAATTTGTCATCATTATGATTCTTGGAACACTCAGGATTATTTAATGAATGGTTTCAAATTATGGAATCGCATCTAATGTTTGACACTGTTTTGAATTTTTGTAAGCGTGAGATGGTTGGGTACAGTCAGTACCTGGTTTATTTCACACAGGTGATATAATCCACCAATCTTTGGGATCTGTGGCTGACATAACCTGGGCAATTTGTCAACTAGGACATTGAGCAAAGGGGGCTCATTTGACTGTTCCTCTTCAAAAATAAATTTGAGAGAAGGATGAAGTCTATTAACCAGTATATAAAGCAAAATCTTACGTGCTGCTGTGAATTCAGGGGTAGTAAACATAATATTGACATATAGTGTACAAGGGTGGGAAGTTAGGTGTCATTCTATCAAATACGTCTTTATCATGAAACACAGAAAAGACATTTGAGAGAGCTGGGCTGGCAGGGTGCAATGGCAACACCGTTTATTTGGGCGTATGTGGTGTTACTAAAACTGAACTCAGTTGTGAGAGTTGCTGAATTCTTAAGTTCATTGTTTCACACAATAGTGGTGGGTCTGTTCAATGTGATATACAGTATAAAAAAAGTTATTTTCCTTTTACATTGCTATTTGTCAAAAAATGTCCTGATGAGTGCAAGATGAAAAGCTTCCACAAATGGATCTTTTTCTCAGCAGTCCCTCAACTCATTTTTAATTGATGATAGACTTTGTTTCTATTTGTTCATGGGATATGGTCTTTGCTGGCAAAGCTGGCATTGTGATTGTACATCCCTAACTTCTCTTGAGTTTTAATTTGTATTGAACAAGCATTGTGAACTGCTTCAGCCTCTGTGGTTTCCATGGTGTCGTTAGGTATGATCAGGAAGTGCTATCAAAGGAACCTTGGTAAATTTCTGGAGTACATTGTGTGGTTAGCAGTCACTGTTAACACTGTGCTGAAAGTGGTGGAAATAAATGTTCCATGTGTTGGATAGGATGCTAATCATGCAGGTTGTTTTATCTTCAATGATCTGCAAGCTTTCCTCATGTTGTTAAAGCTGCATTCTTCCAAGCAAATGGAAAATATTCTGTCACATTCCTGTCATGTTTTTCATGGTGAAGGATTTTATGTGGCAATAGGAAGTCAGTTACTCATCAGAGCAGAACAAACCTCTCCTCCCAGCAAAAGGAATACTAGACAAGTATTTCTAACCTGGAATGTGTACATCACGAGTTGTTAGTTAAAATTACATTTAATGGCACAAAAAGTTTTCACCAAGGTGAGATACTTATTTCTCATATGAGTAGTATATCTGCTCTGGCTAAATATTTTGCTGTTGCCATGCAATTCATATTAGTTTTGTGTAACTGTTACAAACAGTCTACAGCATTGAAACAGGCCAATGGCTGTCACTGATTGATGCCTGCATGTACTCTCCATGTCACTTTCCTTCAGCTCCTCTTGATCTGACCCCAATAACATATCCTTCTATCCTTTTCTCTCCCATGGGCTTAGCTCGATTGCCCTTAAAAACAACTTGTGCCTCTTATCTTGACTGCTCGTTGTGAAAGTGTATTCTAACCACCCTTTTGTAAACGTGTTTCTTCTGAATTTCTTCTTGGATTTATTAGTCAATATCTAATATATCTTATATCTAATTGGATTTCCACATAACTATTAATGGTTTTCTACCTCTTCCCATCAAGCTATAAGTCTGTATTCCAGCCATGAATCTGAACTACAATTTCAGGTTTTTGAGAAAACTTTGCTTCAGCTGCAGAGTTGTCACTATTCAGCCATTGCATTTGATTACTGATGCAAAATAATACAAATTGAGAGAAACATGACCAGGCATGTATCATAGTTAAAGTGTAATCTATTGCCTTGAAATGTACCCATGGACTACAAAAGTAAAAACAATCACTTGGATTCACTCTGGTAGTTTTTGAGCAGTAGCTTTAGCTGATGGACTACTTTAGATTACAGACGACCCATGAACAAACCGTGGGATTCTCATAATTAGTTGAAAACTGCAAGATTGCCAGTGCCAGAAAAGTAATTCCTAGCAGGCCCAGGCTTGAAACGGCTTCCTGATATTTCAGCACCACGGACAGGTACCATGCTGTGATTTCATCCTGTGGCTGGGAACCTCATTTGAAATAGTTCACTCCAATCCCACCCCTCTCATTAGTTGCCAGACGCTAAAATGATGTGAGGTGTGATTGGGGTGGAAGCAGGGGAGATCAATAATCAGTAGAGACCATGCTAAAATATGAACTGGAAAATTGGTTATTTATGTTAATAAGCAATTCGTCAGCAGATTGCGGAAATTGATCATGAAAACTCTGAAGCAATGTGAGCGCACAAAAAAAAATTGATAGCACCCGTGGAGAGAGAAACTGAGTTAACATTTTGAATCCAGTGACATTTGAAGTTCTGGAAAAAAGTAATTGGACTCAGGACATTAATTCTAATTCTCTCTGTACAGATGCTGCCAGACTTGCTGAGTTTCTTCAGAATATTTTGTTTTGATTTCAGATCTACAGCATCCACAATATTTTGTTTTTATTTGGATGTTCGAGTGGTGCTATCCTGCACATGAGACATGTATCTAAAATCCTTTGGTATGTTTTTAGTGCTTTAAGTAATTATTACAGGTTCCATGACAAGAGTACTTCTGATGCTCTGGCCAACAAATTTGCCGATCAGCTTATTATTGCCTGTTGGATCTATCATTGCATAAAATGGCTGCAGTATTTGCCTGTATAAAATCACTCACTGCACTTTAGTATGATGCATTGAATTTGAAATTCTTTGCAAGATTTCTGACCAAAGCATTAAATCACCATTAATATCTAAGTCTCTGTTCTTTTACCACATACTAGGTCAATCACTCAATCTACCCCTTCACCTGCTGCTAGACCCTCAGTCATTGCTCCCAGTACATTGTAGATATATTTAATCAACCTGTTCAGACATATTATGGCTTACCCCTGAGGCCAGTGGAACTTGAACCCAAGCCTCCTGTCTCAGAGATAGGAACACTGCCACTGTGCCACAGAGTCCGCTATCCCTACAAAAGTACTTGAATAAGACCAACTGCACTTGAGAATTCAGCTCCCCAGGTCCCTCTGTCGAATGCTCCATTCTGAATGATTTTATAAAGCAATAGGCTGTCTACTGGCCTCATTAATCATGACAGTTTATCAAAAAGAAACAATTACCAGAATCTAGTCTGCTGGAAAAGACTGATGATGTTATTGATTTCAAACAGCTAGCACAGGAATGATGGAACAAATGGCCTCCTGTGGCATATGATGAAGTGAATATTTGACTTTTTTTACAGTGCACATTAGCAATATGTGCCCTGTTGGCTTGTAGAATATAGATGATATTACAATCTTCATGTAGCTCAACTCAGTGCCAAAGAGTTCTCTCGCCTCAACAGTTAGCTACAGTTTTTGAGTAAATACATTTTAAAATCAGCATTTAATAACGTCTGTAACAAAGCACAGCAAAATGTAATCTGATGGTATTGTACTTACCCGAGTTGCAATGTTGGTGTCAGCCTCAAACCTTGGACAGAAGTTGCAAACAGTCGGGAGGGAAAATAAAGTTACGTTTACTGATAGAAATGTAGACATACAGATAGTGAATGGGAAATAAGGTAGTAGTGGTGGAGATTAGAAGTTAAATGGACAGCTATGGTGGAAGTGAGATAGGACAGTGATATATTAAATATGCTCCTGGCTCTACTCCAGTTTCTGTGTACTGATGTGCTTAATATTTGTGATCATTCATGATATTATCAGACCACCACCACAGCCCTCCAAATTTACTGCACCTCCTTAGCTACTACTCACTGTGGCACTATTATTCACTAAGATATGGCAAGAGATTTCTGAATGTAACATTCACTCACTGAATTTCAGCCACTTTTTCTCTATAGAGGCTGGTGGAGTTGCCAAATGAAAACATCTATTTCTTGTTATTTCTTTACTGATTTACAATAGCTCAGTAACTTAATCACCTTGTCTCTTCTTTAGAAGCGGGGGTGGGGGTGGTGGTGGTGGTGGGGGGTGATGCAATCGGATCTACAAGGCTGAAATAAACAAACCTTTCAGATTTTCTGACATTCTATCATTGTATGACACCCCAAGAAAATTAGTCACAGCTATTTTGGGTTGTATAGGATCTTCCTTTTGCTTTCAGTAGCATTTTGTTCTCCAGCTTTGCTCATGTCTATGAGTACACAGATTAATGTCACTCTGTCTGTTCCAGTCAGTTTTTCTTTATTGTGACATAAGGTGTGTGATCTATATAGATTTGATTTTTGCATTCAGATTTTTATATTTAAACTTGTGACATATGGATTTCCTGTGTGTCTGAAGGAGTTATAATGGATAACTTGTAAGTATTTCTGTAGCCATGGTGATTTACTTTAAAACTAGTGAAAGAAGGATTTCCTGGAGAGATTGGAGAGATATTTTTGTTTACGTTGGGCAAGATTACACACGAACAAAGTAAATAGTGTAATGCATTAAGCTTTCAGATTCTGAAATTTGTGGGGGACTTACATGAAACACCCGTAGCTTTGGGAAAAACATGCTTCTTTTAGTTTCAATTTAATAGTTTTCAACATAGAGTCAATGATGAAAGGTGCAGAGGTATTTCCAAGCACTTACGTCAAAATTAACAAACTATAAATATATGTAGATTTCCAGAATCTTTGATGGCTTCTAATTATGATTTTAAACAATACGGTTTTTCTTTTATATGAGGGGAGATTAGAAATAGCACATCTCAGCATCATGAATGCAAATGTCTGTCTTGCAGCCCGTCTTTGGATTTGTAGGTATGAATGCTTGCAATAAGTTCTAGTTTGTTAGCTTTTGATCACCTTCATCTTAGATTCAACAATTGGAAAACCAAAATAAATGATGATAAAATATGTTTATAAACCAGTCACCTTCTATCACTAAAGGAGAGAAAGGATGATGCTGGTAAGGTTGTATGTCGCTGGGAATACACATATGTCTTTGTAATTGCAAATCTTGAATGAAGAAATCTTTTTATATTAGTGCGATAACCTCCAAACAGACATTCTCAAGGAAGAGCCAGCACAGCTCTTCTCATGTTCTTAAGACAACCATATTAATTTGATTATCAAGTTAGTCCACACAATTTTCCAATTATTTATATATAAGTTTTTAACTTCTCAATTTAATTGATCTGCAGTATAATCTCTGAGCTATAGCAACATATTAAAGATTATAATCAGTTGTGTGAGGACACGTATATGTCACGAGATGTTTTTCCCATTTAATTTGATTCCATTAGAGATCTCAATTGCTTTGGCCCTGGTCCAAAGATGTACACAGGAATACTGATTGAAGTACAAACCTAACTGGAGTATAACACTTCTTGACAAAATTGTTGCTTGCTTAACAGAGTTTGGCTCTAAAGAAAATTGGCTGCTGCAAAGTACAAACACTCAGCACAAATTTGGCCAGTGCACTGTTTCTCTGTCTTTCTCTTAAAGAAATGCTGAGCGTGCATCAATTCATATTAAAAAGCATTGCAAGTGTCCTGAATAAAATCACCAAGACAATTCCAGCAATGAGAAATGAAAGTTATGAGGAAAGACTTTTCAGAAATTTGTGTCTGCTGGGACATTGAAGGCAAAGACCTGATTTAATAGAGGTTTACAACCCTTCGAGATGTTGCTTGTTTTAAAAGCACTATTTTCTGTAGGCAATGGCAAGGTTGCTGATGAGATGTTTTAGGTTGTGGTAATTGTTGAAGTGCTGGTTATCATGTAGTCAATCCTGGAGGTTAGACAGTTGTGACAGGCTGTCTGAACTTGACAGCCATGATGAAGAGTGTCACTATGAACCAGTCAATTTAATTAAACGTGCAGTGCTTAGTATTCTCCACCTGGGTTCTCCACCAAATGCTGAATGGCATCAACAAGGAATTGGATTTTTAAAGATACTGTGGAAATTTCAGGTTGTATTGATTTTGAATTGAATTAATTGTCACATGTACCGAGGCAGAGTGAAAAGCTTTGTCTTGCGAGCAATACAGGCAGATCACAAGAGTTAAGTAAATAGTAGGTAAACAGCGGTAAAAACAAAAACACAGGTACAGGCAGATGTTTAAGAGTTTGTGAGTCCATTCAGTATTGTAACAACAGCACGGTAGAAATTGTTTCGAAACTGGCTGGTGCGTGTGTTCAGGCTTCAGTACCTTCTCCCCAATGGTAGAGGTTAGAGAAAAACTTTGCCAAGGGGAATAGATCTTTGAGAATGCCGGCGGCTTTTCCTTGACAGCGGGTCTGGTCGATGGATTCTATAGATGGGAGGTTGACCTTTGTGATTGTCCAGGCTGAGTTCACCACTCTCTGCAATTGTCTCTGATCTCGAATGGTATACAGCAAATGCTTAAAAATATCCAACAAGGAAGCTAAAAATGCTAGGGAATAGGGATTTTTATTTCTGCTCTGCAATGATAAGTTTGATTACCTAGTTCGACTTCTTTTTGTTTTGTTACTGTCAAATAAATTCACCTTTCTTACTCTTCATTTGCTTCAAACTGGATTACAGTTTACTTGAGTGCGAGGTGCCATGGCATATTTGATGTAGCAGCCTCGAGTTATGGATACTGATGAAAGAAACTCCAGTTCTTTTCAGGGATTTCTCCCAGTCATACCACTGTTATGTGTTGGAAGCATTTGCAGAATATTAATCTGTTTTGATATGTTTTGGCCACACTTTTCTTTGCCCTAAGTCTGAGGTACGACTCAAAACTGGAGCTTCTAGCTTAGTGGAGTGGATGCTGCATACTGCACCCTAAGATGCCTGGTGCATCATATGGTATTAACTTGTAAGTAAACAAATTATAAACTTGTGGTGCTCATATTATAACTCTAATTCTTCCCATTGAGCACTGAAGCTCGGAACACACTTGTAGCATTGGGAAACTACTTTTAGCATAAAAGTGAATTGTGACTCAATAAAACCAATGTGTTCAATTAATACGAGAACATATGAAATAGGAGTGGGCAAAGATCACACGGCCACTTTGAGCTTGCTCTGTTATTCAGAGTGATTATGGCTGATCTTGAGTTTCAACTCCACTTCCCTGCCCACATCCCATATTCTTTATATCCTTAAGAGATCACAAATATTAAAACCAAGAAATATTAATTAAATAATATTACATTCACAACATCCTGAGGTGGAGACTTCCAAAACTTCATGCCAAAACTGATACCTCACAATTAATTTGATCCAATAACTTATTCTTAGGAGTTGGCTCATGCATGAGCACTATTCTTCTAGTTACTCAGCCACCTGAACTCACGTTTGGAACATTGACTTGCCAAGTTTAACATCAAGAAAAGACTGTATCAGTTTTCAACAATGCTGAATATATTAAGTACAAATTAGATGTTATGGCTCAAAATAGCTCTAAATTGAAACAAAATGGAGTCATCATGTTTATGACATTTCATTCCACTCTGGCTTTGACTCCAGGTTCAGGTTGTGAAGCTGCACTTTGCACTGATACTACAATTCTACTATGAGTGCGCACTTACACGTTCAGAAGCTGTTTGATTTGTGATCATTTTTAAGCATCCATTATTCTTCAAATATTTTGAAAGACTTTTGGAAGTGAAAATTAATAGTAAAGCATCATCCTGTAAAACGTTTCAGCCGCTTTCCTGATAATGCTATGACCCAAAGTTTAGGAAAGGATTATTTTATCTCTGCCTCTTCAGTGCTGTTTGTATTTGTCCTTTCAACTGAACTTCTCTTTCCTTCAGTATGTTACTTCAAGGATGCAAATTAGTAATGGAACTTGTTTTGAATGTGGCTTTCTTTCAGATATAGCTCTGAAAAGATACCAAACTTGGTGACTGGTTAACAGAATGCTTAACTTGCTGTTGATTTCATGTAACAAAATAACTTACGCACTCAGGATGCTGCACAAGCTTATTTTAGGGAAACAAATCAATATTCCTGAAATAAATAGTCAATACATTTTGTAACAAAAAATGTAAGTAGCAAAATTAAAATTTAGCAATGAAAAAAGTGTCATTCATTGATCCTTTAAAAAAAATATTTTAAATATAATTCCTTGAGTAGGGAGGTCAAATGACAGTTTTATTAAATTAGATATTTTACAAGTTTCCCTCTTAAATTTATCCTCAAAAAAGCTGAATCTGTGTAATAGTATGTTCCCGAAACTTGTTTCTTCTCCAAATTATTGACCTCACATTTAATCTCATCGTATGCTCACCTGATTTTTTTATTCTTAAAGAACGTTTAAAATCAAATCATATTTTAATTTCTGCACAAAGAGGAGAGAAATGTGTTTTGTCCCTGATGCTAGTAGTAAAGCTGAGAAACACATGCTGTTGTACTTTTAAAGCCAGGGTTGAGTTCAAGCATTCATGTAAAGTCCTCCTGCCCTCCCCCAGTGATAAGCCTTAAAATTAATTGTTTTGTAATAGTGAATAAGCTTCATATTAAAAATACAAATGGCAAAGTTAAAATTTCGCAGTAACAAATATGTCAAAGGCCGCTCCTTAATATCTGCTTGATCTAAAATGCACTGTACATGAATTTTGAAAAGTTACTCTGATTGTCTTCCTTTTCAGAAAGGAATTTAATTAAGATTCTACAAGTTATCTTGGAATGTAAGTTAATCTTATTCAGGCAGTGTATTTTAAACGGAGAGCCGCTGGTGCCAGAGACTGACCACAAGGCAATAAATTCATCAAGTGGTTCTAAAATCATTACGAATACCTGGAGCAAATTTTACACAATTTATGAACTACCACTTCAAATCCAATCTTGAGCCTTCTTCAGTGAAGAATTAAGTGCTGCCAACAATTTAAACACTCTTATGAACAGCATCTGATTTTCGTTCATTATATCCTGACAGTCTTATCCCAGGCTACCTGGATGAATACAGAGGTACAAGTGGAAGTGGTTTATTTTCCTCTGAGAATTTGTTTTTTCACAGGGGAGGCCAAGGTGAAAGTAAATTAGTGACTCTCAATTAATAGAGTAATGTTTAAGTTCTTTTTAGACTTGCCACTTAGGGCAGTAATGGGCTCATACAAATGTTTTCACATTCACCTAGCCAGGCCGGTCTGAGCTCATAACTACCTTTTTGTGGTTTCTGTTGTACATTTTGTTCATTGAGACAAGATGAAAAATATCACCAGCACTTCACAGCACTCTACATTATTAGATTCCCCAGAGTGTGGAAACAGGCCCTTCAGCCCAACCAGTCCATACCAACCCTCCGAAGAGCAACCCACCCAGACCCATTCCCCCTAACTAATGCACCTAATACTGTGGGCAATTTAACATGACCAATTCGCCTAACCTGCACATCTTTGGACTGTGGGAGGAAACCGCAGCACCCAAGAGGAAACATGCAGACATGGGGAGAATTGTGCAAACTCCACACAAACAGTCGCCCAAGGCTGGAATTGAACCTGGGTCCCTGGCACTGTGAGGCAGCAGTGCTAACCACTGAGCCACCGTGCCGCTACTTGGCAATCTGCTAAACCTTTGTGCACCATTTCACACCTTCTCTTCCAAGTCTGATCTGCTCTGTACCTGCACTCCTCCCTCAACATTTTGTTCTGGTAGCCTGCACTTTGGAATCACTGTTTGGTCTACTATATCTGTCTTAGGCTTTGAAAAGGTTTGTGAATGTATGAGTTTGATCGCCTCCCGTGACTCTTAACTGCTGCTCAGTTTCATGTCTCTGTCCCTCTTTGGGGACAGAGCCTTTGGGTATTCCACATCTTTAAAAATAGTGCAAAAGTGTGTATTGTTTTGGCTATTTATGACCCTAAGCAACCGTTTACTCTTATTAAAAGCTGTCAAGTTCCACTTGTGGGTCTCCATTATTATCTTCCTGCCCTCCTGTTCAGAGTATGATCAGAGTATGGGATGACATAATTGCACCAAAATGCTGAATTTGGCATGTTCTCATTTCACTGTTGTATCTGTAGTTTCCTGCCTCTCTGACTTCTTAAACTGATGATTGAAAGCACATGATTTCATTGTTAAGGTGCAGAAATAGTTCCATATTTCCATGGAGACTAATGGTGCAAGTTGTTAAATGTTACTGTATATAATTTGAAAATGGGCTTGCTGGGATCACACAATGGGTGAGATTGCGCGCAGCCTTGACTAAAATGCTGTTGCGTAACCCACTGAAATTTTAAACTTGGATATTCGCAAATCTTTAACCTGTTTTGCAATAAAACCAACTCCTTAAACAAATTGTCAGTGAGCAATTGGAGAGCTATAAACTTACTGTGTCCATATTGAGGCTATGAAACTTTGCAACCATCAAATTACTCTTTATGAAGTTAAATCAGGTAGCAGATATTTTTAATCAACCTACTCAGATATGTAATACTGGCTCATGGGCGCTACCATTGTGCCACAAGTGGTCTTTAAATAAAATGGTGTATTGCAGAGTAAATAACACTGGAGATAAGTTTCATCATTGCTTAGATAGCTTAAAGATATTTAACTACTGCATTATTGGTGCTGGAGTTTTTAATCCACATAAGTTCACCTGATTTGCAAATTATTTCGAGTGTTATGAATGAAAACTAGTTTTGTTTATGGTGAGAATTCCAGGCATCAAATCCTGTCAAATAACTTTACAAACTGCTGTTATGGACCAGGCCAGACCCCTTCAAAACATTTCCACAAAGTAGCCTGGATCCTAACTTGGCCTCTTAAGCAGGTGTAACACAGATATTCCAGGAGGGATGCAGCTGGTCAAACCACTTGTTTTAAACAAAACAGAATTCATTTACAAGATTACCAAATGGAACACTAACAAAAGAGAACAGAATAAAGAATAACTTAACCGATCTGAAAATCCAACAGACTATCCCAATTTAATGATGCTGTTCACAATACTTGCAACAATCCCCATAAACACCCTTGGCCCAAAAGGTAAAATCAAACACAGGGTCTTACATGAGAGAAATCAGATAGAGGGAGGGTCAGCATGGACCTGCTTCTTTGGATCTAGCAGCTTCACAACTGCCTGAATTGTTTTCAGTGAACAGCCAGACCAAACCAAACCAGAGAAAAGCTGAGCCGGGTGACCTGACCACTTCCCTTTTATTGTACGTGTTACTTTTTAAACTTGAAAGCCTTTTTCCTGAGGCAGTATCTGTTAGCTATAGTCAAACTGACCCTAAAACCCTTCAAACTTAGACTTTTCAGAGTCTGTGTTTTTTACAACCTCTCTGAAAAAAAAGCCAAGGATGACATGACCTTGTTAAAGGAACAATATCATCACACCACAGACAAAATCGTTCCTTTATAAAGGGCAGGGTTCAGTCTCTAGATATCTAATAAGCATTCTTGTTCTTTGCAGTTTTACCTTTGTCTGCATTCCAAGGATATCTTCTGTAACACTTGCCCCTTTGGTTAGAGCTCTTGGATTGGAAAGGATTCTGAGTTTGTTTTTTTTGTGTGAACAGAACAAAGCAGCCTGCTTAATTGGCATCCCATCCCTTGCCTTAATCACTCACTCCCTGCAATATCAATGCACATTGGCACCTGTATATTGCATATACAAGATGCATTACAGTTGTTGACCAAGGATCCTTCAACAGCACTCCCCAAATCCATGACTCCCATCACCTAGAAGGACAAGGGCAGCAGATGCACAAGAATATCCCCACCAGCAAGTTCCCCTCCAAGCCAGGCATTGTCCTGATTGAGACTGCTGCTGGGTTAAAATCCTTGATCTCCCTCCCAAACAGGATTATGATACACTTGGACATGGGCAAGGAATGGTTCAAGGTGAGTCATTTACACCATCTTGAGAATAATTCGGAATAGACAGCAAATGATATGGGTAATTCACCACAAGTTATCTTTACCATAGCTAGTTATTAAGAAGTCACACAGACAATCAAGGATGAAATAATGATTTAAACTTTATTGTAAAAACCAAAATAAGACCCGTCAAGTAAGCAAATTAAGCCTTACGACTCAACTTGTCAAGATTCACTGACAGTGTTTGCCTGTAGAAGTGTCCAGGGTTTGATCCTTATGCAATGTTATTCTCCAAAGTTCTGCAACTGACTTTTTCTATTGGTGTTGGATTCTTACACAATTTTCTCCCTTTCAAGTTTGATGATTCAATAGATTCTTTCATCCAAATTCCTGCAAGTCTGCAGCTTGCCTTCTTATCAGAAGTAGCTTCTTTGTTCCTTGTTGCATTTGACCTTAACTGTCTGCTCAAAGACAGAGTTCTCCCACAACTAACTCCTTAAATTCTTCTGCAAGGCAATCAGTTGTCCTTGTGACAATAAAGCATCCAGTATATCAAGCAGGTGAAAAAGCAGTTTTATTCAAATAGTCCCCATTCCGTTTGCCAGACATGACTAATTGCTTTCAATTCCTCTATAAATTTGTCCTTGTCCTTTAATAGTTTATTCCAAACAGAATTATTGCTGCTTCTTTGTGCGTGTAAGAGTTGATTCATTCAAACCATGGACAGTTATTAAAGTTCGAAGTCTATAATACCCTTAGCCTGGCTAGCATTGCCACATCCTATGATGGAATACATAAAATATTTACTAAAAACAGTATTTGTGTGAAAAAGTATTTTGTATCACACAACAGTTTAACAATTGCTCTGAGCATTGGCTTTCTGCTACAATATGTTTAAAATTTCTGTATATTATGATATCAGCTGATGTTAATACTGAATGCGTGAGGTCCCAGAATGAAAACACTTGACAGATCAAATCTTTAATATTTGCAGTTGACTACCATGATGGTGAGTGACTATAACATAGAGACACGAGGCCACAGTATTCTTTAACATCACAATACATGTTTAGTACTCAAAAGAAGAAAGAAGCTATCTATGTATAAAAGATATTTAGACAGATCTGAACACAAGTAGCAAAGCAAGGTTTCAGCCCCCGTTTTTTAAAATACTATCCTTTTGTTTTCATGGGATATGGACATTGCCACTGTTCAGATTACATGTTAAATAGTTGTTTGATGCAGATGGCCAGCATTTATTGCTCACCTGTACCTCCCTTTGAGAAGAAGCTGGTGGTGAGCTGCCTTTTGGAACTGCTGCTGTCCGTATACTGTAGATGGACCCACATGCTCTTAGGGGGGGATTTCAAGGATTTTGACCCCGTGACAGTGAAGGAATGGTGATATATTTCTATGTCAAGATGATGAGTGGATTGGAGTTGAACCAGGAGGTGGTGGTGTTCCCATGCATCTGCTGCCCTTGCTTTTCCGAGATGGAAGTGGTCATGGGTCTGGAAGATACTTTCTAAGGAGCCTTGGAGAATTTCTGTAGAGAATCTTGTAGATGGTATGCATTGCTGCTACTAACCGTCCATAGTGGGAATGAATGTTTGTGGATGTAGTGCCAATTAGGCAGGCTTTGTCCTGGATGATATTGAACTTATTGAGTGTTGTTGGAGTATCAATCATACGCCTTTTACAGTTTTCAGTTCCAGAGAATCTTCATTCTTACCTCAACATTTTAAAACTTCTACTTAATTGATTACACCAGGTTTCTTTTTCTTGGATTCCAGAGAAATTTAACAATTCCTTTCCAAATTGGCTGACTGAAACTTTTACGATTCTGATGGCCGAAACTTTTTCAGCCTAGCAACTTGTAGATTTTTAACCAAACCGTCTTGGTTTAAAAGCTGTACAAACTGAAACTCTTTGACTAGGGGACTGGTTCCCCTGAACTAAAAGCTTGATTCTGCTGCTGGGAGAAGGTGCTCCCCCTTTATGAATTGACCTCCTGACTCATCTGAACTGACTCAAAAAAGAACAAATCGAATGACTTCCCAGTCTATTGTAAACTCAGCAGTATGAACATTAAAATATATAATATATGAACATACTATCCTTTAACACTACAGAGATTCTGCCAGATGCTTAACTTCAGTCACATGATTTATTGGAATTAATGCTCTGTTACAAATGACTTTCTGACCTCTTTAAAATAAATCATTTCACAGAACTGGCCTAGATCTTTCTACATCTATTTTAAAATATAAGTCCCAAAATATAACTTTTTATATATAAAGTGCACCTTCCAATACAATATTTGACAGCCTTATGATGAATGTTAAATTTAAACTTATGATCTTTTACTGTTGAAACTAAGTCAATTTGTAAAGTATGGTAGTTCTTATTCATAAAGGGAAACACTAGGGCAGTTGGTCTTTTAACTCGATTTTATGGTTATACTGTAATTTGCCAACAATTTGAATGGAAAACCGTGGCATTACCTGGGGATTCTGGGATTGAGGTTAGCTAATAATGATATAAACAATAATCAATGACAATTGGATCCTCATTTTCTTTGAAACAAGTTTCGTGCAGATCTCATCATGCTAACCTGAACATTTAGGGCTTTTTGTTAACCTTTCCTCTGGTTACAAATGTATTTTCTGTTAGAACATGCAAATGCATGCATATGTTTGTACAGAGCCATGTGTTTTATATATCCATATGTGTTTGTGTATGTATCTTGAACTTGAAGCACCATCTGCCTCGCATGTGGCAGAGTCCACAAACTGTACATTGGACTTAAAATCCATCTTAAAGCCGACAAGCAGACTGAAGACAACTGCTTCAATCCTGACAAATGCCTAAGAACTGAATGAGAAGAACTACTTTTTTATTTTTGTATGTTTTTTATATGTATCTATACTTAAATATATCGATATGAGGATATAAAATGAGTGACGGTGTATTATTGCAATCATACCTCCAAATTTAGGTTCAGTTAGAAAAGCACTCAAAATTTATTATGAAGGTTGAATTTTTAAATTGTTCTTTTTGCTGAGAGTTTGCTGTGATTCTTCCTCTTGTCTATGTTGTCACAGTGACTATCCAACTGAGGGTGTGACAGAGATGTATAAGACAATGAGAGACATAGATAAGTGGACAGTAAGGCACCTTTTCCATTTGTGGAGGGGTCAGTATCCAGGGGCATAGATTTAAGAGAAGAGACAGAGGGCTAAGAAATGGATTGAGGGAAGGTTTTTTACCTGTAGGCTAGTGGGAGTCTAGAACTCAATTCCTGAAAGGGTAATTGAGTCAGAAACTCTTGTAATATTTAAGCAGTTCTTAGATGCTCATTTATGTTCCCATAGCCTCCAGAGTAGCTGGACAAGAGCCGGAAAATGGGAATAATGTGGTCAAATCTTTATAGACTGTGTGGATACGATGGGCTAAATGGTCACCTTCTGTGTTGACCATTATTGCTCAGGCTAGATAGGTGGCTAGTTCACCGTTTTCTAATTTGTGAAACAGGGATTAAAAAATTAGTGTAAAAATGAGATAAATAATGGCAAAAACTAAATCTTAATTTGTTGACACAATGAACTATTCTTTCAGTATTGTGGATAGTATTGAAAGAGTGGGAGAAATGGGGACTCCAATCATTGTGAAAAAAGGCTGTGCACCATTTTTCCATCTTTGTAAAGATGAATTAGATGATTCAATGCTTTATGTTTTAATGCCCCAAGCAGCCTTACACTCTGATCTAAATTTAGTGTCTGATTTTGGGCTAATTTAAGTTATGAAAATCCAGCTTGATTTCCTTGGAATTAGACACCTTTTGAGAAAATGGTGCAGGAACTGTGCATCAAAAATGTGTCATTTCTGGTCATGCTGATATTACACATTTGCTCATACAGCAAAAGCATGTACACAGGTTTCACACGCTCCTGGTGTCAACAGCTGAAAGAGAATGGCTGCGAAATAGCTGATTATTTTGTTTTTAATTGTAATTATACTTTCTTTGAACTGTGTGTTAAGTCATAACAGCTGGTATTTCTGCTACTAGCTCTACACGGTGTGCCTATTATAGAGTCATAAAAAATAAACCCTTCATTCCAACCTGTCTATGCTGACCAAGTTTTCAAAACTAAACTAGTCCCATTTGCCTGTGTTTGGCCCATACATCTCCAAACCTTTCCGATTCATGTACCTGCCCAAATGTCTGTACCTGCATCTACCACTTCCTCAGATATTTTGTTTCACACATGAGCCGCCTTATGTGTGAAAATCTTGCTGCTCAGGTCCCTCTTAAATCTTTCTCCTGTCACCCTAGTTATGCCCCCTAGTTTTGAACTCCTCCACTCAAAGGAAAAGACCGTTGCTCTTCACCTTATCTGTGCCCCTCATGATTTTATAAACCTCTAAAAGGTTACCTCTCAACTTCCTATGTTCCGAGGAAAAAGTCTCATTTTTCCTTGGAGTTGAGTGGCTATTAGTCGAAGGGTGTAATGAACCAATAATGCCCAGAGTCCAACCCCTTTATCTGAGGCAACCCATGGTGACTGCTCAGCAAAACAAAATTCTAATGTCAATAAGCATTTGAGGCTTACCATGTTTCTTTAGCCCTGCATTCATATTCACAGTTATATAATCTGCATGCATTTGCATAACTCTGCAAGTTAAATGCATGAATCACACACCCTTCCCACGATTTTCTCCGGAAAATGTCGAGTTCAGCAAATCTCTCCTCATTACACAAAGTTGTGAAACTGGAGTGCTTATAGTCTTCAATTTCGAATATGAAGACCTTTGACAAAAGGGCCGAGGAGATTTACCAGAATGGTACCAGGGCTGAAGAACTTGAATGAAGTAAGGAGATCAGAGAATTTAGGCTTGTTCTGCTTTCAACAGAGGGGATTAAAGGCAGATTTAAAATTCAACGTGAAAGAAGGTTATAGAGTAGCTAGCAAGAAAGTATTTCCGTCGGCAGGAGGATTAGTAATGAGAAGACATGAGATTCAAGTTATTTATTGGAATGCACAGCCTGAAAGCATCTTGGAAGTAGTCTCAAAAGTATAAAAAAGCAAATGTGATGCAGAAAGCTTGATTTGAACTGGCAACTTAGTTCAACCAGTACTCTTATAAACAGGCAAAAGTTATATGCTTCAAGTATTGTGATGTCGGAGTATTTATGCTATAAATAAAGTATAATAGTGATCTGTATACACCCTGCATTACGTTTTTATTAATTATTGTGTGTTTTTACATTGATTTTAGCAGGCGTGTTAATATTTTTGGAAAACTTTTCAAAACTCCACTTAGTCAGGGTTTAATGTGATTATGCATATCTCTAGATTAACCGATTTAACCAGCACACCCTTGTCCTATAGGTGTGATTATTAAAAAGTTTGCTGTAGGTGCTTGCATGCCTATGGGGAAAGAAAGGGAAATGGGATTCTGAAATAAAAGCAAATTGCTGGAGAAACTCAACAGACCTGGCAGCAACTTTGGGAAGAAAGCAGAATTAACATTTTGTGTCTGGTGACTCATTTTCAGAACCTTGTTTTAGTTTAGGGAAGTAGGACCAATCAGCTTTTCCAAGACCCTGCAGAGACACAGTAGCTTCCTTTATATGTTTTTTGGATGTGTGACTTATATCAAAAAACACAACAGCTGCACAGGAACAGAAATAGTATTTGAAAAGCGAAAGCAGATTTGAGTACAGATCCTTCTTTAGAATTGCTCAGTTGAATGGAACGATAATACATCTTGACTTTAGATCCATTTAGTCTGATGGCCATGGACTGTACTATTCAGCCTAACCATTGACCTTGCATTGACTGTTAGTGCCAGTAGGTTATAACATTGACTAGTTAGATGTGTGCTGATTCAAAATTAAGTGAAAAGATATATCTAATAAAGTTTTTTATTGTTACTGAGTAATTGACTTTACATCAAATTTGACAATCTTATCAACTAATCAGCCTAAATGTTCATCCATAATTATATCATTCTGTATAATTCACCTTATACACCTGTGACCTCTACCAGCTAGAAGACAAAGGTAGCCAGTAGATGGGAGCACCACTGCCTACAGAGTCTCTTCTGTGCCATGCAGCATCCTTATTTGGAACCATATCACCATTCCTTCACTGTCACTAGGTCATAATCCTGTAACTCCCTTTCTGACAGCATTGCAGGTGTTCTAACTCAACCTGGACTGCAGGAGTTCAGAAAGGCAGCTGACCACCTCCTCTCAAGGGCTGTTGGGGATGGGAAATACCAACGTCCACATAAATCTTTTGACTGTTATTGAAGTGTAACATTGAATTATGAGCCAAGCAGTTGACAAATGCATTATCATGTGAAGCATAAAGAGAAGAAATGTTACTTAAAGACACACAGCACACCTCAGTCAAACATTGAATTTATCTAGCATCATTGTGTAGATATAGTTAATGTTGATTAGAAGTCAGCAGTAATAAACACAGGAATGTTTCTTGCAAACTGTATTTGTAGTTCACTTTGCTTTTGTTAAATTCTTCACTTAAAACTGTTTTTTTTCTCACGTTTTCAGGTGGTCTTGGTTTTTGCTCTCAGCATTGGTGCACTTGTAATATACTTCATTGATTCTTCAGAGTAAGTACCAGAATACTTTTTAACCTTCCTATTCCAATGGCCTACAGGCAAAATTTCAGTTTATTTCTGTTTGCAGTTTGTGTACACTTCCTTCTGACAGGGTAATTTGTGAAATAACACTGTTGTTAACATGTATTCCTGTTTTCAGCATATAAGTGTTTTTTCTGCTTTCCTATCTTTGTAATTTTTACAAGATTTAAAAGTAAGAATTCTGTAACTTCAGGAACATTTTAATGTGTTCTCCTTACCTTTGTCTTAACAGTTAGTCGATCGTTTCTTAATCCAGGATATGCCTGTTCTATATTGAAAAATAAGAGGAAATAAGGTGTTTTCTCACATAATTTATCATTAAGAAGATAATTTTTATTAATAATATCTAAATGCTTATTTTATTGTCAGCATTGCAAATGGAAGCTTTTTTTGAACATCAGTGTGTTTTTTGATAAATGGAAAATGCAGATTTAGGTAATTGTCAAATGAATCTGAGGGAAGATGATAAATCGTACAGTGAGCTGCTCTGATCTGAAATGCACTGCCTGAATGGGTGGTGGAAGCAGATTCAAGAGTAACTTTCAAAAGGGTCACGTGTTTACCTGAAAAGGAACATTTTGTAAGAGTGGACAGAACGGGCCAAATGGCCTCCATCGGTGCGATAAGGTACTATATCCACAAGCATGGCTGCCAATTACTTGACAAAATGCTGGGAAAAAGTCAGCAAGTCAGGCAGCATCTGTAGCGAGAGATACAGACTTCACGTTTCAGATTGATGATTTTTCATCAGAAGTGAAAAACATTGTAGATTTAATTGTTAAAAAGCAATTCCAGAGCCAGGAAAAAAACATCCAAGAGTTGGGGTTGGGGGTAGTGGGGAGTTCTATTCAAGAGCAGAGTCCAGTGGTACTTAAATGAGTAAAGGGATGATGGTGCAAGGATGAAGAAGGCTATTTGTGGACATCATCATCTTCAGTTCTCTGCCCAAAGATAGATCTGACCGACAACACTGTGACTTCCATAGTGGGTAGGGCAAAGAGTCAGGTCCCAAATCCACCTCAATCTGATTAGGGATCGAACCCTGCAGTCCTGGTATTGATCTGATTCACAGCCACCGTCTGGCTGACTGAGTCAACTGGTTACCAAAGGAGTTGGAATTGCCATGGTAACCTGAATTTTTATGTTCATGCTATGATCAGGAGCAATGATGGTAGAGGCCCCAATTACCTTTCTTCACATGGTTGTTCAGATATTTCTCATGCCTTTGCCACATGCCATTGGCTATATTGGCAGACTATGTGGGTGACAGTTTGTCTGCACCAGCTGCATTATGAATGTACCTTCATTGGCTGTCAGGTGTGACTTGAACCTGGAGCTCTGGTTCAGAGATAGGATACTACCCACTGCAACTCAGGACCTTTTGTAATGGAAAACAAAGAAACAAAAGATTCATCTAGGGAGGATGTAAATGGAAATCACAAGACCATTACCACGACCTTGTTAGCAGAGAAGTATTTTTCACGTAATATGGAGTTAAGAGAAAATTATAAACTTTCTCAATGCATTGTGATGATGCTCAAATTAAACTGCACATCGTACGGTATCATGCAACTGATGACCATAACAGATGCTCAGTGGGCATATGAACATGTTGCTACCGTTAGTTCTAAACTCTTAAAAAATGTTGTTATAAGAAAAGGAACTAATTGTTTAAGTTTAAATTTCAACAGTTTCATACTTTAGAAGAATCCAGCCCATAGCAATGGGCATAAGCAAGGAACCCAAGCCTTTTATTAGCTCTGCCTCATGCAATATCAATTCAGTGAGTTGAGGAATGCAATGGAAGCTTCAGTGTATATCAACATCCCAGCTATTGTACTTGTCATTAATTTTCTTGTGAAAAAGAAAATCTCAATTGCATTAATCCAATAGGTAGCAATAAATACAAATCTGTTTGGAACCCACCAACCCAACTTTAAATGAAATTGGTGGCAGACAACCTGTGGTTAAATGCTGGGATGGAAACCAGTGTGTTTTGGTGAATATTTCCACCATATTGTAGATGAAATGTTTCAGTCCTTTATTGGTCAATTAAACAGAACAGGGTAAAATGAATGTCTACTTTTTAAAGTCTTCCGTGTGACCATTTAGGAAACACAACATACACTGGGTTTATCATACCTCAACTGAGGTGGTCTTCAGATTGATCGTGTTATCAATGACATTGGTTAGCAATGGTTGGAAGAGGAGAGTGCACAAATGTCATTTGTGCTATTCATTTGACTTTTTGTTTACTTGCAACACAAAACCCTGACATCATTCATCCCAGCCTGCTGAAGGGAAGACAACGCATCTGAAATACTTTTCTCATTGGCTGCTTTGCACAGCTTTGGTGGTGGCAGCAAGTATCTGGTGCTTACTGGCTGGAAAGCTAGAAATTACAAGTTTTTTTTTACCTTGAGAAAAGCTACATACTAACATTTTACTAATGGAATCTGCCATCAAAATAACTTGATCTAATACTAGCTCTTTCTCCCATTCATTTTCTCTTTAAATATCAAATTATTAGTTCATCAAGGTAAGATGTGCATGCTCTTGTTTTACCCTCTTAATTGTATTAGATATGTTTGCATTGCTGAGGAATGTAGACATGTTAGAGACGTAGTGTTAAGTAGAACTGCTGTTCAACTACAGAAGCATGCAGTCCCTCACCCACTTATTTTCAGACAGTCCTACTGAACTTATTAGAATCGATTTTCTCTTCAGTTAGTCCTTTCTTTTGTACAACTATGTTAGTGTAGCGATTTGCTGATTTGGGAATGCTTTTCGTAGATAGCAATTAGCAATGCATGAACTAGAAATGGCCACCATTACCCATACTTGTTTTAATAGAACAGTTGAATCTTTCAAAAACACAATATTACAATGTTTTTGACATAACTTCAGCAGTTTTGGTATGATGTTCCTGTACTGGTTTATTTTGTCGAGTAAATGATAACAGGAAATGCAAATATTGGGTTTCATAGTTGCCTTCATTTTAAAAGAAAATCTCTTCTGGCAAATAATTGTGACAAGAGGTCCCACTTCAGCTATTTACTTAGAGATTTTTCTTAACTTTGTCAGTAGTGAGGTGATGTTTAACTGTTTGAGATGCTGAAGCAAACATTAGTCCATTCTGGTGTGCAATGTTTTTGTTGCACTAATCTTGATTCATCAATCGTTTGATCAATATGGGGGTTAGAAAAGCAAAACTTTTACAACTTACTGATGAGAAGTAATGAAACTCCAGTGAGTTTCAGCACGGATGTCCTTTTTCAGGAATTAACAATGTTTACTTTTAAAATGCTGTTGCAGTTGAGAAAGAATGTTTACCAGAGAGGCAATTGATGCAAGAAGATAATTCTGCAATATTCTAAATATTGCTAAAATATATAGCTTAACATTCCAAAATGTTAGCTTTCTATGGCTTTTATTCAGTTACAGTGCCCTGATAAAATGAGCTGCTGATGAATTGTCCCCTTTAGTAAACTGATTAATCCCAAGGTAAAAAGATGGTAATCATAGCTTTCAGAATGTACAATAACATGTATAGACCAACACTACAGTCAGTTAAGGGTAACCTGGTGCACATGACCTGTTTCTTTCTCTGATCTAATGAATACAGAAATGAAGATTTTACTATTTTATTGCGATGTTTTGAAAACAGTGTGATTACTGAACTCTGACAGTGTGGTTATCACCTTGGAATAGTCAAAATAACGCTGTCACCCACCTTAAAAATAAAAGAAACTCACCACCTCCAACATGTCACCTCTGAGACCTGACTTTACAAAACTGTGCTCACATGGTCTGTTGCCAATCAGTCATGGGAACATGCAGAATAGGAACAGGACTAGGCCATTAAGCCTTGGAACTTGCTCTGCTATTCAGTGTGATCACAGCTGATCATCCACTCTTTCCCCTGTTCCCACTTTGCCCCATAGTCTTTGATCCCTTCAGCCCTAAAGGTTATATATAACCATTTCTTGGAAAAATGTTGAAAGTGCATTTCCAAGAATATTTTCTTCTCATTTTCCAAGGATGTCCCTGTTTCTCTCGTTGCTGCTAAAATGTTTCCTTTTAGATTCATTTTCCAATGAAGTGAAGTAAATTTCCATTCTAGGTTGAATTAGAGGTAGAAACCCCAGGAGAACCATGGCTTTAAAAGACATTACTGGTTTAAATAGTTAACAGGCTGGGAAGGAAAAAGAATGGAAGTAAACCCTTGAGTGTATGACTCTAGACTGACTATAGGAGAATTAAAGGGACAGTGAGTTGTGGAATGGGAAATCTTTCGCATGTTAAATGGGAAAAGTTCATTGCAACACGGTTTGAGTAAAGATGCAAGGAAGTCTTACTGCAGATGTACAGGGCTTTCGTCAGAAGATATTTGGAGTATTATGTTCAGTTTTGGTCTCCTTACCTAAGAAAAGATATATTTGCAATAGAAGGAATAAAATGCAAGTTCACCAGGCAGATTCCTAAAATGGCATTTTGTCCTATGAGGAATGATTGGGTCACAATTGTTCTTGAATCATTGGAATTTAGCAGAATGAAATTTGCCCAGTTCTGCAGTAAGGTAATGTTCAGGTAATTTTTTAGGCCAATATTATTTCTGAAGCACCTCAAGGAAGATTAGTTCCAAAGTGTCCTAAAGGAATTGTTTTGAAATAAAAAGAGAATGCTAGATATAGTCAGCAAGCCAGGCAGTATCTTTCAAAGCAGAAACACAGTTAACATTTCAGATTGATGATCTTTCATAGGATCTCAGCCTAGCAGAAGGCCCCTGCAGAATTAAAGCATCAGTAAGCTAGCCCATTGTTATGGACCAAACCAGACCCCCTCCCCACCCCCACCCCTCAAAATATATTCAGAATATAGTCCAGACCCTAACTTTTCTTACTTTAAAGATAAGTGTAAGGTGTTGCATTCAAGATGTAATTCAATTAGTCAAACTACTTGGCATAAAGCAAAACACATTTTATTTTTACATGGCAGTTAAAATAAAAATAAAAACAAAGAAAGAATTGGCTTAACTGTAACTCTATTGAAATGCTTAACAAAATAACAGCTGTATTAACTACTGATTAACTATAAGAATATAGTGACATCCCATAAACACACCCTTAGCAAAAACAAATTCAGTAAAATAGATTGTCTCGCTGGAAATTATCCAGTCCAGGAGGAGAAACAACTTGAGAAAACTGTGTGTGTGTGTGGTGTGTGTGTGTGTGTGTGTGTGTGTGTGTGTGTGTGTGTGTGAGAGAGAGAGAGTGAGAGTTCATGTGTGTGTGAGAGAGAGAGAGACAGAGAGAGGGGCGTGGGGGAGAAATGTATTGCAGCTTCTAAACCAAGCTTCAAGACCCTAGCAGCAATTGCTATTGAGAAACTAAAACTAACATTCCTGGCTCTGAGGGTGCTTGACCCCACCCATTCAGGTTGCATCTATTGTTCCAACTTTAAAAAAAACTCCCAATACCTCACAGGATGTTTGTTGTATTGGGATTCAAATAGATAGTTCCGTACCTCTGTCTTAAAACCTCTCTTCAAATAAAACCCTGGAAAAAATACATCTCTTCAAGCCGTAGTATTGTCACACCATTCACTGTGAAGTTATTAACCCTCTCCTTGCCTTCTTTTGAACTGTTAGCATCAGACAAAACAAATGGAAATCGATCCCCAATTCACTTAAATCAAGGAGAAAGTTCAAGGATGAAGTATCATTCGGCCAAATTAGAAATGGTGAGATAGCTACTCTTGGTTGGTCACAATATGGTTTAAGTTTATTTTATCATGAGGCTATGCTGCCCCCCGCCTACGCCCCCCTGACTTAAATTGTCAACTGTGAGCAGTAAGGAGCCAATCACAAGTTTTTCTTGAGTGAAGGAAGGAACAAATTTATTGACTGCTAAACCAAAGAAAAAAATTAGAATTACTTGACTGGAGCATTTGACTCTTGTGTAGTCACTTGGATTATCTCTCATACATGCACAAATTTATGTACAAAATTAAAAGAAGATGGTGGAAGGTAAAATGATATCCAGTTTAGAGTCCTTTGGTTGTTCTTGAGATGTAAAGTTCAAACTGGAGAATATGGTTTGTTGCATTCTTTGTTGTAGTCAACAGTTGTGAATCTTAGTTGTTTTAAATGTCTTGTCTCCTTGATGTTATTCTTGGGACTCGTTTCCGTGGAAACTGGTTAGGTTTCTTGGAGAGAGAAGTGGATGTAGCAAGCTTCCTTTCTGTAATCTCTCAAAAGCTCTCCACACCTCCCTTCAAATAATTTTGCTGTGTGTATTTCTCTTGGGTCTATCTGTGACAGTCATGGTCTCAATATCCAGTGCTTTACTAAGAACTGGTAGGTTTTTATTTGTGAGGATTATAAACAGTCTCCCTTTTCATATTCCTGAGGGCGATTTCATTTTCATCTTCACCTTGAGGCAACTTTGCTTTTTTAAAGTGATTTGACTTGTCTTAGACCAATTTACATAGTTCTAATTGGAAGTTTTTTTTTAATTATACGTCTAGAAATACAGGGGTATAGTGTGTGACAACTTGCCAGAATAAGCGTGGAGTTAAATTATCACTTCTGCAGAAGTGAAAACATGATAGAAGATCAGTTCAAGCTCAGGAATATTCCAATAGAACATTTTAAAATAAAAGTTAAGGTACTTCTTGCATAATCTAAATTTAGACTGAAGATTGGAGGAAACAGCGAAAAAGACTAATAATAAAGCTTGTTATTTCATAAGTTAGCGAACTGATTTTTTTTTGCTTTTAGAAGTGATAATTCACAGAAGTGTTCTGTATTCTCTAGTGAATAAATAGGGACTATTGGGGAAATATTCCTGAGGCTGCAGATGATATATTCAGGGGGAGTTCTTCTAGAGTTAAAGATTGAAATGTCCAGTTTATTCCAGGATCCTTTACAGCTAGGCTGCATTTGACCAAATCTTCCAGGCTTCGGATTTTATTGAAAACTAATATATACTGAAAATACACTTCTTGATCCTGTGGAAGTTTGACATATAGACCCATCTGCAAATTGTGTAGCAGGTTTAAATTTCCAGTGGGCAAATCCCCATTTTTCTTTGGGAGCTTTTATTACTGTCCCAACTCTTAAACTAGAAAATGTTAGACAGATTAAAACCCAAGACCTGGCTAACTCAAAACGGTTCATTCCCAGTCACCTCCCTTAATCACCTGACTATCCCTGACACCAACCAACTTCCACTTGACAATACCACAACCCAATGTGTGTCCACCTTGACTAAATCTCCCCCACCTGGGTCACCCGTTCACACACCGACTCACCCACCCAGTCACCCATTCACTCATCCATTCACTGACATTCATTAAACATTATACAACAGCTCATGCCATACAAAGGGGGCATGTCTTGTTTGCCCCAACTTTACTCTGACCGTTGCACGTTTCTTTGATATTGAGGACCAGAAGATTCCAAAGGAGCTTCAGTTGTACTGGGTCGGGATAATCTTGCAGCAGTGCTACCATTTGGAAGATTCAGATAGAGACAAAAAAAACTGCAGCTGCTGGAAGATTCAGACCATTATCTTCTTTAATGCATCTATTCTTATGCAGCGTGCCTGTTGATCAATGCACACTTCTTCATTAAGACAATATCTCTCTCATAGCATTTCTGCCTGAAAATGTGTCATGACTAAAGTTTATTCCCTCAAATGGGAAAATCATTAATTGTATAAATAGTGCTATGAAAGAATTCCATTTTAATATGCACTTGGAAAGGTTTATTATGCTTAACATTAGTAAATCTATGTTAGTTTGTCAATTAATCGTCTGTCAATTTAGCAAAGAACCTTTGAATAGTAGATATGTAAGATATTTGTATAGTGCCATGCGGGGTCAATTCAGGAGCTAAAATAAAGCGCATATAACTACTCTGGGACTTCAAGGCTTTGCAAATTGAACTACTTTATGATGGAGTTTTCAAATCTCGTGGTTCAGTGGAATTAATTACAACCTCAAGACTACTGTCAACCTCCTCTATTTCTCTCCTGGTTAGAGGATACTGGGCTGATCACAGCAGATTGTATGTAATCTGCAGAAGAAACCTTCCAGTGTTTAGTCACAATTGTAATCTATTGAGTATCACTTGCAGTCATAAACAATCCTACTGACAAAGGTTACTTCACAATTTGGAAGTGGATTTTTTCCATCCCGCAAGCAATTAGTTTTATGAGTCATTTAAAGTGTTTTGGGGGTGGGGATGGGGGGGGGAGGGGGGGTTGTGCTGTCATATAACCAATTATACTTATGAGTCATTCGAAAGGTCACATTTAATAGAAGTCTAGAATGTAAACAGCTAAAATATTCCCTAACGAAAGTAAAAGACTGAACAATTTTAACAAAAGTTATTCCTTACACATTCATTAAGAACAACTGATGATGTATTATTTGGTAATAATAATTGAACAATAATTTTGAAGCACAAGGAATTTAGTTGTATAGAGCAGTGATTTCAGATCCAGCGTTGGGCACTGGACGTTTCATGTTTGGGTACTTTTTGCTGATCAAAAAATACAGTATCCAGGTATTTCAAAGTAAGGATGGGTGAAATTTGCTGTAGATTAGTAGCACAATTCCTGCTCACCCTTCTTGCTGTGTAGGTAGCAACTTTCCACGTTTTGAAAATTCTCTAAAACAATGAGCTAAATGCCAAGGTGTGGATAAACTACTCCATCATAACTAGAATCACAGTATATGTGAGTAACTAGTATGGTAAATTCAATGTTCCTGCTGCATTTATGACTTCTAGAACTTTACAACTGGATGCTTTAATTTCTTCTTCATAGGGAGTACTGCTCTAACAGTATGTGAGCAATCTGCATATTTTCCTTGACATGTAACATCACATAGAACATAGAACAATACAGCACAGAACAAGCCCTTCAGCCCACGATGTTGTGCCGAACATTTGTCCTAGTTTAAGCACCTATCCATGTGCCTATCCAATTGCCGATTAAAGGTCACCAATGATTTTGACTCTGCCACTCCCACAGCAGCGCATTCCATGCCCCCACCACTCTCTGGGTAAAGAACCTACCCCTGACATCTTCCCTATACCTTTCACCCTTCAACTTAAATTTATGTCCCCTTGTTACACTCTGTTGTACCTGGGGAAAAAATCTCTGACTGTCTACTCTATCTATTCCCCTGATCATCTTATAAACCTCTATCAAATCACCCCTCATCCTTTGCCGTTCCAATTAGAAAAGGCCTAGCACTCTCAACCTATCCTTGTACGATCTATTCTCCATTCCAGGCAACATCCTGGTAAATCTCCTCTGCACCCTCTCCAAAGCTTCCACATCTTTCCTAAGATGAGGTGACCAGAACTGCACACAGTACTCCAAATGTGGCTTTATCAAGGTCCTCTACAGCTGCAACATCACCTCATGACTCTCGAATTCAATCCCTCTGCTAATGAACACTAATACACCATAGGCCTTCTTACAAGCTCTATCCACCTGAGTGGCAACTTTCAAAGAGCTATGAACATAGACCCCAAGATCCCTCTGCTCCTCCACTTTACTAAGAACCCTATCATTAACCCTGTATTCCACATTCTTATTTGTCCTTCCAACATAGACAACCTCGCACTTGACAGGGTTGAACTCCATCTGCCACTCCTCAGCCCAGCTCTGCATCATATCTAAGTCCTTTTGCAGCCGACAACAGCCCTCCTCACTATCCACAACTCCACCAATCTTCGTATCGTCTGCAAATTTACAGACCCACCCTTTGACTCCCTCTTCCAAGTCATTAATAAAAATTACAAAAAGCAGAGGACCCAGAACTGATCCCTGTGGAACTCTACTTGTAACTGGGCTCCAGGCTGAATATTTACCATCTACCACCACTCTCTGACTTCGACTGGTTAGCCAGTTCTCTATCCAACTGGCCAAATTTCCCACTATCCCATGCCTCCTGATTTTCCACATAAGCCTACCATGGGGAACCTTATCAAATGCCTTACTAAAATCCATGTACACTACATCCACTGGTCTACCCTCATCCACATGCTTGGTCACCTCCTCAAAGAATTCAATAAGACTTGTAAGGCAAGACTTACCCCTCACAAATCCGTGCTGCCTGTCCCTAATCAAGCAGTGTCTTTCCAGATACTCATAAAACCTATCCCTCAGTACCCTTTCCATTACTTTGCCTACCACCGAAGTAAGACTAACTGGCCTGTAATTCCCAGGGTTATCCCTATTCCCTATTTTGAACAGGGGCACAACATTCGCCACTCTCCAGTTCCCTGGTACCACCCCCCGTTGACAGTGAAGACGAAAAGATCATTGCCAATGGCTCTGCGATTTCCTCTCTTGCTTCCCACATAATCCTAGGATATATCCCGTCAGGCCTGGGGGACTTGTCTATCCTCAAGTTTTTCAAAATGCCCAACACATCTTCCTTCCTAACAAGTATCTCCTCTAGCTTACCAGTCTGCTTCATACTCTCCTCTTCAACAATATGGTCCCTCTCATTTGTAAATACTGAAGAAAAGTACTCATTCAAGATCTCTTCTATCTCTTCCGACTCAATACACAGTCTCCCACTACTGTCCTTGATTGGACCTATCCTCGTTCTCGTCATTCTCATGTTTCTCACATACGCATAAAAGGCCTTGGGGTTATCCTTGATCCTACCCGCCAAAGATTTTTCATGCCCTCTCTTAGCTCTCCTATTCCCTTTCTTCAGCTCCCTCCTGGCTATCCTGTATCCCTCCAATGCTCTGTCTGAACCTTGTTTCCTCAACCTTATGTAAGCCTCCTTCTTCCTCTTTACTAGACATTCAACCTCCCTCGTCAACCAAGGTTCCCTCACACAACCGTCTCTTTCCTGCCTGACATGTACATACGTATCAAGGACACTTCGTGTCTGTTCCTTTAAAAAGTTCCACATCTCAACGACATTCTTCCCTGACAGCCTATGCTCCCAATTTATGCTCCTCAGATCTTGTCTTGCAGCATCGTATTCACCCTTCCCCCAATTGTAAAACCTGCCCTGTTACACGCACCTATCTCTTTCCATAACCAAGGTGAAAAATCACAGAATTGTGGTCACCAACACCAAAATGCTCACCCACTAACAAGCCGATCACTTGTCCCGGTTCGTTATCAAGTACCAAATCCAATATGGCCTCCCCTCTGGTCAGACAATCTACATACTGAGTTAGAAAAGCTTCCTGGACACACTGCACAAACACCGCCCCGTCCAATCTACTTGATCTAATATTTGGGAAGTTGAAATCACCCATGACTACTACCCTGTGGCTTCTGCACCTTTCCAAAATCTGTTTCCCAATCTGCTTCTCCACATCTCTGCTGCTATTGTGGGGCCTATAGTAAACACCCAACAAGGTGACTTCTCCTTTACTATTTCTGACTTCAGCCCATACTACCTCCAAAGGCAGATCCCCCTCGAACTGCCTTTCTACAGCCATTATACCATTTCTAATTAACAATGCCACACCCACTCCTTTTTTACCACCCTCCTTAATCCTACTGAAACATCTGTAACCAGGAACCTCCAACAACCATTCCTGTCCCTCTTCTATCCCCGTTTCCGTGATGGCCACAACATCGTAGTCCCAAGTATCGATCTACGCCTTAAGTTCAACCACCTTATTTCTGATACTCCTTGTGTTGAAGTTTACACACTTGAACCCATCTCTGTGTCCGCAAGTATTCCCTGTCTGTGCTACCTTCTCCACAGCCTCCCTACATTCTTGGACATCCTGAAAAACAGCTAACCTACTTGCTGGACTACAAGTCCGGATGCCATCCCCCTGTCAAATTAGTTTAAACCTTCCCTCGAAGAGTGCTAGCAAACCTACCTCCCAGGATATTGGTGCCCTCCTGGTTCAGGTGCAACCCATCCTGCTTGTACAGGTCCCACCTTCCCTAGAATGCAGTCCAATTGTCCAAATACCTGAAGCCCTCCCTCCTACACCATCCTTGCAGCCATGCGTTCAACTGCAATCTCTCCTTATTCCTTGCCTCACTGCCACGTGGCACCGGCAACAATCCAGAGATGATCACTCTGTCCGTCCTAGCTTTTAGCTTCCAGCCTAACTCCCTGAGCTCTTGAATGACCTCCCCACCCCTCGTCCTGCCTATGTCGTTGGTGCCAATGTGCACCACGACTTTTGGCTCCACACCCTCCCCCTTTAGGACTCTGAAGACACAGTCCGAGACGTCTCAGACCCTGGCACCCAGGAGGCAACAAACCAACCGAGAGTCTCGCCCATGTCCACAGAACCGCCTGTCTGTCCCTCTAACTATAGAGTCTCCTATAACTAGCGCTCTCCTCCTCTCCCCTTTTCCCTTCTGAGCCTCAGAGCCGGACCTTGTGCCAGAGACCCAGTCACTGCAGCTTACCCCTGGTACGCTGTCCCCCCCCAAAAGTATCCCAAGCGGTATACTTATTATTGAGGGGAACGACCACAGGGGATCTCTGCACTGCCTGCTCCCTCCCCTTCCCACCTCTAACTGTTACCCAGCTACCTCTGTTCTCTGGCGTAACTATGTCCCTGTAGCTTCTATCTATCACCCTCTCAGCCTCTCGAATAATCCACAGTTCATCCAGCTCCAGTTCCCTAACGCGGTCTGTGAGGAGCTGGAGCTGGCTGCACTTCCTGCAGGTGAAGTCGGCAGGAGCATCGGTGGTCACCCCTACCTCAAACATCCTGCAGGAGGAACATTCCACTTCCTGCGCTGCCATAACTCCACACTTAGTCTCCAAAACAAGAACACTAAGTAGCTTACCTGTTCAGCCGACTGAGTCCTTTTTTTTAGGTTAGAGGAGGAGGGAGGGTGGGTTCCTTCTCCACTCAAAAAAATTTTACAAATCTCTGATTACACAGATATCACCACATCTAGGTGATATCTCTGTAATCAGAAAAACATTTAGAGGAGAGTTATGGCTTGAGAAAAATACTTTGATGTGGCTTCTGGTCAACTGCACTGTCGTGTTGTCTTTTCTAGGTAAATACTGATATCAATATTTGGCATCAAAGACAATGGCCGGGCATTTTTATTTATCTGACCGTGGTTTTGTTTCATTTACATTAATGTCTTGGATGGAAATGCAGCCAGGTTTCCTTTCTGCATTAAGATTGCTTCAAATCCCGTCTTGTGTGCTGTGCTGCTGGGTGACTTGATCATTTTCATCTTAGAATTTCAGCACTGGCATTGCTGTCACTAGTTGCTAGACACTTGTGTATGCTGCTTCTTGCTCTGCACCTCAATACTACTGCATATTTTTGGCAGAGAGTTGCTGTACTGGCTCACGCTCTGATGACAAATTGGACAAGAATTTAGCAAAATAGTGAATGAATCCATCAAATCATGTTTTGCAGTCAGTAGTTAACCTATGAGCTTAACTTCAGGCATCTTTAGTTGCAACTTTTTCTTGTTTAGCTTCACGTTCATTTGGTGAATTATATTTAGCAATCACATTAGATTTTGAATATGGTCAGCAATGGTGTGTCCCTACAAACCTAAAGAAGCAGGTCATCCACTATTGATTCCACTGTGGGAAGATCATTACCTATCCCATCTTGTCTGCACTGATACTCTTCTATGGCCATGGAAATACCAAAATTGAGTGGGAAAGCTGCTATATTCGTCTAGCTTCATACCAATAGCTATTGTTCATGTCAAGGATCGGTTCTGATTTTTGCCTTTGCAGGATGTGGCAAAATTCCTTTAATTGTTGCTGCTTCTTCCAGGTTGGCCTTGACACCTGGAACTTTCTGGCCACGTGCTGATTAATTTCTCACACTCATCCATTTTGAAATGATATTCTTCAGGAAGACATAATAAACATAATTATTTTACTCTGCAGGGTCAGTTCCATGGATCGTGGTTTAGTGTGCTGCAACACGTTACAAATTTCTTTGACTTGCTACAGCTGAAATGAGTAACTGTTGCTTGCCACTTGTGATCTGCATCTCCGGTTCATTCTCTTTATATTTGGAATGGGCTATCTGTGTAATTTGTCCTCTCGACTCAAGGATAGCACATCTATTTTGCTCACAAGGGCTTCATTTATGGACCATCATGTTGAGCTGCTTAGTACAGGTCTATGAGGATCAGAAAGCTCCATGATGCACTGTTGTCCATCTGACATTTTGTTGTCTTATTGTTTGCCTTTTGCAGTCATCATTGAAACAGACACAAACCATTTATCATTTATTGGCCCAATCTCTTGGTGATGTCAAGTGATTCTACAGAAACTTCAGCTGGTATCTTCAGGGGCCATCTGTATTTGTTTATTGTGCTTCCTCCTAGCCAAGCACTTGTGTGTAAGATTATTTGCCTTCTTGCTGTGAGAGCACACTGAACATGCCTTGTTTTCTGTTGGGCGTTTCCCTCCACAATATTTGCATCCTGCTCCTTTTCCTGATATTTCAACCCTTTTGACTTGCAGTACCTGTCACCATATTGCAAGGCTTGGACTGTTCTGCGCTGCAGGTGCTCTAGCTGCTGCCTTACAGTGTCATTACTATTGTATATGTTGAACACTTACTTAAAAGCAGGTTTTTTCTCTCTCAGTAGATGCACTGTCACTGTGGGATCTTTTATGCCTAATACAATTCTATCAGCTTATATTATTACACGTTTGTGCGATTCTGGGAGCTGTGGAAATGCCGTGAAATGATGACACCTGACCCATCAGCCTCTGATGCACCGTCGGTCACCAGATGTCAGATCGGCCTTTTTAGGGATGAACCCATTGAAAACAACTGACTTGGATGGAGACCCCAGCCATACACAGATCCTGCACAGGCCAGTTGGTGGAAGTATTCACAGACATCTTCAAACTCTCTTTACTACGATCTGAAGTCCCCACCTGCTTCAAAAATACTGGCAGTGCCAAAGAAAAATCATGCAGCGTGCCTCAGTGACTATCACCCAGTGGCGCTGACATCAGTAATTATGAAGAGCTTCAAGAGATTGGTCATGGCTGACATCAACTCTGGCCTCCCAGATTACCTTGATCCCCTGCAATTTGCCTACCAGCCCTACTCATCCCTGGAACATCTGGACAACCAGGATACTTACATCAGACCCTTATCTATTGACCACAGTTCTGTTTTCAACACAATAATTCCAAATAAACTCATCTCCAAACTCTGGGACCGAGATCTCTGTTCCCCGCTATGTAACTGGATTTTCAACTTCCTGACCAACAGACCGCAGTCAGTAAGAATAGGTGACAATACCTCCTTCATGGTAATCTTCAACACTGGTGCCCTGCAAGTCTGTGTAATCAGACCCCTACAAAATCCTTATAAACAAATGACTACAGCCAAATTCTGCACTAACTTCATTTACAAGTTTGCTGATGGCACCACCAATGTAGGTCAGATCTCAAAAACTAAGAAGGCAGAGTACAGGAGGGAAATAGATTGCTTAATGGTATGGTGTAAAGACAACAATCTCTCCATCAACATTCGCAAAATTAAGGAGCTGGTCATTGACTTCAGGAATTGGAGTGAAAGGCAAGCCCCTGTCTGTAACAATGGTGTTGAAGTGGAGACAGTTGAGAGTGTCAAGTTTCTGAGAGTGATGATCACCAACCATCTGTCCTCGTCCACCCACGTTGACAGTACGGTTGAGAAAGCACAGCAACGCCTCTACTCCCTCAGGAGGCTAAGAAAATTGTTCGTGAAGACTCTGACACATTTTTATAGATGCACTAGAGAAAGCATCCTATTTGATGCATTGCAGCATGGTATGGCAATTGCTCTTCCCAAAACTGAAAGAAACTTCAGAGAGTTGTGAACACAGCTTGGTCCATCGCACAAATCAGCCTCTCATCCATTGACTCCATCAATACTTCCCACTGTCTCGGGAAAGCAACCAGCATAATCAAAGACCCCTCCCAGCTCGCTTGTGCTCTCTTCCAGCCTCTTCTGTCAGATAGAAAATACAGAAGTTTGTATGCACATACAAACAGATTCAAGATCCGTTTCTTCCCACTGTTATCAGATCTTTGAATTGACCTCTTTAATGTTGTTCTCTCACTCCTTCTCAGCAGCTGTAACATTGTATCCTGCACTCTGTTCTGTTATTGTGATGCACTTGTGCAGTACCCTCTGCCTGTACAGCATGTAAGACAACACTTTTCACTGACTTCCATGCAAGTGACAGTAATAAATCAAAATCAAAATGCAGTCACTTACAGATCAATAGATTCTTCCTTACCTTGGATCCTAATAGTGAACGTGTACTATTCATCAGTTGTATTCACTTGGGCTTTAGCACAACACCTTCAAGGCATTTGCATTTCTGTTGTCTATTTTTTTGTTGTGCTGTAAGATTTAGGATAGAACATACTTTATGACAGTGTCTCCCAACAATGATAAAAATGTAGGTATTTGTAGCTGCTGTAGTTTGCTAATTAAACCTGTCATAATTTTGAGATTTTTGCCACTGTCGATAGGAAAAAAACCCACCAGTTCTGCTTCATGTCACTTTTCACTTTGACCGACACTGGAAGAGGAAAATTTATAACCTTTGTGTCTTAACCACGTGCTTTCAGGCGTAGCGTGCATGTTTTCTTTATTCCCTTTTCCATGGCTTCCTGTAGCTGCTCGCAGTTCTGAAAGAATCCTGTATTCCACTTTTTTTTAGTGTCTATGCTTCTGTGCAGCTCTTCAACACAGTGGGGATTTGATGTTTCTGTGAACACTCAATCTCAGCTCTAATCCAATGCTATGATATGAGCTCGCAGGAGAACAATCTAGCTTGCACTGTGTTTTTATGAATGTAAGATAGAGGCCTGCAGTGAATGTATAATGGTAAAGATCACAAGCCAGGAGGCACATCAAGGAGAAAGTGAGGACTGCAGATGCTGGAGATCAGAGCTGAAAATGTGTTCCTGGAAAAGCAAAGCAGGCCAGGAAGCATCCAAGGAGCAGGACAGTCGACGTTTCAGGCATGAGCCCTTCTTCAGGAATGAGGCCTGAATACATCAATACAGGATTGCGTTCCTCTGCTAAACATTATATCAACTGTGGGTAATCAGGAATGAAACCTTGGATAATTATTCTCCTTCACAATGTTGATTCTTGAGATAACTTGTGAAACTATCATTGTAGCACCTTTTATTCAAGTAACTTACGGTACTTTTAGTTTATTCCTTCATTGTAGTCAACAGTTCCTTAAGTTATGATTGAAATCAAGATACAGAGCTATTTCAAATGGCAGGCCTGTGACTTGCTAATAGCACTATGTCGAGTGCTTTGGTAAGTAATAGTTATCCCCATTTTGTCAAAGTGACTGCTTTTCTTAATAATACAGAAAGTAATTTCTCAGTTGCCATGTTAACATTTAAGGCTGAGAGGCATTTAATTTATGATAAAAACACAATGTTGCAAGTAACTAGGTCTGGTGGCATCTGTGGAGCGAGAAGTAATGTCAACATTTCAGACTGGTGAGTCCTCTTCAGCTCAGTCAGGAGCTTATTCACTTCATCAGTTTTCAAGAGTTTGTTCTGGGCTAAAGTACACTTACTGTCTCAGCTTGCTTGACAGCCTCCCTCCTGCTTATAATTGTTGTTGACACCACTTATCCTTCAATAAGACATTGGATTCCCCTGTGCAACATGACTCATCGAGACCACCATTTACTTCTGCTAGCTCATGGTCGATATAGTGTGCTTCCTTGGCTCTCATTTTTAGTGGAATGACACATTGTAGTGTTCCCATGGATTACTTTCTGCCTCAAACAGGTTTACTCACCTTCCAGAGCTAACGCTGAATCGAAGCATTAGTTCAATGGTACTGAACATCAGTTCAATCATACTGAACATTAGTTCAATCATACTGGACATTACTTCAATCGTACTTCAAGCTGATTTCATTCTATTTTACAAGGCACCTTGTGCCTCATTCCATTATTCTCCTTTTAGGTACTTTGCTTTACAAAATTCTTCTCAATCATGAGTTGTAGATACTGCTGTTGGACTGGGGTGTACAAAGTTAAAAATCACGCACCAGGTTATAGTCAAACAGGTTTACTGGAAGCACCGAAAGCGAAAGTATAGGACTATAACCTGGTGTTGTGTGATTTTTAACTTCTCAATCACTCATTATTTTACTACTTTGCAACTTTTCCACTGCTGTCATCACGTATAAACTTGTAGGTATGGCTGTCTTCCCCTTCCTGTCACACACTCTCTTTCTCTTTCTCTATCTGTCTCTCTGTCTCTATCTCTCTATCCTTGTCTTTCGCTCGTCTGT
This sequence comes from Hemiscyllium ocellatum, assembly GCF_020745735.1. NCBI lineage: Eukaryota > Metazoa > Chordata > Chondrichthyes > Orectolobiformes > Hemiscylliidae > Hemiscyllium > Hemiscyllium ocellatum. Next base: position 22,526,128 of record NC_083443.1, on the reverse strand, counting down.
CTCTCTATTTCTCTCTCTATCTCTCTCTGACTCTACCTGTATCTCTATATATCTCTATCTCTATCTCTCTCGATCTTTCTCTCTATATATCTCTCTGTCTCTATGTCTCTCTCTAGCTCTCAATCTCTCTCTCTATATCTTTCTTGATCTCTCTCTCTCTCTCAATCTCTATCTCTATCTCTCTCTCTCTCAATCTCTATCTCTATCTCTCTCTCTCTCTATCTATCTCTATCTCTATTTCTATCTCTATCTCTATAACTCGCTGTCTATCTGTATCTGTATCTCTATCTCCATAACTCGCTGTCTATCTGTATCTCTATCTCTCCAACTCTATTTGTATCTCTCCATCTCCATCTCTCTCTATCTCCCCTGCTATTTCTATCTCTATTTCTCTCTTTCTTTACATCTCTCTATCCCTCATCTCTATCTCTATCTCTATCTCTACGTCTCTCTATCTCTACGTCTTTCTATCTCTACGTCTTTCTATCTCTACGTCTCTCTATCTCTACATCTCTCTATCTCTACGTCTCTCTCTCTCTCTCTCTTTCTCTATATCTGTCTCTCTCTCTCTCTCTATCTCTCTCTATTTCTCTATATCTCTCTATCTCTATCTCTCCATCTCTCTATCTCTATCTATATCTCTGTCTCTCTCTATCTCAATCTCTCTGTGTCTCTCTATACCTCTTTATACCTCTCTATACCTCTCTATACCTCTCTATTTCTCTCGATCTCTACCTCTCTCAATCTCTCTCTCTTGATCTCTATATCTCTTGATCTCTTTCTCTATCTCTATCTATCTTGCTCTGTATCTTTTTATCGCGCTCTATATTAGTCTATCTCTCAATCTCTCTCTCTCTATCCCTCTTGATCTCTCTCACTCCATCTGTATCTATCTTTAACTCTCTCTCTATTCTCTCTATCTTGTTCTTTCTATCTCTCTATTTCTCTATCTCTCTCTCTCTATATCTATTCATATTGAGGCACCAATCACACCTGCCAATATGCAAGCAGCAATTTTAGACAACCAGATATCCACTCATTACGTCTAGCTAGCATTCTCACCCAGAGATCTTGAGGTCTTTTCTTGCTGATACATGCTACTCACCTTTGGAACTGCTAATCAAGGACTTTACCAATAGAAACATAATCACTATTATTTTTGCATTATCCTATACTACATACATTTAACTGTGGGGAGAAACACCCTTCACCATCATGACGTTGAGCTTGGTTGCATTAACATTATGGCTTTGATGCAGACTTTGCTTATGTGCAATGACTTTTGGACCTCACTAAAAATCACTTACATAGCTTTCCCTTTCACTAAGCATTAGATCTAAACTATGTTGCTGGCAGTGTGACCATCATCACCAAGTCTCAACCATAATTGATGGAATGGCTGTCTCCTCTGAACATCTCACTTTGATTCAACTCTCTTTAAAACTCTTTCTTTTCTACCATCCACACAAAACCTACCCCAAGTTTCTTACTAAGATATCCTTAGTTCTTTACTTGTTCAGCTTCTGCGCCCAAGCAACTTTATGTCCTCAATGTTTCCAGCCTCCACCTTAATTCACTTTGCCCTCTCTCCTCTCAGATCGTTATCCCTTTGATCCTCCTCAATTTCTCCTGCAGAACCCCATGGCCATCCCTCAACTTGATAGCTTATCTTTTCATAGTTAAAGCTATTTTTAACTTAAGAGCAATCAAATCTCGCAAATGTACTGGTCATAAACCAACAAGAAAACAGCAGTTTACCTACAGTTACCAAATAACAAACTTAGCATATTGCACAAAATGCAGAATAGAGACTGAAGCTCTTCCTCTATGAAAACGTTGGAGACCAATTAAGAAGAATGCCAAGCATACTACTTCGATCCTGAGGTCAATAATGAGTTTTAACCCCACAGGCCGAGAAGGAGCCGAATGTGACAATGTTTAAAAAATATACAGGCAAACTATTGGGAGGAAGAATGAATTATGCATTTATTGTGTTGCATCAATATTCTGGAAGTCTCTCAAGATTATCTTCAATAAATAACAGTTGTAGAAAGATATATGAGAATTAAAAAGCCTAGGTAGGTATCCCATTTTTCTTTTTGCTGAAATAATTTTTCAGAAGTTAGTACCCCAGATTGTTTCTCGTTTCTGAGATAGCAAGGGCTTTTGGCAGCAGTATAGAAGGAGGAAAAAATGAAGCAAGGTTTCAAGATCAAATGACATCTATTGAAGTTTTATATAATTTGAGATCCAAGTGTTAGGCAAAGTGTTTAGCAGGATATTTTGACTTGGTTTCACAAAATCTGTCTCAGCACTTTAGTTATCTTTCCCACAATTTGATTAATGGTACATCAGTGGATGAAAAGTGTGAATTATTCTGCATGCTCTGGCTTTAGACCTTTGGTGTAAGAGCTGATGCCCACAGCCCTCCAAATCAGCAAATCTGCTTTCTTCATAACTATTGTGTGTTAGCTGCAGTGTTATGGTTTTGAATGAAGCATTTAGCCTCCAAATTTCAGTTGTGCATCATTTGTTTAGGTCCATGATTCACCAGCTTTCATAGAACACAGTAATTCAGTTATATAGCTAACCTTAGACTCAAGCCTATAATGTGCTGCTCCAGGGCTATGCTTTTAAGACTTTCAGTTCCTTTGGCTCAAATTTCCAAAATCCTTACCTTTTAGGCTTATGGTTTTGTCAGCACCTCGCCTCAGGCAATCCTATTACTACCAGCCTTGGTCACATACATCACCAGGTTTCAACAAGGGACAGGAACTGAATACAGAAGAATAACAATTAGAGCTAATGTGCTCCCAGTATTGAAGTCAGTTTAGTTATTTGATGACCTTAGGATGAATTGTGCAAGTCTAATATGTAGTTTATTAAAATTTATTGTTCATCATGCACTGTGAAATGCTAAAGGCATTTGAAAATTTGAAGTTTGGCATTACCATGTTAGCATTTGTTGTAGGTCTGAGTGCTGGGCTGATATTAGATTAATAACTACAATGATTTTTTTGTTTTTGTTATATATCCTGTAAACCATTATGAAAACTGTTTTCCTTTTGTAATGCCCCAGTATGTGTGCTGTTCTTCCCTTTGTCTAACAAAAATACTCTCTGCTTGATGATCTCTGAACATGGTCTTGAAATAGCAGAAACTCATTAGGATTCAGATTAAGCCAAAATCATGTTTTTTTGGATAAAGTCATGTTGTCTCCATAATGCAAAGAGCAGAATTTCCAGACACAGGAAACATTGAGACTGTGTGAGGCAAGAAATTTCAATTTATTTGTTATTGATTTTTTTTTACCACATAGAAGCCAGGCTGGATGAATTTCTGCATCATCATATCCATTATACAATGTTGACATGGTTAATTGTATATTTTTTTAAAAAGTGTTGAAATGTGTGAACATAATTTGCCTTTATATTGATTAAAAATGCAAGTCCAATTACTGCAAAATTAGTTACAAGGCTCTGTTTGATGTCATGTATTCTTTTTGATACACTATTCCCATTGTATGCAAAATAGCCTGTGATTACTTAAGCTTTAATTCCTCACTCAATGTCTACTAGCAATGGTTGAAGTGTCTGTCAGGTAATTAGTTGTGAGTGTAGATGTATTATACTGAGTCAAAGAGTAGATCTATTGTTTGAAAAGAAAGCATTTATTACCAAGAAGATTCATGGATTTACCAAAAAGAGAGAATGTTTTATTATTGTGTAGTTTGGATTGGGTAAATTGGTAGTCTGTGGGCAGTTAGCTTCTACTTTAGGAAATCCTTTTCTCCCTACTAAATTGCAAAGTCTTGAGTGAGGATTTATGAAGGAAAGTACTGACTTTTCTAGAGATCTTATGTGAGTTTTTGAAGATAAATTATAGCAAACTTCTTTCTTCCTGAAATACAGCTTAATCAACAAATAAGATGAATGAGGCTGTTGCCAGAACAATGATAATATATTGTTTAGTATTAAAGAGATGTGCAGTGAGGCGCAGTGCCATTGAGAGATTGCAGAACACAGTACAGTAAGGGAATTTGGGTACCCTGATATATCGATCACATTAAGTGATTAATAAGGCACATGAAATGTTGGCATTTGTTGTAAAAGGAAAGGAATATAAAAGTTGGAAAAATTTTGCTACAGCTGTACAGTGCTTTGGCAAAATCTTTTAAGTCATACTTGAATATAATTGAATTCACCTTCATGAAGTCTCCTTAATGGGACAATCCTAATTGACCTTTGAGTAAAATTATAATCTTTGTGGCTCATTAGATAGTTAGACTTGGATTCAATCCCCAACTCAGAATTTGAGCAGGTATCATGGTTGACACTTCAGTATATTACTTAGGTGTGAACAGGAGCATTGTTCTTTTGAATAAGATTGCTTAAGACCCATAATACAATTCAGTGTTCCACATGACATTCTTTATTAAAACTGCATGTTCATTCATCCTTTACTGGGTCTGATTTTAGTTGTGTAGAAGATAAGTGTTGAAGTACACAGTAACAGTGCTACCCTTCAAATAACTTGAATTTTGTGGTGCTGCTGAAAAAGTGGAAGAGTACCATTTCAGATCAAGATTTTGACTAAGGCTGGTTGCCTGAGTTTTATTTTGCGTGTGTCTCAAGCAAAAGGAATAAAGATGAGTCTTATGACTCTATTTGTGTGTGAAATGGTATTCAAACAAAAGTTGAAACTTCATTTGAGTAAACCAGTCATGCCTGTGTACTGCAATGTTAACAGTAGCTTAATGCCATTGCCTAAAACTGTGGAGATATTGACCTCTTTTGTGTTAGTAATTGCATTCAGGTTACTTACTGTTGCAATGTTATCTGGAATCCCAGAGTGAAACCCCAGAAACTTCATCCAAATTTAATAACTGTTGCATAAAGGCAGCTGTAGGTTCAAGAGTAGCCTCCTGCTCCTCGGATGCAGCCTGACCTGCTGTGCTTTTCCAGCACCACTCTAATCTAAATTCTGGTTTCCAGCATCTGCAGTCCTCACTTTTGCCTTCAAGAATAGTAGTGCCTCTCTCAGCACTTCTTATGGGCCTTGAGAAGCAGAAGTACTGAAAATCTCTCTAAGCCCCCTCAGGAAGCATTCTGTCTCGATTTTGCTGGTTATGGCCTCTCTCTGCAACCCTCCCCAAGGTAGCAAACTCTACCCCCATGCCCTGATATATCTTTGCATGCACAGTTATGGTTATTATCCTCTATACCTATTTCCACACTGTAGGGAATTTATGATTCTATACCCACTTTTCATCCCCACTTCCTTTTCCCAACTACCAGGATAATCTCTGAGGGAGTTCCAAATCAACAGGAGTCACAGCAAGAGAAAACAATGTACATTTGGCACTACTTAATGGCTGTATGCTTCGCTTATCCTTGTCTTTGCTGGATTCTCCCTGTGCTCCTTTTCACCCTCTGTATAAATATAGCAGCCCAAAGTGTTTTTTTTTAATGTATGTATTTATTGAAAAAAAATCACTTCTTTTATAAAAACACAAACCAAAGTTATAAAGATACCAAAGTACAGAAAAATAGAAATAATATGGCACTATTATGTTATATTACAGTAACATTAACAATAAACTGTCTACTATTCTTTAAGATATAATTGAATCATGTTTACTTAACTTAATCCAAATTAGCAGAAATTCAAACTAAATAAAATAACATTAAATTAACACACAATCTCTGGACCGCCATATGTGGCCCTTGTAGGTATATAAAGGCCTTAATCAATACTGCTGACAGATCCATGTGAACATAATTTAGAAAGGGCCGTCATGTCTTATAAAATTGCTCTGTGCTATGGTGCACCATACTTGTCAGGTATTCCTGAGGGACGTGCTCTATCACAAGTCTGCACCACCCTGCAAGACCTGGAGACTTTTCTGATTAGGATGTTTTTCCTTGCACAGTGCGTAAGAATGTTGAATAACCTCTTCCCGTGCTCACCCAAACAGGGAGGATTTGGTAGCCCCAAGAGAAGGGACACTGGATCCTCCCTAACTTCCATCCTCTCCAGCTCATTCACTATATCCGCGGATCTTGTAGCAGGACCAAAAGCAATGTGTAAGGGTGCCAATACTGTTTTTACATTTGGAACATTTCAGGGAAGATCCTTTCTTAAACTTTGCTAACCTCTGTAGTGCCATATGGGCCCTGTGGAGGATCTTCAATTGCATCGCTTGTGCCTAATCTTCTTTACATTCCTCCATATATCCTCCCACGTTTCTGATGAGATTTCTTCCGTAACTCCTGATTCCAAATCTCATGGAATATTTTCATATCCCCCTGGGCATTCCCTCTCTGCAGATGATATATGGTACTAACTGAGAGAGCACCCCCGCATCGGGACACTCTACATTCTATATCCGACTTGTACGGCTGGGTCAAGAGCATGGTCGTCTTCTGTATGTAACCCCTAACCTGGAAATATCCGAAAAGGTCCCTATTAGGGATTCTGTATTTCTGACCTAATTGGCTAAAAGACATCGAGACCTCTCCCTCAAATAAATCTCCCAGACAGGAGATTCCTTTACCCTCCCATGCTGTAAAGCCGGCGTCCATTGATCCTGGTCTAAATCCTGGGGGTCCCACTAATGGGGTGAACGGCAAAGTATAAAGCAAATTGCCCTCACCCTGCCACATTATCTTCCATGCTTCCACTGTATTTATGATAACCAGACTTGCACAGTGCTCAGCTACCAACCTCAACTTATCCTTGAACAGTAAGTTTATGAGGGGCCTCCTCGTCAAGCCATATCGGCTTCGAGTCATTACGTACCCAGTCGCCTACTTATGACAACAGGGTGCCTATTTGATATACACACACACACACACACACACACACACACACACACACGTTGCAAATGGGTAAATTTACCTAAGGAGCACCTATGGCACCACACAAATGATCCAAGTCATCCCGCAAACCTACGCAGCACCTGTTTGAGTAATAACAGTGAGAGCATCCTCATAGGATATAACAACTGAGGAAAAACATTCATTTTCATCAAGGCTAGACAACCTAGCCATGATATGGGTTAGTTCCTCCCATTGCTGCAAGTCCTCTCAAACAGCTCTGTACAGCTGCCGGAAGAGAGGGGTAATGAAAATTCCCAGATAGAGAAAACCTTTCTGTGACCATCTGAAGGAAACTTCATTCTGTCCTGCAGTTTGGTACCTCCACCAATCCACCTGCCCGCCTCACCACGGGCATGACTTCTAATTTTGTGAAATCTATCTTGTATCTCGAAAAGCTACCGAATAACTTAATTTATTGTATTAGCTGGGGTATGGACTTTTCGAGATTAGCTAAAAACGAAAGGACATCATCCACATACAGAGTGATTTTGTGTTCTCCAGCTCCCAACTTTGATGCCATTATTTCAGGGTCTCTTTTGGATAGCCTCTGCCAATTGTTCAAGTACTAAGGTAAACAGTAGCGGCGACATGGGACATCCCTGTCAGCTACCCGTTACCCCCCACCAAAATTGCTCGATTTAACTCCATTTGCAATAACCGCCACCTTGGGGTCTTTATATAACACTGCGTTTGTACCGGGGAGGTCTAAGTTTTCAAAGAAAGATTCCGTTCTCTCATTTCCGTCCCCATGTCCCTCTGACTGGTAAAGCTCTGCATAGAACTCTCGGAATCTGGCATTGATCTTCCTCAATTCACAGGTGACATTACCAATTCTCTCCCTGATAAACACAAACACAGTGGACTGTGGAGCACTTTTCTTCCTAGCCAGGTAAGCCAGGTATCTACCTGGCTCATCCCCATATTCAAACAGCCTTTGCTTTGCAAAGGAGACGCCTCTCTTCGCCTCTTGTGTGAGCACTGAGTCCAGAGCAGCCCAGAGAGACGTAACCAGTTGCGGTTTGACCACAGATGGTCTGGTATAATATGCAGATTTGGCTGCCTTCAGCTGGGCATCAAGTAACCGCTGCTGCTCTCCTCTCTGCCTCCTTCCCATTGCTGAGTATGAAATAATCAGACCCCTTAAGAGTGCTCTGGTGGTATCCCAGAGCACTGATGGATTATTGCCCGTACCCGATTAATGTCCCAAAAAGCCTTGTAATATACTGTACAAAATTGTCATCCTTCAAAACAAACGGATCCATGCACCACTGCTGTGTGCCTACTCCACTACCTTTGGTTTTAACATCCAAATATACTGCCACATGGTCCGAGATAGTTATGCTCCCAATTGTGCTAACACCAGGTCCAAACAAACTGACGGAACAAAGAACATACCAATTCTTGTGTGGGACTTATGCAGGTTGGAATAAAAGGGTGGAGGCACCTCCACACAGCCACTAGCCCAAACTCCTCCCACAAGTCCGCTAACTGTCTAGACTGCCGAGGTGTACCTGACAGTCCCCTTGGCACCCTGTCTACCCCAGGTTCATGAGACGATTAAAGTCTCCACTTACAATCGTACAGTGCACCCTAAGAGCCACTAATTTAGAGACTGCATCAACTTAAAATTTGAGAGGGTGTGTCAGAGGACAGTAAACGTTCAGGATGCCGTACTCTTCTCTGTGCACCACAGCCTTGAGAATGATGACCCATCCATACTCATCCTTGATTTGATCTGTCACCTGGAATGGGAAGTTCCTTTATACCAGTATGGCACTCCTCTGCTTTTGGAGTTAAAGGAGGAGAAGAATACCCTATTGTATCCCCCCTGTTGTAACTTCAGATATTTCCTATCAGTCAAATGTGCCCCTTGCAATAGAGCGATGTCAACCCTTTCTTTCCTAAGATTTGAGAGCAACTTTTTCATTTTAATGAGAGAGTGGCTCCCTTTATATTCCAGGTGCACCACCTGAACAGATCGCTAGCCACAACCACACACTACAGCCTGCAGTCCCCTGGGAGGAAGAAGCCCATTCAGTGTGTGACAAGTGGAAAAAAAACAGACTTTATAAAATCTAAAGACTATTCCTACCAACACTACCGAAACAACTAAAACTAAAAAAAATCTAAGCTCTACTCCTAACTTAAACAAATAAACACACAAGGCACAATTTCCCAGAGATTCCCCCCCCCCCTCCTTTGCCCATAGGGGCGTTCACTCACAACCATCTTAACATTTTCCAATCAAGGCCACACCCCAAACACAAGCAAGGGAACAATAAACATGTTCTCCAAGTTAACAATGGACACCCACCCTCCCCCTCCTCATCTCAACCCACACATTTTTACATCAAAGGAATAACCACCCCTCACCCAGCAAAACAGAACAATAAAATAACTAATAACCTCCAAACAGGTATAGTATAAAATAGATTGGACTTAACCCCAAAGCAATACCAAGCCTATAAAGCCCAAGACCTCAAAAGGGAGAACAAAGAGAAACAAGATGCAAAGAGAGTTATATGATGCCTTTGTCCGTATGCCTCTTTTCCTCCTCGGACAAAGTCTATCATTTCAGCGAGTTCAAAAATTCTTTTACCTTTTCCACCACGTCGAAGTTGTAGACAGTTTCCCATAATTGAAACGTAGCACTGCCGGGTACCTCAGAAAGTATTGAATGTTTAATTCTCTTCAATTTTTCTTTACATCATCAAAGGTCTTCCTTTTCCTAAGTATAGCCGCAGAAAAGGCATGAAAAAAACCTTCAAAGGTTTTGAACCTTTATCAGCCAAAGCCTGTGGATCTCTTCCCCATCTTCTGGCTGTTTATATTATTAAATGCTTTTCCTTATAATGCTGGATCGGCCCGGACCTGTGCATTGTGATCCGGTAGGCCCGCTCCACCCTCACCTGGCCTGACACAATCTCCAGGTCCAGCAACTCTGGGAGCTACCTCTCGCGGAAATCAGTGAGGTTTTCATCTTCTTCACACTCAGGCAAGCCCAATAATCGCCGATTTTTTTCACCAACCTCAATTTTTGAGGTCGTCTATTTATTCCTGCCGGGTCCAAACCTGACCTTCCAAGGTTTGGACCCATTCCTCAGATCTGTCTGTCACGGCCTCCGAGGCTGCGGTCTTCTGCTCCACGCGCTGATCCAAGGCCTGGATCTCCTGCTCATGCTTTATCAGCATGGCAGTAACGGGTTCCAGCGCTCCCTCGATTTTTTTTTCACGGAGTTTTGCAAATTCTGGGGTTGCTCCACTGAACTCAAGGGCGGTACCATGGGGGTCGAGGTAGTGGCTGCGGGTATACCCGACATAGCAGCGGAGTGCCCTGTCTACTACAACCCCCAGTTCCCTTTTCCTTGGATGTCTTCATATCACCTCCAAGTCCTAATTTAAAGGAGCTCTAGGTGCTCTACCTACTTTATGCTGCAAACTTTCCTCAGGGGTGACTAATGGACGGTGTAGAGGTCCACCTTGCCTGGGGTATGGCACAGAGCCCAACTGTTCAGACTTCCGCCATCTTGAATCACAACTACAAAGTGCTTTTGAATTATTATTTGTCTTCCTTCTCCAGAGCTCCTCAAGCAAAACCCATAATAGGTCAAAGTAATAGTGCAGTTTCTGACGTTAAGGAACATAAATTAAGGGAAGAGAAATTTATTACTCTTGTAAATTTTCAGAATGTTATTTTAAATAGTTTTAGCTGGCCTACTTGCTCTTAAAAATATTGACTGTAGTTCAATGATGGTACATGCCTTTTATTCTTTTCCGTAAATGATCTGGTGGTGGAGTACAATTAATTTGGAAAACATTTTAAGTGACAGTGTTTGCATTTCTTTCAACTTGCATCTGCAATCTTCAATTGGCAGAAGCAAATATTGTCTGTTGCCTTGGTTACGTCAAGCTCCACTAGCTTCGTGTAGAAAGTTGAACTGCTTTGGAAGTTCAAACTGAATTCCACTGTGAAGAATTGGCTGAAAATAGAGTAAATCCAAATCAATTATATGGGGTTAAGATTGTAATAGAAATGCAATGTTTGTGTCACCTAAATTTATTTATTAACTCAGCTGCCAATATGTGAACCTGTGCAACAATTTAGTTGGAAGGTCATAAGTGGAAATGAAAACACAAAAAAACATTCCCCCGGAGAATTATTAGAGTCATAGACATAGAGATACACTGCATGGAAACAGACCCTTTGGTGCAACACAGCCACGCAGACCAGATATCCTAAATAAATCTAGTCCCATTTATCAGCATTTGGCCCAGGCATCAGGCTCACTGGTCTATAGTTCCTTGGCTTGTCTTTACCACCCTTCTTAAACAGTGGCACCATGTTAGCCAACCTCCAGTCTTCTGGCACCTCACCTGTGGCTATCAATAATACAAATATCTCAGCAAGGGGCCCAGCAATCACTTCTCTAGCTTCCCAAAGAGGTCAGGGGGACATCTGATCAGGTCTTGGGGATTTATCCACCTTTTATGCATGTTAAGTCATTAAGTACCACCTTTCAAGATGTCGCTATTTATTTCCCCACATTCTCTATCTTCCATATCCTTGTCCACAGCTAACACTGATGCAAAATACTTGTTTAATATCTCACCCAGCTGTTGCGGTTCCACACGCAGGTGGCCTTACTGATCTTTGAGGGGCCCTATTTTCTCCCTAGTTACCTGTTTGCCCAAAATGTATTTATAGAATCCTTTTGGATTCTCCTTAATTCTATTTGCCAAAGCTATCTCAGGTCCCCTTTTTCCCTCCTGATTTCCGTCTTAAGTATACTCCTACTGCCATTGTACTCTTCTCGAGATTCACTCGATCGCTGCTGTCTGTACCTGACATCTGTTTCATGAGGTTGGAGTGGGGGATGTTGGCTTATGAGGATAGACTGAGTAGATTGAGATTATATTGATTGGAATTCAGAAGAATGGCGGGGTGGGTGGGGGGCAGGGGGGGAATCTTTTAGAACTATATACAATTTTGAAGGGAATAGATAAGATAGAAGAAGTGAGGATGTTTCTACTGGCAGGTGAAACTAGGACACGAGGACATAGCCTCAAGATTAGTGGGCACAAATTTAGGACTGAATTGAGAAGGAACTACTTCATCCAGAGGGTTGTAAATCTATAATTCCTTGCCCAGTGAAGTTGTTGACACTACTTAAATAAAGGTTTTGAAAGTTACTGTCAAAACTGTCAAAATATACTGTCATAATTGGTCTTCCTCCAGTTTAGAATGTCAACTTTTACATCTGGGCTATCGTTTTCCATCACTATTTTAAAACAAATAAAAGTTTGGTCACTGGCCCCAAAGCATTCCCCCATTCAGTCATCTACCCTGCCTTATTTCCCAAGAATAGGTCAAGTTTTGCACCTTCTTTAGTAGAACATCCACATCCTGCAAAATAAAATTTTCTTGTACACACTTAGCAAATTTCTCTCCATCCAAGTCCTTAACAAGTTAAAATCCCCCACCATAACCACCCTATTAATCTTACAGATAACTGAGATCTCCTTACTAATTTGTTTCTCAATTTCCTGCTGACTATTGAGGCATCTGTAGTACAATCCCATTATGGTGATTATCCCTTTCTTATTTCTCAGTTCCACCCAAATAACTTAACTGGACATATTCCCAGGAATATCCTCCCTAAGTACAACTGTAATCTTATCCCTAATCAATACTGCTATTCCCCCTGCTCCCTTGCCCCCTTTCTATCCTTTCTATAGCATCTTCCCCCTGGAACATGAAGCTGCCAGCCCTGTCCATCCCTGAGCCAGGTCTCTGTAATTGCTATGATATCCATGTAACCATCCATGCTCTGAATTTGCCTGCCTTACCTGTTAGTCCTCATGTATTGGAATAAATGCAGTTTAATTTATTAGTCCTACCTCTTTCTCTGCTTTATTCCTGGCTGACCTGACTATTTGACTTGTTCCTTTTCCCAACGGTACGAGTCTCAGACTGATCTCTTTCCTCACTGTCTCCCTGGGTCCCTATTCCTGCCTATATTCCTATATTCTGTCCTCTGAATCTCATTTTCTTTTCCTACATCATTAGTTCCAATGTTTACAATGACATGTTGCTGTTTCCTTGTTTACCAAAACAACGTACTTGTTTGAGATGAGGATAGCCTAGGAGACTCCTGTACTACCTGCCTCACTCTCCTGCCTTTCCTGGAGGTCACACATCAACCTGACTATATCTTTGGTTTATCTCCCTTCCCACAAGTGCCATGCATCAGACCCCCTAGCTCCTGTAAATTCCTCATTGCCTCTAACTGCCAATGCAAATAATCCATGTGATCCAATAGGATTCACAACCAAACACACATCCTGCAGACATAATCATCAATAACATGGAAACCCTCGCTAATCATTCATATCCAACCGGAAGCGTACATCACTGTACTGAAGACCACCTTTGCACCTTAACCATCTGTAGACCCTGAAAATAGAGCTGTAATAAGACTGCTCTTGACTCGCTTTGTGCCTATGTTTTTATATTTTTAAGTTTAATCAGGAGACAGATTGCAATAAAAACATATAATCAAAAAAGAACCCACTCTACTCACTATTGTAGATTTACAAAAAACAAGTTAGGTTAAACTTTAAAACTAACCTCTTAACAGCTCCCCTGGTGTGAGCTTGACCACACAAGTTTTTCTCCAAGGTCAGTTGTGAATTTTGCTGTTTGTTTATTTTTCTTAGAACAAAATCTGATTTCCAGAGATACTTGAAACCAAACAGCAAAGGCAGCAGCTTTGCAGATTTACCACTGGGTCAGACAGCAGTGTCGGTTTTTTTCTCCATTTGAATCACTTCCCATGTGGTCACTGCCTTTGTCTCCCTTCCTCCTTTTTAAAGGCTGTTGTTTTGATCTTCTTTCCCCTAAAGTTCCAAAACAATGCATTGACATCTAAAACAGTCATTACTGCTCTTTGACTTTGAGGAAGTCAGCTCCAACACTGAAATGCCTTAAAAAAAAGCAGCTCTTACAACCACAATTTTTTTCCCATCTTCCATCTTGGATTACCCAGTATCCATTGAAGCATGTGTTACACAGATTAAACTGGAATACTTTAGTATAAACTGCCATTGAACACTTATTTAAAAATGCAGAGCTGATCACGTATCTTTTCTGCTCCATTAGCCTAAAATTGTTGTTTTATGTTGCGTCTTAGGATGTAGATGTGACTGGCTAGGTCTGCATTTATTGCCCATTTCTAGTTGCTCTTGAGAAGATATTATAGAGCTGCCTACTTTACCTGCTGTCATCCATTTCCTGTAGGTAGACCCACAGTGCCATTAGGGAGCAATGACCCGCCAATGCTGAAGAAATGATGTATTTCCAAATCAGGTATAGTGAGTGTCATGGAAGGGGCCTGGCTATTGGTGGAGTTTCCATGTATCTGCTGCCCCTGACCTCACCAACAGTCGTGGGTTTGGAAGGTGCTATCTCAGGAGCTATGGAAAATTTCTTGTAGATGGCTCATACTGCTGTTACTGAGTGTCGGTGGGAGAGAGAATAAATACTTGTGATGTAGTGTCAATCAAGTGGCGTCATGCTTCTTGAGTGTTGGTGGAGCTGCATTCATCCATAGAAATGGCAAGTATTCCATCACATTCCTGATTTGCACCTTGTCGATGATGGGCAAGCTTTGAGGAATGGTTAAGTGAGGTATTCGCTGCAGGATTCCTAGCCTCTTGCTTGTTCTTGTAGCTATAGTACTTCTGTGACTAGTTCAGTATCTGGACAATGGTAAACCAGAAGATGTTGTTTGTGGGGATTTCACAATGATAAATTTGTTAAATGCCATGGGGTAATGTTTAGAATTCTCTCTCGTTAAGATAGTCATTGCCTCACATTGTGTGGTGTGAATGTTACTTGTTACTTGTCCCTTGTCAACTCAAATCTGGATATTGTCAGGTCTTGCTGCATTGGGCATTGACTGCTTCATCTGAAAAGTTGTGAATGGTGCTGAAAGTGATGCTATCATCAAGGAAAATCCTCACTATATCCTTATGACGGACGGAATGCTGTTGATAAAGCAGCTGAAGATGGTTGAACCAAGGACACTATCCTGAGAAGCTCCTGTAAAGGTGTACTGGACCTGAGATGACTGGCTTTCAATAAGCACAACAATATTTCTTTGTACCAGGTATAACTCTAAAGAGTGGAGAGCTTTCACTCTGATTCCCATTGACTCCAGTTTTTCTAGGGATCCTTGATACCACAATCAGGCAAATACATTCTTGATGCCCAAGCACCATCCATTAATTTGTTCCTTTTAAACCTGATAATAGCCTACATTTCTAGCCTTTGCCTCAAGGTTATCGATAAGCAGATTTACTGTTACGTGACAACTCTTAAAGTAGCACATTGTACTTAAATAGGCCCAAAGCTAAGTTCCACATTTAAAAGAATATTATTGGCACATGAATATTATTGAGTAGAAAAATCATTTTACCATAAATTTCAAGGATAGGATTTAGATAAATACTTTTAGCAGTAGTTTTGATATTTGTGCTAATGCACAACCTTTTAATGAACTTGTAGTTGGATACCAAAATCTCATTGCTCCTCCACCATCTATAACCATTAAGGAAATAGTCCACTTTACCCTTTTTTGATTCGTGCATCATGTTCTCCCTATTGATCTTCACTTGCCGTGGTTTTGCCCACTCACTTAACCTGTCTATTAATAACAAATGTATTTGCAGTCTCTGTGCAATTGAGTATTGATTATATAATTATTGTTCCTGGCACAGTGCATGTGATATGTGGATGAAGAATGTGAAATAATTATACCCATTAAAACTATATAGGAATGTACAATTTCAATTTGGCCTAAGTATGATAAGGTTTGTGTAAAGATTTGTAGCTCAGCTGCAGCTTGCCATGGTTGGAGGTATGCTCACCGAGCTAGGAAGTTAATTTGCAGAAGTTTCGTCCCCTGTCCAGGTGACATCTTCAGTGCTTTGGAGCTTCCTGTGAAGTAGTGGCAGATGGAGTTTAATTCAGATAAATGTGAGGTGCTGCATTTTTTGGAAAAGCAAATCTTAGCAGGACTTATACACTTAATGTTAATGTCCGAGAGAGTGTTGCTGAATAAAGAGACCTTGGAATGCAGGTTCATAGCTCCTTGAAAGTGGAATCGCAGGTAGACAGGATAGTGAAGAAGGCGTTTAGTATGCTTTCCTTTATTGGTCAGAGTATTGAGTACAGGAGTTTGGAGGTCATGTTGCAGCTGTACAGGACATTGGTTAGGCCTTTGTTGGAATATTGCAAGCAGTTCTGGTCTCCTTCCTATCGGAAAGATGTTGTGAAACTTGAAAGGGTTCAGAAAAGATTTAGAAGGATGTTGCCAGGGTTGGAGGATCTGAGCTACAGGGAGAGGCTGAACAGGCTGGGGCTGTTTTCCCTGGAGCATTGGAGGCTGAGGGGTGACCTTATAGAAGTTTACAAAATTATGAGGGCCATGGATAGGATAAATAGACAAACTCTTTTCCCTGGGGTCGGGGAGTCCAGGTTTAGGGTGAGTGGGGAAAGATATGAAAGAGACCTAAAAGGCAACTTTTTCACACAGAGGATGGTACATGTATGGAATGAGCTGCCAGAGGACGTGGTGGAGGCTGGTACAATTGCAACATTTAAGAGGCATTTGGATGGGTATATGAATAGGAAGGGTTTGGAGGGATATGGGCCGGGTGCTGGCAGGTGGGACTAGATTGGGTTGGGATATCTGGTTAGCATGGATGGGTTGGACCGAAGGGTCTGTTTCCATGCTGTACAGCTCTATGACTCTATGCTGCTGTACTGTGTCTTCTGGAATTTATTTTGTACTGTTCTTGCTGCTTCCAGTTGCCAGTTTCGGCAGTTCATTGTAGTGGCCAGTATATTGGATCTAGGTCTATGTGCTTGTTGATGGAGTCTGTGGATGAGTGCCATGCTTCTAGAAATTCTCTGGCTGTCCTCTGTTTGGCTTGTCCAATGATCATTGTGTTGTCCCAGTCGAATTTGTGATCCTTGTCATCTGTGTGTATGGCTGGGGACAGCTGGTCGTGGTGTTTAGTGGCTACTTGATGTTCATGGATGTGGATTGCTAGTTGTTTGTCCTACATAGTGTTTCATGTAGTCTTGGCATGGAATCTTGTAAATTACATTAGTCTTAAACATGATGGGTGTGGGGTCTTTTGTCCTGGTGAGTTGCTGTCTGAGCGTGGCTGTCGGTTCATGGGCTGTCATGAATCTCAGTGGGCAGGGAGGTTTGGCTGTTAGTTCTGAGATGTTTTTTGTGGGTGGTAGCACAGCTAGTGAGTTAATTTGTGATGTGTCCTCATTACATTATTTGTCTGTTAGGCATCTGCAGTAAGCCACACTACCTTACATTAAAAAAAAGTCTTGGAACTGACAGCTAGACTTCTCCAACCACCCGGATTCATGTAAGGTGCTGTAATATGAATAAATTTCAACAAAATAATTTGATCTGGGAGATGCATTCATGGGACTTTCTGTCGCATATTAATAATTAATAACATGCAGAGTTCATTGTGTTACAACAGAAGATTAGAAAATTCTTGAGAGCTTTCCAGCATTAATTAATAAGGCCTGACTCATGCCTGGGATTAATTTTCCCTTTGTTTTCAAAAGAGTCTGTCATCACACACTATTTCATAAGACCAAATAGAATTTTGGCTACTTAAATGTGCTGTATGTTCACAATCCACAGTTAAATTTAGAATTCTGAAGTCATGATACCGCTTTAGGGATTTTCTTCCATTTTTTATATCGAAGGTCATAGTTTTCTAGGTCAAAAGAGAACAGAACATGCTGAAAATGTTCAGGAGGTCAGGCCGTGACGGGAGGAACAGAGTTAATATGTTAATTAGTGGCCTTTTAACAAGTTTGGTTGAACTGTTGTAGGTCATTGTTCAGTACTCGTAGCTCAAATTCTGTCTCCTCAGATAGTACCTGACCTGCTGTGTTCTGCACTGTCTAGTTTTACTAGATACTATGGATGTGCCATTCTTTTCATGTTTCCTGCAAACTGTTTGTTTCGTGGAGGAATTGAACAGATAATTCCGTATCCACTTCTTTATTCGTTTTTACTTGGCTGGAAAGTTCCTGGAAAGTATATTGATTTTCTTTAATGGAAAATAACTGATGTTTATCCATAAATGGTGTCAGTGAAGAGTCAATTTAATTGTAAGGTTATTCTGTCTTTTAAAAAGCAAACTGTGAAATTGTACTTGTGAAAACTGGATCTGTAAACATGTGACCAACTCATTACTAGATGTGCCCATCCTGGTCACATTTCTATTTTGGGTCAGTATTGTTGCATGAAAAATTGGATAATTGAATATTTTACCAATATTGCTAATATGCCAATTATTTTGCATCATTATGGCCAATGCAAATTAATTCCTGGGTTCTTAAGCCTTCTGTAAGAATTAGCAATGGGCAAAGATAAATGCCAGGATATCATTTTGATTACAAAAGTTATAATCTATGAATTATATATTGGAAAAGTTGTATTGTTGTTCCTTTGATGGAATTGCCAAACTACCCAAGATAAGGATCTAATCAAACATATATTTTAATCTTTTGAAAGTGAATTATCCACAAAGAGTGGCTCAAGAACATAGAAATTAACTTCATTTGCCTTAATTAAATACTTTTTCATTGGATAACCTATGCTTTAGGCATTAGATTACAGCTCTTCAAAATAGAAAATCCTATAGGTGGAGAATTGGTTTTATCACATCATATTTTAAAACTATTATTTTCCACACATGGAGCAAATAAACATGAAAGTCACAAGTGGTTAAAAAAACTTGTATTCTAATGGCAGTGATATTTTTAAGATTAGTGAGTTTAAAGTGGGATAATGTATTGTTAACAGATGAACATGGCTTCATCTAATGCCGGAGCTATGAATGATTCACTTAAACCTGCTGTAAATGCCATTGCCACTCCTAGTTACTTTTATCTACCTTCTGTTGGTCTATTTAGACTTCTATCTCTCAAAATACAAGATAGCATAAACGTGTGACATTTGACAGATGTTATTCAGTTTACCTGTTGTTCAGCATAGACTTTGTGGGCCAACAAAAGGACATTTTCTTTCTTTCAAAATTATATCAAGTAGAAATTTAAAAATAGGAAGCAAGTGGATTCAATTGCACAAAAGAGGTGAAAAATACTTTTTCAAAGAGGAAAGCCATTGGGTTGTCACTTTAAAATACATATATGTTCCTGTGGAACCACAACACAACTAACCATTTTGGAAGCAGATTTATGTGATTTGTTTGAACATATCTGCTTTTCAGAATTAAGAAATTAAGCTGTGTATGGTGAGTATGCAATGGAAATAGGTTCCATGGATAACACCACCTGATGCTTTGGAATATGTTAAGAACCAACACCTTGCTGAGAGTGAAGCTAATTATTGGGGCTACTTATAATGGCAAGTGCCTTAAACAATAAAAAAAGAAAATGGTGATCATACATCTGATGTGGAAATATTTATTGAATTAATTTAGTGCTGCTAAAATAATATTTTTAATAGCAACAGCGTTTTGCACTAGATCTGTCACTGCTGTACTAACCAAGCCCTGTTTCATGTCATGTCTTACCCAGGAAACGCACTCCAGGCTCATTGATGTAGGTTTATTGCATGGCATTAAAGCCATGCACTAACTGCATGATGGTACTAACCATTGCTTCCCTGACCAACCATAGCTAAAGCCTATGCTGCCTGTGCATGCAACATAATCAGCCTGGTGACTTGTTAACTGAATGTATATAAAATTTTATAGTTATGCACACACTATTCCTTTTTGAATTTGTCAATATATTGTATTGAGCAATTTCCATAATTTCTAGGCAATTTTCAAACTCAACTGTGAATTTTCATAGTTAGAAATATAAGATTCCAAGGCATGCCAATAGAAAAATAGGGAAATATGCCACTGATGGCCCACTTACAATTATAGTAGAATTATTTAATTATAGATTTTTGACACTGACAGAATGCAAATTAAAATTACAAAATCACAGTGTCAAAAGCTACAATGAGATTTGTTAATCTCGGTGAAATCAAAATGTTTTCTGGATGTTCTGTGGAGAAATAATGTAACAGTGTTGAGTGTTGCTTATTTTGTTTATTAACAACCACTATTTCGTTGGCTGGTCTTGGAGTATATATGCATGAATGATTTGAATGTTAAAACGTGGTACTAACATGTTGAATACAAAGTCAAACATAAGCTTTGTTTAACAAACGCATTTTAGTTTCTCAGCAATTTCATTATCCAGGAATTTCCATTTAATTGTTGAATATATCATGTTTTATTGAATTGTATCTGTATATGCAAAATGTGAAATGGATAGGAGAGAGTCTATAAAGAAATTTATAAGAGTATTTGAAAGGCTGGCTTTGTGTGGAACATTTGCCGTAGTTTGCGACACTGGGGTATATGTTAATGTCATACGTATTTATCATTCTCTAATTGATAAAAATTGTGATCAGGTTGATTTTAAAGTCATTTACATGAATTATTATTTTTTTTAAATCCTAAAAGATCATAAACCTCAGTTTTGAATGTAATGAAAGGTTAAGGAAAATAAAAGGAACATTTAAGAAGAAACAAGACTTTCATTTGATTTTACACATTTAAGACTGACATCAATCATTTGAATTTATATTATCCGGTTTTAGTTCTAAAGGAACTAGTAATGATTGTTAAACATTTTGTACAATGTTCAGACTTCATCAGAAGTGCAGACAGGAAGCTATACTAAGTGAGCATTTAGCATACTGTCTCTTCATTTTCTTCAATCCCAATTCAAGATTAGCCAAAAATTATGGCATGAAAACCTGTGTTTTTGTAGATAGAAATATAGAAAATAGGTTTAGGAGTTGGCTATTTGGCCCTTCGATCCTGTTCTGCCTTTCAATATGATTGTGGCTCATGGATGTAAGGATCCTATTGAAAAATCCATTAAACAGTTACAACTATGGTTCTTTTACTACCTTCAATAGAAGAGGGAGGAAAGGAAAATGGGAGAACGTCTTTTAAAGCAGTCCAGAGGGCACATTGATTTATGTTAAGTTCAACCAGCGCTATAAATGGTCTGTTCTCCAGAACTGATATCCTTTAATTTGAACATGAATCAAACACAATATTTCCAACTATTTCTGTCATATGTTCTTGCTTGTCATTTTTGCTAATATTCCTTGTAGTGTAAAGCTACTTATATCTTGAATTTTCATGGCACAACCCAGGGAAAGCATTTCATGCAAATACTTTGGACCTGTTACACATTGAAGTGCCTTGCAAATATACACATTTTCTAGCCTTATAGGATTGTCCTTCCATAAATGTGAACAATTGGAAACATACTTTAGATGCAACCAATTGGAAAGAAAAGGTGTACCAAAGCCATTAACCCTTATAGCATTAATATATACCAACATTTTGGCCATCCTAACTTCTTGGTCTTTTGTTGGTATAAGGAATATTAAAGAGAAGAGCACATTTATTTTACACAATGACTTAGTCTTTCTTTTAGATTTAATTAACTTAAGGCAACAACTTTCAAATTTAACTAGAAGAAATTTCTGAATATTTAATTCTAGCCTGCTGATTGCTATAAACACTGCACTAGTGATTTAGAAGTCATGTTCAGTGTCTTCTGGTTCACTGTGTATCAAATTATGATCATTTTCAAGGGCAGTTCATGAAAAAGATCTCATCCAACATGCAGTGTCTCAAGTGGTTACTTTTGTGATTCAAGATTGAAGGCCGTTCAAATATATCTTTTAACATAACCAGTGTCATTAGGATTGTGAGGGATTTCGTTTGTTCCACCATCACAGGAATCTTCTCCCAGACGAATTGTTACTGGTATATCCTCGTACTTAGCAACGTTGATGTTTGTTTGCCAGTTGCATGTCCATTCTGTTTGTCTCAGTCATGCTGTGTTAAATACTGTTATTCGTGAATTTTGAAATTGTAATTCTGAATACCAGGATCTAATCATTTATGCATATCATGCTTGTAAAAATGCTACTTCTAATGTTTAATCGGTCTGACTAATGACTTTTAACCCTACTTTTTCTTCCATAGCTAGCTTGCTATTCACTCAGCTATTTTCCCCTTGACTCCATGTAGAGTCATACAGCGTGGAAACTACCCTTCAGTCCAACCAGTTCAGACCATAATCCCAAACTATAATAATCCTATTTTGCCTACACTTGGTCCATGTCCTTCCAAACATTCCTTATTCAACTACTTATCTAAATGCCTTTTAAATGTTGCAAGTGTAATCATGTACACCACCTCGTCTGGAAGTTCATCCCACACGTATGGTCTGATCCATTAATTTCTATCTTATTCCCAGAATCGTAGAATTGTTACGATGCAGTATGGGCCGTTCAGTTCATTATGTCTGCACCAGCTCTCCAATAAGCTTGATGCCATTCACTTGCCTTCTCCCACAGATATTTTCTAATCAACCTGTTCAGAATTGTTGTTACATATATCTGGGGCAGGTGAGATTTGAACCCAGGCCTCCTTGCTCAGTGGTAGAGGCATTACCACTGCACTACAAGAGCTAATCAATGCCTTCTGCTATGCCTTGGCACATTGTTCCTATTCATTAGTCATCCGGTATCCCCATGAATGCCTTCATTGATTCGGCTGCCACCTCACTTCCAGGCAGTGCACTTCAATCTCGAACCATTCATAATAAAATATTTTTGCACATCGCATTTGATGCATTTGCAAATCACCTTAACCTTGTGCCCTCTTATTTGTGATACTTTTACACGTGGGAACAGTTTCTCCCTATCTACTCTACTGAGATCATTCATGATTTTGAAAATTTCTGCAAAATCTCCTCTTAACCATCTTCTCTCCAAGAAGAGCAGTCCCAATCTCTCCAATCTACCCTCGTGATCTAGAATTGTTTTTTTCCAAATCTCTTCTGCACTGTATCCACTGTGTTCACATTCTTCATATCGTGTGACACCCAGAACTGTACACAGTGCTCTAGCTGACAAGTAACAAATGCCTTCTATAAATTCAGCATAAGCTCCTTGCTCTTGTACTCTGTGCCTATACTAATAAAGCCCAGAATATAGTAGGCTTCACCAACTGCACTTTCCATTTGTCCTGACACCTTCAGTGGTCTAAGCACATATACAAAGTAGACCTTATGCTTCTGCATTCCTTTAAGTATTTTATCCCATCCTCTCATTTTTTTTCATGTTCTTTATGTCAAAGTGCATTGCTTACATTTGTGTGCATTGAATTTCATCTGCCATCAATGTGCCTACTTCATTAACTGACCTTTGCTGTTTTAAAGCTCTGCACTATCCTCCTCACCAGTTACAATACTTTTGAAAAGGACCATTGAAAATGAAAATAATCATCTCCTCTTACATACCTTGTCTGTTGGTTGATTTTTATTTTGGAATGTAAACTGACAACACAGTTTATTTTCAGGTTCTAGTTGCTATTATCACTATCCTTTGTTATTATGTGTTTATGGACTATTATTTCTTTTTCTGTTTTTTCACAATTCAATTATTGGTTTCTCTTTACTTTTATTTTTAAACAGTTCTCCTAACTTTTTCCAACTCCTTCTTGCCTGTCCTTTGTTATTGTCACACTAAGTGTATGCCTTTTATTTTTCAACTTTTCCATTATTTCTTCTTTCAACCATGCTTCATTCTTTTTAGCTAGGTTGTTTCTGCTTTTAAACAGAATTGATTTCTCCTGGATTTTACTCATTTAATGTTTCCAACTTTTTGTCAATAAGTATTGTAAGTCTAAGAGCAAATTAGTGCAGATGCTGGAATCAGTACTGAAAACAAAAAATGCTGGAGATCACAGCAAGTCAGGCAGCATCTATGGAGAGAGCGCAAGCTAATGTTTTGAGTCCAGATGACTCTTCACTTCACTGATGAAGAGTCACCTAGACTCAAAACATTAGCTTGCTCTCTCTCCATGGATGCTGCCTGACCTGCTGTGATCTCCAGCATTTTTTGTTTTCAGTATTGTGAGTCTGTTTTACCAGTTTCAATCCCACTCCTTAAAACAAACTTTTATTCAATGATTGATTTGGTCATTCTCTTACTCATATTCTTCTCAATCTTTATCTTAAACCTCATGCTGTGAACTCTAGTGTCTGCATGTAGTTCTGTTCTGTTCTTTCATCGAGTTAAGGAAGGAGTTCTGCACAAATTGTTAAAAAAAAATATTGTCTGTAGGCTTTGTGCTTTCTCCAATTCTCACTTTATTTGGGGGTAGTTAAAATCTTTCATGTCAATCTTACTCAATTTATTCATTTCACGCATGCATTTCCAAATTTATCCCTCCAATTCCTTTATCTAATCTGGAGGTCTGTACCATTGCCACAAATGAAACCGATCGTTCTTATCTTTAATTTAAATGTTTATGTATTCTGTTTATAATCTTCAGTTGCTTATATCTCTTTCTTTTCTTTTGTATTTTCTCTAATGAGTACAGTTACTCCAATCACCACTCCTTTCTCCCATATCCTTTGTCATTATGCTATATTGAAATATTTAATTGGAAATCCTGTTCTTTGGTCTCAGACTAAAGAGGCACCAATTTAAGATTCAGATGAGAGAGAACGTGACTCTTGAGAACTCTTTGCCACAGGGAGCTGTGGGACTGAGTGCTTGTGTATATTTAAAGATGATAGGTTCTTGATCAATAGGCAATTAAGGGGTTATAGAGAAAATGCAGGAAAGTGGACATGCCATGTCTTACTGAAAGGTGGAGAAGGCTTGAGGGATGAAGAGCCTACTCCTGTTTATCTTTCTTATGGCCTATGGTCTTATGTGGCCATACTTGAATTGTTCCCACTATATCTGGTTTCTTGCTATAGATTATTGCTTCCAGTTGCCCAGTTTTATTTTGAACACTGTGTATGTTGCTGGAGGCACTTTGGTTCATCTTTAATGGTTGTTTTTTTTTGCAGTGAGTTACATATCTGTTTTAGAACTAGATTTATTTCCACAGTATTTGTTACCCTTGATCAGAACTTTACTTCTGCATCCAGTTCTTTTGTCTTCAGATTTATATTATTTTAGGCCCTGTAGTTCTGTCAGCGGTCCATGTTTATCTTTGCCTCCAGGATTACTTGTGCTAGTCCTGTTCAGGAGGAGCTTGCCTCTCCGATACAGTTCCCCCCATTCCCACTACTGGAGTCAGTGTCCTTCAGAAACTAAATATTTCAGCCACGCATTTATCTTCAATTCCACATGTTCTTCTGACTTTGTGTCAAATAGTTGTGGCCAGGTATTATATTTGGTTTCAGCATTCTTTGTTTAGGGAGAGAATAATTGGGTGGTTTTTCCACCAATCACGACTCAGTTACCATTACTGCATGTGTTTTACTTTGTGGATGTCAGGTGCAAATGAGGTTAGGATAAGTTGAGATGTACTTCATGGCATAGGAAAAAATAACGTTTGTATGTGAATATTGGCTACTTGACTAATTATCTTAGAAATAAGACATGTATCCAAAATAGAATTGCATTAAAGAAAGTACTTAAGTTAAAATAGTAGATTTCAGAGCATCATCTGTACAGAAATAATTTATATCATTATTGCATCTGCAGTCCTCACTTTCTCCCAGCAGAGATGACCCAGGTAATTATAGACCAGTGAGCCTTACTTCTATTGTAGAAAAGGTTTTGGAAAGGATTATAAGAGAAGATTTATAATCATCTAGTAAGCAAGAATTTGATTTCAGATCGTCAACATGGTTTCGTCCAGGGCAGGTCGCGTCTCACAAACCTCATTGAGTTCTTTGAGAAGGTGACCAAGCATGTAGATGAGGGTAGGGCAGTTGACATGGTATACTTGGACTTCAGTAAAGCCTTTGATAAGGTTCCACATGGTAGGCTGATGGAGAAAATGCAGAGGCATGGAATTGAGGGTGATTTAGCAGTTTGGATTAGAAGCTGGAAGAAGGCAGCGAGTGGTGGTTGATGGAAAATATTCAGTCTGGAGTCCGGTTACTAGTTTAGGGACCACTGCTGTTTGTCATTTTATAACTGACTTAGACACAGGCATAGGTGGATGGATTAGTAAACTTGCAGACGACACTAAAGTCAGTGGAGTACTGGACAGTTTGGAAGAATGTTACAGGTTGCAGGGGGAGTTTGGATAAACTGCAGAATTGGGCTGAGAGGTGGCAAACTGAGTTCAATGCAGCTAAATGCGAGGTGATGCACTTTGGGAAGAAACCAGGATGGCAGAGTACTTGGTAAAGATTCTTGGTAGTGTGGATGTGCAGAGGGATCTTGGAGTCCATGTGCATAGATCCCTAAAAGTTGCATCCCAGGTGGATAGTGCTGTTAAGAAGGTGTGTTAGGTTTCATTGGTAGAGGGATTGAGTTCCGGAACCGCAATATCATGCTGCAACTATATAAAACGCTGGTGCGGCCACTCTTGGAATATTGTGTACAGTTCTGGTCACCCAATTACAGAAAGGATGTGGAAGCATTGGAAAAGGTACAGAAGAGATTTACCAGGATGTTACCTGGTCTGGAAGGAAGGTCTTATGACGAAAGGCTGAGAGACTTGGGCCTTTTCTCAATGGAAAGAAGTCGGCTAAGGGGAGATTTGATAGAGACATACAAGCTGGTCAGAGGATTAGATTGGGTAGACAGAGAAAGACTTTTTCCTAGGATGATCACGTCAATGTGTACGAGAGGGCGTAACTACAAATTGAGGGGTGATAGATTTAAGACAGATGTCAGAGACAAGTTGTTTACACAGAGAGTGGTATGGGAGTGGAATGCCCTACCTGCTAAGGTAGTCAGTTCAACCACATCAGGGAGATTTAAACAATCCTTGCATAAGTGCATGAATGATTTTGGGATAGTGTAGGGGGACGAGCTGAGAATAGTTCACAGGTCGGCGCAACTTCGAGGGCCAAAGGGCCTGTTCTGCGCTGGATTGTTCTATGTATTTGACCTGCATAAATAATTGGTGAGCTTCATACTGTAAGTAAATGGCAAAGTAATAAAGAATGATCTTAACTTATAATAAGTGTATTGCTTAAACTATTTGGGAGTCTCAAACCTCAAAGCTACTCATTTTCATCTACAAAACAAAGGCTTCTAGTAGAACCTCTTGTATCTTTGGCCATGGTGTATTTTAAGAATTTGTTGTTGAACAAATTGACCTTCTTTGAGTCAATTACATCAATTGATGTGAAGCTCTTGACGTGACTAATCGTCATTCAGAAAGTGCTGGTTTCAGCTCAGACGTGAGTGTTTGGTATAGGTTATTGACTTAGGCGAGCTACCCCTCCCTTTAGTAACTTTATAGCCTTTTCTTCACACTTCTGTGATTCTTTACTTGATCACGTACATTGCTAACTGCCAAACAGTAATCCACATTTACTGGCATATGTTTAAGTTCTAACTTTCATTTGTACAACTTTAGTTCTTCTTCTTTTGAGTTGTGAGAGTTTGGGAGTTATCATGGACTGATCAATATAATCCACTGATAATAAAGATAGTTTCTTCATTTAGGTTTGTAGCAGGATAGAAGTCGATCATATATAACACAATTTTCCTTTTGTTTAGTCTCTCATGGACTGTATACATTACTGGTTAGACCAATGTTCATTGCCCAACACGAATTGGCCACATCCTTGACTTGTTACATCTGCATGGTGAAGGTATGCCCACAATGGGAATTCAGGATTTTGACCCAGTGGTAGTGAGACACTGGTGATATAGTTCCATGTTAGAATGTGGTGTGTGAGGAGAACTTTTAAGTAATGATGATCCCATGTACTTACTGCCTTTGTTCTTCTCCATGGTAAATGTCACATGTTTAGAAGATTTTATTGGAAGAAATTGCAAGTTTAGGAATCTGATTAATCCATGTGATTGATGATACTGCACAACTATGTCCATAGTGTGACATATGTCTTTGTTTATGCAAAAACAAGCCTGCACAAATGTTGTCACCTGCAGGTTGCCCCAAGGAGGAAGCTTACGAACAGAAAGCGTCATGATCTCTAAGGTGTCACACTCAGCCTATTCCAAGCCAGGTCTTTCTATACAACTCTGAACAACTTCTCTTTCCAATCCTCCCACTTCCTCTAAACCAAAGGAGTAGCCATGGGCACCGCATAGGCCCCAGCTATGCCTGCCTCTTCATAGGATATGTGGAACAGTCCATCTTCCGCAACTACACTGGCACCACCCCCCACCTTTTCCTCCGTTACATCGATGACTGTATCGGTGCTGCCTCGTGCTCCCACAAGGAGGTTGAACAGTTCATCCACTTTACCAACACCTTCCACCCCGACCTCAAATTTACCTGGACCGTCTCAGAATCCTCCCTTCCCTTCCTCAACCTCTCCATTTCTATCTCGGGTGACCGTATCAACACAGACATTTACTATAAACCGACCAACTCCCAAGCTACCTAGACTACACCTCCTCCCACCCTGCCCCCTGTAAAAACACCATCCCATATTCCCAATTCCTTCGTCTCCGCCACGTCTGCTCCCAGGAGGACCAGTTCCAATACCGAACAACCCAGATGGCCTTCTTCTTCAAAGACTGCAATCTCCCTCCAGATGTGATCGACGATGCTCTCCACCGCACCTCCTCCACTTCCTGCTCCTCCGCCCTTGAGCCCCGCCCCTCCAATTGCCACCAGGACAGAACCCCACTGGTCCTCACCTACCACCCCACCAACCTCCATATATATCGTATCACCTGTCGTCATTTCCACCACCTCCAAACGGACCCCACCACCAGGGATATGTTTCCCTCCCCTCCCCTATCAGGGTTCCGAAAAGACCACTCCCTCCGTGACTCCCTTGTCAGGTCCACACCCCCTACCAACCCAACCTCCACTCCCGGCACCTTCCCCTGCAACCGCAAGCAATGCAAAACTTGCGCCCACACTTCTCTCCAAGGCCCCAAGTGTTCCTTTCATATCCGCCACAAATTCACCTGCACCTCCACACACATCATTTATTGCATCCGCTGCACCCGATATAGCCTCCTCTATATTGGGGAGACAGGCCGCCTACTTGCGGAACGTTTCAGAGAACACCTCTGGGACACCTGGACCAACCAATCCAACCACCCTGTGGCTCAACACTTCAACTCCCCCTCCCACTCCGCCAAGGACATGCAAGTCCTTGGACTCCTCCATCGCCAGACCATAGCAACATGACGGCTGGAGGAAGAGCGCCTCATCTTCCGCCTAGGAACCCTCCAACCGCAAGGGATGAACTCAGATTTCTCCAGTTTCCTCATTTCCACCCCCCCCCAACTTTGTCTCAGTCCCAACCCTCGAACTCAGCATCACCTTCCTAACATGCAATCTTCTTCCCGACCTCTCCGCCCCCACCCCCACCCCCACTCCGGCCTATCACCCTCACCTTAATCTCCTTCCACCTATCACATTTCCAACGCCCCTCCCCCAAGTCCCTCCTCCCTACCTTTTATCTTAGCCTGCTTGGCACACCTTCCTCATTCCTGAAGAAGGGCTCATGCCCTAAACGTCGATTCTCCTGCTCCTTGGATGCTGCCTGACCTGCTGTGCTTTTCCAGCAACACATTTTTAGCTCTGATCTCCAGCATCTGCAGTCCACACTTTCTTCTACAGGTCTTTCTATAAACAGGTCTCCTTGGTTCAAAAAAGGATGTTGATAGAAAAAAACAACTTAAATTAAGAGTAGTCCAGTTTCTGTTAGATACTGCTGTTTATCTGACTTGTTCTATGACTTTTTTTAACCTTCTTCTATACAGTCATATCCTTTATGCTTATTGGAGCTGGGGTCATTTTTGCTCTGAATTAAGGAAAATCAGTATACCTATGTACTATAGTTTATTTAGCACATATTTTTAAAGTTAGAATGTAAAGATTGGGACAAAGACATCTATTCAGTTCATGAAGCTCATTTATTCCTTGGATGTTTAATAAGCTTTTTATTAAAGTAAATTGGTTTGTTAGAATTCTGTTCCAAACCAGTCTCTGATGAAATAAAAACATAAACTGCTAGAGAACTCAGCACTCTGGCAACATCTGTAGAGAGAGAGAGAAATAAACAAAAATAAAATTCAAGTTCAATTTGACTACTTCAGGACTGAAGGGGGCTGGAAAAGGTGGAGGAACAACATCTCATTTTCCATTTAGGCATTTTAGTCCTTATAGCTTTCAACATTGAGTTCAGCAACTGCAGATCATGAACTTCATTCTGCATTTTAATTAACCCCTCTGCTCTCCCATCTCCTTTCCCCCCTACCCCCCATCATCCTTCCTATATCATTTTGCATGGACCTGCTTGCAGCAGAGTTGACCTATTTTGTCCCATAACACTAAGCTTCGACCATATTTTTTTCTCTACTCCCACAGAGTCTGGTAAATGTTACAGAGTAGAAGGTGGTTGTTTCACTCATCATGTCTGCTCTAGCTCTCCAATAAGCATAATAACAGTATCAATCTCCTACCTTTTTCCTGTACCCTTGAATATTGTTTCTGTTTGAATAATTTAATGTCTTCTTAAATGCCTCAAATGGCATTAGCACTCCTTTTGTCTTTTGCTCTGGGCTCATTACCGTCTGTTCCACTTGCTGCTCCCTCCACCCCGTTTTCTGCAGCATAAAAACCCATTAAGTTTCCAACCTCCTTGGGTTTCAAAGATGTCATTACTGGAGTTGAACCATCAACTCTATTTCTGCTTCCATAGATGTTGCTACACTTGCTAAGCTTTTTCAGCATTTTCTGTTTATATTATAGATCAAAGGTATCTGCAGTATTTTGCTTCCATTGACCTTCTGATAGTAGGTGCAATGCTATGCACATGGTTCAAGATGTGTCCACACTGAGCAATGAGTTGGAAATTTAAAATAGACTCGTTTGATCCAAGTCTGCATGAACGTGTCTCCCAATTCTTCACTAATCTTGATGAATATAGTTTCCAATCAACTAACTATTTTCCTTGAGTGACGTGAATCAAACATACATTATATCCTGTTCCCGGCTGAGCTGTTGGATAGTTATGAAGAGGTTATTTGTATGATTCTTGCTCAAAGGTATATTTTCATTGAAAGATTTGTGATGTTCCTCAGAACCTTGGTGATTTATTCTAGCCCTCTTTAAACATTGTGTTTCCCCTTGCACCAGTTCTTGACACGCTGTTTGCTGTTATTTTGTGGAACTTCATTCAAGCTTATCCGTTTATTACAATTTATGCCATTTACTTATCCAGCTTTTGTTCCATCTATGGTAAATCGCAATTAATTCCACAAATCTTAATCTTTTTTTAAAATTCAATGAATGTCAATGTTTTTGATTTTAAAACAATCAAACTTCTGTTCATTCATTTGAGGTTATTAATTATTGTCTGTGATAAATTCATTGCTAAATATTAAGTTAAATGTAGCTTCAGCCTCAGTATCTCTTTATATGTATTAAGTCATTCCTTATTTTTATGACTTTCTACCTACATCCATTGCAATATTTTGTTTCTTCCAGATTTATTCATGATTTGAATTTTTTAATTCTACCATAATAAAGTACAATACCTGTTTTCCAAAAGCAAAAATCCGTGCATACAAGAAATCTTAAATTTAGAAATGGTGAACATGCTCAATTGATAGAGTCATAGAGATGTACAGCATGGAAACAGATTATTTGGCCCAACTTGGCCATGCCAATTAGATATTCTAAACTAATCTCGTCCCATTTTTCAGCATTTAGCCCAAATCCCTCTAAATCCTTCTTATTCATATACCCATCCAGATGCCTTTTAAATGTTGTAATTGTACCAGTCTCCACCACTTCCTCTGGCAGCTTATTCTATACACGCTCCACCCTCTGCAAGAAAAAGTTGCCCCTTAGGGCTCTTTTAAACCTTTCCTCTCTCATTTCAAACCTATACTGTCTAGTTTTGGGCTCCCCCACCCTGGGGAAAAGACCTTGTCTATTTAGCCTCTCTATGCCCCTCATGATTTTATAAATCGCTATAAGGTCACTCCAATCTCTGATGCTGCAGGGAAAGCAGCCCCAGCCATTTCAGTCTCTCCCAGTTGTTCAAAAGGTGTAATTCCAGCAATATATTTTTGTGACTCTTTTCTGTGCCCTTTCAGTTTAACAACATCTTTCCTAATACAAATCAGAATTGAATGCAGTATTTCAAAAGTGGCCTAACCAATTTCCTGAACAGCTACAACATGAAATCCCAACTCCTATACTCAGTGCAGTGACCAATGAAGAAAGCATACCAAACACCTTCACTAAATAAGTACAGAAAGAATTGC
This sequence comes from Hemiscyllium ocellatum, assembly GCF_020745735.1. Classification (NCBI taxonomy): domain Eukaryota; kingdom Metazoa; phylum Chordata; class Chondrichthyes; order Orectolobiformes; family Hemiscylliidae; genus Hemiscyllium; species Hemiscyllium ocellatum. The sequence continues at coordinate 22,493,892 of NC_083443.1, read as the reverse complement.
GGATGCTGTATATCAGATACAAAACCAGACATTGCTGGAAAAGCTCAGCAGGTCCAGTAGCATGTGTGAAGAGAAACGAGAGTTAATGTTTCAGGTCCGGTGACCCTTCCTCAGACCCGAAACGTTAACTCTGACCTCTCTTCACATATGCAACCAAACCTGTAAGCTTTTCCAGCAATTTGTTTGTGTACCTTCTTCACTACCTTGTCTACCTCAACACCATCTTCAATGAACTCTGAACCTGCACCCCAAGGTCTCTGTGCTGCAACACTCCACAGGACCCTACCATTATGTGTATAAATCCTACGCTAATTTGCTATTTCCTGAATACAACACATCACATTTATCTAAATTAAGCTCTATCAGCCACTCTTCGGCCCAAGGTCTCATTGTACTCTGAGATAACCTCCTTCACTGTCCACTACACCAACAATTTTGGGGTCATCTGCAAATTTAATAACCATTTCTCCTATCTTGGCATTCAAATCATTTATATAAATGACAAAAAGCAGCAATACCAGCACTGATCCATCCGGCACAGCACTGGTCACAGGCCTGCAGTCCAAGAGACAACCCTCCACCACCACCCTTTCTCTCCTACTTCAAGCCAGTTTTGTATCCAAATGGCTACTTCTCCCAGGATTCTGTTTGCTCTAACCTTGCTAACCGGTCTACCAAGCAGAACCTTGTTGAATGCCTTGCCGAAGTCCATATAGAAAATGTCCATCGCTTAGCCTTCATCAATCTTCTTCATCACTTCTTCAAAAGACTCAAGGCATTGATAGTGAGGTACTGTACATCCTCGTATTTCTCATTCCTCAGCTAATGATCAGCTGCTATCAAAAGTTCTTTCTTACTTGGTTGTCATTACCATTCCTGTCTGCAAACTGCTGTTGATACAATGATAATTATCATTTAGCTGTGTGTCTCTGTATTTACAGAACTTTGTTTCATCCTCATCCTTTGGGAATATAGCACGATGGATTGACTAAAATTGTTCTCTGCAGTTTTATCATTCTCACAGTATATTGTAGCTGAAAAATTCAGGCTGCCAGTGTCTTCAAAGCTTCAAATCTGCTTCTAATTTAGCTATCATCATGTGAAATCTCTCACCTCATCCGCCACCTTTTTCCATAATTGTTTAAATTTGATTCTCCATACAGCATCTTCTGAATTTTCTTAATCACTCAATATTCCTTTGTCCCTTCTAAATACACTCAAAATAGAATTAGAATTAGATTTTATTGTCGCGTGTACTCACATATAGGAATGCATAGAAACATAGAATCCCTACAGAGCAGCAGAAGGGACTGAAGAGAGCTAGGAGGGAGCGTGAGAAAGCCTTGGCAGGAAGGATTAGGGAAAACCTAAAGGCATTCTACACATATGTGAGGAATAAGAGAATGATCTAAGAGAGGGAGGGCTGATCAGGGATAGTGGAAAGAATTTGTGCCTGGAATCTGAAGAGATCGGGGAGGCCCGAAATGAATTTTTTGCTTCAGTATTCACTAGAGAGAGGGACCTGGTTGATAGTGAGAACACAGTGGACCAAATTAATAGGCTTTAACAGATTAATATTAAAGAAGTGGATGTGTTGGAAGTTCTAAGAAGCATCAAAGTAGCGAAGTCTCTAGGACCAGAACAAATTTGCACAAGATTACTACCGGAAGCAAGGAATGAGATTGCTGCGCCTCTGGATGATCTTTGCATCCTCACTGTTCACGGGAATTGTACCAACTGATTGGAGGGAGGCAAATGTTGTTCCTCTGTCCAAGAAAGGGAATAGGAATCCCTGGGAATTATAGACCAGCCAGTTTTACATATGTGATAAGCAAGGTACTGGAAAGGATTCGGAGAGATAGGATTTATGACTATTTGGAAAAACATAGTTTGATTAAAGATAGTCAGCATGGCTTTGTGAGGAGCAGGTCATATCTTGCAAACCTTATTAAGTTCTTTGAGGATGTGGTGAGACAAGTTGGTGAAAGTCGAGCAATGGATGTGGTGTATATAGATTTCAGTGAGGCATTTGATAAGGTTCCCATGGTAGACTCATTCAGAAAGTTAGAAGATGTGGGATACAGGGAAATTTGGCTGTCTGGATACAGAATTGGCTGGCCCAAAGAAGACAGCAAGTCGTAGTAGATGGAAAGTATTCCTCCTGGAGGTCGGTGACCAGTGGTGTCCCGCAGGGATCTGTTCTTGGGCCTCTGATCTTTGTAGTTTTTATAAATGACTTTGATGAAGAAGTGGAAGGCTGAGTTAGTAAGTTTACCGATGACACAAAGGTTGGTGGTGTCGTAGATAGTGTTGAGGGCTGTTGCAGGCTACAACAAGACATTGACAGGGTGTAGAGCTGGGCTGAGAAGTGCCAGATTGAGTTCAACCTGGATAAATGCAAAGCGATTCGTTTTGGAAGGTCGAATTTGAATGCTGAATACAGGGTTAAAGACAGGATTCTTGGTAGTGTGGAGAAACAGCGGGATCCTGGGGTCCACATACATAGATCCCTCAAAGTTACCACCCAAATTGATAGGGTTGTTAAAAAGGTATATGGTGTTTTGACTGTCATTAACACAGGGATTGAGTTTAAGGGCTGTGAGGTTTTGATGCAGTTCTGTAAAACTCTGGTTAGACCACACTTGGAATATTGTGTCCAGTTCTGATCACCTCTTTATTGGAAGGATGTATATGCTTTAGAGAGGATGCAGAGGAGATTTACCAGGATGCTGCCTGGAATGGAGAGCTTGTCTTATGAAGAGAGGTTGAGTGAGCTCGGGTTTTTCACACTGGTGAGAAGAAGGAAGTGAGGTGACTTGATAGAGGTGTACAGGTAATGCGAGGCTTGGAAAGAGTAGATAGTCAGAGACTTTTCCTCAGGCAGAAATGGATGTCACGAGAGGTCATAATTTTAAAGTGATTGGAGGACGGTATAGGCAAGATGTGAGGTAGGTTCTTTTCACAGAGACTGGTGGGTGTGTGGAATACACTGCCACCGGTGGTTTTAGAGTCAGAGACATTAGGGACATTTAATTGACTGCTGGACAAGCACATGAATGGCAATAAATTGAGGGGTTTATTGGTTAGATGGATCTTATATTAAGAAAAATGCTTGGCATTACATTGTGGGCCAGAGGGCTTGTACTGTGCTGTACTGTTCTATGTTCTTAAAGTTATTCAGCCCAACAAATTACACCAGCCCTCCGAAGAGCATCTCACCCAGACTCACCCCGCCTTTCAGAGGAAACCCAAACAGACAAGCGATAATGTGCAAACTCCACATAGACAGCCACCTAAGATGGAATCAAACTCAGGTCACTGGCACTGTGAGGCAGCAGTGCTAACCAGCAAGCTACATGGGGCCATAGCAATAATCATAGAGGCTTCCATAATCAGAGGATCAGACAGACATTTCTACAGCATGTACCTTAACTCCAGGAGTGTGATAGAATACTCCCCACTTGCCTGGATGGGTGCAGCTTCAACAGCTGGTTACTATCCAGGACAAAAAAGCCCACTTGATTGGTATCACATCCACAAACATGGACTCTCTTCACCACCAATGCTCAGCAGCAGCAGTGTGTATCATCTGCAAGATGCACTGCAGAAATTCACCAAAGATCCTTTGACAGCACCTTCAAAACCCATGGCCACTTCCATCTAAGAGGACAAGGGCAACAAATATATTGGAACATCGTCAGCTGCATATTCCCCTCCAAACCAATCAGCATTAAAACTTGGAAGTTTATTACTATTCTTTCACGGTGGGTCAAAACCCTGGAACTCCCTTCCTAACAATATTTTGGATCCACCTCCAGTAAATGGTCTTAAGCGATTCAAGCGGGACCTTCTCAAGGGTAACTGGAGTGGAGGGGGGAGAGGGAGAGGGAGAAGACACACGACACCTCAAGAAGCAAGGAGGGGGAATGAGAAAATGCTGATAGGCCAGATTAGGGAGAATCCCAAGATATTCTGCAAGTTTATCATGGGGAAAGAGAATAACCAGGGATAGGGTAGGGACCAAGTGGGCAATCAGTGCGTGAAGCTGGAGGATGTTAGTAGAGTGTTAAATGAATACTTCACAATTGTCTTTAATTGTGAGAAGGAGGATACAATAAAAAATTCAAGAAGGATGGACTGTTAAGCTTGGGGAAGATTGATGTAAGAATCAACAAGGTATTGGAAGTTTTGACAAATTTAAAAGTGTCAAATCCCAAGATCCAGATTACTTTTATCCCTGGCTGCTGTGGGAGATGAGGGAGGAAATTACATGAGCTTTGACCCAAATTTCAGGAAGAAATAAACAGAATGGTCAGATTGGCAGATCAGTAGCAGATGCAATTTAACCCTGATAAGTGTAATTTTATAGTGTAAGGATATAGATCAGTTGGAGGCTTGGGCAGAAAAAATGGCAGATGGAGTTTAATCCGGACAAATGTGAGGTGATGCATTTTGGAAAACCAAGTTAGGTGGACATTATATAGCGGATGGTAGAACCCTTGGGACTATCGATGTGCGGAGGGATCTGGGTTTGTAGCTCTAAAGGTCACTGAAGGCAGCAGTGCAGGTAGGTAAGGTAGTGAAAAAGGCTTATGGCATGCTAGCTTTCATTGGAAGGGGCATTGAGTATAAGGATAGACATGTTATGCTACTGTTTTATAGAACTTTAGTTATGCCACACTTGGAATATTGCATTCAGTTCTGGTCACCATACTCCCAGAAAAATGTGGATGCTTTGGAGAGGGTACAGAAAAGGTTTACCAGAATGTTGCCTGGTACGGGAGATTTTAGCTATGAAGAAACGTCGGATAAACTGGGTTCGTTTTCATTGGAACTCAGGAGGTTGAGGGATGACTTGATAGAAGTTTATAAGATTGTGGATGGCCTAGATAGAGTGGAAAGTACGAGGCTTCTTCAAATGGTGGAGAGGTCAATTATTAAGGGACCCAGGTTCAAGGTGCGAGGGAAAGTTTAAACAAAATGTGCAAGGCGCATTTTTCACAAAGTGTTGTCAGTGCCAGGAATGTGCTGTCACAGGAGGTGGTGAAAGCAGACACAATAGCAGCATTCAAGAAGCACCTGGACAAATCAGTGAATAGAAAGGGAATAGAGGGATACAGATCCTGCAAGTGAAGACAGTTTTGGGATGGAAGGGCAAAATGTGTTGGCGCAGGCTTGGAGGGCCCAAGGGCCTTTTCCTGTGGTGTATGATGCACTTTGGAAGCAGGAACAAGACAAAGGAGTATAGAGTCATAGAGATGTACAGCGTGGAAACAGACCCTTCAGTCCAAACCATCCTGAGTACTCGATGAATGCAAGACACTAGGAAGCTCAGAGAAACAGAGGGATCTTGGGATGTTTGTCCACACATCCCTGAATCTGGCAGGGCAGGTTAATAGGGTAGATAAAAAAAAGCAAGATAACTGCTTGCCTTTTTCAATTGTGTCATAGATTATAAGAGCAGGGAGGTCATGTTGAAGATGTACAAGACTTTTGTTAGGCAGCAGCTAGAGTACTGTACCTAATTTGTATACTGCACTATAGGATGGTTATTATTGCACTGGGGTGGGTGCAAAGAAGATTCACCAGGATGTTGCCAGGGATGGAGCATTTCAGTAATGAGGAGAGTCTGGATAACCTTGGGTTGTTTCCTTTGAAGCAGATCAGTTTGAGGGGGTAATCTAATAGAAATGTGTAAAAATATGAGGGGCATGGACAGGGTGAATAGAAAGTAGCTGCTCCTCTTCGTTGAACGGTGAATAAAAATAAGTGAAAGGCAGGAGATATAGAGTGGATTTGAGAAAAAATGTTTTCCCACTGCCTGGGAGGATAAAAGAACAAATAAAATTTCAGCACAGGGACAGACCCTTCAGCCCTCCAAGCCTGTGCCAACCCAGATCCTCTATCTAAACCCGTCACCTATATTCTAAGGATCTGTATCCTTCAGCTTCCTGCCCATTAATGTACCTACCTAGATACATCTTAAATGACGCTATCGTGCCCGTCTCTACCACCTCCACTGACAATGTGTTCCAGGCACTCCCCAGCCTCTGCGTAAAGAACTTATCACGCATATCTCCTCGTGGCCCTTAATAATTGAGCCCCCCACTCTGGCAAAAAGCTTCTCCTCAGTCAGGTCCCCCCTCAACTTCTGTCTTTCTAATGAAAATAATCCTAATCTATTCAACCTCTCTTCATAGCTAGCACCTCCATCCCAGGCAACATCCTAGCAAACCTCCTCTGCACCATCTCCAAAGCATCCACATTCTTTTGGTAATGTGGTGACCAGAACTCTGTGCAGTATTCCAAAATGTGGCCAAACAAAAGTCCTATACAACTGTAACATGACCTGCCAACTCTTATACTCAGTACCCCGCCCGATGAAGGAAAGTGTACTATATCCTTTCTTGACCACTGTATTGACCTGCATTGCCTGAACACCCAGATCTCTCTGTACATCAAGCTTCCCCAGGGTTTTTCCATTTACTGTATAGTCACACCTGAATTGGATCTTCCAAAATGCATCAGCTCGCATTTGCTCAGATTGAACTCCCTCTGCCGTTTCTCTGCCCAACTCTCCAATCTATCTATATTCTGCTGTATTCCCTGACAGTCCCCTTCACTATCTGCTACTCCACCAATTTTAATGTCATCTGCAAACTTGCTCATCAGACCACCTATACCTACCTCCAATTCATCCAGATATTTGGGGTGGGAAATCTCAAGACCTTTAAAAATACTTGGATGAATACTTGAAGTGCTATACCATTCAAGGCTATGTATCTAGCATAGGCAAGTGGAATTGGCGTAGTCAATAGTGTATTTTTGATGTATAGACTTGATAGGCTGAAGGGTTCTTCTTTACTCTATAATTCTATGGTTCTAGAAGTTGATATATTTTGATTATCAATATATAGAAGGTTATGGGGATATCATGGGTAAAAGGCATTGAAATGTTCCATCAGCAACAAAAATATTAAATGGTGGAATGGGTTCAACAGCCTAATGTTGAGAGTGTGGTGCTGGAAAAGCACAGCAGGTCAGGCAGCATCCAAGGAGCAGGACAGTCAAAGTTCGGGCAAAAGCCCTTCATCAGGAACATCGACCCTCCTGCTCCTCGGATGCTGCCTGACCTGCTCTGCTTTTTCAGTACCACACTCTCAACACAGTAAAACATCACTCCTGCTGAATTCAAAGCCTCTTGTCAATGAAGGCTAACATACCATTTGCTTATTTACTTTGAATGTACTCATTTTACTTCCACTGGTGTGCAAGGCCACACAGATCCCTTTGTACATCCACATTTCCCATTATGTCACCACTTATATAATATTCTGCCATTCAGCTTTTCACAGTGAAGTGGTATAACTTTACATATATCCGTGAGTACTGTGAAAAGTGGACAAAGTTGCCATTCTCTGCTGCCATCTTGGCTATAAAATCAGAATTAAGAAAACACAGAAAAATAAAAATAAAGAGCCAAAAGGTAAGAAAACATCTAGATCTTAAAGTCTAAAGTCTTATATCCATAAAATTGTTTGGAATGTTCAGCCACCAATACAGGCATCCATGCCTAGCCACTGCCTGGGATAGGTGGAGTGAGGAAGAAAGCATTGCTGGATCTGGTTCTGATTAGAATGAGATAGATTAAGCTTCAGCTGGGGAATATGTGGAGATTAGTGATCATGGTATCATTAGGTTAATGACAGAAAAAGTCCAAGAGCATTTAATTAGTACAGGGTCAGCTTAAGTAGGTGAGAACAGATCTCATCCAGAGGTTCACAGGCAGAACTGTAACAGAGCAGTATGCTGCCTCTAAACTGGAGATGGTTTGGATAAGGTTGAGATACATTTCCATCGAAGGAAATGCCATGACAAATAAATCCAGAGCCTCCTGCATGATAAAAGCAAGGCAGAAAAGGAGTGCACATGACCAATGTCAGGTTATTATCTATGAGAACATCACTTAAAGAGAACTTTCAGAGAATAAGTGAATAAGAGGAAGGAGTGGTATATGAGAAGAGACCGACAGCTAACATACAGGAAGTCTTCCATAGGTGAAAAATTGTACAAGATGGGAAAAGACAATTATGAACCAAAACCGATGTTTATTTTAGAGCAGAGGGGCCTAGCTGAGATACTAACTGAGTGATCATGCTATCAAATAGCAATTTTGATGACTGACCAGGTTTGTTTTCCTGTTGGAGTTTCCTAGGCTATCCCAATGATATTGACAGAGGTTTGGACTAAATTGTGGAACTTAATAAGCATAAGCACACATACCAGGTGAAGTATTGAACATTAGTTGCTGATTTCATTCAATGTTTTCCTTCCTTGTCTGAGCTTCATTCAATGGTTGCTCTTCTAACCAAACACAAAGTAAGTTTATAAAAGTTAAAGAAAAACAGACAAATTTGCAACTGTTCAAATTGACATATTTCCCTCTTGGAATAGGACCAACTGATGGGGCATATAAATCTCAATCAGCTACAATATTCTGTAATCCTCATCGACTCAAGATTAAGAATCCTCTTCATTTTGTGTTGAATTTGTCAGAGTGCTTCCACTACATCATTTCTGCTTCATCCAGGGGTGGTTGTGTGGGCCAGTGTACAAACATTTCTGACTACGTTGCTTATTTTTTGGTTCTGATTTTATGGATACTATTCATAGTAATATATAATGTTGAAAGATCTCAGTGTCTAATTCTTGAATTTTTTAAAATGATTATAACTTTGTAGAATAAATCCATTATATTTCATTTTTAATCATGAATTTACAAGCAATTACTTATTGAATTATAAATATTTTGTAATAGATATATAAATAGCTGTGCTCAGACATGTTAAAATTGATTAAGGAAAGGTACATATTTTACTTTAGAAGTGCAGGATTTTTTCCTGTGTAATGCTGTGGGGATTCACCACTTTCATATTTTCAAGAAATGTCATTGCATGATGCAAACCCGTCACCAAGACTGTTTGGCAGGTGTGTTGTGGTTTTACTTGCTTTAACTGATGCATCAGGCTCTGAACTGCAGCTATGCCCTCATGTGGGATTGCAATTAACCTTGAAGCTCAGCGTTCCGATAGTTCTGTCACAATGATGCTGCTCATCTCCCCATGGTACAGCAAGACAGTGAACAGTAACGCTCAGCTTTCAGTTTCCCTTTCTCTCTTTACCCATAAAGTCATTCTGTTACATGAGCAGTCAGCTTACTGCTAATTTTTCTCTTTTAAGGATGTTCAGGGAGAGGAGATTTAATCACACCATGTTAGTCTGCCTCTGCAATCCCATTGAGAATTTAAATACGTGACTGAATATTTCTCTTTTGTCTGCATTATCCAATATTTTGAGAAGTATTTACCATTGATATAGATATTATAGGACATCTGTTTTGCATTAAATGCATTAATCTGTTAACTACTTCATTAAATTCTTGAATAACCTTAACTTTGTTTGTATGCCTGATAATTATTAATGGCATTATATATAAAAATGTCCATATAATCTTGGTTTACACTTATCTACTGAGGTAAAGATACCATCAGGTCTCTGATGTTTTGAGTCAGGATCACATGTTCAATTTGTGGTAGGACTCAAGTCAATTATGATTTTAGATTAAGGCTGTAAGTTTTTTTTTACAAGTTTCGCAGGATTTATTACGTTTGTCACAATAAGTACAAAATATTTTTTCATAATAAAACAATGATTCATTCAGTTCTCTTCATACACTAGCTTGTGACTTCTGACTGACCAGGCGCTAATCCCTTGTTCTCTTAACAGAAGTTGCTGTCCTGTTATCTTCCCTGGGTGTCTGTTGCTAAAGATTATGGCCACTACCCCTGAGCATAATCAGTAGAACTTATGAACTCTAATTTGGCTTACCACTTGATGACTGACATATGATCAATCTCAGATTGGCAGGGCAGTGTGTGCCCAACTCCTGGTTGGTATCTTAAGGATAATAGTCATCTTACTAATACCAATTCCAACTATCCTCTCACCAATTCTTTAAGGTATTTGTTATTTATAGGCACATGCTTTTCCTATGGTTTTTCCCTATTAGTGGAGAATCACAAACTTACGTTAAGAAGGCATTACCAGATTAATCTGCCTTTGCTGAGGAGAAATGTTGTCATATTTTAATGATTAGGAATTTCCCAAATGTATAACTAATTAAATTAAATGTTCTTGAGAATTCCAAAACCTTACCAATATCTTTCAGTTGAAAGAACCATTTGTTCATATGTGACTTCAGAATCACTGCTGTTACCTGGAACAGATTAATTGAAAAGTCACTTCCTTTGTTCTCCATAGCAGTAGGAGTCATGTGATAAAGAATCAAGCGTTATTGCTATATTGACACTGAACAGCCCAGATTATTTTAAGAAATAATTATGCAGCACAATTTATAGAACTTAAATCCAAATTAATGCAGTTCCAAAATTAAGCCAATTTAAACACAAAACTGTGTCTCTGAATAAAAGGTTTTACTTCAAAGCATCTTCACATTTGTTCATCTACGTTTATGTGTTTGTGCTATAAAAACAAGCCTCCATCATTTGTTTATTTTGCCCTGATCTGATGTGGCACTCCACTCAATATACGGCTTGATTCATAGACAAACCATTTTTTTCCATTGAACATAATTGAGCAGAATACAATATTCATACCTTATTTGCTAACCAATTACACATTCAATCTATAAATATTGAGAAATAACCTCAATCCTGCAATGACTACTCTGTTGAAAAATAACAACAACTGCGTCCCTCCAAACAGAGAAGTCTTTAATTTGCATCCGAGCATGTTTCACCCAATGAAGTCAACTTGAGTTGTTTGCCTGCAGTTAAAGCATTTTTTGCCTCACAATTTTTTCATTTTCTTCCATGAGCCTGTGTTTTACTACTTTTGACAATTAGGTCTAAATGTCCTCTTTGAACATTGTTTAGGCCAGCTTGGTTCTCTTTCTAACGATGTTAATTTAGTTTGAAGCATTTTGAATTTTTGAAAACACTTATTCCCGATTTTTTTGGACATTGTCAGCTCACACTTAAGCAGTGGTGATAATCTATGTCTAAATTCTTCATCTTCTAACAAGTCCACTGGAGCGCTTTTTCTATCCTTTGGCTTATCTTTTGGTTTTGTCATTCCCATTTTATTAGAAGTCTCTTTGCTTTTACGTTAGCTGGTATCTCTCTTTTACTATTCTTTCATTTATTCACCACCTGCTTCCTGAGGTGAGGATATTTCCCAAGAGTTTAATGGAATGGTGCTATCCAAGGTACTGCATGAATTCAACCGCGGAAGCCTGAAACCACGGATAGGAGCGAACCCATTGATTTAAATTTCCCTTCCCGGCAGCCTCCTGTTCCCTGGTTTTGGCATGTCTCTGCAATGTGTTTGGGCCTCAGTAAACCATGGGAACAGTACCGCAGATATGGGGTTCACCCTGTATTTGAGTGAGGGAAGTTTATCTGAGGCAACCCAAGAATAACTCTGACAGCAACCTGGGAGCAAGTTGTTCTATCATCCTTGAAATAATTCCACAAAGGCCAGAATCACATCATCAAGTCATCCTTTATTTACTCATGAACAGTCCTTGACTAGAGTGCTGTCTCATACAGAGTCAGGTGCCAGACTGTATCTCCAACATTCAACCTTGTTATGTCAGCCAGGGGTCCCTGATTGGACCAGACTAATAGCCCCAATCAGGGAACTCCTATTCTATGATATCCTGCTGGCTGACCTTGCTACAATCACTACAATTCTCTTTTCAAATCAACGGAAAGAAAAGTAAAGTAATATAAATTTCAACTTCTTCCTGTCTGATCCGCAATTTCATTGAAGCATCCCTCATATGTGATGACCCAGATCCTATGCTGATGTTATTCCATGGTACAGCAACTCGGGCTTTCCACATATAGTTCCAGTGAATTTATAGCACAGAAACAAGCTGTTGAATTCAACTCTTCCACGGGAGTTTTTATGCTCTACGTGAACATCTTCCCACTGTACATCATCTACTCCTATCAGCAGATTTATTTACTGTTACTTTTTTCTCTCTTGTCAACTTAACTAGCTCTTCCTTGAAGGCATTTCTACCATTTGCATGAATATTGAGCAGGCATCACTATATTTATTTAACAGCACTTTTTCACAGCTTCCTTTGTCAGTCACTGATAGTAGACTATCCAACAAGAGCTGGTGTATTAGCTCTGCACAATAATGATATCATCCAATGACCAAAGCAGGTTTACTGGTTAACAGTCACCAGTGGGAACCCTGGCCCAGCTCTTTTGCACCTAAAACCTCAAGCAATGACACTAATTGAAAGACCTTTAAGTAGGCCCCATCTATTTAAATATAAGATAGAAAGGTGCCCTGGCACCTTTATGTTCTGTATGACTCACTGGATAAATCTTTAGACCCATAGGAATAGCTGTATTTCTTAAGTTTTTGACATTGGGTGAAATCTTCTGCTGTGGAGTCTGGTGCAGTGTCAGTCATGGAAATACTTCTGTTTGGGCTCAGGTTTCTTTACGTAATGACATGATCTCCATTCATTATGTATACATGTTTGAGGAGAAGAACAAATCTCACAGGTCAAGGTGGAAGGAACCTAGGACTAAGGGATCTTATAAGGTCGAAGACCATGGCACCAGATTTAAAGGACACCAGGTGTCTGCAAGCCTGGACTAGAAGTTCGGATTATGTTTGTGACTCATAACACTTGGCTGAGATGTGTCCCACAGTTCAACGAAGCTTTGCTGCACCATAGCTGGCAGAAGTGCACTTTTACTTATCCCAGCTCCTTGTATGCATGAGCTGATAGATGTTAACAATGGTAGGGATTGATCTCTTCAGCATTTTTATTGCAATTCTCTTATCATTGCTGCATTGAACATCAACAGATGCCCTTCATCGGACACCTTCCTACATTTTCTCATGTTGCTTGGATCTTGATATCATGAGAGCAATGTGTGCCCCTCCATCAAGGAGGAGAACACAACTGAGGATGGTGCTCAAACAGTTGATATATTTTTAATGGGTTTGCCTTTAGCCAATCCATGGAATACAATAACTCATGTCACCTGCAAAAGCCTCTGTCCAATTTCACTATTCACTCTCAGTGCGTCAGGAGAAAATTCATCACCACCTTCTCTCCTCAAAGCATCCACCAAATCGTCCTCCCTCCCCCCACCATTATCCATAACCATCTCCAGGTTAGGAGACTTCCCATGAGGGACATCCTAACCCTTGGGTCCCCCATTATCAAAGCTACCCGTTCCTCCCACCTTTAGTGATATTTATAATCATAAAGACTTTGGTGTATAAGCCTTTTGTAGGCCAGGATTGCAAAAAAAGAAGAGGAAATTAACCAGAAAGTTAAAAGAACTTTATACTTTCTCAAAGTAAAGGAGTGTAAAAGGACTGCCTAATGGAAGGGTGAATATTTTTAGAGCTATAATAAAACTTGGAACATAGAATATGACAGTGTAGTACAGGCCCTTCAGCTCTCAATGTTGTGCACCCTGTGAACCCAGTCTGAAGCCCATCTAACTTACACTATTCCATTCTCATCCAAATGTTTATCCAATGACCATTTAAATGCCCGTAAGTAGGCAAGTCTACAACTGTTGCAGACTGAGTAAGGAAACTACCCCTGCCCTATATCTATCACCCCTCAATTTGAAGCTATTCCCCCGCACGCTCACCATCACCATCCTAGGAAAAAGGCTCTCACTGTCCACCCGATCTAACCCTCTGATTATCTTATAAGTCTCAATTAAGCCACCTGTCAATCATCTTCTCTCTAACGAAAACAGCATCAAGTACCTCAACCTTTCGTCGTAAGGCCCTCCTTCCATACCAGGCAACATCCCAGAAAATATCCTCTGAACCTTTCCAAAGCTTCCACATTCTTCCTATAATGCGGTGACCAGAATTGCATGCCATACTCCAAGTGCAGCTGCGTAAAGTTTATTTTAAGGTTAGTGACTTATTCACTTTTACTGATGGAAGAGGAGAGAAAGTTGATACAATTTTCAATATCACCATATCATCCTGGATCGTTTTTGAGTGCTTTACACTCCAAAAATCAGCTTGAAATAAATTCAAAGCCCCCTTGGAATAGTTGTAGCACAGATTCACTGTAAACATTCTTGGGCTAAAACTTCTAAATTATGACGAGATATGTTACAGAAAATTAACATATATTTCCTTGAGTTTGGAAGATTTAGGGGTGTTTAAATTATAAAGAGAGTCAAAAGCTTGATAAAAGTCAAAACTGTTTATTTCAGTGCTGAAATCAAGAATCCATGAGCATGTGAAATTTTAATAAAAATGATTTAAAATGCATTGAAACATCCAGTATTTATAAACTCCCTGTTTGGACCTATTCTGACATAGCTCTGGACCAGCTGAAACCTGAACTCAGGCTTTCTAGTTCAGGGTTCGGGGCACTACCACCATACCAGAAACCTGTATCTTGGTCAACTTTGGCTTAGGGCTCATCGGTCCTGTTACTGAGTCAGTAGGAGATCAGCCTTATACTGGTACTTATAAATTTTATGAGGTATGAATTCTCGATTGCCTCATTCCATCTAGAAACAGGCTTTAGGGAGAATATATTCAATAATGCTTTTATCTTCACAGTGCAGGCATTTATTTCCTGATTAATCGGGATGCCAAGTTACTGAATTGATTGTTTCCACTGAGCCGATAGTATTTTTTGAATTGACGAAGTCATATAGTACAGACTGAGAAGAACAGTTTCTGCATTCCACTTCTGTGCTCTTTCTAAATTCACTAGTAATATACTCTGTTTCAACTTAATCTCCTGTTTCATTTTGTTAACTTATTGCTGTAACGATAATACAGAAACTCCCCTGTCGGCAAATTCACCTTCTCGGGCCCTCTTGCTATAGTTCTCAGGGTGTCATTGAACTTTTAGATCCCATAACTGAGCACAACCACTTTTGAAATTAAAAGTATTTGACTTCTTTAACATCTTTATTTAACAAACTTTATTTAAGAGAGGCTTTGAAAGATCTGTTTAGTACCTGTATAGATGTATTATTGATGGAATTAAAAAGCTTAGAAAACCTAGAGTTATTTGATTGGAGAGTTAGTTGTGCTTTGTTTAAGTTGAGGTCATGTGAGAACTGTTGGTTACATGTTTCAATTGTCAGTTTTTGAGTTACTAGGTCCCAACTGTTCTATTAGCAGGACTGAGTGTTACAGCATTTGTCAGAATTTTCTACCGATGCGATGTTCAGTTATAAACAGTTATGCTTTGAAAAGCCAAACTGTATTTTGAGCCTCGAAGTCATGTAGTTCAATGTGAGATTTTGCAGCTTTGTGTGGTGATTTATTGAAACAGTCAGTTGATGTTAGTGTGCACAATCAAATCATTCCACTGCTTGATGGCAGCTTTTTGTGCTTTGAGGATAGATTATTAGATTCCAGAGTGCCATTCTAGCTTATTGATTTAGTTATTTTCATAGTCGTACTTGCACATTGTAAGAGATTCACAAGGTTAGTGAAAAACTATGAATTGTTGTGCATAGAATCCATAGCTAGAAAATCAACAGCCCCTCCAAGGAATGTATTGACTTCCTTTTCCTTTTCCTTTTCCTTTCCCCTTTCCCCTTTACACAATAGACTTTGAACTGATGAATATCTCTGTAATGGCAACAGTGAATGAAAACAACTGAACAGAATGTCTACTTCTCTGGTTAAAGCCAGGCCATTTTATGCATCCAATCCTTTTGCTTGCTCGTGTTTTTCTTTTCTCTCCTTTTTATCTCTGTCTTACTAAAAGCTTACTTCATCTAAAACTATCATAATTCCAGTGATTTTCTCATTCTTGCTCCTATATAGAACCACCCATTCCTCCCAACCATCTTAACCTTCCTTTCTTAATATCTTACCCTAGATTAAAGCAACTTCATGGAATTGCTTTCTTTATTCAGCCAAAATAAATGAGCGCTTCTTTACTCTCTGACATTTAAAGCATCAATGTTTGGAAAACATTTATTGGCAACAACATATAAAAATAATGCTTCAACGGAAGTAGAAATTACTCTAGTAATCGTATAGATGCAAAATAATATTTAAAAATGTGCTTCCCAACTGCAGCCTGAAGTTGGCAGACAAGTTTTAATCTGCTAAGTTCTATGACCAAATCGCAACTAAATTCCAAAGAATAATTATATGTTGTTATCTTAAGGAGTTTTGTTCCATCTTGGGTGAATAGATTTTTGACAATTGTAGGAGTTAATGTTTGTAATATCAGATGACTTAACTAACATCAAAAATATAGGCGATCACTTTATAAAATATCTGGTTGAAGTGTTGCAGACAGTATGCTTCAGTACAATTATATAACATCCTTAAAATGCTGAGTATACTGTACAGCCTCAAACTAAAACTGGTTGATATATTTCAACATACCGTGTTCCTAAACCGAGTTTTTTAAATTAACTGATTTCTGAGTGACTATATATATATAATTTTTGGTTTACGTTTGTGTAAATATAATTACAGCAATTAGACTGAGCACCTTTCAGATGTGGTCAGGTTAAAACAGATCTACCTCAGCAACTAATTAATGTGATTTGTCCATTTGTGTAGCATATCCATTTTAAGACCGATTGTGATTTTACTTATCATGAGCAATCTCTCAGGAGTTCCAGTAATGTATTCAAAGCTTCCAAATGAGCAGGATGTGAAAGGGCTTCAGAGGATAGAAAGAAAGAATATAATTTTCACAATCTGACTAAAAATGGAAAAGTGTTGGAAATATAAAGCAGTTAAGTTGCATTGAGAAAGAGGGAAGGCCAGTTAATATTTTACTTGGGGCCTTCATGACAGCTACTCATTGCTGGATATTTCCAACATTTTTCATTTCTCAATGTAGTTAACTTAGGTATGTCATTTATGCTTCCCAGATAAATCAGTGGTGTGTTCCTAATCCATACAAAACTCCAGTGTGTCACCAGAAAGCAAATAAAAGACACACATTATTGTTTATGTATTTTCACTATCGGGTGAAATATTTTCAGAATGGTGGAATTCTATTCAGTTAAGGCATTACTTTTTGTTCTGACATCCATTTGGTAGTGCATTTAAGTGACTTTGCCAATATGCATGTGCAGCTTTGAGTTGAATATTTCTAAATATTTGCATTAGTTTGACGAGCCTTTTACTGGCCTGTAATTCCCGTACTGATGGGCAGACTAAAAGGTTTCTGAAGAGTAAAGTTACAGGGAGTTGTAATCATAATTTGTTTTGTATAAACTGCATGTGTCAAAATACATATTTTGTCAATAACTGGTGCCTGATACTGATCCACATGAAGAGATTCGATATCTTAGCATTTGCTATGGCTGCTTCTCATACAGAGAAAATAAATCCTGCATGAATTTAGTAACCCTTAAAGCACTGCTATTTCACCTACTATTTATGTAAAGGTAGTATATTTATGTTTCGTGGCACTCCATGTTACAAGTGCTGTATACATTCCATAATTAAGAATAGATTTAGTATATTTTATAAAAATCAGTTTTAAGTATTCAGTCCTTTAAGGGTTAATCAAGGACCAACAAAATTATGATTGATATCTGCTTTTTGTGCATGTTCCTTCTTTTACAGCAAATCCCATATGTTCCTGATGCATTTTTGGCATTCCCTGATATCGGATGCTCTCTCCTCCTGTATATGTAATATTGAAGCAGTTAACCTGAAAATTGTAGGGATAAAGACTTGTTACTATTTAGGAATGTAATGAGGACTGAAAATGTTTCATTATTGCTTTTGTTTTCTATGCATTGTTTTGTCCTGATTAATCATTAACTGCCTTTTCCTGTGTTTTACTAGCCCAATAGAATCCTGTCAGAATTTCTACGAAGATTTCACGTTACAGATTGACATGGCATTCAATGTATTCTTCCTACTCTACTTTGGACTGCGGGTGAGAACCAATTTAACACATAAGTTGGATTTAGAATGTAGTCATTTGGAAGGATTTTGGTTTTAAACAGAGCAATAATGAAGATAATTTGATTCCAACTGATTGCAAATTATTGTTTGTTTCGTCCAGTCTTTGTGCATGCTAAGGTGAATCGTTGAACAATTATATATACAACCATAGAATCCTGACAGTTCGGATAGAGACCATTCGGCCCATCAAGTCTAACCATCCCACCGAAGAGTAGTCCACCCAACCCTACATCCCCCATAAGCCTGCACTTACCATGGCTAATCTACCCAGCCTGAGCATCCCTGGACATTATGGGACAAGTTAGCATGGCCAATTCACCTAACCTACACATGTTTTGTCTGTGGGAACAAACCTACACAGACACAAGGAGAACGTGTAATCTCCAGACAGAATCAAACCCAGCGCTGTGAGGCAGCAATGCTAACCACTGAACTACTGTTCAGCCCTATGATGTGCATATAATGCAGTATAACAAAAGAGGCATTCAGTCTGTAATATCTTTTTTCTCTTATCGTGATTTCATAAGATGTCTGTGATAGTGAGTTATCTCACAAAGTAACATAGGAATACTGTATACGATTGTAATGGTCTTTTGGTTAACATTGTTATTCTCTTCTTCAGTCCTGCCAGCACTAAGTGAGTGAAGAGGGAGTGCAGACTGAAGTGGTAGGAGTTACTTAGATTAGCCCACCATTTTGCCTGATACGTACTAGTTCCTCCCACAAACCATGACCAAAACTACAGGTGTAAGAGCTGAGCATGTTATTGCACTTTAATCTCTGTTAGGGAAAGGGGTGGTATGTAAATAAAGTTCAATGGTTGAGCATGAGTTGGTCTTACTCAGCCCATTGCTATGACAAAGTTTAAGCTAAATCTGTAGGTTTTGACCTTATTTTCCTTTGCGAGAACATATTCTTTCCACTGGCATAGTTGTGGATCAGTGTGGTGTGGGAACGATGGTTGGGATTTTGTGGTTGCACTCTCCACAGTAGCCACCTTCTGTATGAGTTGACATTTGGAAGCAGTGTATTGGGCTAGTTTTCTCAACCCCATTGAAGTGAAATGCTTTGTTACTGCAACATTGCCTAACTTAGCCAAATGGGGGTGTCCAATTCAATGTCAACAATTCTGACTAAAGTTAAATCTTCCCGAAGCAGAGTCAAAAGTGCCAGATCTTCTGCAATTTATGTATTTGTCATCCATCAGACCAAAAGGGGAAAGGAATGAAAATGCGGTATGCAGAACAAACCGTATGAATGCACAAGCTTATCCTTCATCAGCTGTAGGATAAAAGTGTGCATTAAGTTCCTGTGGTATCTTCTAACAGAATCATTCTTTATTTTACAGCATGGTATTGGAATAGTTGAGACAGCCTTTTTTTAATGATCTCTGTAGCCCAGTCCTCACAATCTATGTAATTAAAGAAATCAGATCATTTCCCCAGGCTGAGGGATTTCGAGACTAGGGAACACATTTTTAAGGTGAGAGCAGAGAGATTTAAAAAAGACATAAAAGGTAAATGTTCAGAGGATGGCTTGCATGTGGAATTAACTTCCTGAGAAAATGGCGCATGTGGGTACAATTACAATGTTTAAAAGACATTTGGATAGATACTTGAAAAGGAAAGATTTGGAGGGATATGGGCCAGGAGCAGGCAGGTGGGACTAATTTAGATTGGGACTATGTTCAGCTTGGACTGGTTGGCCCGAAGGGTCTGTTTCCGTGCTTTATGACTGTATATGGAGTTCTGCCTCTACTTCACCTTTGGTTTAAATTAGAAATGAGCAATTACTTTGGATTTTGTTTTATACACAATTTTAAAACTCAGTTTAACAAAATTCAACATTGTCTTATCACATATTTATTTCCTAAATGGACCATGTAATATCCATGCCATGACATCAAGCTGTTCTTTGCTTCATATCTCTTTCAGAATTTTCACATGGTTAAGATTACTAGATTAGATTAGATTACTTACAGTGTGGAAACAGGCCCTTCGGCCCAACAAGTCCACACCGACCCTCTAAAGAGCAACCCACCCAGACCCATCCCCCTACATTTACCCTTCACACTATTGGCAATTTAGCATGGCCAATTCACCTAACCTGCACGTTTTTGGACTTTAAGTTCATGAATAAAGAATGACCTTGTACATTGTTTGCGCTAGTAATGAATCTTGTGACAAATTTTAAATGAAAACACTCCTAAGTTTGATCTGATCTAAATTTTGCATTATTAGCCTTGCAATCTTTCAGATTGGCTCTGTACTATTTTGATGTCCCTTTGTTTTGTGTTCAAATTCACAACTTAATCAAAAATTATGCTTCATTCCAATTAATATAGTGGTTAGATACTGTAGTCAAGAGGCCTGCTTCAGTCAGCTTTGTGTTAGTGAGCTCTATCTACCAGGTTGCCTACAAGATTAACATTTTCCAAGCATGAAATAACTGAGAAAGTGCACCTTTTCCTTTCTTCCTTTATCCTATCAACTGGACATATACTTTGCCTGCAGCCTATGTTCTTTGGAGGCAATGTTTGTGGTTATAACAACAAACGTGCATCAATTTTCCAAGCTCCACTTGATGTCTGTGGTGTGTGCGTGAGTGCACACACAGTGGCAATAAACAGCCTCTTTAAACACCTCACTGGCCTTCGTACAAGCAACATGTATTTATACAGCCAAGATGAGTTCAAAGAGATTATGTCTAACCTGCATTTTTTTAAAAAAAAGAGACTGCTCAGCTTTGAAGGAAAGGAAAGTATAAACCTTCCCGAGTGCTTAACAGGCTGTCCTGAAATGTCACCCTGTTTAAATTTTCTTTACCTTGACGAACAGTGCTGCCATTAAATAATGCAAGAGAAGTCTGATTAATATAAGGTTAACAATCACACCACACCAGGTTATAGTCCAATAGGTTTAACTTCCAATTAAACTTGTTGGACTATAACCTGATGCTGTGTGATTTTTAACTTTGTATTCCCCAGTCCAATACCAGCATCTCCAAATCATGATTAATACGAGGTTTTCTTGGGAGCTATTTGCAGGGTTAGCAAAGGATGACCTTTGTAGAGTTGATCAAGTCGAGTTAAATTTAATAATAAGAAACAAGCTCAGGTAAACATTTCACCATAAGTCTGGATTGCTCAATCAAAGAGTAATTAAGCTCTTTTCTTCCCATAAAGCTGTACGTGAAAATGAAGTCTATCTGTAACTCAGAGATATGCACCAGAGGTCACTGAAGTTGATGCAGGCCATTCAGCCTCTTCAGTTTGTTCCACCATTCCATTAGGACTTTGTTGATCTGTAACTCAAATTTCTATCAGCCATGGCTCCATCGCCGAAAAATTCTTAATATTCTTGTCTAATAATTCAACAAACACTATTTTCAGGAATAGAAAATACTTTAGAAGAGAGTGTAAGGACTTTTACACTGCGTTGTGTGGACAATTCATTAAATTAGAAAGATCAAATCATATAAAATGGTAGTACCTTTAAATGTATTTATTATGAAACGATGTATCATTTCTTTTCAGAGTGAAACAAGTACTTTCTATACTGAAGTTCTGGGTGGGCTAATCTGAATATACTAAACAGAACCTTTGAAGGAATATGTTGATTCTGTATGAGGTCTTTTGAGCTTCACTGTTATGCCCTTTGGCATAGTTGCCATAGGACAGTTTCAAAGATGGAAACTGTTTTGTGAAATTACTGAACAGATTTTCAGACTAGCCTCCTGTGCTGGAGCTTCACTGAGTGTTCACACCTATTTTCATTCAGTTCTTGTGAAGAATCACAACTGATAGTTCTTTTGCAGTAAATGCAAAAATGCAGTGCAACCTTCCTGTAAACTGATATGCTTAGGAAGTTAAAATAAAGCAGAGTAAGTTCTAAAGAATAATTTCCATCACAGTTCATGTCAGTTGTCTAGTGTCACCATGAACTGTAAGTAGTGATCTCCAGGTTTAACTTCCAGTAATGGTTAACAGTTACCCCAAGGTCTTCATTTGATGGGACATTGCTGATACTTATTGAAAAATGAATAAAAGAAAAATCTGTGTCAGAGAGCATAGAGGTAAAATTAATGAGGTTCTACATTTGGAGATGTCCAGCTGTCTGTGAATTTCATTCTCAAAGTTCCTCATTGACAAGTTCAGGGGTTCTGTATTTAGGTAGCTAAGACCTTGAAAAGAATTTTCACATCACCATTTTGTCACCTGCAGCACAGCAATTCACTGCTCGTCACATTACATTGATTCAAATATTATTAAAATGCCTAACCTTAGAAATTTAAGAATTGTAGAATATGTTGATGTTTTGACAGTGTCTGGTAAAGCTGAATACACCTGCCATAGGAGGGAATATTGAAAAAATTATTCACTCTTTTCTCTTTCAGTTTATTGCAGCAAATGATAAATTATGGTTCTGGTTGGAAGTGAATTCTGTGGTAGATTTCTTCACCGTCCCACCTGTCTTTGTGTCTGTATATTTGAGCAGAAGCTGGCTGGGTAAGTTACATGTTGTTCATTTATGTCAACTCACGATTACCAATTGTTATAAAATTAGTTGATAATTATGCATTATCTTTATATGCGCAAATATTTAGTGTGTGTTGACACAATCCGTGGAGCATAAATTTGTCCCTAAGTCCTAGTCTGACTTGAGAGCAATTAGAAGCCCGTGTATCCAGATAATCATCTTCACCTTAACTGAAGTGTTAGATGGTCTACATCTCCAGAATTGTGTTGCACTTTTACCTACCTGAAGCTTTGATGTGAACCCAAAATCTTTTCTGGCTGCCCTGTAGATGACTCGTGTCTGTGCCCAATATTTCAATGACTGGTGAATGGCTGGCATTTGTGTTCCTCTGCCAGAATGTGATGATGAGCTTTAATGCAATATACAAAAGTTAGACATGTATGATTTGTTTGTGCAGGGATTCAGAAGCAGAGATTGACCTTGTGTGCATCGAGCAATGGCTGAAAAGCTGTGCTTACAGAATAGTTGTCCAACCAGAAAAAGTCCAAGTCATGCAGCTTTCATCATCACGAGCTGATACTTCAAACCAAACCCCTTTGCAAAAGTAATCAGTACAAGTGTGGTCACTTAAAATGAATTTCTTCTGTATTTACAGAATGGTATAATTAGAGGTTTAATGAAAGAGCATGATGAGCTGAGAATGGTCTGGTTTAGTGCAGGTTTACTAATCAGCCTTAGATGACCTTTGTAACTCCATTTGAAGTTGTACAGTTTAGCTAGATGTTGCATGTTGAATAGTGTTCTTCTACAACTTTACATGGTCTAATCTTTGAGTGAAGTATCAGGGTGTCTCCGCAGTAAAGGATACGTTGAGATGTAAGCACAACTATCTGGTGAGTGTGTATGAAAGAAGCTTAATATGGCCTGCTGTTCAGAAGTCTTTGGATTGTTTAGTTTCTTTGTTCCCGGTTTGTAGGTCCTGGACTTGCTGATGATTTTACCCGTGTCTTTTTATGAAATTTTAGTAAGAGAGAGTTAGAGGATGCTTAGTTCCCTTGTGAAATATCCTAGTGGGTACAGAAACAAGCAGTCTGACAGTGATTACTGCTAGTTATGAAGGGCTGAATTCTGTGGTGCATAAACAACGTATTATAAGTCTCAAAATCAAAAATTGCAGAAGCAATTTTGACAAGCTTGAGATTTCAGATGGCACTCTGTGAGTTTATGACCTTGTAGAACTTATGTGAATCTTGAGATATTTTTATTACTTCCTGCCTAATTTTCTTTTTGTGTGTGGAAATCATTAATGATCTATTGCTGCAAAGCTATTAACAGCCCCAGAGCTGTGGGAAGGTTGTCCACCAACAGTTCACAACCATTCTGATTCATGGAATATGTTTATCACCTTGTGACCAGGAATGGGATTCAACAAGCTTTCTCTTTGCAATGAGGGATAGCTTATATACTGGTGGTATGTCAATGAAGAATCTGGTTAAGGTATGCCATTGTATCCTCTTGTAGTCACTGCAACTCAAACCACAAAGTGCAACATAATCCAATTGGTCAATGGAATCCCTAAATGAAATCCTAGGACAATAAACAATCCTTTTAAAGCTCTGGGACTGTTCAAGGTTTGTGCGAAGATTTGTAGCTCGGGTGCTCGTTTTTGTGGTTCTGTTCGCCGAGCTGGAAGTTTTTGTTGCAAACGTTTCGTCCCCTGGCTAGGCGACATCATCGGTGCTTTGGAGCCTCCTGGAGACACCGATGATGTCGCCTAGCCAGGGGACGAAACGTTTGCAACAAAAACTTCCAGCTCGGCGAACAGAACCACAACAACGAACACCCGAGCTACAAATCTTCGCACAAACCTTGAACACTTACAGGCGAGAGACGCTGAGACAAGCCAGGAAATGGGAATCCTGCGCTAACCGCCTAAGCGCCACATACGAACAACTCCGGTTCCTACAAAAGCGCTTCGCAGGAGGCTCCAAAGCACTGATGATGTCGCCTAGCCAGGGGACGAAACGTTTGCAACAAAAACTTCCAGCTCGGCGAACGGAACCACAACAGCTCTGGGACTGTGATTGCACATACCCAGTTTTAAGACAGGCTGAAAGTCATCTTCCCATGTTTGTCTGGAGAATCCTATGCACAGTTTTAGCTCTTCTCAATGAGTTCAGGTCCTCACCACACAACTAATGTAATTTGGCAATTTCCAAGTTTCCATAGAAATGCTGGTTAGAAGGAAATAGAATATCACATTTGTTATAACAGTAACTGCTGTTTTTGTGGGGACTGAGGCATTTCCTTGGTGCAGCATAGAGACAGCTGGATTTGATGCTTAAGACCCAAGAGTACTTCATATTGATACTGGGTTCCGGAAATTGGAAAAGATTCTATCCCCCAGTTTTGAACCCCATTGATGAATAAATATAAATGAAAATGAAAATTTCAAGTGTAACAGGAAAATCTAGGCTGATGCTTTGGTCTGTACTGAGGGATTGAAACACTGTCAGGGGTATTGTCTTTCAAATGAAAAATTTTAATGATTCCACACCTGCCCTATCTAAGGGAGATTAAAGAACCCATGACACTATTTTAGTTAACAGCAGGTGATTTCTCCCCAGCGTCCTGCCCTGTATTTATCCCTCAATCAGCATCACCATAAACAGATTATCCGATCATTACGACACACGGCTCTTTCTGAGAATTGGTTGTTACATTTTATAACTGCTGCATGGAAGGTGTGACAGAAATAGAAATCCTTTGTTTCTTTTTGGAGAATTAAATGAATTTTGAGCTTAAATTTACCTTAGAAACTGAGCAGGAAGTGCAAGTTCATTTTGAGTCTGATGGTCTAATGGCTGCCATATTGGTAAAAACAAATTACTGTGCAATGTCCTTGTCTGTAATAGCCATTAGACTGTTTGTCTGAACAAAGATAGGACTTGCTGCTTGTAGTAAGCCATCGCTGCGAGATTGATTTATCCTGGTGATGCAGACTGCATTCCGAAAGTGCACATCCGCAACCAACATGGTTAATTTTAGAAGTATTTGTACTTAAATGTCAAATCAGGAAGCGCAGATGTACATTTCCCTGGTCCCAATTCAAGAAATCACTGGCCTTAGAACATAGAACATAGAAAAATACAGCGCATCGATGTGCCGCTGATCCAAGCCCACCTAGCCCACACTAGCCCACTTTCCTCCATATGCCTATCCAATGCCCATTTAAATGGCCATAAAGAGGGAGAGTCCACCACTGTTACTGGCAGGGCATTCCATGAACTCACGACTCGCTGAGTAAAGAATCTACCCCTAACATCAGTCCTATACCTACCACCCCTTAATTTAAAGCTATGCCCCCTCGTAATAGCTGACTCCATACATGGAAAAAGGTTCTCATGGTCAACCCTATCTAAACCCCTAATCATCTTGTACACCTCCATCAAGTCACCCCTAAACCTTCTTTTCTCCAATGAAAACAGCCTCAAGTGCCTCAGCCTTTCCTCATATGATCTTCCTACCATGCCAGGCAACATCCTGGTAAACCTCCTTTGCACCCGTTCCAGTGCCTTCACATCCTTCCTATAGTATGGCGACCAAAACTGCACACAATACTCCAGATGCGGCCGCACCAGAGTCTTGTACAACTGCAATATTACCTCAGGACTCCGGAACTCAATTCCTCTACCAATAAAAGCCCAGTACGCCATATGCCTTCTTCACAGCACTATTTACCTGGGTGGCAACTTTCAGAGATCTGTGTACATGGACACCAAGATCCTTCTGCTCATCCACACTACCAAGTATCCGATCACTAGCCCAGTACTCCATCTTCTTGTTACTCTTACCAAAGTGAATCACTTCACACTTAGCTACATTGAACTCCATTTGCCACCTTTCTGCCCTGCTCTGCAGCTTATCTATATCCCGCTGTAACCTGCCATATCCTTCCTCACTGTCAACAACTCCACCGAACTTCGTATCATCCGCAAACCTGCTCACCCAACCTTCTAGCCCCTCCGCCAGGTCATTTATAAAAATGACAAACAGCAATGATCCCAAAACAGATCCTTGCGGAACACCACTGGTAACTGCACTCCAAGACGAACCTTTACCATCAACTACTACCCTCTGTCTTCTTCCAGCCAGCCAATTCCTAATCCAAACCTCCAACTCACCCTCAATGCCATACCTCCGTATTTTTTGCAGTAGCCTACCATGGGGAACCTTATCAAACGCCTTACTAAAATCCATATACACCACATCTACCGCTTTACCCTCATCCACCTCCTTAGTCACCTTCTCAAAGAATTCAATAAGCTTTGTGAGGCACGACCTGCCTTTCACAACACCATGCTGACTATCCTTGATCACATTATTCCTATCCAGATGTTCATAAATCCTATCCCTTAGAATTCTCTCTAAGACTTTGCCCACAACAGAGGTAAGACTCACTGGCCTATAGTTACTAGGGTTATCCCTACTCCCCTTCTTGAACAAGTGAACCACATTTGCTATCCTCCAGTCTTCTGGCACTATTCCTGTAGACAACGAGGACATAAAAATCAAGGTCAATGGCTCTGCAATCGCATCCCTTGCTTCCCAGAGAATCCTAGGATAAATGCCATCAAGTCCAGGGGACTTATCTATATTCACCCTTTCCAGAATTTCCAACACCTCTTCCCTACATATCGCAAAGCCATCCATTCTAATTAATTGTGACTCAGTATTCACATCGGCAACAATGTCCTGTTCCTGAGTGAATACTGACGAAAGTATTCATTCAGTGTCTCCCCAATTTCTTCAGCCTCCACATGCAACTTCCCACTACTATCCTTGACTGGACCTATTCCTACCCTAGTCATTCTTTTATTCCTGACATACCTATAAAAAGCCTTTGGGTTTTCCCTAATCCTACCAACCAAGGACTTTTCATGTCCCCTCCTTGCTGCTCTTAGCTCTCTCTTCAGATCCTTCCTGGCTACCTTATAACTCTCAATCGCCCCAATTGAACCTTCACACCTCATCTTTACATAGGCTGCCCTCTTCCCTTTAACAAGGGATTCCAATTCCTTATTAAACCACGGCTCCCTCACACGACCCTTTCCTCCCTGCCTGACAGGTACATACTTATCAAGGACACTCAATAGTTGCTCCTTGAACAAACTCCACATATCGATTGCACCCTTCCCTTGAAGCCTACTTTTCCAAGCCACACATCCTAAGTCATGCCTCACCGCATCATAATTTCCTTGCCCCCAGTTATAACTCTTGCCCTGTGGTGCACACTTATCCCTCTCCATCAAAGTCACCGAATTGTGGTCACTGTCCCCAAAGTGCTCACCTACCTCCAATTCTAATACCTGGCCTTATCCTTCCCTCTCCAGAATCACACTCCAGCACCCAATCAATAAACTCCCAATCCCCCACCTATATAGCCAGGAATAAATAACCCCGATTGACTGGTGGCTCAGTGGTTAGCACTACTGCCTCATAGCGTCAAGGACCCGGGTTTGATTCCCGCCTAGGGTGACTGTCTGTGTGGCATTTGCACATTCTCCTTGTGTCTGCGTGGGTTTCCTTTGAGTGCTCCGGTTTCCTCCCACAATTCAAAGATGTGCAGGTTAGGTGAAGTGTTCAGGGATATGTAGGGCTAGGTGCATTAGTCAGGGGTAAATTTAGGGGGTCTATTCCTGGTATACTGACTAGTATTCTGACCAGTCCCTGTGTGATGCTCCCTCATTTATCATGGCTCCAAATGGAATACTTTGGTTGGTCATGACAAGATTAATCCAAAGATCCCTTTCCTTGTTGATGACTTTCTCCTTTAAGAACTGAATTCATGCTCTACGTAGAGCCAGTCTAACCAGGCTTTCCTGAGTTCATGATAAAGTGAGTTTATAAATTACTTGTTATGAGTTACAAACTGCGAAAATAAATAATAATGCAATACACAAACATACAGATTAGAAAAGACAGCTGAATCCAAAAGAAGTTATAAAAATATACAAATCGATTACTGCGTTCTGACAAAAGTAGACAATTGGACATTCTAGTTGTTATGATGGTTGATTCCAGTAGTTAGCACTGCTGCTAATTCCTGCTGATTGGTAGCTGTGCAGTTGACTTTGAGATGCTGAAAGACTGTTGTCCTAATTCCTATAACTTGTCATTTGACTTGTTTTCCAGCAAAGAAAAAGAGACTGTTTTTCCTTTTAACTGCAGTATTAGGATGATTAGGATTTTTTTCAGTTGTAATCTTGCTTTTTCCAGTTCCTACACCTAGACCAGGGTTGTAATTTGCTTTTAATCTAAAGGCTCTAGAAACCCAAGTGGTTGGTTTTATTATTGAAGATAGGAGAAACGTTCAGGCATGCTCAAAACAAATTTGTTATTGTTACCAACAAAAATATTAATGAGATGGATTTTATAAGGATGTCTCAATGTAAAGCATTCTTGGTCTGTTGTATGACCAATCCTAATCACTTACCACATGTTATGTGAGGTTGTCTGTATTATTGCTCACCATGGGTTGGAATCTACAGGCAGACAGTGAGGACTGCAGATGCTGGAGATGAGTTGAGAGTGTGTTGCTGGAAAGCACAGCAGGTCAGGCACCATCCGAGGAGCAGAAATCCTGATGAAGGGGTCTGGCCCGAAACATCGATTTTCTTGCTCCTTGACCTGCTGTGCTTTTCCAGCAACACATTCTTAACTAGGAATCTACAGGGACCACGTACTTTGATGTGGCAGAAGAAAATAACTTGCTAGTCTAATGCGAAATTATTCTTTCATGGCCTTGCTTGTTAGACCAGCATTCATTCCTTCCCTAATGGACATTGCTGAACCAGATTGGTTTTTATGTGACTATCAATAGTAGCTATTTGGCCATCATTATGTAGCTTTTTATTCCATTGTTATTAAATTTCATCTGCCAAACCTTTGTCTTCTGAGCATTAGCCTGGGAATCTGGATTATAACTGTCATGATCCAATATTATTATGACTCCTATATTGTTATTATTACTGGACGAGTCAGACCCAGGACTGAAATCAGGTTTGATAGATCCTATTTTTGTTTTTGCTTTATTTAATAAAATGGTCTTTCACTGAAACATACACATGCAATGCTGAAGATTTAGTTTTAACCGTGGGACAAAAGTTTGTGACACAAGGAAATTTAAAATAGAATAAACCAAGCTATTCACAAAGTTAAAAATCACAACATCAGGTTATAGTCCAAAAGATTTATTCAGAAGCACTAGCTTTTGGAGTGGTGCTCCGTCAGGTGGTGATGGAGTGTAGGATCATAAGATTTTATAACAGAAGATTACAGTGTCATACAGTGATATATTGAACAACCTGGATTGTTAAGACTTTCCTTCTTTCAGCAAGTGCCTGGAGCTTTTAACTAAAACCATTATGCCGGGGTAACGTATTTCTTAACTTTTCTGAACTACCTCCTTTCTATAGGATAAAGGTTAAGCTGAAATGTTGACTCTCCTGTTCCTCGGATGCTGCCTGAGCTGCTGTGCTTGTTTTTAGCGGCATACTTTATCGACTTTGACTTTTTCAGCATCTCCAATCCTCACTATCTCCTAAACTGTTACATCTATCTAACTTTGATCAGGAATTCTACAAATTGAAATATAAATTGAATAAAAAGCTTTCTAACCTATAGGTTTTTCCCAAGCAAAGAATTCTGGTCCTTCACACCAGAGAACAAACTGATGTTGCTCAAAAATTGAACTGTCCTACCTGTCCATCTTCCTTCCCATCTATCTACTCCACCCTCCGCTCCAACCTATTACCATCACTCCCACACCTTCATCTATCTATCACCTTCCCAGTTATCTTCTTCCCCCCACCCCAACCCCCGTCCCACCCCCTCCCATTTAACTCTCAGCCCCCCACATTCCTGATGAAGGTCTGATGCTCGAACTATTGCTCCTCAGAAGCTGTTTGACCTGCTCTGCTTCTCCAGCGCCAGACTTTCGTCTCAAAATTTACTGTCTACTCAAAACTTTCCCAATGTGAATAAATCCCAATTTCACCCCCATAGCTTCCTGTTTCAGACTACTTTTAAAAGTCATGGCTGCAGCAATACCAGATAAGTTAGTTGTTAAAACTCCTTCCCCCCACCCCCCCAAACCTTCGTACAGATTAAAATACCCAAATTCCTACCATCACTTGAGCATCCAAATTCTAAAATAATTGATATTGGTCTCATGCTAATTACATCACATCAGCCCAGTGACATTACCAATCATCACTACCTCCCTTTGTGCCTTTCCATCTATCTCCTTTAGACAGAAACAGGTTTTCGTTTATTGCAGGTTAACAACTAATATGACAGTCCCAACACTGATATGATTGACATGGTTGCGTAGACTGTGATGGTAGGTTTTGCTCTTTCAGCTTCCGAAACTGTTCTCCCACTAAATTGATATGACAACATTGCAGTAGGTGAGCTTAAGACTCTTCTCAGACCCGAGTGCCCTTCTGCAACACACTGCAGTGTTTTGAGAAGAATATGGGGTGTATACAAAATCAGCATCAATTCAAAAGTGTTTTCTCAAGCAGCTGCTATGATGAATTTTTATAACTTGTGAATGTGAGAATTGTGTATTTTTCTTTCAAAACTGAAACAGTGGAAATGTTCATTTTGGGGCATTCCTAATTTGGTTTCTGGTTTTTAGTATTAGTTTTTATTCAGGTGAGTGGTAAGAGTGGCTTCTGTGCGGTGTTGGCACCACCTAGTGCTAATTTCATGAAACAGCTTTAAACAAAAGTTACACATTTATTGTTAGAATTAGCAGTGTGTGACACAACCCTGTGAGCCTTCTCTGACATTCAGTGAGATCATGCTGACCTTCTCCCTCAACTCACTTTCCTACCCTACCTCCAAAACCTTTGGTCTTATTGAGCCCAAAAATATACCACGTTACCCCTTCAATGTAATTCAACAATTTAGCAAGCACAGCAGTTTGCATGGAGAATTCGAAAGATGAAGATAATAATCACCAAGCTGCTTTTCTCCCCTTCCATTTTTAGAAACTCAAGAACGTGTATCACATTTGTGCTGCTTAAACTGCCGTTGTACTTTATTTTAAGCAGTGTGTTTTAAGTTCACTGGATCCTGCCTGGGGTTTCCAGCTGATAGGTCACACAGTAGAACAGTACCCAGGTCATTGGCGAAGAGTGCCTTCAGTCAACATGGTTTCCTGTGCTCTCTGCAGTTATTAAGAAGATGCAACAGGTTTATAGAACACTTCTTCGCTGTGCTTGAGTATCAATCACTTATACATTAGTTTTATTCATTCACTGGCTGTTGGCTAAGTGATTATGTATTGCCCATCCTGAACTGCTCTTGAGAAGTTGATGGTGAGCTACCTGATTGGAATGCGGCGGTCCATGTCACGTGGGGTATACCTACAGTGCTGTTGGAAGGGAATTTCAATATTTTGACCCAATGATGGTGAAGGGACAGCAATATAGTTCCAAGTCAGAATGGTCTGTGGCTTGGAGAGGAAATTTCAAATAATTGTGTTTGCATGCATTTGCTGTCTTTGCTCTTCTAGGTGGTAATGGTCACGGGTTTGGAAGGTGCAATTGAAGAAATACAGAGGGACATTAGTGTCCATAATTGTTAACAGTCAAGTGCATTTTGCTGGATGTTTTGGCAGTTGAGTCACTTCCTCAACCCTTCTAAAGCACTTCTAACTTTCCTGCTGGAGCTTTAATTATTGCTGAACATGGAACATGGAACGTTTTGTTTCTCCAGACTAATTATAACAGTAAAGGATTTCCATATTGTTAACTGAAAGCGATTTCCCAACAGATACAAGAACTGAGTTAGTGAGAGTCGTGTGCAAGTACCATCCTGGCACTGCATTAAAATGGATCAAGAGCAATTGGAGAGTTCTGACTGATTAAATTACAGTAATGGAAAAAACTTTAGATCAACCAATTATATTTTTTATTTACTCCTGGATGTGACTTTGGAAACCTGAAGTACAAAAGGACTTGGGAGAATTTAAGATAGAGACAGATTAGCAAAGGGATCAAGGGTTATGGGGAGAAGGCAGAAGAATGGGGTTGAGAAACACATCAGCCATGATCAAATGGTGGAACAGTTCAATGGGCTGATGGAATGTCAGTTAATAGTGTACATATAATTATATGTGTAATTATATATTGAATTTATGATGTTCAGCAATAAATATAAATATGAATCGTTGCATTCAATAAATGAAAGCTTTAGGAAATTGTCATGGCCCAAAGAACTTTTAAGACCACAAATGTTGTTTTGTCTGTTAATCCAGCTGCTCCAAAGTTCTTATAACACAGCAAGCATTTTAAGGGAAATCTTTTTAAGTCAGGAGGCTAGCATTTACAATGTAGGATAAGTAGTTGGAGGAGGAAGTATTGCTGGGATAATGCGGTAGAATCAAAGAGTGCATATAACTGGACCTTTCTTTGAAAGAACCAGTGTAGGTTTAGTGGGCTTTTTCTGTTCTGTACTATCCTAATCCTATGATTCCATCTTTACTGTTGTGGTCTCATATGATGGCAGTAAAGAAGGACAAAGAAGGAAATCTGGTTTGATGGATCATATGTTTAATTATTGCACTCATTTGCTGTGGTGGTTCATGGAATCACAGAAGTGTTAGGGTTGAGAAGGAGGCCATTAGGCTCATCATGTATAGACTAGCTCTTCAAATAAACATCATTGCTTAGTGCTGATCTCTACCCCCCCAACCCCCCCCAAAACTACCTTGCATGTTATTTCCTATCCAAATAATTGTTCAATGCCCTTGTAACTGCCTCAACTACACTTTCAGCCTGTGCAGTCCATACTCTAATACTCTGTGTTGCATCACATTTGTTACGTTTGAAAATCACTTTAAATACTATGCCCTTCACTCTTGTTCTTTATAAGAACAGGAACATTTTTTGTCTGTCCATTTTATCCAGCTTGCCTATGAAAACCTCTGTCAGATCTCCACTAAATCACCTTTCCTCAATGAAGAACAGTCCCAAATTCTTCAAACTATCCTCATAACTGAAGTTCATCATCCTTTGAACCATTCTTGTCAATCACTTCTGCACATTTTCCAATGCATTCACATACACCCGATAAAATGATGCCTGATGTAGTGATTGGAATAAGGTCAGCCTGCTGAGCCTCATGGAATATTAGTTCCCTGATTGGATAAGGTTAACAGCCCCAATCAGGACTCCTGGATGACAGGAGTGTCAGGCGTTCTATTCACTCTAGCAGGCTCTGAGCTAGCTGGATCAGTGCCAAGGACTCTCCCCATGTAAATAAAGGGTAACTTGGTGATGGGTTACCACCCTTCATGGAGTTATTTCACCAAGAGCGGAACTCAGTACTGTAGCTGAGGTTCAGCAGTTATCTTGTACAAGTTTAATATCACCAACAAGTTGAATGTTGTTCTTTCTGCCCCTACTGATAAAACCGAGGATACTGTATGCTTCATTAACTGGTCTGTCACTTACACTGATCTGTGTACATATACACCTAGGTTCTTCTGGTCTTGTAGCCCCTATAGAATCTTACCCAACATACTCTGGTTCAATGTTCTTATCAAAATGCATCACCTCACACTTCTCTGCATTGAACCTCACCTGCCACCTATTCGTCCATTTCACCAAGTTGTCTGTGACCTTTTGGAATTCTACACTCGCCTTCTCACAGGTTACAATTCTTGTAAATTTGCAGATTTTAAAATTGTCCCCTACACACACACACACACACACACACACACACACATATATATATATATATGGAAAAGCAATAATATCAATAATAGCCCTTGGTAGCTCTTCCTTAGCTCTGAAAAATATATTATATTTAAAATACCATGTTCATTTTATTTTGCTGTCTATAGCTTTCCTCACAAGTCTGTTGTTTGACACTCTATCAAACACCTTCCAAAAGTCAAAGCTCCTTCCCTTAGGAGCCTTTCTATGACTTCCTCAGAAACAATTCCAGAAGGTTAGGCAAGTATGGTTTCGCCTTTGTAAGTTCTTTTTCCGTGTGACTATTAATTCTGTCCCAAATAATTGAATGTAAAAAGCTTTCCACACTGAAGTTAAACTCTGGTTAGGCAGTGAAATGAGGCTGCAGGTGTTCTTCAACAGCATAATGTATGTTTATGACATAAAAGAAAAAAAGATCAAGGCTCTATAGGACAGTAAGAAAGATTGTAATTCAATTGGCAAAAGAAAGCTTCAAGCTGTTTTCCCAACACTCTACTTTTACAGATACTAAACTCCAAAGAAATTTCACTCTTATTTCAAATCTTTAAAGTTTTACTTAATTGATTCCTCACAGTTTCATTTCTTTATTATGAAGATAGTTTTAAATTTCCTTTGAGTCTGTTAGTTTGAGTCTTTCATTATTCTGATAGCCTAAATGTTTTATTTCTGACAATGCAATAGTTTTTTTTAATCTGAGCTCTCCCAACATGGAAGCTTCACAAAGTGAAGCACTTTGTCTAAAGTTACATATTCCCTTGAACTGAAGCTTGATTCTCCTGCTAGGACATACCATTCTACTTCTGTACTGAACACCTGGTTCTTCTGCACGGACACTTTGAGCCTTCTTTTCTGAAAATCAAAAAAAAAGCATTGGTAAGGTAGAAATTCAGCAAAATAAGCATTTCTATCATTACTGCTACAGTATTTCTTGCGGGCAATCACATGTTTTCTTGGAGTTTATGTAATTAGATCATTGTTTCAAATGACATTCTGTTTTTAAAAAAAGTGATATTGGAAATAGACTCTAGCTTTAGGTAAACAGAAATGAATGATTGGCACATAGCAGTGCTAATTACAACTTTAATAGCCTTATAAACTCACCCTTACAGAACAAGTAGAGGGAGAAGCAAATGGATGGAAGGACAACTGGGAAAGTGACCCAGTGATCACTTCACAGTATCTGCTGGGATAGTTCTTATGCCGATCAGAACACTGCATCTTGGTCTTCCTTTTCCGAATGCTTCCACTGGTTTGCAAGAGTTACAAGGTGGCTGGTTTACTTATAACATGCCTCTAACTTATTAAAAGTTACAGCTTACAGCAACTGCTGATGAAACACAAACTGGTTTTCTTCCGAGTTAAAAGTAAGAAGAGCGAAAAAGAGTTCGTGAGCTGATGGAGATCTAAAGGATTCTTCGTATCTTGTTCACAAGCAGTTCAGCTACCAGGGAACCAATCACATAGTCTATGGCAGGTAGAAAGCTTTCGTTATTGAAAACTGGTCACGAGTCCACAGATTAATCAGCTACTTGCATTGACCAAAGCTCCATCCATGACCCCTTGGCTCCAACTCATCTGTAATCACATGCAGTCACTGTTGGAACCAACAGCTGTGCAAACAGTATTCACAATGAATGTCAGATTACTTACTGTCAAAAGATCCTCCAGTAATCCAGTTATTTTCTTATTTCAGTTGACAATTTAAAATATAGAAAAATAAAAGAGACAAGGTGTGAATTGCTGTAGTATCAATAACAAAATCTAGTTGTATGTGCAGTAGCTGGAATTACTCGGCCATGGTTTCTCAACCTGTTTGTCTTGGTATTCAGCTTGCCTCATAGTGCATGAGTTCTGTGCCTCTGGCACAGAAATGGGGCAGGTACATAAATGGGATAGATGATTCTTGTAGCTGTGCATCAAGTATACTTTTGTTTTATATTAGCCCTTCTCTAATTCACTTATACAGTGGTTTTCTTATTTAATCACATATTTTCCTGGAGGCCTTTTCTTCATAGCTAGGGGAAAGTGAGGACTGCAAATGCTGGAGAGTGAAGGGCTTATACCTGGAACGTCAACTCCCCAGCTCCTCTGATGCTGCCTGACATGTTGTACTTTTCCAAAGCCACACTTTTCCTCACGGCTGACAATAATCAAGACAATGGACTTTGCAAGGAAATAATGCCAACCTTTACTGTCACATAGGTACAGTGTTAGTTTAGTTGATGATCATATTTATCAATAACGGACCAAACAATGTACCAGTAAAAGTAGGCTATTCAGCCCATGTTCTGCCGTTCAATGGGGTTATGGCTGGTCTCATCATTCTAAATTCTGTTTTTCTGTCTCTTTCCCATAACCCTTGATTCCTTACTGATGAAAAATCTGTCTTTCTCAGTCTTGAATATACTCATACCAACCTATACAGCCTCTGATGTAAAGAATTCCACTTATTCATTGCCATCTAAGAGAAGAAATTTGTTCCCGCCTTAAATGGGTGATTTCTTACTGTGAAATTATCCCCTATGGTTCTAGACTCTTCACATTTACCCTGTCACGGCCCTTAACAATTCCATGTGTTTCATTAAGATTTCCTCTCATTCTTTTAAACTTCAATGAGAACGTAGCAAGACTTCCCTATTTTTGTACAGGTCGTTCTGCTCTAAGGTGCATTTTGTTAATGCCAGTTCGCTATAACACTATTGACGAATTGGGGACACTGTTTCTTTCGCACAAATCATTAAAGTGTGTACTGATTATAATGCATTTCCAGCCCCATTGGTTTAAATAGTGCTGCTATTACACAATTTTCTTGTAACACGAGGTTGCACGAGAACGGAACTACTGCATTGTAGCAGAACTGACTGTACTTCGTTTCCAGGATTCTGTTGCCTTACCTCTTAACTGTTTAATATGTACATTCGCTTTTTTGTGATTCACACACAAGTATTCCCAAATCCTTCACTGCTGCAGTTTTCTGATGTCTTTCTCCATTTGATTAATAGTTAACTCTATTCTTCAGACCATAATGCAAAACCTCACAATTACTCGAGGGTCAATCAGATGCAAGTTCAGAACATGCAGTGATCCCCAAAATGCCCCTTTAAGGCACATATATGCTATTCACCCAGCAGTAAGGAACACTAGTTTCTGCACGTAGATTGGTGTTGAAAGAACTACTTCATCAGAATTACATTTTTTTATGCTAGTGATAATTCATGCTGACATCATAAACCAGTATAACAATATTAAATCCTTTGCCAACAATACATGACTCATTGTTAGACGTCCAACCCAAATAAACACTTGATGAACATCACTAATTAAAATAAAAGAAATTCCATTTATAGAAGCATTTTCCTTTCTTCAGGATGACCTAAAGTGCTTCCCATCCAACGAACTGCTTTTGAAAGTGATCTTCTTGTGACATACAATCCACTCAAACAACAATAAGATTAGTCACAAAAACAGAAATTGCTGGAGAAACTCAGAAGGTGTGGCAGCAGCTGTGGAAAGAAAAAGCAGAGCTAACATTTCGAGTTAGGGACTCTTGTTCAGATCTTTCTTTTTTCCCCACAGGTGCTGCAAGACGTGCTGAACTTCTCCAACAATTTCTGTTTTTGTTTCAGATTTCCAGCATCTACAATTTTGTGGTTTAAGTTACATTCACAACTCTCTTCAAGGATGTGCCCTCTTATTCAACGTGCAATGTCCCTTTAACCAAAACCCAACTGATTAAGCCATGCGCAAAGATTGTTCTAAACATGTAGTAATGCTATTTCATATTACCAAATGCTGTATGCCAAACCTAAAGTAAAATAACAGCTTGCATTTATGTAGTATCTTTAACCTTGTGAGGTGCTTCGCAGGAGAGGAATCACGGCACGGTGGCACAGTGGTTAGCACTGCTGCCTCACAGCGCCAGGGACCTGGGTTCAATTCCCGCCTCAGGCGACTGACTGTGTGGAGTTTGCACGTTCTCCCCGTGTCTGCGTGGGTTTCCTCCGGGTGCTCCGGTTTCCTCCCACAGTCCAAAGATGTGCAGGTCAGGTGAATTGGCCATGCTAAATTGCCCGTAGTGTTAGGTAAGGGGTATGGGTGGGTTGTCGCTTTGGCGGGTCGGTGTGGATTTGTTGGGCCGAAGGGCCTGTTTCCACACTGTAAGTAATCTAATCTAAAAGTAATCTAATCTAATCAAAGAATATTCAACATCTGGCTGCATGAGGAGACATGAGAGGAGGTGACTAAAAGCTCAGTTAAAGACATAGAAGAGTGAGATGGAGTTGTTTTGGGGAAATGTGGAATTCCAGAGATTAGAAATCTAGCGTTGCATAGAAAGATTGGCATGACTGTGAGCCATACAGGCCAACCATCTTTCAGGTTCTATGCCTGACACATTCTGAAAATCTTAAACAGGATATGAGTTGAATCCGTACAATTAGACTCAGTGTCCCTGAGCAAAGAACCAGGTGGTTCCTTTTCTTAAATGTGTTAATGTGGAGAACAAGTGCAGATATGATGCTGTGATGCTTTTCTTATTAGTGTGTTAAAACCCATTGCCTGTTTGCATATGAAGATGAATCCAGTGCAAAGTGCATCAGCAATTAATTGATTGCACGTGGAATCAGATCCCAGCAGGAGTCTAGACTTGAAAATACTTTAAAACACAGCAGCAGAACACTTGGCCAAACTGGAAGGTGCCAGTGTTCATGCTGCAAATGAACCTTCCTCCATCATAATTTATCTGAGTGTTGAAGCATATCCTTTCATTCCTTTCTCCCTCATGAATTTCCCCTTGAAGACATCAGTGGAATTAAGTTCAACTGCACCATCTGCTTGCAAGTTGCACATTTGAAGGAAGAGAGACCAAGAAGAAATGAAACACAAAATCAGCTCTCCTAAGGCAATAGAGTCTCTTTATTTTTAGTAGGCGCTGCTTCATCTCTCTATGAGACTATTTGGATCAGCCTTTGTGTTGACAGCAGCTGTCACCATGAATACCTACTGTCAGGACATTCTCTGCCCTTGCTGTGCGATGACTTTCATACAAGAGCATCAGTATCTCCGACGTCATCACTGCAGCTTCATTGAGAAATACTCTGCAGTTGATTAGCAGGCAAGTCAATGGACGTTAATCATGGCACGGTTTCAAATAGTGTCAGCACAAACACTGAGCTCATACTATGTTTCCCTTCTTTATCTCTCAAACACTTGAAGGTTTGAGATCCTTTATTTGTTGTGCCATCAAATGAAATGTACACATGCATTTGGCAATGTTTGGGTGTATTATAGCAAGGATGTCTGGATTTTTATTTGTATAGATCACTTAATCATGTATCTTACAGAAGAAAGCATCAATTCCAGTCGCCGCGCTCCACAAACTAAAGGGTGATCTTGCAAATTATTTTAGATAAGGACAGAAAAAGCTGGAAATCTTGAGCCGATCAACCAAGATCTGCAGAGAGAGAAATTGAGTAAAATGACAGAAAATGTTGACACCCTGCAATTAAAGCAGAGGGTTTCAACCATTTTGGTTGTTATTTTAACATCTTTGCGGCCTTGTGCAATTTTTTTGAGGATATATTTTTGAGAATTTGTTGAGTGTAATTTAGCTCACATGAATATATGCTCACTTCATTCACTCCCACAAACTGTGTCATCAGATAGCTATTTGAACTTGACACCACATTAAAAGAATGTAATACATTAATGAAAGTGATGTTGACTTCACAAACAGCACTGTCTGTGGCCTATGAAGAAGGTTACACCCAAAATGTTGACTTCTCCACCTCCTGATGCTGTCTGGCGTGCTGTGTCTTCCAGCCTCCTGCCAGTCTATTATTCGAGCAGCAGACTTCACATTATACCTCTAGCGCTAATCTGTTTTCGTTGGAAATGATTCTGTCATGTGAACCAAACAAGGTTCACCCCATTTCTATTACAAAGCAACTTCTCAGAACTGTGGACTTTCACTCGACTATGTTTCCATTATTCATGTTTTATGTGAAAAGTAGATGAGAAGTTTCTTCACCCAGAGACTGTGGAACTTTCTTCCACACAAAGCAGTTGAATCCAAAAGACGGACTGTTTTCGTGAAGGAGTTAGATATAATTCTTGGGGCTAAAGAGTGTGGGGAGAAAGCAGAAACAGTTATTGAATTGGATGGTCAGCCATGATCATATTGAATGGAGGAGCAGGTTGAAAATGCCAAATGGCCTCTTCCTGCACCTGTTTACTATATTTCTATGCCAGCTCTTCAGGTATACTAATGCAATTTTCCTGATGTTAGGGGAGATTCTTTGCTGATTTGCAATGTCAAATTGACCTAGTCAGAGACATATTCTTATGCAAAATAACAAAAGTGCCTTGGATAACCCTTAAGGTAATGGGATTGAATATCTCTGGGCAGAAGAATCACTTTGTTTACATTACAAGGTTACTTCAAAGGCAGCACTCTAAAACAAGTGAAATATCAGATTCCCTCCAGTGTGGAAATAGGCCCTTCGGCCCAACAAGTCCACACTCACCCTCCGAAGAGTAACCCACCCAGACCCATTTCCCTTTGATTAATGCACCTAACACCTTAGGCAATTTAGCACGGCCAATTCACCTGATCCCCACGTCTTTGAACTGTGGGAGGAAGCCGGAGCACCCGGAGGAAACCCATGCAGATACGGGGAGACCATGTCCGCATAGACAGTCACTCGAGGCTGGAATCAAACCTGGGTCTCTGGTGCTGTGAGGGAGCAGTGCTAACCACTGAGCCACCGTAAAGTCATCAATTTTTTGTTACAAAATAGACTAGAGTATGCTCCCTTACCTTAACTCAACCCCTTTTTAGCATAAAAGTTAAAGTTAATGTACCTGGTACTAAATTTTTATGTTGTTAGTTGTGTATTCACCAGGACAAAGTATGCCATTGGTACAAAGACTGACCAGAGAAATCATTTTCAGACAAACAGCCTTCAAGGAGAAATGTTAAAGAAAATCGAATGGAATGCGAAATGGCATCTTGATTTGTTTGCATCTGTTTCTTGCCACTGGCGAGAACAATTTCAACCCCATTTAATTTGAAGGTCTCATACTGCTGGAAGTGACTCCCACCTCACATTTTCTCACGTGGTCCAGAAATCTTTAAAGCTGTCTTTTAACAGATTGGTATTTTTGGACTGTTCTGATTTTTTCTTTTTGCATTGCATTCCCTATATTTTTTTAAAATAGTGCTATTTTCATTGCTACACTGGGAATTAGTAAATTGGCCCTTGACTGTCAAAGTAGTGGACAAAGTAGTAGTCTTCAGTGTAAAATTCAGTCATAATGTTTGACTGCTCTGCTGGGAGCAATTATTTGCTCATCCAGCCATTATATTTGTTACACACACATCCCATGTTTGGAATTTTATCATAACTATAAAGTAGTCCTGTTCATGTTGAACTCTGGGCTGAAAGCTGAAGCTTACAGCGCCAGAGACCCAGATCAATTCCCGCCTCAGGCAACTGTCTGTGTGGAGTTTGCACATTCTCCCCGTTTCTGCGTGGGTTTCCTCTGTGTGCTCCGGTTTCCTCCTACAGTCCAAAAATGTGCAGGTTCGGTGAATTAACCATGCTAAATTGCCCGTAGTGTTAGGTGAAGGGATAAATGTAGGGGAATGGGTCTGGGTGGGTTACTCTTTGGAGGGTCGGTGTGGACTTGTTGGGCCGAAGGGCCTGTTTCCACACTGTAAGTAACCTAATCTAATCTTTATATTAGTATTTGTAAATAATGTGGTGGTATAATTAGATTTTCAACAGTACGCGAATTGAATTATTAGGAAATTAAAACTATATTCTGAACCAAATACACCATCTGTCTATCAGGAGGTATAGTGCATGTTTCTTTGGGTCATTTGGCCCCTTTGTATTTGCATCAATGTGCATGACTGCTTTGAGCATTCCTCTTGGATCAGAGGGAGCAGAGTCCATGGCTGGCTTAATTAACTGTGCAGGGCCGTGCCAGTGAAAGTTTAAAGCTTGCAATGATAAGAGGCCTGATTATGGTCAGATTTGAGCAGTTTAAAAATGGACTTGCATTTATAAAGCTCCTTATCCTATCTCTTCAAAAGATCTCAGCAATCTCCACATGTACTGAATTACTTTGATTCTCTCATATAGGCAAGTATGGCAGCTGCTTATGCACACAGGAAGTTCCTAAATAGATAGAAATTAAATAAATCTTCGGTTAATCAAGGCATTAGTTAAGGGAGGAATGTTGACTTGGTTTAACTGTGTGGAACAGAAGTGATATTAAAGTGATTGGAGCTTCTTTATTTAAAAAAAATTAAAATAAATGTTTACAAGGAATTATTTGTCCATGGAAGAATGCAGTAGTCACAGTGGCCTGAACAAGTTCCACAGAAAGGTATTTTTAACATTCTTTCCATTATTGTAACTAAATGAGAATTTTTGCAAGCTTGCTTTTCATAAAAAAGCATTCCTTTGAGATCTGAAATATAGTGGCTTTGCAGAATTGGACTGTTTAGCAGCATGAGGTAAAGTAGGTCAAGACTGGAGTGCAATAAGGAGGACATTAGAGCCTGATGGACACTTTCACATGCCATCAGTGCATTTGAACCAATTTCAAACAGGTTTAAACCGTTACTCATAAATTTTATAAATTGAGAAATTTTTACTTGAATGCAAACAGACATAAGCTAGCAGGTAACATATTTGAATATATGTTTATTATTCATTTGCTTTATTATGTCTTAAGCAAATTTTAATTCCTGATTGCTGGCGGCTTTACTAAGGAATAATCCAAAAACAATCAGATAAATTCAGTGCTGAGCAGATTGTGAATGCACATTGGGAACAATCGTGTACACCTTGTGCTGCTGTAACAATGTCCTGAACATTTTTGCATGTACTTAATAGCCATAAGTCCTGGAGTTTTAATTGACAGAGACTTGTAATAGAGAACTAATCGAGTAATGTGAATATATAATAGCAAAGACTTTTATACTGGGCATTACTTTTCAAACCGGTCATGCACTGTTGCTTCTAATAAAGTTTATTGTTTATGGGAAGGCTCCAATGTTCACATTACCCCACTCATCCCTCACCACGTTCGCCTGGTACAGGTTCATGCCAAATTGTATCAAGAAGCATTAGAAAAGACATAGGCACCAACATATTCTGGAATTTAGGACAAAAGAAACTCAGGTCCAGCACAGGTATAGATGGTGGTATAGAAAAGATTAAAATTGCAAAAATTACCACCCGCCAGCTATTGCATCTTTGCTTATATTAAGCTATGATCTTCACATAACTTATCAATGTAAGAACACAGAGCAGGAATAGGCCTTTCAGCCCTTTGAGCCAGCTCTGCTATTCAATATGATCATGGTTGATCTCATTGTCACCTCAAATTGCCCTTCCTGCCTATTCCAGATAACCTTTCGTCCCTTGTTTAACAAGACTGGGTCCACCTCTGCCATTAAAATATTCAAGCTTTCTGCTTCCACTTTTTCATGGTGTGTTCCAAAACCTTATCACCCTCCACAGACAAATCACTTCATCTTGTTTTAAAATGGGGAACTGCTGATTTTTAAACAGTGACTTATTTTAAGATGAAATGTCGTCCCCACATCTGCTCTGTCAAGACCTCTCAGGATGTTACTTACTTCAATCAAGTTGCCCCTTACTCTTCTAAACTCCAGAGAATATAGCCTAGACAGTCCAACCCTTCCTCATAAGACAACACACTAATTCCAGGAATTAGTCTGGTAAATCTCCTCTGAACTGCTTCCAATTCGTTTATATCCCTCCTTTATATCAGGTGACCAATACTGTGCACTATAATCCAGATCCTGTCTTATCAATGCCATTTATAATTGAAGCATAACCTCTCTACACTTGTATTAATTTCTCCTCACAATTAATGGTAACATTTTACTAGCTTTTCTAATTACCTCCTGTATTTGAATCATAGCCTTTTGTGACTCCTGCATTCGGGCAACCCGATCTTGTTGTATCTTTCACTATTTAATTATATGTTTCTTTTTTAAAAGTTTTCCTACAAAAATAGACAGCTTCTCTTTTTCCCACATTATACTTTCCTTGCCAGATTTTGTTCAGTCTGTTAACCTATCTATATCCTTTTATAGTTACCCTTAGCCATCAAACCTTTTCTCAGTCTGTGGCACATAACTTCGTACATAGCATCTTCTGTTCTAACACATTATGGATAGAAAATGGTCACTGCTAAAACAAAGATGACATTTCAGAGCCTGTTAACATTTAATTATTAATTTTCTGAAGGCTACTTGTACAAAGTGCTTTGAAATAATGTCCTTTCTGGACTGTAAAACTTAAGATGCTCTGTAATTTTAGACACTGGTGGAAACCTCTGTAATCTATGTGTTGTGTCACTTAGAATTCAGCTGAGCGAAAGCGAGGACTGTAGATGCTGGAGATCAGATTGGAGAGTGTGGTGCTGGGAAAGCACAGCAGGTCAGGCAGCATCTGAGGAGCAGGAGTATCGTCATTTCTGGCCAAAGCCCTTTATCACTTAGAATTCAGCTGAATTCATACTCTGTCAGTGAAAGTCTGGTGACTCAGTAACCTT
This sequence comes from Hemiscyllium ocellatum, assembly GCF_020745735.1. NCBI lineage: Eukaryota > Metazoa > Chordata > Chondrichthyes > Orectolobiformes > Hemiscylliidae > Hemiscyllium > Hemiscyllium ocellatum. Next base: position 22,449,014 of record NC_083443.1, on the reverse strand, counting down.
TCATAATCAGGACTTTGGGAGTAAAATGATTCAGTCAGCAGCAGAAGAACTGGGAAGTTGGTGTCTGTTTGTAACAATGCACAAGTACTTAGGAAAGGATCATAAAACCAAGCAAACCTGGGCTTTTTTGAGGGATCTTGTGGATGAAACTAACCAGAAGTATGAAGCTGAGGAACATTGTGAGGCTCATCATGATTTATCCATCCAGAACAACCTGACCTTCCATCCCTTCCCCAAATCCCAGTACTCTGTCTATTGCTTCTCCAATATTTCCAGAATTTTTGTCTCCACAATTCTGCCCAGGGGTATATCCCAAGTGTTGTTATTTACTGTACTGTTGGAAGACTCACCCCCGGCGTTAATTCCTAATGATTTTGAACCAGTGCCACCTTTTCTTACTCCTGTTTAATTTATAATAGGATTCTGGATTAAACATTTCCATACCATTTGCTAGATTATACCTTTTTATCAAGTCATCTTTCAAATGTCATCTTTCTGGTTGCAAAACTCAAATTGCTTCCTGTACAGTTGAATGAGTCTATTGTTTCTCATTGACTGGAATTGAACACAGCATACAGTCTGACCAGGTTTTGGTAAAGTTTGATTGCGACCTCCTTCAATTTGTACATTATTTTCCTGCTATATGGGTAAACATTTATTTGATTTACTTAAGTGCAGCTCTCTGTTGGTTGGAAATGCTATATGTTTAAGTCTACTGAGGCTCCTGGATCTTTGTCAACTTGGCTCTTTTGTCACTATTGAGAAAATCATGCATGATGCCCAAATTTCCTTACTTGCCCCTTTCTTATGCAGCTACTCAGGAATGAGGAATTATTTGCTTTTGGAATGGCTGATCAATCTAACACATGAACTGCAAAGTTTTTATCAAATAAACCACCTCCATTTTGGAAGGTCCCATTGAATTAGCAATGGTGTTTGATCTTTCCAAGGATGCTTTGAAGACAAACAAATGTCTTTACATTGTCCTCCTGGAAGTCTCTTGTTGCAACCGTGTTCTGAGTAGAAGATTAGTTTTGGTTGTTTGATGTCGGTCCCTTGAATAATATCCTGCCCCACTATCTATTTTGAACGATTAATACATTGATACTGGACATGTTAGCTTTGAAGGAAACACAGTTATTAAACTGTTTATCATTTGATTTGGAAGATCTTTTGAAGGTTGCTGGTGATAGTATTTCTCCAATGCTTTAAGTCTCTGATGTATAAATTATTGTGGGGATGATTGTTGCCTGGTAAACCATGATGTTAGTCTTGGATTTCAGCTCTTTGCTCTCAAATAGTCCCTTCCTGAATTGGTCAAATGGAAAGAATGGATTTGATATTAAATTTCATTGTCTATGTTTACTTTCATTAAGAGGAGACTCCCAAAATACAGAATATAATGCCAATTCTCCATAATCACTTCTCCCTAAATGAAATATAGAACTTATCTTCATTAAGTATGTCTTTGGACCACATACATATTTTAGTTCAATCATTCTTTAATTGCATTATTTAATTTCACAGTCCCATTCTAGTTTAATTACCACTTCAATTTGCATTGAGTTTAGAATCCAAATATTGACACAAATTGGGAATATTAGTGGTTCCCACACTGAATGTTAGTAAACAGCACTTACTTTTCTAGGACTTGTCAGAAAATATGCGTTTTTCTCATGTGTAAGGTGACCAAAAATATTTTCTGACAAATGGGATATTTATTGAAATTTGTCATGGTTGTAATTTTGGGAATGCCTCAGCCAAACTTGCACAGCAAACTTCTACAAGCAGCAATGTGGTTTAGTAGTATAGAACATGTGTATTGCTGAGAAAAAAAAATTATCAAAGCTTTTCATCTTGTGCATATCAGGACATTTCACAAGAATACCTATTCAAGGGACAAACCAGCATTTAAAAACCAATGTTGGTTTTTCCCTTGAATTGATTTTTCTGCAAACTGACCTGATAAATGTAAGATGAAAATCGTCAATGCAATATTTCAGCAATAAACAACAATGTGTTAATTAGCAGGTAATCTTGATGGTGTTTGGAGCCAGGACATTGGGAATAAGTCTCCTCATCCTCTTCAGAACAACACCATGGGGTCTCATATGTCTGTCTTGGAGATGTGGTCTTGGGTTAATATCTCATCTAAACCTCAACATCTGTGATAATATAGCCTTCCCTTACTACTGTGCTGGAGTGTCCATGTAGATTTTTGTGCTTTCTGCCATATAGGCAGTTTCTTATCCATGCTCAAGTTTTATCCAGATGTTCTTCAAGGTTTGCACATAGTTATTGTTCACAGCTGTCAACTTAGTTTGTGACTTCTTCCTTATATCAGAGGAAGGTATGATTAATGACCTTATAAGAATAAGGAAGGTATGAATTGGTTCCTTACTGAACACTATTATTCATGTGAGTTTGTGACAGTGAGTGATACCTGGCACAGAGTGAAATAAAAGTAGAAATGACCAATTGCTCAAGGATATCAGCTGACTGGACCACTACAAAATATCACAGAATATTGTTCAAGGTGTTAACGCCATATGAGGGTTTAAAGTCAATTTTATGACTTGTATTAATATGTAGACGGAAAAATAATTTAGAGAGATTTGGAAGAGCCTGTAAGTATTCAGACACAGCTTGACCATAAAATGACTGAAGTTGTAGAGTTTTTTTCTGATGTACATAGGATTCATATTCAATTCACATTCAAGTTTCGCTCAATAACTACCCTGTCAAAAGTTCCCTCAGAATTTATTTCAGCAAGTCTTTCTGTTCATAAGTACCTTTCTTAGTATCTCACTCTTATGGTCCAATCATCTTCAGCACTTGGGTGAATCTTAACTAAGTCTATTTAAAATTTGTCTGATGGATTTAAAATATAGGAAAAAATTGTTCGTGAGTTATTTTGACAGTAAAAATTAAAAATGCAGCTGTGATTGTAGTGTAGTGATGCTTAGAACTTTAATATACATAATTATAATGTGAGATGAATAATTCTGTGATGATTCACCCTCACACCTTCCACCTTCCTGAAGGTGCCAAATATTACTGGACTCTGGTTATGTGGGTGCCAGAAATAATCAAGAATGATATTTATTTGGCATTTTACATACGTAAGCCTACTAATTAGTAAGTGGCAGCAGAGTATTTGACCAGGACTTAGGTTCGATCACGACTGTTTGTTCATCCAAAGCTGTTCTAGCGAATCTTGGTCAAACTTTCTCTTTCAGCTCATGTACAAAAAAAAGCTCTTACTGATGATTCATATCCTTCCCTTTCCTTGATTAAGAAGAGGTTATGGCCGCCTTGCTGCTTATCTGTCTAAAATCAGCTCGGTCAGTTCAGGCTAAGCTTGGTCTCTTGAACCTCCTTGATTTGCAAAATGACATACCACCTTCAGTCAGTACGTTAGGGTTCAATCCTCACTCTGTGTCGTGAGTGTCCACATTAGGGAATGGGTCTGTGTGGGTTACGCTTCAGAAGGTCGGTGTGGACTTGTTGGGCCGAAGGGCCTGTTTCCACATTGTAGGGAATCTAATTCTTGTAGGGAATCTAATTATGCATAACAATTGACTTACTAAAGATCTTGACTTTTGGATCAGATGTCAGATCCTGGTGGTGAAAGTGAGGACTGCAGATGCTGGAGATCAGAGCCAAGATTAGAGTGGTGCTGGAAAAGCACTGCAGGTCAGGCAGCATCCGAGGAGCAGGAAAATTGACATTTCGGGCAGGTGCCCGAAGGGCTCCTCAGATGCTGCCTGACCTGGTATGCTTTACCAGCATCACTCTCATCTTGTTAGTTCCTGTTGACCTATTTAATTCTTTGTAAAAGATCACTTTGCATTGTTTGAAGATGAAGAGGAAAGTACTCCCGGTGCTCAAGCCAGTATCCTCCACTGAACTCCCATTCCAAAAAAATTAGTGAACTCATTAACTTCTTCCTTTGGACCTCCCAGTAGCATGAGCAGTCCTCGTATTAACAATGTGCATAGGTGGCCCATTCAAAGATTTTTGTCAATAATGCCGTTCAGCATACTGGAGAAGTGTAAAAATAACTGGTTATCCTAAACTTGTTTGGTTTCTCCCTTGATAGGCCAGGTGAGATTAACTCCATGGTTCACCACATTATCACAATACAGAGTACCTGAAAATTGTTAAATCTGGTGCTGCAGTTACCTTATCACCATTATGCAAGGCAGGAGATATGCCCATATTCAGCTTGGCTATAATGTAATATAGATTAAAATACAAAGAATAATTCCTATGTACATGATCCCCACTAATGATAGATGCCGTTGTCATTTCATAGAATTCCTCTAAGAAGGAGTAATTCTGCAACCCATAATTGAAGTATCATGGAAACCATCCTATTTACACTCTGAAGGAATCAGTTTTAACAACAACAATCATGGACAAACATCTATGTGAAATTAATATGTTTACAGCTTAATTTCTGGCAATTATGTTGTCATTAGGTAGTCAAAACCTCTGTAACAGGCTCTGCTGAAAGCATATTTTGACCATTAGTTTTAAGAATATCGCTTTTCTTGAGTGCTGCTGATGCTGGTAGTTGTTTGGTGGCAGGGAGAGTGCAGGAGACAGAAGACAGTAAGAACCTGGCAAGCCAAGGATCTGCAAACGTCTTGCTGAGCTTAACAGTAAAATCTCATTATATTTTTGGATCAGTTCCCCACCCAGCAACAATGGGGAGCAAAAACCAACAGTGGACTGATGTAGCCAGGAATTAATTGAGAACAGTCTTAATTAATTGGGAGGGGAAAGGTTGACCATTTTGGAGTTTTTAAGCAGAAGCTGGGGAGCTCAGCGCTCTGCAAAGGGAGAAAAAGGGGAGAGGAGGCCAAAGGTTTTGGTGAGGGACCAGATAAGAACTCTTTAACTCCTGGCCCATGGGAAGTGCCAAACCTCCCTTTAACCTTCCTTTAATTGTGGAACTGTGAGGTGACATTGAATGCACTGATACCAAGGCAGCAGTTATCAGAGTGTGGCATCAAGGAGCCTTATTAAAACCGAAGTCAATGGGATTCAGGGAAAATGGGGAAACTCTTCACTGATTGAAGTCATGGTTAGTATGATGAAAGATTGGTGTAATTCTTGAAGGTCAGTCATCTCAGCTTCAAGCATTTCTGCAGGAGTTCCTCAGGGTGGTGTCCTCAAAACTACCAACTTCAGTGACACTGCTTCATAGTGATTTTCCCTTACGTTCAGAAGCAGAGATATTCACACATTATTTAGTCGAATTTTATGACTTCCCAGATGCTGAAGCAGCCTGTGTCTATATGCAGCAAGACCTGGACAACATTTCAGCCTCTGCTGATAAGAGCAAGTAATATTTGAGCCAGGCAATTATCATCTTCAACAAGAGAGAATCTAACATCACCCCTTGATATTTGATGCCATTGCCATCACTGAATTCCACATCCCTTTTATCACTGGCATACTGTGGCCATTTACAGGTTGCATTGCAACAAATCAGTAGAGTTCCTTCGACAGCACCTTCCAGACCCACAACCTCTACCATTAAGAGTTACTAAGTCTGCAGATGCACTGGAACATGGCCACCTGCAAATTCCCCTCCAAGCCACATGTCACCCTGAATTGAACATATTGCTATTCCTTCACAATATGTGGTTATCACCATTGAACTGTAGAATTGTAGGTGTGTCTACATATCATAGAGTGCAGTAGTTTAAGAAAACAGTTCATCATCACATTCTCAAAGGAAATTAGGGAAAGACAGCAAATGTTGGCCTAGCCAGTGATGCCGACATCCCATGCGTGAATAACAATCCCCAGAGAAGTCTGCGCTGTACAGTCAATAAAAACCAAGGTCATAATTACCCTTTGGGAGCTTGATTTGAAATGTTTTGAAGAAATAGTCTGATGGATTGTACGAAACCTACTTCTGTGAATCCAGCAATGGGTCTGTATGCCAAAAACAGAAATTGTTGGCAAAACTCAGCAGGTCTGTGGGAAGAAAGCAGAGTTAATGTTTCGGGTCTGCTGCAGGGAGACACCCCCTCCCCCCCCCCCCAGATGAGCTGAAGTTGGTAACAATCATGGACACATTGGCCTGATATTTGATCATGCAGTCATGACCTGAGAGAGAGAGATAGGAGATGTCTGAGAGCTGGCGCTCAGCCTCCTTACTGTAGAGGTCAGTACACCACCCTTGTCGGCAGGCTTGATGACAAAAGTCAGGATTGAATCTGAGATCATGGAGAGCAGTCAGATTAGAGGGAGATAGGTTTGAACGGATAAGGGGGAAGAGGGAAATTAAGACAACCAATGTCATGTCGACAGTTCTCAACAAACAAGTGGAGTGCAGGCAAAAGGCCAGAGGAAAGGGTCTAGATGGAGGAGAAGTGAAGGAGGTGGGTGAAGACATCTGCGGAACTGATAGAGAATTCCTATGCAAAGAAATTGGCATGGAGATGGAAGAAGAGCTCAATGTCATGTCTGGCCCAAAATTCATTGAGATGGGGGTGCAGAGTGATAAAGCTGAGACCTTTGCAGAGTAGAGAATGTTCAGCATCAGAGAGCAGAAGGTCAGAAAGGATAATAAATACCTGACAAGTGGTGGAGTCAGGAGAAAGGATAGAGTCAGAGAGAAGGGAGGGGAGGCATGTTCCACAGGGGTGTATCTCTAAGTTGTTGCAGTTTGTGTTCCTTAATGCCTGAAAGGAAGAGAAAAGATTTCTGATTGGAACGTCGAACAAGCCAGAGGATTCAGTGAAATTAGGAGGCAGGACAGTTCTGAAGTAGCGTGAGGTGATGCTGGGCGTATGACAGCACATCTCACTGACTGCGGATCTCAGGATGCAGCAGGAAGAGCTGTCTGAGAAACATTGTACATTCTGGACATACCTGTCATCCTCGGTGGAATGAAAACACAAGGGATGAAACTTCAGTCGGAATCAACATGGGGTGAGTCTGAACCGGAGACAGTCACAGAGGAATGAGACGTGGCTGAGTAAGTGAGTTTTGGCAAAAAGTTTGTCAAATACTCAGACAGAAATGAAAAGTGACAGTGGAAAACAAGAAGAAAGGTTTACTAGAAATCTTGTCGGACAGAGGGAGCAGAACTTTTTCAAAGTGGGCAAACCTGGAAGAAACGTGGCAGTGATAAAATAAAACAAAGAACTGTGGATGCTGGAGATCTGAAGCAAAAACAGAAATTTCTGGCATAACTCACCAGCATCTGTGAAAAGAAAGTAGAGTTAATGTTTCATGTCCAGTGACTCTTCATCAGCTCTTTGTTTTAATGGGTGTATGCTTGTTAGGTTAGGGGTCATGTTTCATACAAATAGTAGCAAACACTGCAACAGAGGACATAGGAAAGTCAGGGTGGAGGGTGGACAGAGGGCCAAAACCATGAAATATGAAGGCCACTGGCTCTGGAGTGTAAGAAAATCCATTTTAAATAATAGAAAGGTAATGGTGCTTATCAACCTGGCTGTCTAACTGATGGACCTTGCTTTACGTTAATGGAATGTAATCATCAGCTCACTGCCCACAGCAGTGCGATGTTTTCATTGATGTAAATATCTAAAATGATAACTTGTAAGCATCAAGTAACAATGGACAATAATGTATCCTTCCCAAAAACTCAGAAAGCTCTGAATACCTTGCAGAAAGCCAGAGATCATGAAGTAAGCTTTTGTGATGCTTGTATAAAATACCATCATAGTTCACTTGTGTTTGAGAGTTAGAGGTATTTTCAGTTTTGTAAAGAAGTAGCACTCTGTAGAGATTCTCAGTTTTCTCTTGCTGAAGTAAATCTTTCTGCTCATTGTGAATGGATCATGTTAATAACCCTTTCAGCACTGAACTTCCATTTTGATGTTTCAATTGTTAAAGGCTGAGTGACAAAATAATCTTTGGCAATTTTTTTTGGCTTCGTGAAGTAAAACACTCTTCCCTCAATTAATGGGAATGTAAAAGGTAAATTCACCATAGTTTTCCAGACCCTAGGGCTACTCTCTTGATAGAGAGAGATGACTGGTCATGAGTTACTGTGTCTCAGATGAGGGGAGAGAATGAGAATGAGAATAAGAATCCTTCATGGTAATCTCAGCCAGTATGGGAGTTGAACCCATGATGTTGGCATCACTCTGCATTACAAACCAGCCATCCAGCCAACCAAGCTAACTGACTCCCTAAGTAAAGTCCCCATAATCCTAGTAGACCATGAGAATGTAACAAAATTAAGATACTGTTTTGCCATTAGCTCAGTTAATTTGTGATGTTGTGGGTAAATCGCTTAATTAGTGAGTATGTACTTACTAATTTGGATACTTATTCAGAAATCAAATGCTAAAACAATGATTTGAACATTATTGTATGTAGCAACCAAAATAAGACCCCCCAGTAAGCAGGTTAAGCCTCACAACCCAACTTGGCCAGATTCCATTAACAGTGTCTGTCTCTGGAAGTGTCCAGAATCTAATCCTTACATAGTGTTGTTCTTCAAAGTTATGTTACTGAATTATTCTGGTGTTGGATTCCAATACAATTTTCTCTCTTTCAAGTTTGTGGTGTGACACCACTGATGATTCTTTAAATTCTTTCATCCCCAACATTGATTACATTTCTGGAGACCTCGACTCTGTAGCTTGCCACCTTATCAGAAATAGCTCCCCTGTTCCTTGTTACATTCACTGTTAGGTTTCTGTTTAAAACACAGCTTTTCCTGCAATTAGCCCCTTTACGCCAGGATATTCCTTCTGCAGGCAGACTTAATTGCCCATTGTCATGACACACCAGGTAATTAAACAGTGTTATCTCCTCACCCCCAGGAAATTGCTTCTTTATGTTGCTTCTTCCTGGGGATGGTTAATTTGCATATTGCTTCTAATTCCTTTTATAGCAGTTTCCTCTTGACCATTATATCTCGAGAGAGAGAGTTTATTTCAGACCAAGCTATTGCTACCCCTTTTGTGTATAACAGCTATCTTTGTTGATTTTAATCCATGAAGCTTTTAAAGTTGTCACACAAATCCATACTAATGCATTTTGTATAAAGTAACAAGATTTGATTTTGTTACAATCCTACAATGTTCTCCAGAGAGTGGGCATGGCACAAAGGTGAGATTCCAGGTTTGCATGCTGCCATTTTGCAGCATGATTGTCAGCATCTTAACTGAGGCATATGATAGCATGGGTCTCATCCTGAACATCCACAACACGGAAGTCCTCTACTTGCCCAGCATTGTAGAGTGAACCCCTGATCATCAAGGTTCACGGGGAGGCCTTAGAGAACATTCACCACTTCCAATAGCTCAGAGACGTTCTGTCAGCCAAAGCAGTTAATGATGAAGAGATTCAGCACTGCCTCCAGTGTGCTAGTGCAGCCTGAGGAAAATGGGACAACATCAGATCCAATATCAAGACCATGGTTTACAGAGCTTGGTGGTTTGCATCGTCCTATATGGCTCTGAGATGTCGACTGTCCATAGCAGACAGCTCTAGGTGCTGGAGCAGCAACTTCAAAGCTGCCTGCGCAAGATCCTGCGAATCCACTGGAAAGAAAGACTCACCAACACCAGAGTCCCCAATCAGGTTAACATCCTCAGTGTCCAAGCACTGACTCCTCTTGATCAGATACAAGGGCTGGGCACATTATCCATATGACTGACACAAGACTCCCCAGGCAAATGCTCTACTCCCGGCTTCGAAATGGCGGGCAAGCCCCAGGTGGACAGAGGAAGCACTTCAGGGACACCCTCAAGGTCTCACTGGTGAAGTGTGTCATTCCCACAGACACCTAGGAATCACTGGCCCCAGATTGTTCAAAGTGGAGGAGGAGCATCCAGGAAAGCTTTGAGTGTCTTGAGATTTGCCATTGGGGAAAATGGAAGCCAGGCGAAAGCAGTGAAAGGTTCATGCTGCGACACCAACACCCCATCCGCGACCACCTTCTGCCCCAAGTGTAACAGAGCCTGTGGAAGCCTATCAGTCTGTACAGCCACCTGCAGACTCACATTGAGAGCAGAAGAGAGTCATCCTCGTCTGCAAGGGACCACGAATGATCAATATTGCCCAGATAGATTGGATAGCACAAAGGTGAGCTTCCAGTTTTGCATGTTATCATTTTACACGAAGGTTGAGTAATCACACACGACACCGAATACACAGCTGTACTCACTTTGGCCATATGGTGTCACATCCTTGTTTCACACTGAATAAGTAGCTTCATAGAGAGAACCTGTGTTAGCAGCTTTTTGGAAACAAAGAGTGAGCTCAGTCCGTGCATTTCTCTGTCTAATTATGGATCTCATTCTTACCATATCCTACAAGTATGTAAATAGGTAACATACTCACAACTGTTTCTTGTTTGTCCAGCTAAGCAACTCAAGTGATGGGGTCTATTTGGTATGCATGTGATAAGGTATAACAAGAACTTATTTTTCAGTTGTTCAATTTATTCAGGGAATCAAAACATTGAATAACTTATTTTTATTCAACTGTCCAAGAGTGCACTTGAAGATCCATTAGTGTCTCTCATTGTATCATAGTGTAGTGTACCTGTGTGTTTTTGTTATTTGATTAAAATTCTGCTAATTTTAGAATTTATTCATTGAAAGTGTATAAAAATATCATGGTATGAGATAAAACCCATAAAACTTTACAAATGCAGTTTTGTTAGGTAACTGGTTACTATCTGGTCTTTTATCCTCCGCAATTTGATTCGAAATCAGCATAGACTGGGGATGAAGTTCCCCTTTCTCTGATAGAGGCGATTCTATACCACCCTGAGTTTGTGTCGTCTTCTCCAGGGTAAGGGAAATAAATCTGGGCCCTGTTTCTGGCCTCTTATTCTGTCCTGTACCCTTCTTCTACCCACCCCTCACTTTCTTTGGGTGCCCAGAATTGGCAACCATAGTCACAGTTGGGTCAAACATTTTTATTTAGGTTTAGCAAATCATTTTGCCTTTTGTAAATGTATTCTTACATTTGTGAAGTCCACCAAAGGCTGAGGCTTCAGTATTTTACACTTTACAGCCCCAGTTTTATCAGACAATAACATACAATTTGGCCATTCCTAGAATTATTATCATGCAGAAGGAGGCCATTTGGCCCATTGTGCCAGTACCAGTAGTACTAACCTCCTATTTTTCCCCATATTCCTGCACAGTATTCCTGTCCTGATAATTTTCCAATAGCCTCTTGAATGCCTCATTGAAGCTGCCTTCACCTCATTGTCATGTTATACAACCAGCTCTGTTTCATTGAACTTGACCTTATGCAATATTTTGACAGCAACGTCCAAAAGTGTTGGACTTTGTGATAAGAAAAATCACTGTATGCATTTAGCGATAAAGATTTTCTCATTTTAAATTGAAAATAGCAGCACACACAACATGGTGGTATAATAGTGCAATATAATGGTGGTATAATATGGCAAATGCTGAAACTCTGAATTACACACAGAAAATTCTCAGCAGACAAAGCGGCAACAATGGAGAGAGAAACAGAATCAATGCTTCATGTCAATGATATACAATTGTTCTTAATAAAGGTCAGTAACCTCTAGATGCTGCTAGAAGTGCTGAGCATTCCCAGTATTTCCCATTCTGTTTGAGCTCTCCAGAAGCAGTCAGACTTCTTGTCAGTCTGTCTTTCCCCCTTTAATAAGAAAGCCAGGAGCAGCTGCCTGAGATCTGGTTTGGCATAACATTGAACACGAATATCAGAAACAAAAATTATGGCACAAAGAAAACTTGTTAACAAAGAAAAATCAATCTATTGAGAATTGTTTTAAAGAGTGATGAATAAATATGGCCATTGAAAACTGTCAAACAGTAGAATTAACTAATGAAACAAATTGTGCATTAAGGTGCAGACATACAGACCAGACCCCAAATACTGCTCACTGGTGAAGGGACAGGAACTGAGCTAAAGAATTCAGATCAGTTGATACCAACCTGTCTTTGCTTTTGGTGGCATACACAAAAAGCTAGCATTGACAGAGTTCATATGAAAGTACGTGTTGGGAAGTGGGTTGTCTTTCAGCCTGAATTTCTCTTACCTCCTGTCCCAGTCTGTGAAGCTTCTTAGAGAATGAGGAGTGAATGTTGTGTGTCTCTTCACACCACAAGTCTTTGTATGTTTATATTTGGTAAGCTTCCATTCTTGAGGTTCGCACACTCACATTATCTCACTAAATGGTACTGTCACGGTCTTAATCAAAAGGGAGGAGATCTGGTCTTGAAGGACCTGGTCCTTGGCCATACACCATCAAGAGCAAGTGAAGGTGTGGGTCAGGGAGGACCTGTCACAAGGTCACATGTTGTTGGAAGGAAGGTAGGTGGTAAAAGCTATCTATGGAAGTGGTGAGGCACCAGACTTTCCTTGCACTCCAATAGCCAGTTCTACGTTCCAGATTGGCTCTTTTGGATGCTGACCATCTAGATTGATGACTTGGCTAAAGAGCACTGGTCTCACTGATTATCATCATGTGCTACCATCCTCTCCCCCAAGTCCTGATGTTAAACCAGTACTTACTTGAGGAAATTTCACTACACATGAGAGCTTCTAGTTTGGAATGAATTTGCACTGGCTGTATGAAAAATGGGTATGGCAGGAGAATAATTGTGTAGTTGTCTTACAGAACCAAACATACAAGGAGGATCCTTAGTTACAGTTTCTTACATTACACTACTCAGTTGGTCAAGAGGTGAATTGGGGCTTTCTGAAGTGGTGAAAGATGCAACTTAAATGCAAGTTCATTTCCTGGCTTGAAGTGAGAAGTAGTGGGTTTTCTGTTTAATTTATTTCTCGTAATCTGAGCCCTGAGACATCTGTCCTTAGTGTAGTTGCCTTTAACCACAGCAGTGTCAATCAATAAGCAAAGTGGATGGCTTTAAATATATGTCCACAGGGATAATAAAATAAAAAACAGTGCTGATTCCTGGTGGAAAGAGGTTGCTGAAGACCTCAATCTCTTGGGCAAATGAACTGGAAGCAAGTTGGATTATTAATCAAAAAGTGGACATAATGTTAAACAGAATTAAAACCTAACCTCGTTGGTGCATCACTGAGTTTATTTTCTTATTTTTCATAGATTTGTGTCGACTTTCTGAAATTCCAACTTTAATTCAAACCTATTTTTTGGTAATGAGGTATGTTACTTTGTGAATAAACTCATTTGAAATGGAACATCTGGTATCATTAATTTCAAACAAGTGAAACTGGAGCAGTGAGAACGTGCAGAGTAATTGTGCCGGAAGAATTATTATAACATACGTAGAAAGAGATGTACAATACAATTCTTACACATATATACAGTTATTATCACAGTGCTATCAAGCATCTATGCGCTGCACATCATTCCTTGGATTCTTTGAGTCGAGATTATAGAATATGTATGAGAGAGAGAGTTGAAAAGAACTTACACATATAGCAGAATTTTAACCCAATCCCTCAGTTAGTGTTCAAGTGGAGGCCCAGTGCCTTCTTTCACACTGAGATGTACAGATGCCCCTCACACATTTTGTGAATTGAAGTTTCAAATCATCTGAAGATGGCTCACACCTTCTGTAAGATCCTGGCTAATAGAGATGAGAGTTCACAATGGATTGCAGCACTTTTAATGGAGAGTAAGGATCACTTGAATAACCTTGTTTTTATTCCTATACTCCCTGTTTGGTCCATCTATCAAATATCTCCATTGCTAAAGTCATATCTACTGAGATTTCCTTAAACATAAATTCACACTATAGCACTATTAAACCAATATCTTTTAAAATTGTAGTACCAGGGAAGTAGTTAGCACAGCACCTCACAGTGTCAGGGACCCTGATTTGATTCCACCCTTGGGTGACTGTCTGTGTGAAGTTTGCACACTCTCCCTGTGTCTGTGTGAGTTTACTCTGGGTGTTTCAGTTTCCTTCCACAATCTAAAGATGTGCACGTTAGGGGGATTGGCCATGCTAAATTGTTAAGTAATGTCAAGGGATATGCAGTCTAGGGGGTTTAGCCATCGGAAATGTGGAGTTACAGGAATAGCGTGGGGGCAGAGGGGGAATGGGTTAGAGGCTGTCTAAGAGAAACAGGTAGTTAATGCAGAAATCCTCTCGGATTCCACTCGCAAAATGTATTTCTGTTTTGGAATCTGATGAGGGAGTGCAGTCAGCGATACGTTGCTAGTACCATGAGTGGCTTGGTCTTCCAGGAGGAGAGGAAGAAGAAAAGCTGAGCAGTAATAATAGGGGGATTCATCAGTTACAGGAGCAAGCAGGCATTTTTGTGGACATAGATGTGACTCCAGGCGAAAGTGAGGACTGCAGATGTTGGAGATCAGAGTCAAAAAGTGTGGTGCTGGAAAAGCACAGCTGGTCAAGCAGCATCTGAGGAACAGGAGAGTCAACATTTGAAGAGCTTATGCTTGAAATGTTGACTGTCTTACTCCTCAGATGCTGCCTGACCGGCTGTGCTTTTCCAGCACCACACGTTTTGACATAGATGTGACTCCACTATGGTATGTTCCTTTACTGATTCCTGAATTGGACAGAGCAGCTGCTGGATGTTTTTCTAGGGGAGGATGTGAGGATAGACTGAGATTGAGACTATTCTCCATAGAGAGAAGGTGGCTAAGAACAAGTTTTATAGAAGTTTTCGAAATCATGAGAAGTCTCAATAGAGTAGGTAAGGAGATATCATGCCTGCTTGTAAAAGGATCAAGATTGGGAGATAATTGACTTAAAGTGATTTTCCAATGTAACAGAGGAAGGAGTCAAATCAGTTGAAGTCAAAAGTCACTGTTCAAGGAACAGGCAGTTATGGAATAACTGGGCAAACCACTCAGAACAATGGAACAAAGAAATTGAGATTACTGAACAACAGGTCAAGGGACAACTTATAGAAGTTTTCATAGGGTTTCCTAGGCTGATGGTGGAATCCAAACTGAAGATCAAATTCATTGCAATTAGTTATGTTGATTTTAAAAAAATTGTTTTATACTGTCAGTAAGATGAAAACCTGTGACTACACAAGGTTGGCACAAATGTTTTCTACTCCCCTAAATAATGATGATGATTCACATTTGAAAAATCAGCAAAGTTTGTAGGGAAATGTAACTGATGAGATAGCAAATGAGTGGTTTACCTCACATGAATTCATGGCTGAATTCTCAATTGCTCTAACTCCAATTACATTACAGCTTGGTGAAGAGACAGTAATGATATACTTGAGCCTGATGTCAGGTACAGAGAGAAATCACACATTCAAGTAGAATATTTATTGTAGCATTTTCACAGGTACAATCATCAAGTTCCAGTAACTCAGATAGTGCTGAGCAAGAAGCAGTCCTGATGGTGCATGACTGAAGAAGTGAACATGTTGATTTCAGTGAAGCAATCACTGTGGGCAGACGGAAGCATTCAAACTAATGAACAAGTTGAAGGATCTAAACCCTTCAATGTAGAGTAAGTGTAAGAATCTCATATAGATTGAGGATAATGTTGAATACAATGCAATGAAAGTCACCACTGAAATGGGACAGGCAGTGTCCACAGATTCAAGACGCAGTCAAACCAAAATAGAAATTGCTTTAAAAGCTCAGCAGGTCTGGCGGCATCTGTGGAGAGAAATCAGAGTTAATGTTTCAGGTCACTCTATTTCACTCCATAGATGCTACCAGACCTACTGAGCTTTTCCAGCAATTTCTGTTTTTGTTTCTGGTTTGCAGCACTTGCTGTTCTTTCAGTTTTTATTTTGTCAAAATGAAATTTCCTTGCTCAGAAACATATTGCCCATTGGACATGTAAGATACTGCAAAAAAGAGAGTAATTATTTCGATAGAAAATCTGTCCTATGTGTACAAAGAATATAAAATTACAGACCCTTTGGATATAACAACGAATCACTTGCATATCCCTGAAGGAAATGTGTCCTGAGAAAAAGAAATCTAAGAGCTAAAAGACCCTGCAGTTTATCAGGATTTACCTCACACTGTTAAGAACTGAATCAGTCGACAATTTTCAATTCAGAGATCTATCGATCTTCCAAGTCTGAGAAGACGGAATTCTGGGAAAATTGCTGGACGATGGGACAGAGGAAAATTTAATTGTATATATCAAGGTATAACGTCAGTAATGGAGAAAGAAACATGGGGTTAGTTGCTGTATAAGAATTTAAAGAGTTTGTAACATTAATGATAAGGAGGGCATTAAGCTCCATCCAATGTGATGATAAGGGAGTAAGACTTAACATCTTGGTCTCCCTCAGTCTCAGTAATAACATTCATCGAACCAGTATGATTTGTATTTAGTTGCTTTCATCTTATAAGCTGCACCTTTTTAAGGTAAGAACCTTTTCTCAGAAGATTACCAAGTAGTTTTTCTGTAGTACCCTGTGTATTCCTACTGGAGCAAAGGTCTGACAGCAAATCTACTTGGTGGATCATGAATTGTAATGAGTTGTGACGGAGATTCTTACTCTGTGCAAAGACCTTCACTGCATAGCGAGTTCTCATCTCTCACAGCCATGAGTTTAATAATTTCATAGAACATAGCACAATAAAGTGCAAACAGGCCCTTCAGCCCTCAATGTTGTGCTGACCTGTGAACTATTCTCAGCTCATTCCCCCTACACTATCTCATAATCATCCATGTGCTTATCCATCTGAATTTCACCTGAATAGCATCATGTTCATATCCTCAGGAAGTCCTAAAGTGCTTCATTGACTATGAGCTGCTTTTTTGGAATGCAGTCGTTTCTGTCATGTAAGTGAAATTCATTTAGATGACAGAAACGACTGCATTCCATAAAAGCAACTCATTGTCAATGAAGCACTTTAGGACTTCCTGAGGATATGAACATGATGCTATTCAGGTGAAATTCACTTACAACAGTCAATTTATGTGCAGTAAGTTCGAATAAGCAGCAGATGACCAATTCATCTGTTTCTAGAAGTGACATTTGAGGGAACAACGTTGGCTCGTTTTCTTCAAATAGTATGGTCAGAAATTTTCCATCCACCTGAGCAGGGCATGCTTGAAGCCTTTGTTTATGACTTAATGCATAGACTTCCAAATATCCAACACCATCTCTCAGAGCAATATTTGAAGTATCAGTCTTGATTATTGTAAAGGACTCTTGTGTTGAAATTTTATTGCGTATTTTTACTGCGATAGTGCCTCAGCATGACTCGATTTAGGTTTTAGTTGTTTAAAGGTGACATTTGGTGATATTTTGATTGAATGCCAGGTAGATTAGTTTGAAAGCCTATCATTGTTTCCTGCTCCAGTGTCATTGTTTACAAAGATTTTTCTTTCATATCTATTGACACAATGAAAACAGAAATAATTATGTTTGGAAATTCGGTAATCTCCTTTAGAAAGGAGATTTAAAATGCTCGAGTTGCTTTTTGCACATATTTTGAGAGCAGCATCTCCAGGTTTCTGGAGCTTTATTGATGCAAATGTTTTAACTATATTAGTGCTGCATTGTATTAGGTGGTAAGCTACAGACGGAGAATGGTAACACAGAATAGTCGGGGTAGGTTATATTCCTTTTGGTCATTTTTTTTTGTCATGTGAAATCTGGAGATTGCAGGGTATGTGATTCGGAAACTTATACCATGTTTTAGGTAGCAATGAAAATTAAGAATTTTGGTGGCTTAAATGGAATGCTTTGTTATGCTTTTATTTTCCCTGCCAAATATATAGAATACAAGCCTTGTTTATGCATAGGTTGCGTGCTGTATCTAGCAGTGAGCATAAAATGGACTTGGTACATCATGCATTTGAGAGATTTCTATTAGTACAATCAAAGGTTGTTTGAAAAGTAGAATGATGTGGTAATAAAAAGTTGCAGTTGTCAGATGGTAAAGATTAAAATCGATTTAATTTACAAAATGTACTTCAGTAGCTTTAATATCTGTATTTAATATCTATTTATAACATCATTAAGAGGCACAATTAACTCAGCAGATATTTAAAGTAAGAGCATTAGCCTTACAGAATCATTCAGTAATGAATTGGGGCAATATAATCAAAACTAAATAAAGTGAATTCAAAAGCTGTTGTGTCTACAGGATCATTACTGGACTCCTATATCAGCTTCAGCACTTTGTAATTTGTCACCATGCAACCAAACATTCTGATAATATTAACAGTCTCAAGGTACATTATCAGAATGCATTTTGGTACTTAAAATAGCAATTTCCTGAGACTGCTAGATTGTGTTAGAATCAAAATCTCTTGTTTATCTGGTAGCTAGAACTAGCGAGGGCAGTGATAGCGATTTTAACCGTACAACTCCCCTCTCAAGCAAAAACTCAGATTACTCACCCATTGGAAAGTTGTCAGGAGCACCCCATTTAACCGTTACTGTTACAGAGCTTCCTTTTCAGTGATAGTGATAAATTAGGCCACATTATAAACATCTGTGGGAGTAAAAAGGGTGCATAAAGCAGGTTTTTGGTGGCCAGTGTTTGATTCCAAACGACGCCTGATAAATTTGGTATTGGGCTACTTCATTTTTCAGAACCTCCTGGTAACTGCATTAAAAAAGCATTGAGTTCCTTACAGATGTAACTGAGGGACTCTGGTACCAATTTTAGGAATAATTGCAAGAATTTGGTATTGTAGAGCGAAGCTGAGGTTAAACTTACTTCACATTAAATTCTTCAGCTTTTTTTTAAAAAAACATTTTTAAAAGGATGTTGCTGTGGAACAGGTGAGATCCCTATGCTCCACAATATTCAGGATACCATCCACCATCCCCTTCATGCTTAGAACTGCTGTTGCTGATTTTTGGCTTTGGTGGAGAGGCAAGAATCATGATACTTGTTTTCTTCAAATGGAAGAGATGCCTGTAGCAGCCCATCAGATTCATTCTGTTGGTATTAATGAGACCTACTGCAAATTCTAGTGCAGGCACAATCCTCCAGTTTCAGATGCAGGTTGAGTCAATGTCAGAACTTTCGCCTCAAACCTAGATGCTGACTGACTATCTACCTCAACCTGGCTGGGAGATATTGACCCAACTTGCTTGCTGATGCGCCCTCACTCTTGCATGTTGGTCTCACTTATTTGGGGGAGGAGACAGGCTTTTTTCCTCATCAGTAATCTCCTTGCATGGCTAAATATACTTGACGAAGTTTCTTTTGTTCCCATCCACTTTCACCCTTTGTCTGGGTGCGACCTGATTTTTCTTATCCCATTTCTCAATCAAGTTAAAGTTTCCATTAAAACAAGGCAGTTAGTGTTCCCTATTAATGAGGCGCAAAAGAATTTGATTCCCTTTTTGGGTTACGTTGCAGGTTCTATCTGCTAGTATTGTGCAAATTAATGCTGCTGAGTGGAAATTCCAACAGGGTCACATATGCAATTGTTTGCTTAGAGATTTTCCTGAAATAGAACCCTCCAGAAATAATGTACCCATTGGCACATGATTACGTTTACATGAAGGGATTTCCTCAAAGCATTCAGCATTTCTATTTAAAAATGTAATTAGTCATTGTAAAATCTCCTGGGCAATATTTGCTGCTGTCAGAACTGTTACTGGATGATAGGGAAACTGGAATCTTATATAATGGGGAGAAAGCAGTGACTGGAAACTGTGCAACTTTCAGGTGCTACTTTAGTCAATTTAGGGAGAATGCTTATATATTGCATTTTCTTCGGGATCATGGTACGTATGGTTTAAAGAAATCTGTATTGAAATGCTTGTTTTTTTTATGTAGAGTTACCGGTATAGATTTCTAGATAGTGTAACTTTATTAAATTCATTCCATGATATCAGAAACAATATTGTCCAAGTCTTCCTAACACCAAAATGGTGCTGATCTCTTTTACACAGTAGTGTTTTGTGAGATTGAAAGTGGATGCATTTTAACTCCACGTGGCCTGATAATCTACAGGTTTCATTATCTTCTGTATAAGCAAATTCATATCAAGATTCACATTGAGCCTCTGTGGGCATGATGGAATCAGTGATTCAGATTGATTGGTCATTTTATTAGCAATGATGAGAAATAACCTGTATTTGTTCATTATACAAGCAACTTTCTAACCATCACATTCGCATGTTTATTTGTTCAGTGGAGCAAACTACATATCCTGAAAATCACCTTTTTGATTTAGTTCCTGTTGTGATGTCAATTTAAAATATCTGATTCCAGCCTGGGTAATTGCTCCTTTATTTTTTGGCTCCTTTTAAAGTGGGCAACATGTGCCAATCATCATACAGCCAGAAGTTATTATTAGAACATCGAACATTACAGCGCAGAACAGGTCCTTCAGCCCTCCATGTTGCACCGTCCCGTGAAACCAATCTGAAGCCCATCTAACCTACACTATTCATTTATCATCCATATATTTATAGAACATAGAACAATACAGTGTAGAATGGGCCCTTCGGCCCTCGATGTTGTGCCAACCTGTGTATTATTCTCAGCTCATCCCCCTACACTATCCCATCATCATCCATGTGCTTATCTAAGGATTGTTTAAATCTTCCTAATGTGGCTGAGTTGACTGCATTAACAAGTAGGACATTCCACGCCCTTACCACTCTCTGCTTAAAGAACCTGCCTCTGATATCTGTCTTAAATCTATCACCCCTTAATTTGTAGTTATGCACCCTCATATAAACTGACATCACCATCTTAGGAAAAAGACTTTCACTGTCTACCCTATCTAATTCTCTGACATCTTGTATGTCTCTATCAAGTCCCCTCTTAGCCTTCTTCTTTCCAATGAGAACAGACCCAAGTCTCCCAGCCTTTCCTCATAAGACCTTCCATCCAGACCAGGCAACATCCTGGTAAATCTCCCCTGCACCTTTTCCAATGTTTCCATATCCTTCCTGAAATATGGGGACCAGAACTGTACACAATATTACAAGTGTGGCTGCATTAGCATTTTGTATAGTTGCAGCATTATATTGCGGGTCCGGAACTCAATCCCTCTACGAATGAAACCTAACATACCGTATGCCTTCTAACCAGCACTATTAACCTTGGTGGCAACTTTCAGGGATCTATGTACATGGACTCCAAGATCCCTCTGCACATCCACACTACCAAGAATCTTTCCATTGACCCAGTACTCTGCCTTCCTGTTATTCTTCCCAAAGTGCATCACCTCACATTTAGCTGCATTGAAATCCATTTACTATCTCTCAGCGCAATTCTTCAGTTTATCCAAGTCCCCCTGCAACCTGTAACATTCTTCCAAGCTGTCCACTACTCCACCAACTTGAGTGTCGTCTGCAAATTTATTAATCCATCCACCTATGCCTGCTTCAAAATCATTTATAAAAATGACAAACAGCAGTGGTTCTAAAACAGATCCTTGTGGCACACCACGAGTAACCGGACTCCAGGCTGAATATTGTCCATCAACCACCACTTGCTGCCTTCTTTCAGAAAGCCAGTTTCTAATCCAAATTGCTAAATCACCCTCAATTCTATGTCTCTGCATTTTCTCCAACAGCCAACCATGTGGAACCTTATCAAAGGCTTTATTGACGTCCATGTATACCATGTCAACTGCCCTACTCTCATCTACATGTTTGGCCATCTTCTCAAAAAAAACTCGATGAAGTTTGTGAGATACGACCTGCCCTTAACGAAACCATGTTGACTATCTGAAATCAAATTGTTGCTTGCTCGATGATTATAAATCTTACCTCTTATGATCCTTTCCAAAACCTTTCCTACAACAGAAGTAAGGCTCACTGGTCTATAATTACCTGGGTCATTTCTACTGCCCTTTTTGAACAAGAGCACAACATTTGCAATCCTCCAGTCCTCTGGTACTAAACCTGTAGACAATGACAACTCAAATATCAAAGCCAAAGGCTCTGCTATCTCCTCCCTCGCTTCCCAGAGAATCCTTGGATAAATCCCATCCGGCCCAGGGGACTTGTCTACTTTCACTCCTTCTAGAATTGATGACACTTGTTCATAACTAACCTCAATCCTTTCTCATCTAATATCTGTACCTCTTTCTTCTCCTCTACAATATTCTCCTTTTCCTGAGTGAAAACCAATGAGAAATGTTCGTTTAGCACCTCTCTGATGTCCACAGGGTCCACACTCAGCTTCCCACTTCTGTCTTTGACTGGCCCTATTCCTACCCTAGTCATCCTTTTATTCCTCACATACCGACAGAAAGCTTTAGGGTTCTCCTTCATTCTATTTACTAAAGACTGCTCATGTCCTCTCTTTGCTCTTCATAACTCTCTCATTAAATCCTTTTTAGCTGATCTGTAACTCTCCATTGCCTCATCTGAACCATCCTGCCTCATCAATACATAAGCCTCCTTCTTCTGTTTAACAAGAGATGCAATTTCTATAGTAAACTACGGTTCCCTTACCTTATCACTTCCTCCCTGCCTGACAGGGACATATCTATCAAGGGTACGTAATATCTGTTCCTTAAACCAGCTCCACATTTCAATTGTCTGCATCCCCTGCATTTTGCCTCCCCATTCTATGCATCCTAATTCTTGCCTAATTGCATTATAATTGCCCTTGCCTCATCGATAACTCTTGACCTGTGGCATGTACCTATCCTTTTCCATGGCTAAACTAAACCTAACTGAATTATGGTCACTCTCTCCAAAGTGCTCACCTACAACTAAATCAAACACCTGGCCTGGTTCATTATCAAGCGCAAGATCCAGTGTGGCCTCCCCTTTTGTCAGACCTTCTACATACTGTATCAGGAAACCCTCCTATACACATGGTACAAAAACTAATCCATCCGACGTACTAGAGTTATAGCAATTCCTGTCAATGTTGGGGAAGTTAAAGTCCCCCATAATGACTACCCTGTTCCTTTCACTCCTACCCAGAATAGTTTTGCCAATCCTCTCTTTCACCTCCCTGGAACTCTGCGGAGGCCTATAAAAAAAACTTCCAGCAGTGTGACTTCTCCTCTCCTGTTTATAACCTCAGCCCACACTGCCTCAGTAGACGAGTCCTCATCAAAGGTTCTCTCAGCCACCATTATACTATCCTTGACTAACAAGGCCACACCTCTCCCTCTTTTACCACCTTGCCTGTTCTTAATGAGAAATCTAAACCCTGGAACCTGCAACATCCATTCCTCTCCCTGCTCTGTCCATGTCTCCGAAATGGCCACAACATCGAAGTCCCAGATCCTATCCAAGTTGCAAGCTCACCTACCTTATTTCATATACTTCTGGCCTTGAAGTAGACACACCTCAAACCAGTTTGCTGTCTGCCAGCACATTCCTGTGACTTTGAAATCCTGTCCCTGTCTTTCCTTCTCTCATTCTCCTGTGCACTGCAACTACCCCTCAGGTTCCTATCCCCCCTGCTGAGCTAGTTTAAACCCATCCGAATAGCACCAGCAAATTTCCCATCCAGGATATTAGTAACCCTCTAGTTCAAGTGAAGACCATCATGTTTGTACAGGTCCCACCTTCCCCAGAATGAGCCCCAATTATCCAAGTACTGAAAACCCTCCCTCCTGCACCATCCTTGCAGCCACATGTTCAGCTGTTATCTCTCCCTATTCCATGCCTTATCTAATGACCATTTAATGTTTGGTGAGTCTACTACTTTTGAAGGCAGGATGTTCTGCTCTTACTACTCTCTAAGTAAAGAACCTGCCTATGACATCTGTCCTATATTTACCACCCTTCAATATCAGTAATGACACTCCAGTTGCAGAGATTTGAAAAATCTAAAGAAAGCCACAAATGAAAGCCTTTCAAAGCAAATTTAGGCCTCTTCACAATCTGCCATCTTTTTCCTGGCAATTGCTGTCTCGACACGTACACAGTGAAGTCTGTGGTCAAGAGCATTAAAATATTCTGTTCTTTGGAAAGCAAAATCAATTTGGATATATTTCAATGAAATGAGTGAGAAATTAATTTGTAAAGTTCTTCACCTTAACTGTCATGGTTGCTCAAAGCTAGGAATCTCAAGACTGTTTGGCCATTCAGTTAGATCATGGCTGATCTGTATCTAAACTGCATTTCCTGCTTTGCTTTCCATAACCTTTTACACTCTTGACTGGTAAAAATCAATTTATCTAAGATTTTAAATCATTAAAGAATTTTAAATTCCTAAATTAAAACTTACTTATGCTTTCTGTTGAAGACAGTTGTACACTTCTACCACTCATTGCAGGAGGAAGTGTTTGTTAACTCCCCTCTAAAGGTTGATTTTAAGGCTACATGTCTTTATTCTCAATTCCCACAGCAGGAAAAGTTTCTATCCATCCCTAATAACCTTAAATCCAACTATCTTTTCCCTTCTATATTCCAAACCAAACACGTCGAGGATAAGTAATCCCCAAATCTAACCCTTGTTACATTTGGGAAATTGTGCTGCATTTATAACATGCAGATTGTCCAACTGTAGAGCTTGAGTAAAATTTTGTTCCCTTTATGTTCCAACTCACTAGTTATAAATGAGCAAAAAAATTAAACTTTCTCTTTGTTAAGGCTGTGTGCCTGGACAATTCTCTGAGCTTGGAAGTAAGGATCACATTGACATTTGAGATGTAGGGATCAGTTATATCTTCAACTCTTGAGATGAATCATGCAGAACAGAGTTAACCTTCAGAAGTGAGAAATCATGACATAAAGACCACTTTGAGGCTCGCTAACGAACATCCCTGGTGATAAAATCCCTTCAGCTGTGGCAGAGTAATAGCCAACCAAATTGAACTGACAGGTTCATCAGAGTGCTCACTACATTCCCTCGACCACTACTACTGTGACAGCACTTCAGAAAGTAGTTCATTGGACATTAAGTGCTTTGAGACATCTCGACGTTGTGAAAATTGCTCTATAATGCAAATTCTTAATTCCTCTTGCCCATTAAACCATTGATTTGCGTCAGGCTGTTTAATTTTGGTCACAGATGAAAATACAGAGCAGCCAAGTTAACTGTTGTTTCTCCTTTATTGAATCATATCACTGAGGTTGTGGTTCTGTTTGTTAGTCATGAGATTATATAGATTTTAATTGCTGTTCAGCATTGAGTAAAATATTTTGATGCATTGTCTTTTTTGGCTAAAGTGGGTCTGGAGCTTGAAAGATTGTTGATCTGAGTAAACTTAATTTTTATGTTGTTTTATTTGTGCAGTAATTACTCTATAAACAGCTTACAACTAATTTTTCATCAAGTGTTGCAATCCTTCCTCATTTTGCCTTTTTTTTAAGCAACTAGTTAAGTGCAAAATGTACCATGTTATCTTTTAATGGTACCTTTAGTACCTCGTTACAGTGATATGAGTGCACTTTTAGCTTTGCCCTGATAACGGTAGGTATTTGCATTTGTTGCTGTGAATACAGTATAGGTTCTTAACGTGAGAAGAAGTGTCATAATGTTAGTGTTGCTGGACTAATAATCCATAAGTGTTCTATGGGCAATGGGTTTGCATCGCACTATGGCAAATGAGTGAAATTTGATTTCAATAAAATCTGGAATTAAAAGCTAGCCTAATGGCAATCATTGTCAATTGTCATACAAGTCCATCTAATTTACTCATGTCTTTTAGGGAAGGAAATCTGCAATCCTTACCCAGTCTAGCTTACAACTGACTCCAGACGTACAACAATGCGTTACTTTTTACTATTCTCTGAAATGGCCCAGGAAACCACTGAGTTCGATCAAATTTCTACTAGGCCAAAATGAAAGAATAAATGAAACCAGACAGACATTTGGCACCAAGTTAGCATCAGAAATCACAACAGCAAACCCTATAAATTCCTCTTCATCAACATTTGAGAGCTCTTGCCAAAATTCTGAGAGCTGTCACACAGACTAGGCAAGCAACAGCCTGGCATTGTGTCTAAGGTAAGAGCCCATGATTCTGACAGTATCCCAGACATCATCATCTGTGAGTGAGACCCACCCCACTGGCAGGATACACCCATCAGTCTACTCGCGACTATCAATAAAATGATGGAAAGGGTCTTTGACAGCGCAGTCAAGTAGCATTTGCAGAGGAATAACCTGCTCAGTAATGCTCACTTTGAGCTCTGCTACAGCCACTCAGTTCCTAGCCTTGTTACAGTCTAGGTCCAAACATGGACAAAAGATCTGAACTCCGGCAAGGAGGTGAGAGTGACAGCCCTTGATGTCAAGGCCATGATTGATTGGATATGGCATCAAGAAGGCCAAGAAAAACTGGAGTCAGTGGGATTCAGGGAGAAAACTCTGTACTGGGTGGAATCAAAATGGAGCATAATCTATGATTATTGAAGGTCAATCATTGAATCCATGGACATTACAGTCAGATAGTGGTTTGGGCCCAACTATATTTAGCCACTTCACGAATGACCTTCCTTCTGTCATAGAGTCAGAAGCGGACGTGCTTGTTGATGATTGCATCACGGTCAGTACCATTCACGACGACTCAGATTCTGGGGATGCATTGCATGCCAATATGCAACAAGATGTCGACAGCATCCAGGCTTGAGCTGATCAGTGAAAGTAACATTTGTGCCATGCAAATACCAGGCAGTGACTATCTCTAACCAGAGAGAATGTTATGATCACCCCTCTGTTTGTATCTACTTACATTAATATTTTGTGAAGTACCTAGGAATTAAAATTAACAGAGCAAACAGAGTTGTGAACTATTACTTAACTGTATAAAATATATACACCTCAGCACACCTCAAGCTTTTTCTTCAAGCGTTAGTTTTGGGAGTGAGGGGGATGTGCATTATTTTTGTCACTAACACCACTTAATTTTATCTCCTAGTTTTTATTTTGTAATGATGTCCTAAAGAGCTGCTTGTTTTCTTTTTAATTCAGCTTGGTCTAGCCTTCACCTTTTGCAAAAGAGGATTAAAAGGAGTAGAGGGAAAAGTCAGCCAGGAGAAAAGTTTGATAGTGTGTAATTGGATGAAATAAAACTCTTCAAGAGAAAGTGTATGCCTGGACTGTCTAAAATGGTTTAACTTGTAGTCTGCAACATTGGTGGCAGGGAATGGTGAAAGCAAAACGCAGAGTTTTAGGATATGATACTCACCGTGTTTTCTTATGAGCAGAAGAATGGCTGAAGTAATGTGTACCTGCGTTACTTGTTTGCCAGATAGGAAACAAGTTGTGGATTTGGCACTTCTGCTACCTTAGAGAAATGGGATAAGAAGACTTTTTTTCCAGAATTTAGGCTTAATGATGAAAGCACAGATGAAATTTAGACAAATTATTAGCTTTTGTGATGAATATTTATCAAAAAAAGACTTATTGACTACTTCTGAGGCGTGGTCAGAATTTGCCAATTTAGAAGAGTTAACAGGGGACAGTCTATAATAGAGTGCTATAGATTGAAAGCAAAACTGCAGAAATTTCCACTGGAAATACCCCAATCTGTGCAAGTACTTAAGTTATATAAATGAGCCACAGGACTGTGGGTAGACATTTAGCTTTGACAACAGTTAAGTTTACAGATTAACTTGCACAGTTAAAGTGAATGTCAGAAATACTAAAATAACTCCTTGGAAAACATTCCTTTGCAGCACTGTTCATGGAGCAGAGGGACCAACTTGTAATACAACAGAAAATGGAGGAAACGATGCTAATGTACGAGCCAGTTTGTCTAGATCTGGGTTGCAGGCAACAGTACAAAAGGAGGCTAAGATAAATGAAGACAAATACTTTTGATCATTTTGAAAAGCCAAACAAATTTGGGGTTTACACTAGGAGAATAAAGCCCAGCAATGCCCTGGGTATAGTCAATTGATGTTTCAAGTATAATTCAAAGTACTTAAATATTATGAACTTTACCAAATATTATAACAGCTTAACAGGAAACAACAGGTTTAGAGAAAGAAGGTGAGAATACGAAACAAGGAGTGGGCATTACATTGGTCACAAGAATTTTCAACCCAGTGATGCATGTGCTCATGGCAGGATCTTTCAGTTGTGTAGCACTTAACAACGGATATGTGTCAACCGTGTGTGGAATAGACCAGGATAGAATGCTAAAATGAATGCTTAACATAAACAGAAAATGCTGGGAATACTTAGCATCTGTGGAGTGAAAGCAGAGTTAACATTTCAGGTCCAGTGACCTTTCTTCTGAACTGATTGTAGCTAGGAAAATGTTGGCATATATGTTAAAAGCGGAGTGGGGGGAGGAGTAAACAAGAGGTGGAAATGGTGCCCAGCGAGTGAGAGAGAGAGAAAACAACATTTGGGCAGACAAAAGAATGGGTAAAGGTCAACTTGGAAGAATCAATAGGTTGATGAGAATGGGTTGATTGTGGAAGCAACCAATGTGATGACGAGGCCTGGTGTGTGGGGTTTGAGGTAAAGAAATGGGAGATGTTGCCCTAAAATTATTGAATTCAGTATTGTGTCCTAAAGGCTGCAGAATCTTCAAGTAGAAAATGAGATGCTGTTCTTCTAGCTTGTGCTGAGCTTCACTGGAACACTGCAGCAAGCCTGAGACAGAGATGTTGGCAAGGGAATGTGGTGGTCAACAGGAAGGTCAGGGTCTTTTTTTTTGTAGACAGAATGTAGGTTTTCTGCAAAGTGGTCACCCAGTCTGTAAGTCATCTGACCAATGTAGAGCAGTCAACATTGTGAACAGCCAATACAGTAGACTAGATAGTGAAGCACTGATAAATCACTCTTTG
Organism: Hemiscyllium ocellatum; assembly: GCF_020745735.1. Taxonomy (NCBI): domain Eukaryota; kingdom Metazoa; phylum Chordata; class Chondrichthyes; order Orectolobiformes; family Hemiscylliidae; genus Hemiscyllium; species Hemiscyllium ocellatum. The sequence goes on along the minus strand of NC_083443.1, from coordinate 22,420,397 downwards.
ACCTGGAAGGTGTGGGGAGAGCCTTAGATAGTGAGGAGACAGGAAGTAAATGGGCAAGTGATACACCTTCTGCAATTGCAAGGGAAGGTGCCTTGAAGCTGTGGGGACTTGTTGGGAGTGGAGGAGGAGTGGACCAAGGTGTCCCAGAGGGATTGGTCCCGAAAGAAGGCTGCAAGAGAGGTGAGAGAATATTTGTCTGGTGATGGAATCCTGCTGGAAGTAGCAGAAATGGTGGCTAAGGATCCTTTGGATGTGGATACTGGTGAGGTGGTGCCTGTTGGTGTTGTGGGAGGGAAGAAAAGGGTGAGAGCTGAAGGGTAGGAGATGGGTCAGACACGGCCAAGGGCCCTATCAACCAAGGTGTTAGAGACTTCTCGATTGGAAGAAGGTGGATGTTTCAGAGCCCCCCTTCCAAAGCAGGCATCATTGCAACCGTTACAATGGTGAAACTGGGAGAATGATAGAGAGTCTTTACAAGAAATTGAACGTGAGAATGGTGGTGGATAGTTTAGGCCTTTTTTTCCCAGGAAGATGTGGAGAACCTGAGACTATCCTGATGGGAGATGGATGTGTAAAGGAATTACATGTCTATGGTGAAGAAGAGATGGCTGGAGCCCGCAAACTGGAAATTCTGAAATGAACATTGAGCATCAGAAGAATATAGATGTAAGAGGGTAGGGACTGGACAAGGAGAGAAAATTGAGTTAAGTTAGGGACAGATGAGTTCTGTGGGACAGGAGCCGGCACAGACAGTAGGTCTGCCTGAACAATCCTGTTTGTGGATTTTGGCAGGAGGTAGAAGCAGGCTGTGTGGGTTGGGGGGATGATGAACATGGAGGTGAGATCACCAAATGAAATGAGATTTGTGATCATTGTGGACACAAGGTCTGATGTTTAATGATAGGGTCATTGTCCAGGGGGAGATAGGAGGAGGTATCCGGCAGTTGGTACTCAGCCTCCGCAGTGTAGATGTCAGTTCTTCAGTCAGCAACAGCACCACTACCCTTGTCGGCAGGTTTGATTCAAATTCAGGGTTGGTTCTGAGAGCACAGTATGCAGTCAATTCAGAAGGGCAAAAGTTTGATTAGAAGAGGGAGGCAGAGAAATTAAAGCAACTAATGTTATGTCAACAATTCTCGATGAACAGGTAAAAGGGTAAAAAGAGGGACCAGATGGGGGGAGAGTAATGGAGGGGTTTGTGGGAGGGGGGAAAGACTCCTGCTGAAAGAAATGGGCACGGAGGTGAAGTTAACAGAAGAAGAGTTTAATGTCATTATTGTACCCGAAATTCTTTGAGGTGGGCGCAGAGGGATGGAACTAAGACCTTTGCTGAGTGCAGAATGTGCAGCATCAGAGAGCAGGTGGTCAGAAGGGTTAGCAAATACCCGACTAGTGATGGGTATTTGGAGGAGAAAAGGTGGAGTCAGAGGGAAGGGGAGGGATGAAACAATCCAGTGGGGTGGGGGTCTGTAAGTAGTTGCAACTTGCAATCTGTAATGCAATCTGAAAGGAAGAGAAAAGGTTTCTTGTTGAAACGTTGAACAAGCCAGATAATGAAGTGGAACCGGGGGCAGGACAGCTCTGAGCCAGTGTAAGGTGGTGCTGATCGAGAGGTTGAGTGTGTGTATATGGCAGTGCATAGCACTGATTGTAGATCTCAGGATACGGCAAGAAGAGGAACATTATACATCACGGAGACGCCTGTGATTCTGGGTGAATTCAAAACAGAAAGGATTAAACTTCAGTTAAAATCCACATGGGGTGAGACTGAGCCAGAGGCAGACACTGAGGAACGTGATGTGGCTGTGAAAGTGAGTTTTGATAAATACCTTATCAAACACTAAGAGTGACATCAAAGGTAATGACTGTGAGAAAGGAAAAAAGAGTGGGAATCTTGCGTTCTTTATGTGGGGTGAAACTAGGCGACAGCTTTGCAAAACACCCACGTTCTGTCTACAAAAATGACCTTGAGCTTCCTGTTGCCTGCCATTTCAACACACCACAGTGTTCCCTCACCAACATCTCTGTCTCTGGCTTGCTGCAGTGCTCCAGTGAAACTCAGCACAAACTAGAAGAACAGCATCTCAATTTTCTCTTGAAGACACTGCAGTCTTCAAGATTGTGTATTAAGATGAATAATTTTAGGGCCAGAACACCGTCTCCCATGTCCTCACCCCAAACCCCACTCACCAGGCCTTGTCATGACATGGGCTGCTACCACAAATAGTCTATTGTCAGACACCAGTGATCCCCATGAGCAGCTATTGATTCCCTCAGACTGACTTTTACCCATTCCTTTGTCTGTCCAACTGTTGCTCTGAGCTCCATCTCCACTTCCCGTTTACACCATTACGCACCACACCACCACCACGACAACCACCACTCTATCTTTAGCACAAATACTAATATTTTCTCAGCTGTAATCAGTTCTAAAGAAGGGTCTCTGGACCTGAAATGTTAACTCAGCTTTCTGTCCACAGATACTGTCAGACCTGAAGAGATTTTTCCAGCAATTTCTGTTTCTGTTTCTGTTTCTGATATCCAGCCTCTGCAGTTGTTTGTTTTTTTTTAAGTGAAGGTATAGTCTGGTAGATGCTGGAGATCTGAAATCCAAAGAGAATGTGGTGGAGAAATGCAGCAGGTCTGACAGCATCTGCGGAGAGAGAAACTGAGTTAACATTTCAAGTCCAATATGACTCGTCCTTGGAACTGGCTAAAATGCTGCTTTGGCTCACTGAATGCTAAAAATTAGAATCCATGTTAATGTTTTTGAGAATTCCATCCATTCCAGATAGGGGAGGGGATGATAATACAATAAAATTTTATAAACGATAATTTATTTTAAAATAGTTGAAATCAATTGTTTTATTAGCACAGACACAGTATCCAATGAAATATTATTGTTATTAAGCAGGCCATCAATGAAGAAATCAGATCCTCAGAAAAGAAGCAGGTCTACAATTAATCTTTGAAAAGATTAACTGGCCAAGTAAGCTGGTTATGCCCACAAACTAGACTGAATATAAGTTAAGGTGTATTAGAATTAAGCACTATGTTGAAATATGTTACTGTTGGAGAAGTACTGAAGGCTAGTAAGACAAATTAAGTTTAGAACAATGTGACAGTTTTCCAGCCCTGGATAACCTAGAAAGAATTAATTTGTAGTGATGTCTCACATGCTGGTCTTTCTAATGGTTACTCAAGTACAGCAATGTATTTTTTTTAGCGAGAAGAATTGGCAAGTATTATCAATTCGGTTGGAAATGTTTAAAAAAAAACAAAAAGGATAGTTAAAAGCACTGTAGCTGCATACAGGTTTGTGTTACTGCTGGAAATTGCTGGAAAAGCTCAGCAGGTCTGGCAACACACATGGACAGAAATCAGAGTTAACGTTTCGGGTCCAGTGACCCTTCCTCAAAACACCATCTGCAGCATCCACAGTTGTCTTGGTTTTTATTTGGAGAATTGTGTTGGTGGAAGTGACAAATATGGCGATGTATTCTTTTTAGTAGCTATGTATTTATCTTGTATTTTAAAGGAACTGCTATATCCCAACTGGGGGATAAACATGCCTGTAGAATATAGTAACCCTGTATCTTTGGATGGATATATCAAATTGCCACTCATTAATTACCTGTTTATTTTTGTGCATTAAGTCGAGGTTTCAACATAATTGTTTGTGAAGTCATCCTGTGTTAGAACAGTAGAAAACATTTGGCAGTGTCATATGGCCCCCAAAGGCTTATTATTGCTGTGAAGAAGACAAAAGCAATCTTCCTGATGGCTGAGCTATAAAATGCATTGAGCCCTTGTTGCCAAAACCCCTTTCCTCCCTTTCCCCTTTGATCCCCTAACTGCCATCACTCACCTTAACCTTGGTACCTTCTCAGTCCAAGACATTGGGTAAGTGAGGTTCAAGTAGCAGACATCTCCTGCCATTGCTGAGTACAGAAGAGCTTCCGGCTGCTATTTCCACACTCCAAATCCGTGATCCAGGGAAGATTCTGCAGTTGGCCCATTGAGTGGCTGAGTGGAATAGGACACAGCAGGCCTGCTTGGACAGAGACAATGCAGGTGTCTGGCTAGCTGTCTGGGTGGCAACCAACCCCCCCACCACTTCCTTGCAAGAGGATTCGCAGTAGGTTAAGATCTTCGAGGAGAAAGTGAGGACTGCAGATGCTGGAGATCAGAGCTGAAAATGTGTTGCTGGAAAAGCGCAGCAGGTCAGGCAGCATCCAAGGAACAGGAGATTCAACGTTTCGGGCATAAGCCCTTCTTCAGGATTCCTGAAGAAGGGCTTATGCCCGAAACATCGAATCTCCTGTTCCTTGGATGCTGCCTGACCTGCTGCGCTTTTCCAGCAACACATTTTCAGCCCCCACCTCTTCCCCCAAGATTCTGGCTTTTAGATTTCTAGAATTTGCTGTATTTCACTTTGCAATGGCCCTATATCTTCTGCTGATTCGAAAGCTTATTTTTCCTTTTCTTAATAGATACCAACGATGACCTGCAGCAAAGTCTTGTAGCAACAAAGGAAAAATGAATGAAAAGGCTTTGAATAAATGTTCAGGACCTTTGTGTTAATTGAAATATGTTTCTATCCTTCAAGACACTGAGCAAGATCTAGAGTTTCATGCCTGTGATCAACTTGGTAATAGTTAAATTTCCATTAGTAATTTCGAGCGAGTTTAGCAAAGGAAAATCATCAGCGTTGAGTCTAAGAAACTCGGAAATATAACAGAATGGGAGTAGGTCATTCAACCCTGAAGCCCACTCTGCATTTAATTAGATCATGGATGACTTTGCATATTCACTTCATTCATCTTCTTTGGTTCTGTACTTTGTAATATCCCAGCGTTGCATAACAACATTAAACATATGGCAAGGTTTCCAGGAACTGCCTTGATGAGATGAGGATTGACCTTGAGTCAAGAGATTTTTCTAAAGCCACACTAAAAACAAATTCATTGGATTTAAAATATTTGTAATTCAGGCTATTTTGGCTCTTAGTCAGTGACTGCAGATAAATGAATACAACAAATTGCACTTTACCATTAGTAGAGAAAGGCACTAATGGCAGCTGGGAGATGCCCAGGGTTCATTTACAAATTGCGACCAGTCAAAAGGAGGCGCAGGAAAGGAGATGTGAGAGTGCACCATCTTATGTAACTGTCCACAAACAATTGGTTGTTTGGTGATCATCTTTCAAACCTCAGTTGATTCCAGAATGGTGCCGGCAGTTTGGAAGGTATAGTCCCACTTTCAAAGAGGGAGAGAAAATAAGAAATTATGGACCTGTCTGTCAACTATCATAAGTAGAGAAAATATCAGAATTTATGTTAGGCATGGGCTGTGATAGGTGGACATTGAGAAAATAATGATCTGATTGAGAAGAAGATTCACAAAAGGGAAATTGTGTTTGAAAACCTTTTTTGAGGATGTTACCAGTACAGTGGATAAGGAGGAACCAGTGAATACAGTGTATTTAGAAGGCTTTCAATTACATCCCACACAGATTAATGAACAAAATTTGAATGCTGGGATATGGGAACAAATATTGGTATCAGTTTAGCATTAGTTAATGGAGAGGGAAGGAAAGGAGCAGGAATAAATGAGTCATTTACAGCTTGGTGGGCTGTGATTAGTGGGGTACTTTGAGGATCAGTGCTTCAGACGTAGCTGCTCACAATCTATATCGTTGATGTAGATGTGGAGATCAGATGCGACATATCCAAGTTTGAAGATTACACAAAATCATTGCAAGGAGGATGAAAAGAGGCTTAAAGGACAGAGTGAGTGAGCAAGCAACACCTGGCAGATGGAATATGATATCAACTTCAATAGGGGGAACAGAGTGCGAGGTATTTCTTCAATGGCGAAACAATTGGGACGTGTGGAATTCAGAAGTTGACGTCTTAAGGAACCTTGGTAGTCTTGTTCATGATTTGTTGAAAGTTAATATCTAAGTGTAGCAGGCATTTTAGAAGACAAGAGGCATCTTGGTCCTTATAGCAAACTAACTTGAGTATAGGAGTGATGATGGGTAGAGTTTTATTCTTGTTGTTGAAGTGTGAATTTTGTTCAGCTTCTTGGAGGAGTTCTCAACATCCGGCAGTGTCGGAACACATCATCATTGTCAGAATGTTCTGGAATTGACTGGCATCCTTGGCACTTGTGCCATCTTTAAATGGCTATTCTGCACTTGGACAAGCACCATTAGTCCAGAGCTGTTCTGCACAGTTCCTGACATTTGCCCTGCACATGGCAGAGAAGGGAAAATTGGTGCCTCTCTTTTGCAGGCAGGGGTCCTGTTCAATAGGATTGTGTAGACCTGGGATGTCTTCTGCTCCTGGGGCTAGCGGGGAAGGTCATGTCGCCAGACTCTGTAAGCCTGGTTCAGGGTTGCAGGACATAGCAACATTGATGCTCAGAACTTTAATTAAAAGATGCAGAAAGTTGCTCCTTATGTCATGATAGACATCTCCAGATTTTCAGTGGTTCTGCCCCATTTCTCGATATAGCTCATGTCATTCAGGTCATTTAAGAACCTGGCATAATGTGCAAAGTTTTGGTTTCACATCAGGAAGCATATGCTTTCTCCAGACCAATTCCTGGGGTGGTGGAGCTGTCCTACGAGGCCTGAGATGTGGAAAATTTCTTCATTTCAGGAATTCTATACTCCAGAGGCTTATGGGAGCTTAGTCATCCCATGTATTCAGGATAAAGATTGATGGATTTCTTGATATTAATAACATCAAGGGTTATGATGCAACAAAATGAAATTGTTAGATGATCAGCCGTGATTGATAGGGAGAGAGCAGGCTGAAGGAGCTGAATGGCTTATTCTTGTTTCTGTGTTCCTTGTTGGAAGGGCAATTTTTGTTTTCAGTTTTTAAATCATGTGAACTAGATGTGTTGTTCTTTCCATGACCTGGGCTAGCATTCACCATCCTGTAAAGCCTCAAATGATCTGTCCCTCATCTGCCCATATCCTATACGGCATGAAATTACCTGATTTCTCACTCAGTGTGCTACTTTGGTATATAATGATCCATACAAATATAATGTGCAGATGTTTGCATTCTTTGTTTCTCGAACTCCAGAGGTCCCATGCCATATCCTGCAATTGTTTTCTGATGATTATGAGCAGTTGAGCATTTCCCCTCTCTACTCAAACTGATAGTTATGTCTTTGATGTTTTCAGCCTTAACCTCTGGAACTTGCCTCCCTCAACCTCATAACCACCCAGACCTGTTAACTTAGTAAATTCTTCCAGGAGGTCGTTTCTATGGAAAGGATATTTGCCGTAGCAGGAATCTAGAAAAAGGGTCACAGAAAGAAAAACAGCATGTGTTTTTCTTTCTGTGATATCTTGAAATGTGTAAATGTGGATAAATCCCTGGGACCAGATCAGGTGTACCCCAGAAGTCTCCAGGACCTTAACATTAAATGCATCACTGGGAAGTTCGGGAAGTGATTGCTGTGCCCCTTGTGATATTTGTATCTTCAGTAGCCACAGATGAGGTGCTGGAAGACTGGAGGTTGGCTAACATGGTGTCACTGTTTAAACAAAGGTGGTAAGGGAAAGCCAAGGAACTATAGACTGGTGAGCCTGACATCAGTGGTGGGTAAGTTGTTGGAGGGAATCCAGAGGGATAGGATATATATGTGTGGAAAAGCAAGGACTGATTTAGGGATAGTCAATATGGGTTTGTTCTTGAGAAATCGTGTCTCTCAAAATTGATTGAGTTTTTTGAAGAAGTAACAAAGAGGATTGATGAGGGCAGAGTGGTGGACGTGGTCAATATGGCCTTCAGTAAAGTCTTTGACAAGCTTCCTCGTGGTAGACTGATTAGCAAGATTAGATTGCATGGAATCCTGGGAGAACCAGCCACAGAGGGTGGTAGTGAAAGGTTGCTTTTCAGACTGGAGGCTTGTGACCAACAATGTGCCATAAGGATCAGTACTGGGTGCACTGCTTTTCATCATTTATATAAATGATTTGGATGTGAACATCGGAGATATGGTGAGTAAGTTTGCAAATGACACCAAGATTGGAGGTGTAGTGGACAGTGAGAAAGGTTACCTCAGATTACAACAGGATCTTGATCAGGCCAATGGACTGAGGAGTGGCAGATGGAGTTTAATTTAGATAAATGTAGGGTGTTGCATTTTGGAAAGGCAAATCATTGCAGGACTTACATATTTAATGGTAAGATCTTGGGGAGTGTTGCTGAACAAAGAGACCTTGGAGTGCAGGTTCATAGTTTCTTGAAAGTGTACTCCCAGGTCGATAGGATAGTGAAGATGATGTTTGGTATGCTTGCCTTAATTGGTCAGGAGAAAGTGAGGTCTGCAGATGCAGGAGATCAGAGCTGAAAATGTGTTGCTGGAAAAGCGCAGTAGGTCAGGCAGCATCCAAGGAACAGGAGATTCGACGTTTCGGGCATAAGCCCTTCTTCCTGAAGAAGGACTTAATTGGTCAGGGCATTGCACATAGGAGTTGGGAAGTCATGTTGCAGCCGTGTATGCCAGTGGTTAGGCCATCATTGAAATACTGCATGCATTCTCGTCTCCTTGCTATTGGAAAGATGTCGTGAAACTTGGATGGATTCAGAAAAGATTTACAAGTGTGTTGCCAAAGTTGGAGGGTTTAAGCTACAGGGAGAGACTGAATACGCTGAGGCTGAGGTTTGGGAAGTTTATGAAAACATGTGGGGCATGTATATTCAAAGTAGACAATGGGTTGGGGGGTCCAAAACTAGAGGGCATAGGTTTGATGTGAGAGGGGAACAATTTAAAAGGGACTTAATGGGCAACTTTTTCCACACAGAGGATGGTGAATGTATGGAATGAACTGCCAGAGGAAGTGGTGGCGCTGGTACAATTTCAATATTTAAAAGGCATCTGAATGGGTACATGAATGGGAAGGGTTTATTGGGATCTGGGCCAATTGCTGGCAAATGGGATGAGATTTATTCAGGATATCTGGCTGGCGTGGATGAGTTGGACCAAAGGGTCTGTTTTTGTGGTGTATTTTTGTGACTACAAGTGCTGGAGAAACTCAGCAGGTCTGGCTGCAGCTGTGGAGAGAGAAACAGTGTTACTTTAAATACGATATGACTTTCATCGGAACTCAGGGCACAGTCTTAGAATAAATGGTGAGCCAGTTTAGACTGAGATAAGGTGCATAGAAAGAGCTTTGGAAACTCGATACTTGATCATGTTCAAGACAGAAATTGATTGTTTCCAGGGAACAATGGCATCAAGGAATATGGATATAGTGGGAAAAAATTCCAGAGGTAGATGATCAACCATGATATACTTGAATTGCAGAGCAGGGTTCCAAATGTTTCATCATCTTTGATATAAGCTACTTATTCAGTTTTTACTTCAGTTTACTGTTTACTTTTGCCCAATTATCCTTCTGTGAAGTGTCTCCTAGTATTTATTCTTTGTAAAAGGCACTATGTAAGTGCGAGTTGCTGTCAATAATTCTTTTTTTTTGCTGGAAGGCAAAAGAACTGTCTGCAAACTAGCCTCCCCCAGCAGCTGTATTATTTGAACTGTCAACCTCAGAGCTCCTGTGGAGATTGTATAGCTGCACTCTGGGCCGCAGTTGGTGTCTGGTACAGACATAAAGTGGAATGAGAAAATACTTTAATCTTAAAAGGAAATATTTCCATCATCTTGCACAAAAGAAAAATCCCTGATCCCTGTGGAAATGCACTGAGACTTGGCTCATATCCCTACTGGAGATCAGAAAGCCACCATCAATGCATGCTGTGATTACACTGTCTTATTATTCACACCTTGCTCACTTGGACTGTGTTGATTGTTAACATTTCAAATGAGCACCATAAACCCTTACATGTAAATAGAACGTCTTATTATCTTCTCACTTTGTGGAAGAAATACAAATTTACTGCCTAAATATCTAGAGTCTTGGTCATATCTGTATTTTTAATGCTGTGCCATTGGTGGCCATGCCTTCAGCTGCTGTTAACTCCGGAATTCCCTCCCTAATTTTGTTTTTGCCACAGCCTCTCCATTCTCCTTGAAATCTATTGTTTAAACCAAGGTGTTGATAACCATCCCTAATGTCCCCTGACATGTGGCTTGGTGTCAAATGTTGTTTGAATGACATTCTAGGAAGCACTATTTGGACAGTTTGCTACAATAAACCTGCAATGTAAATTCAAGCTGTTTCAATGGCCTCTTGTGTATTCCCAATTTTAATCACCCCATTAATGGTGACTGTACCTTCAGTTAGATTTTTTTTTAGATTAGACTTACAATGTGGAAACAGGCCCTTCGGCCCAACAAGTCCACACCGACCCGCCGAAGCGAAACCCACCCATACCCCTACATTTACCCCTTACCTAACACTACGGGCAATTTAGCATGGCCAATTCACCTGACCCGCACATCTTTGGACTGTGGGAGGAAACCGGAGCACCCGGAGGAAACCCACGCAGACACGGGGAGAACGTGCAAACTCCACACAGTCAGTCACCTGAGTCGGGAATTGAACCTGGGTCTCAGGTGCTGTGAGGCAGCAGTGCTAACCACTGTGCCACCGTGCCACCCGAATTCGGCTCCAGGCTCTGGAATTCTAAATGTCTTTGCCTTCTCTACTTTGATTTCCTCTTTTGAGACAATCCTTAAAACCTACTGTTTTGAACATGATTTTGGTCATTTATCCTAATATCTCCATGTATTGCTTTGTTTTTAAAGTGCTTCTGTGAAGTACCTTGGAATGATTTATTATGTTAAGGGTACTTTATAAATATAGTTTGTTGTTTTTATGAAGAATGTTCTTGCTTGGCATGAATGTTTCTAATTTTCACACTTTAGACAGGAATTTGTAACAAGACTGCATCATTCCCATAGTTCACCATGGTGGATGAGTCAGAATATTATGCAATTATTTTCCCATCTGGTGTCATATTTGAACTGAAAGGAGTATGAATATGTCTAGGTAGCTGGTTGTAACTGTCAGTGGCTTTTCATAATATTCAGGACACTAATATTGGTTTGGCCAGAGCATTCCATTAATGGAGAACTCCTCAATTTTCTTCCTGTCCTTTGACCGTTGAGTTTTCATTGCAACGTTTGGACATAACCTCATGGAGTATACAACAATTGTCACATTACTCCTAATAATTTGTGGTTCTTAAAGCTCTTAAACGTAATATAAATACAATGGTAAAATATATGCATCAGGAAAGTTGAACTTTTTAATTATAATTTAACATAAACAAAGTTATTTAATCCTAACCAAAGTGTACAGTTCATTTTAGTTCAATGTAAAGCAGCCAATGAGGGCTGAGAGTCGTGTGTGTGTGTGTGTGTGTGTGTGGGGGGGTGGGGGGGGATGTTGGCGAGGTTGGCGAGGGGGTGGTAGAAAAAGCACTTGGATATAGTTTATGTTTGTAACCTGAGTTAGAGAAATTGCAAAGCAGCTCATGTGAGAAATGGAAAATATGCCTGAGGTTGAGCCTGATTGCTGGGGTGGTCAGCTTCTTCAGCGAGGCATTGATTTAACATTTCAGTCAAAAGACATCACCTTCAACAATGTAGCGCACCCTCAATGCTACGTATGAGCACTCGATTGTATGATCAGTCTCTAGAGTGGAGTTTTAAGCCATAAGATTCTGAATCTTAAATCATGAATTTTTGTCCCCATTTAAAAAAAACTAAATTTTATAAGTACAAGACGTGACTGTTCAAAATTGAAATTATATAAGCTATAAAACAAACTAGTTTTCTCGCTTATTCTGCAATAATTACCAAATCACACTTAATACTTACAGTATTCTTTATATGTCCAAAATGCAATTTAAGGAATTTTATCTTTTAGCTCAACTGTGTGCTTAGAAGCAAGAATGCTACCAAGTGGATGGCATTGCCAAAGAGGGTGTCAGAGGCTTGTGGTTATGTGGTGCTTCACAAAGATTTCTCAACCTGGTGCTAGCAGTGCAACTGCTTCCAGCATTTCACCATCTCCTGCAATGAGTACTGGTTCAGGAGTTCCACAGTCTATTCATTATACGGGCTGTATTTATTGGCTATTAGTTTCATCGCATTTCACAGAGGGTTTTTCCTATGAAGCATATATTGTCACCGCATTTTTTTTTAAACTATCAACACTGTCCCTACAGCGCCTCTCTCACTAGATTCTAGTCTGATTGTACCACCCACTGTTCCTGGCACATTCTGCCACCCTCAGGATATCTCTCAGTGAAATGGCATCATTGGTGACTGTAATGTGTTTAAAAGACTGGCAATTGGGTGCTGCCATTCACCAGCAACATCATGCCACAGCAACCACCACACCCATTCTGGTCAAGGCACATTGCTGGCATGGCTGAACCTCCCACGCACAGACAAACACTCCACTATCTCATCCTAGTCGCTGTTCACAACCAGACCACGGTTTGTCTGCCCAGAGCTACATTCCATCTGAACATCCACTCTTTGTCATTAGCACTCTGTCCCCAGTTCCCACTGTAGACCCCTAGCCTGTTGATCCCATCAAGGGAATATCACATACAGACAAGCAATTGGGCAATTCCAAAGATGAGCTTTTATTTGCAATCTTAAACACAAACAGTTTTTTCATGAGACTTTGAAGTTTAGGTTTTTATTGAATTCAAATTACATCAGCTGCCGTGGTGGGATTGGAGGACAGGTCCCCTGAACATTACCTGGGTCTCTGGTTTACTTGTCCAATGACAGTATCACTAGGCCATTGCTCTCACTGTAAAAACAATGTAGGTTGACACCTATTGTAGGCCTTTAGTTTATAATTGAGTAAAGCTTTTAACTGCTTATTTGTAATTAGAATGCCTACAGTCTGAAGGGTTACGGTTGTAAGTGCTGCCCACAGAGCTGCTGCTACAGTGTAGCAACACCAACTCTGATCTTGTTGCGACTGAGATATGGCATCACTGAATTTTCTGAGTGAGCTCTAATTAGTCCCTGTGGTATTACTACCTCATATCTTCTTGCTTTGAGATATGGCAGCACAGAATTTATCCTGTGACCTCCAAATCCTCTTCCCTCTAGGCATGATTTGGACCAAACTAGAACCTTAGGGGTTTACCTGTTTTAGAGATAGTATCAGTGCAACTTATTGTTCTATCATAATACAAATTCAAAAGGAAGGACTTGTCTAAATATTTTATTTTTTCCCTATTAAATGATTTATAACTATTTTAGGAATAGCCTTAGGCAGCTCAACCCCTATAGTCTGTTCTGACATTCCATTAGATCATCCTGATCTCTACCTTAACTCCGCATGGTCATCTGCATTCCATATTTTTTCATCACCTTAACCAAAATAATCTCAATCTCAGTCTTGAAAATTTCACTTGGCTCAACATTCACAGCTTTTTGTTAAGTGAGTTCCAGAATTCACTCTCTTCAAATGCATAATTTCTGACTTAATGTTCAAATTAACAGAATAATTGAATTCAAGGAATTTATATTTTAAGCTTGTGTTATGTTTTATTTTCTCCATTTTCCCACTTGTACGCACAGAGATAATAGGTAGAGTCATGGAGGTGTATGGCATGGAAACTAGTCCCACTTGCCAGCATTTGGCCTATATACTTCTCAACACTTCCTATTCATATACCCACCCAGATGCCTTTTAAATGTTGTAATTGTACCGGTCTCCACTACTTCCACTGGCAGCTCATTCCACATACACAATATCCTCTGCATGAAAAAGTTGCCTTTTGGGTCCCAATTAAATCTTTCCCCCTCACCTTAAAACCTATACCCTCCCCACCCCAGGGAAAATACCTAAGTACCTTGGAGCTACCCATCCTATCCATGTTCTTCATGATTTTATAAACTTTTATAAGGTCACCCCTCAGCCTCCGATGCCCCAGGAAAAACAGTCCCAGGCTATTCAGCCTCTCCTTATAGCTCAAACTCTCCAACCTTGGCAACATCCTTTTCTGAAGCCTTTCAAGTTTCACAACATCCTTCCTATAGGAGGGAAACCAGAGTTGCAAGTAGTATTCCAAAAGTGGCCTAACCAATGTCCTCCACAGTCACAGTATGACCTCTCAACTCCTGTACTCAATGCACTGATCAATAAAGGAAAGCATACCAAATGCCGCCTTCACTATTCTGTACACTTGCAACTCCACTTTCAACAAACTATGAACCTGCACTCGAAGGTCTCTTTGTTCAGCAACACTCCGTAGAACCTTACCATTAAGAGTATAAGCCCTGCCCTGAGTTGCCTTTCCAAAATGCAGTACCTCACATTTATCTAAATTAAACTCCATCTGCCACTCCTTGGCCCGTTGGCCCATCTGGTCACAGGTCTACAGTCTGAAAAGCAATCCTCCACCACTACCATCTGTGTTTACATTCGAGCCAGTTCTGTATCCGAATATAAAAATTAATATTAATTTCTATGCGCTGTATTGTAGGTACACTTTTAAACTACTTATCTTAGAAGCGTTACTGTGTAAAGTAATAAAAAAATGACAAACGTAATGCATTTTGGCAAGTTGATTTAAGCAGTTATTCAATGATGCTGTTAATCAGACCTGCTCTTTCATTGCTCAACCACCATTAGCAAACAGTTGTGCTCCATTGTGATTTCTAGTACTCTATGCCTTAATTTATAATTAGCACTGGCATTTAACAAGACAGAAAAACATTTGCAGACTAGTCCCTTGAAGCAATTTTTCCCTTAGGAGTTCCCAACTTAACCCCTCAAACCTATATTTCTGGCTTTGACCGAAAATAACCTCTGCCTCATGTAATGATAATTTCTGAAATTAACTATGTCATACCTTAACTAAAGAGAATAGAACAGTACATGGTACTCTGGAACAAAATAAAAAAAATCACAGCTGTTTGCTTAACCTCTTATTGATCAAAGAAGAGTCTTCCTATTTGAAAGAACTGTAGGCTCAAATATGCAAACAGATGGCTCGTGTTGTTCTGAAAATCACATTCGGCAAAATGAAATGGATTTGAGTAATCCATCTTAAAATTGACAATCAACCCTTACAAATGGATAACGAAGACATTTATATTTCATAATAATTCTGTATGAAACAATCCTTTGTTGGAGGGAGGCAAGAAGATTCACCATTGATACTCTGTCTCAAACATCCACTTCTATCAGCAATAACTCATACAGTCTTAGTATGAGTGTTACTTATTCCTTGTATCATATCTTCTATCACACGCAGTTAATGTGGCAGTAGAGAATCTGACCTATTCAGTTATCAGAAACGTTTCTCGAGATGCATTGTGTGTCACATGGCATAACAATCTTGTTTTTAGAATATTTGACCTATTAATAAACAACATCATATAGCACCTATATGAATATAGGTGTTTTAATATAAGAGAGAGAGAAAATGCATTTCTTAATTTGCTTTTCTTTCCTCCTGAAGCGATTGTTTCAAGATTACTTATGAACATAGAAATTAGAAGCAGAAATAAGTTGTATGGTCCCTTGCACCTTCTTCTCCATTCAATAAGATTATGGTTGATCAGTTTATGTATTGAGCTCCACATTCCTTTCTATTCCTTTGATTCTGAAATTGCGGGGCCCCTAGCAGAGAATTCAGTGTGTACTGATATAACGTGATAGTTCTGTTCCCATGTTATAAGAAAGTTGCATAATAGTAGCACCACTTAAACCTCTGTGACTGGAATCGCGTTATCGCAAATACAGGGAAGGAAAGTTAATGTTCTATACCTAATGGTCTAAATTCTTCAATCACATTAAAGCCAATTCACACTGAAGAAAGGCTCGTTATAGCAGAACCAATGGAATCATGTACAGCTGCAGGTGAGGTGCCTTTATTTAAGAAAGGCTGTAAGGAGAAGCCTGGGAATTATGGACTGGTGAGTCTGGCATCAGTGGTGAGTAAGTTATTGCAAGGGATTCTGAGAAACAGGATTTATATGCATTTGAAGAGACAAAGGCTGATTCGAGATAGTCAGCATGGCTTTATGCGTGGGAAATTGTGTCTCACAAACTTGATTGAGTTTTTTGAGGATGTTACCAAGAAGAAAGATGAGGGCAGAGCATAGTAAGCTGGTTAGTATAGTTAGATCACATGGGTTTCAGGGAAAGCTTGCTAATTGGATACAAAATTGGCTTTATGGAAGGAAAGACAGAATGGCGGTAGAGGGTTGTTTTTCAGACATGAGGTCTGTGTTCCACTGGGATCAGTGCTGGATTTGTTGTTTGTTACTTATATAAACTATTTGGGTGAGACTATAGGAAGCATGGTTAATAAGTTTGCAGATGACACCAAAATTGGTGGTATAGTAGACAGTGAAAAAGGAGTTGGGACGTCCTGTTGAGGTTGTAGTGGTGAGGCCACTGTTGGAGTTCTCAGGAGGGGTCACTTGAACTGAAACATTCATTGACTCTGATTTCTCTGTACAGATACAGCCAGACCTGCTAAGCTTTTCCAACAATTTCTATTTCTGTTTTGGAGTATTGTGGAGAGTCTGGTTGCCCTGTTGTAGAGAAGATATTATTAAATTGGAGAATGTGCAGAAAAGATTTACAAGGATGTTGCCAGAACTCAAGGGTTTGAGTGGAGCATAGGAGGATGAGGGGTGATCTTATAGAGGTGTATAAAATCATGTTGGGCACAGATAAGGTGAATGGCAAAGGTTTTTGTTTCTTAGGGTGGGGGAGTTCAAAACTAGGGGGCATATCTTTAAGGTGAGAGAAGAACATTTTTGAAAAGGTCATGAGGAGCAACCTTTTTACACAGTGTGGTTCATATGTAGAACCAACTGCCAGAGGAGGTTGCAGGTACAGTTATAACATTGAAGATACATTTGGATAAGTCCATGAATAGGAAGGGTTTGGAGGGATATGGGCCAAATGCAGTCAAGTGGGATTAGTTTAGTTTGGGAACATGATTGGCATGTACTATTTGGACTGAAGGGTCTTTTTCCATGCTGGTATGACTCTCTGATTTTATAACTGATTTCAGAGGTGCCAAGAGTTATCAGTTTAGGTTATGCTGTGTGTTTTATTTTTCTGGCCAAGGTGCACTACTTCACATTTCCTGCATTGTATCCCATCTACCAGACTTTTGCCCACTCACTCAACTTATCTACATTATTTTCAATCTCATTATGTCCCCTCAACAACATATTTTACGATGTATCCTTGTGTCATCTGTGAATTTAACTACTATGAAAACATCGCTATATGTTATAAATTGTTTAAGGCAGCAGTAACTAATTCACGTTCTGCCAATGAAATAAAATACCCTTTTTATGCATATTCTGTTTTCTGCCAGTCAGTAAATCTTCTGTCAGTGTTACTATGTCACCCACTATGCTGTGTGCTTTTACTTTGTTTAATATGTTTTTAAGTGGCACTTTGTCAAATGCTTTCTATAAATTCAAATATGATACGTTGACCATGTCCCCTTATCCATATGTCATGCTGTTCCTTCAAATAAGTTGGTTCAACGTGACTTGACTTTCACAAAGCTCAAGTTGATTCTCCGAAATATCTTGAATTTTTCAAAAAATCCAGCTATAACTTTCTTTCTGATCAATTCTCATATCAACCACATGACAGATGTCAATCTAACTGGCCTATAATTTCCTGATTTTTACTTGCCTCCCTTTCTGACTGGAAGGGTTCCATTTGCTATTTTCTAGTCTAATAGAACATTCCCAGAACTTAGCAAAGCTTAAAAAATTAACACCAATGCCTCTACTACCCTGCTATCCATTTCCTTTTAAGGCCTACGAGTGAAATCTATCAGGACCCAGGACATGGCCAGGCCTCAACTTCATCAGTTTGCTCAGCACTACTTTCCTAGTGATTATAATTTCACCAAATTCTGCCCTTCCTTTTCACTACCTGACTTATGGCTATTAACAAGTGTTGTATTTGTATGCTCTGTAATGAAAACAGTGGTAAAGTATTTGTAAATTTCCTCCATTGTTTCTCATTACTTACTTTAAACTCAGCATTCTCTGGAGGACCAATTTAAGTGTTGAAATTCTGCTAAAAAGACTTGCTGAGATACTGTGCTGGAAATTAAATCCTACTGTTCCTGGAGTCATCAGAAATGTGGAAAACGTAATCAAACTATCTAGCATCGCAGTTTACTTGTCTGATGAATTTGGGTTCAACGAAGACACTCAGTAAGTTTCTGTATGTATGAAAAAAAGGCTATTTCTTCAAATAGATTGTTTTAACCAATGGCAGGACAGGAAATAGAACTCCCTTGGTTGAAACTTTTCCACTTACACTCTACCCTTTTTAAATTCCTGCCTTCACAAACAGACAAGACGTTGATGTTAATAGAAAAGTAAAGCTGAAGAAAAATGATAGGAATTGTTTTATAACACCAGTTATAATCATAGGATTTGATGAGTTGCTTTCTTTCAATTTCTTTCAATGTCTATTAGTTCTTTGCTAATGGAAACAAGGTCATTTGCACACTATTGTTGCCTTTCATCTCCTGATTCAGTAGGCTCTGAAAGTGATTTTCCTTTTTTTCAACAAGGGAATCTGCAAAGACAGTGGAAGACAGCTAGCTGTTACTGCAGACGAACTGGTACAGAAGAGAAACAATCACAGGGAGAAATCTTTGATGTGTTGTCTTTGCAGTTTAGGTGTTACTATTGTACCCTCTCCACACAAGACATGACCACGTAGTCAGGAGCCAATCAAATTTTTCTGTAAAGATTTGTCCCCTAATTCAGAATCCATCCGTATGGTTGTGTCTGTTTTTGCTCTTTCTGGTCCAGGCAAAAGCAACATTGTATTTGCAACTCATAATGTACACCAACAAACCTGATTTTTAAAACTTTTTGCTTAATTTAATTTTTGCACAATCTCTCATTAGTTTAAAGCAGTATAATCCTTTTTTACGTCCACAATCCAAGAATCCATGTCAGAAATTCAGATATAGGATATTTCTGACAGGAAAATCCACTTGTCTTTATTTCTGTTTCTAGTAGAATCTGGGCTGGCCAAAACAGCCTGCATTGTGGGGTAAACGCCATGTTGATCCAAATATGTTGCTCTCCCAAATATCACACAAGTTAATTAAATCTGATGAAGGAGAATGGCAGCAAATTTGCTGTTTAATGCCATTGAGAATGTAAAAAAGCTTTAGGCCCTTCTGTTTGAAACTTAACATTGCGATGCATAGATGCTCAGTAAGCATTGTATTGCAACCTGATTGGGACCCAATGCATTCAAAAGAAAAGCAAGTATATTGATTGCTGTGTAGCAAATAACTTGTGTAGAAACTACATTGTGATGAGTTCAAAGGCTCTGCTCCACCCTTGCCTGTTTTTGTACTACTTTGCGATAAGGTTGACAGATATACTCACCAGGGTTTAGTTTTCATTCCAATGGAAGAAGTGGAATAAGTCTTATGTCGAATTGCCTGATTTTGGTCTGTCTAATGTGGAAATTAATTCTTTGATAGGTTTCAGCACTTTGTTCTTTCTAAAAGGATGGAAAGTTAAACAAAGGATATCATTTTGACAGCTTTATAATTGAATCTGAAGACATTTTAATTATCTAGCCAGCGTGACTGAAAATTGAGATGTTTCTGCAGCTCAACAATTTGTTGAAATCAATTCCAATTCAGCACTCTGCATGATTCAATTCCCCAAAAAAGTCTTTGGTCAATCAAGTTAATTCACTGTGAGTGAGATGGAAAGAGTGTACTTTGTGTAGTTTTGAAAGACCTGTATATTAAAACAGATGGTGTGCAGTTAGGTGAAAATAGTAGCATGAAAGCTCAACTTCAGTAGACTGTTCATTGGATAATGCCTCAATCGAATACCAGTGTGTAAACATTACATGTAAACTGCTCTGTGGTATTGAAGTGATCGATCAGCACCCTCTAGTGTTTCTTGTGAGGAAGCAGACACATAAAGTGTGAGACTGCTTCAAAAGCCAATTCATTCATTCTAATTTCACAAACAATTAAGAGTTAAGAGTACCTACATGAAACATTTTGCAACGTGTGAACTCATTTTTTCCAGGTGTCACTTAATCTGTAATGTTTTTCAGCATTTTCTGTTAATTTTTACTGGCAAAAATGGAAAATCGATCGAGTTTTATCTTTGAAACTCAAAACTGACCTGAGAAGGTTGTCTTTTTAACTTCCCAAGGAAAACTGGGCATGAAATGCAACCAGGTACACTTGCCTGACGGATTTTAATAGCTTGACTCATTTGAATCCCACAAGTCGGCTGCTTGCTCACTTAGTTTTCAGTATTTTTCCGGTCTTAAAATTTTAAGTACACGTGATTCAGAATTAAGATTCCAATGTAGAGAATGAAATGTACACGGTTCACAATGGCATGATTAAACTTGCCTATAACATCATCGTTTGTTTTTCACTGTCTTCAGTAGTGTTTCACAGAACTGTTATTTCCTCACAAATCTGGTGTTGTCATTAAATTTCCTTGTTTTCTTAGGTATTTGTCACCTTTATCTTTCATTTTGTGTCCCATAGCCACTAGGGATGCAGTCACCCATTACTTTTTCCTCTCAGGGCTCCACTTTTGGCTTTTCAAATTGGAAACCTCTGACCTTTCAGATTTTCCATTAGAGTGTCAATTCTAGCTGCAGACTTTATCATGTCATCTTGCCATATTTTCTTCTAAAAGTTGCTCGATGATCAGGCATGTCTTTGCAATTGGAATCTAATTTTCCAGCTATTAACATGTCCCACACAGAGGAACAATCACCGATGACGTCTGACATTTTTAATACATTTACGGAACATAAATTAATTACATTCACAGTATGATTTGTTCACTAGATGATTGATGCATTTGGCAATACCTCCATACCAATGCAACACAAGGCAGCTTTTTAGTTTGTCATTTGTTGAAGTCATAAACCACTGTTCTGAAGATCTGATGAATAAATTATAACATGCGACTATGACAGGATGTCATTGCAGGGAGGCCTACAGAGATTTCTCTGAAAGCTATGATTAGATACATGGATCCTCAAACTTAAAAGCATTTAAGAGTTTTTTCTAACATTAAGCAGGTACATGTATATTGTGAATATTGACCCAGCCATTTAGTACCTCGTTTACATTTCTTGATTTTGATTCAAGGTGTCAGGTGTAGGACAAAACTGTGAACTAAAGACTTGTGGTAGTGCTCCAATTTTTTTTAATTTTAAGAGTGGAACAGTGAGTTATATTTAAATGAAAGTTAAGTAAATTCCAAACATTGTTCAGGAAAGCCAACAGACCCCACACTGGTGCATAATGTTTTGCATTGTGTAAATCTGAAGGAGACTGATCACTTAAGCAGGTGTCACAGTGCCTTAGCTCAGAATGGAGCTCTATCATTATACTGCAATTTGTGCATGACTGTCAGATGGAGCTCCTGACACAGGAATATCAGCAATCACTCGCTGCAGTTAGTTACACCTATTTTCTTCTATAATGTGACACTGTAAAGTTAATATATGGTGAAACAAATTTGCTATAAAATAGTAAGGTAGTTAGCTTATGTGGATTGAAACATTATATTGTTTTCAGTAGCAGGAATAGTTAAAGAAAGACTGGCCTTGCTTTTGTACCTTTCACAACTTCAAACTTGTCTAAAGTGCTTTGTCGCCAATGAAGCACCTTTTGAAGAATAGTCACTGTGGATGTGGGTTTGCTCACTGAGCTGGAAGGTTCATTTTCAGACATTTCATAACCATACTAGGTAACATCTTCAGTGGACCTCCAGACAAAGCATTGCTGATGATTCCTGCTTTCTATTCATATGTTTGGGTTTCTTTGGGTTGGTGATGTCATTTCCTGTGGTGATGTCATTTCCTGTTCTTTCTTTCAGGGGGTGGTGAATCAGGTCCAAGTCAATGTGTTAGTTGATAGAGTTCCAGTTGGAAATGCCATGCTCCTAGAAATTCTTGTGGGTGTCTCTGTTTGGCTTGTCCTAGGATGGATGTGTTGTCTCCGTCAAAGTGGTGTCCTTCCTCATCTGTATGTAAGGATACTAGTGAGACAGGGTCATGTAGTTTTGTGGCTAGTTGATGTTCATGTTTCCTGGTGGCTAGTTTTCTGCTTGTTTGTCCAATGTAGTGTTTGTTACAGTCCTTGACATTAGTTTTGTTTGTAGTCTGTGCGGGGTCTTTCAAGTTCATTAGCTGCTGTTTTAGTGGGTTTGTGGGCTACCTTGATGTCAAGAGGTCTGAGTAGTCTGGCAGTCATTTCCAAGATGTCTTTGATGTAGAGGAGAGTAGCTAGGGTTTCTGGACATGTTTTGTCTGCTTGTTGGTCTTCCTGTCCTGCCGAACCTGAAGTGGCTGGCACCCTCCTGCCCAGTGCCCTGCAGTTTAGGGGAAATGTGAGTTCCCGTGCGAAGACTGCAGGCAGCAGTGTGGCACAGAAAGGTACAATAAGTTAGATAACTGGAAGAAGCTGCAAGTCTGAGAGAGGGATAGTTCTCACCAAGATAGTGCTAATCAGGTCAAGTTGTAATCACAATACTCAGGAATTCTAATGCCAATAGCTTAGTAATGTGAAATCGTCCTTTCCCCTTCATCCTTCATGACAGCTCACCTTGTATCCACCATGGTTGTGGGTATGCTCACCGAGGAGAAAGTGAGGTCTGCAGATGCTGGAGATCAGAGCTGAAAATGTGTTGCTGGAAAAGCGCAGCAGGTCAGGCAGCATCCAAGGAACAGCCCTTTCCTGATGAAGGGTTTATGCCCGAAATGTTGAATTTCCTGTTCCTTGGATGCTGCTTGAGCTGCTGCGCTTTTCCAGCAAGATATTTTCAGGTATGCTCACCGAGTTGGGAAGTTAATTTGTAGATGTTTTGTCCCCTGTCCAGGTGACATCTTCAGTGCTTTGGAGCTTCCTGTGAAGTGCTGCTGTACTGTGTCATTTGGAATTTATTTTGTTCTGTTCTTGCTGCTTCCGGTTGCCAGTTCCGGCAGTTCATTGTAGTGGCCAGTATATTGGGTCTAGGTCTGTGTGCTTGTTGATGGAGTCCGTGGATGAGAGCCATGCTTCCAGAAAGTCTCTGGCTGTCCTCTGTTTAGCTTGCCCTATGATTATTGCATTGTCCCAGTTGAATTTGTGGTCTTGTCGAATGTCTGTATGGCTACTATGGACAGCTGGTCGTGTCATTTAGTGGCTAGTTGGTGTTCATGGATGTGGATTGCTAGTTGTCTGCCTGTTTCTCCTACATAGTGTTTTGTGCAGTCTTTGCATGGAATCCTGTAAATTGGATTAGTCTTAAACATGATGGATATAAGGTCATTTGTCCTGGTGAGTTATTATCTGAATAATATGGGCTGTGATGAATCCCAGTGGGCAGAGAAGTCTGGCTGTTAGTTCCAAGAAGTTTTTTATATAAGGTGGCGAGGCTAGTGGCTAGTCCACCATAGTCAGACCTCAGTGTCCATGCTGAGGTGAAATAAGCAGTTCTAAGTGTCTGTTAATGAAATTAGAACTTTTTTTTAAGCTGTTAATGCTAAAGACCCACTCACTTCAAGCACTTAAAGTATTTGATCCATGAGCATTGATATTCACAATGGAGAAGGGCATGGTGGATGGTGCACCTCAGGAGGGGTATATTAATACTCTGGGGCATGTCAATATGAAAAGAAAAGGAGGAAGTGTTGGAAGGAGGAGGAAGAATTAAGATAGACAAGTCCCCAATACCTGATGATAGGATCTATCCCAGAATGCTGAGGGAGACAGGTGAGGAAATTCTTTGTATCCTCTTTAGTTACAGTATATCCCAGAGGACTGGAGAACAGCAGATGTTGTTTCTTTGTTTACGAAGAATAACAGCGATAGTCTGAAATTACAGGCTGGTGAGCCTTATGTCAGTGATAGGGAAATTATTGGAGAAGTTTCTTCGGGATAGGATTTACACATATTTGGAAAATGATTGACTTTTTAGTGATGGGTATATTGGTTTTGTATGCGGAAAGTCGTGTCTCTCAAAGTTGATTGAGTTTTTTAATGAAGTGACAATGGTGATTGGTAAATGCAAGACAGTAAATGTTGTCTGTCTTGACTTTAGCAAGACCCTTGACAAGGTCCTTCATGCAGGCTGATACAAAAGTCACATGGAATCCATGGTGAACTGGTATGATGAATACAGAGCTGGCTTAGTCATAGAAGACAGAGAGTACAGGGTAGAAGGGTGGTTTTTCTGACTGGAGATCTGTGACTAGTGGTATTTTGCAGGGATCAGTGCTGGGACTCCTCTTATTTGTAATATGTATATATAAATGAATGATTTGGAGGAGAATGTAGGTGGCATGATTAGTAAGTTTGCAGAAGATACAAGGATTGGGGAAGCTGTGGCTAATGAGGAGGATTACCAGAGAATACAGCAGGATATGGATAGACTGGAGACTTGGATGGAGAAACGGCAGATGGATTCAGTCTGGACAAATGCGAGGTGATGCATTTTGGAAGATCAAATGCAGATGGAGAGGGATCTCGATTATCCGAATTTCAGATTATCTGAACAAGGTCGCTAGGTCCTGATGCTTGGCTAAACTATGTTATGCGGCATTCGATTATCTGAACAAAATACTCTCCACCTGTGTTGTTTGGATAATTGAGGTTCGTCTGTATACACTAAAAGGCAGAACTCTTAGTGGCATCAGCATACAGAGGGAACTAGGTGTACAGGTCCATAGTTCTCTGAAAATGGCAGCACAAAGAGATAAGGTTGTCAAGAAGGCACAATGCAGTCAAGAAGGAATAAGGCATCCTGGCCTTCATTGACTGGGGCATGGAGAATAAAAATTACAAGTCGTAGTTTGTTTTCACTTGAATATTAAAGGATGAGGAGTGATCTGACAGAAGTTTACAGGATTACGAGAGGCGTGGCTAGAATGGATAGTCAAAGTTGTTTTCCCAAGATAAAAATGTCAATTACTAAGAAACATAGATTTAAGGTAAAAGAGGATGAGTTTTTTTTTAAAAAGTGAGTCATAGAGTCATAAGTGTTTTACACAGAGGGTCGTATGTGCCTGGAACACGCTGTCAGAGAAGGCGGCACAGGTGGATACAATAGCAACATGTAAGAGGCATCTTGACAAATACATGAATATGCAGGGAATGGAGGGATACGGACCATGTAGAGGCAGAGGGTTTATAGTTTAGAAAAGCATCATGTGACAGTGTAGTTTTGTTGAGCTGAAGGGCCTGGTCCTTTGCTGCTCTGTTCTTCGTTGTTATTTCTAAAACCCAAGCTATCAATATCCTGAGGGTCACTGTTGACTAGAAACAGTGTCAAGTAAAGAGAACACTCACCCTTAATGTATGCAGCTCCAACAGCAGTCAAGAAGCTTTACACCATCCAGGACAAGGCAGCCTACTTGATTGGCACCCCATTCATGAACACTGACTCGCTCCATCATCAGGGCACAGTTGCAGCAATATGTACCGTCCTCAAGATACATTATACAACTTCACCAGAGCTCATTAGACAGCAGTTTCCAGACATATTACTGTTTATATCTGGAAGAGCAAATGCAGCAGAAAATTGAGAACTCCACCATTTGCAAGTTTCCCTCAAGACACTGACTATCCTGACTTTGAAATATATCACTGTTCCTTTAGTGTTGCTGGGTCAAAATAGAACCATAAAGATGTACAGCATGGAAACTCGTCCATGCAGATATTCTAAATTAATCTAGTCCCATTTGCCAGCGTTTGGCCCATATCCCTCTAAACCCTTCCTATCCATATATCCATCCAGATGCCTTTTAAATGTTGTAATTGTACCAGCTTCCACCATAGAGTCATAGAGATGTACAGCATGGAAACAAACTCTTCGATTCAACCCAGCCATGCCGACTAGATATCTCAACCCAATCTAGTCCCACCTGCCAGCACCCAGCCCATATCCCTCCAAACCCTTCCTATTCATATACCCATCCAAATGCCTTTTAAATGTTGCAATTGTACCAGCCTCCACACGTCCTCTGCCAGCCTGCTCCATATGTGCGCCACTCTCTGTGAAAAAGTTGCCCCTTAGGTCCCTTTTAAGCCTTCGCCCTCTAATTCCGGTCCCCCGGCCCCCCAAGGAAAAGATCTTGTCCATGTGCCCTATCCTTGCCCCTCATGATTTTATAAACCTCTATAAAGTCATCCCTCAGTCTCTGATTCTCCAGGGACAACAGCCCAGCCTATTCAGCCTCTCCCTATAGCTCAAACCCTCCAACCGTGGCAACATCCTTGTAAATCTTTTATGAACCCTTTCAAGTTTCACAACATTCTCCCTTCTTTATAGCAGGGAGACCAGAATTGCACACAATATTACAAAAGTGGCCAAGCCAATGTCCTGTACAGCCACAACATGACCTCCCAACTCCTGTACTCAATACTCTGACCAATAAAGACTACCCTTCCAGGAATCCAGGAACTCCTTCCCAAACTGCAATGTTTTGAAATCTACACGTAATGGACTGCACTGAATCAAGAAAGGCAGCTTACCATCAGCTTCTCAAGAATGACTATGGATGGCTAATAAACACTGGCCTATCTCGTGACATCTGTTGAATGAATAATACAAATAAAAGTTATTTATAGTCATACGCAGTTGTAAGACTTTATAAGCATTTGGAGCTGTCAAGCTATGAGCTCAGGCATTCCACTGTGATAAGTTACAAAATTGGTCATTCAGCACAGTCCTTTAATGAATGATCTCAGACTTATGTCAACAGATTGAATGGAATTGCAAGTACTGCTTTTTATTTTAGTCTGCAGATAGATTTTTCAAAAAGTTTTGAGGCTGGGTTTTAAATGTTGTTTGACACTCAACAGCCCTAGTGAACTTGACAATGGGTTTATCTACTTTTTAATGCACATTTATATCTATATTCAACAATGTCAAAGGATACGTGATCTTTCCAAATTGTGTGCCTGGACCTACCTTGTTGCTCAGTGCTAACTTATTGAGTTATATATGACACTTAAGGAAACACAATTACTTTTGCATTCTAAGGGGGTGCAAATGCTCACTCATAGGTAAGCCTGTTAGCAGTAATAAAAAAAACATAAAGTGGTGTTATGTATTTGTTATGGGCCCATGATTTTACTGACTCTGAGTTGAATTTGCAAGTTATTAATTTGAGTTTTAATACATCTGATCATTTGTGTCTGTGAAGCAGCCAAGTGGCTGAAAATTCCGACTGGTTCATTTTACTTCTGGAGAAGGAAACTATTGCTCTCCAGAGATCCAGCACAAAATAAATAGCCTGCCATTCCAGTAGAAGCTCAGAAGTCACACATCACCTGATGGAGGAGCAGCGCTCCAAAAGCTTGTGATTTCAAATAAACCTGTTGGACTATAAACTGGTGTCACGTGACTTCTATCCCAGTCCAAAATTGGCATCTCGACATCATTCCAGTATAATTTTGTGAAAATGTTGAATTAAATAAAAGCTCCCTTTTCCCTCCTCAGGTGGTCTTAAAAAGATCCTATTTTGCTGTTTTGAAGAAGAATGTAGTTCTCTCCAGTGCCAATATTTATCCTCAACTTAACGTCTTTGAAAATAAATCTCCAAATTATGCTCATTTACCTAATTTCAGTTTGAAATTAGAAGTTTCAGGCTTGCTGTGTAAACTGACTGCTGCATTTCCAACATTATGATTGTGATGTACTGCAAAAACCCTGCATTGGTGGTCAGCAAAATGGGTAGTCTTGAGCTTGTGAAAGACACTATATAAATGCAATTAACTCCTCTTCATATAAGATTCTGGCTTACATATGACTACACATTATCCTTGAAGCAGTTTCTGATAAGAACAATTGCAGATTAGCTAAGATGGTCAATAAATTTACTCAGTCGACATTAGACGTATTTGGAGGGTCAAAAATATTTAAATTATACTCAGCTGTGACTCATGAGACATACTGACATTTGAGAGTGTGCAGCATAATTTTGTTTCACATATTTTGACTTGCTGCCTTATAGTTAAAAATATTAATTTAAAGTTTTTAATTTTAATTCATTTTGTGCTTCATCCCAATTGATACATTGTGTCAATTTTTCTTTAACCTGAGTTTTATCATTCTCCCCTCCTGGTTAAAATCTCAGATTTGACTCAATATTCTGTTTGGTCTCCTGCATTTCCCCCAATCCCCTAGTTGTTGCATCACTTTCAGAGACCAAAAGTATCAACTCAAACACAGTAAGATTTGATTATTTTTTATTTCTATAAAATTAATAAGGATTTCAGTATGTTTAATAATGTGTGACATTCTCAAAATGAATTAGCAATTATTAATCTCTTTTTGTTTCTTATTTATTTTGAAGCAGGAAGATTAGTATTCCTCCAGAGTGCTAAAATGATGAGATATGTTTTCCTTTATTGAGGTTGGCTGAGATGGTAATCAGTTAGCATCTCTTTTCACATTTATCATGTATTTGGAATTAAATATCTGACTGAAAATTAAAGCTTAATTCTCCAAAACAACATTTAATGAATGAATCACAAACAATAAATACAACAGCTGGAAATAAGTTTTTTTCCAGGTATGCTTACCATTTAAATTAGAAGCCCCGCTACTGCTTGACATTTTTCCAATCAGTGGTTATTTATCAACAGTTGTTGTTCTATTTCTATGTCATGTCTGTCCTGATTATGTAGTTTGTCTAACTGTAGAAACTACACTCTCATTCACCTGAGATCAAAGGATTTTCATTATTGTCTGATTCAAACTCGCACAATCCAACTAAATTGCCAGTCATATATAAAAGAGCTGTAAGAGTGGCTATTGTGGAAAACAGAAAGGGAAGTGTTCCTCTGCACAAGGTGATATTAAGAAATTAGGAGAAAGTGAGGACTGCAGATTCTGGAGATCAGAGCTGAAAATGTGTTGCTGGAAAAGCGCAGCAGGTCAGTCAGCATCCAAGGAGCAGGAGAATCGACGTTTCGGGCATAAACCCTTCTTCAGGCATGCTCTTCTAATTCCTGAAGAAGGGCTTATGCCCGAAATGTTGATTCTCCTACTCCTTGGATGCTGCCTGACCTGCTGCACTTTTCCAGCTCTTAAGAAATTGTTTAAGTTGTGGTTAGAGATGCCCTATTGAGTAAAGCAGAGGGAACTGGCTTCTGGATTCTGACGTTTCATATCTAAACTAGATTATATTCCCTACAGTATGGAAACAGACCCTTCGGTCCAACAAATCCACACCGACCCTCTGAAGATCCATAACACCATAAGACATAGGAGTGGAATGAAGGCCATTCGGCCCATCGAGTCCACTCCTCCATTCAATCATGGCTGATGGGTATTTCAACTCCACTTACCCGCATTCTCCCCGTACCCCTTAATTCCTCGAGACATCAAGAATCTATCAATCTCTGCCTTGAAGACATTTAGCGTCCCAGCCTCCACTGCACTCTGCCCAGGCCCATTCCCCTTCCTCATGTTTACCCATAACTAATGTATTTTACACCATGGGCAATTTAGATTAGATTAGATTTTATTCCCTGCAGTATGGAAACAGGCCCTTCAGCCCAACAAGTCCACACCGCCCCTCCAAAGAGAAACCCACCCAAACCCATTCCCTACCCTATATTTACCCCTGACTAATACACCTGACACTGCACAATTTTGCATGGTCAATTCACCTGACCTGCACATCTTTGGATTGTGGGAGGAAACTGGAGCACCTGGAGGAAACCCACACAGAACACGGGGAAAATGTCCAAACTCCACACAGACAGTCGCCCGGGGCGACTGGGTCCCTGATGCTGTGAGGCAGCAGTGATAACCACTGGGCCACTGTGTCACCCCTAACCTTTACTAATGTCAGTAATGCTAAATAGTGTAATGTACCTGTGACTTGTAACAAGAAATATTGAGCTTCCAAAGTACTAAAAGGAACTTGCATGTGATAAATGTGATGTTGGAAATATTCAGAGTGAAAGAGAGTTAACATTTCAAGGCCATGACATTTCATTGGAACTGGAAAAATTAAAAATATAATTGAGCAGGAGAATCGACGTTTCTGCCTGACTGGCTGTGCTTTTCCAGCACCACACTCTCAACTCTGATCTCCAGCATCTGCAGTCCTCACTTTCTCCTCCTTAAAAACATAATTGTCTATCCATCCCCTTCCCAAAACCTAAGGATGAAGGGAAGATCAGTGATAAGGTGGACAACAGGAGAGATTGAATGAGAGAAGTTATCTTCCAAGGCTAAAGAGAATGGAGATATGGAAAAGAAAGAAACAAATAAACAAAAGATGTGCATAGAGCAGCTTTGCTTGTACGGTCAGATGCAATGCATGACCTTTGAACCATGGCAAGCAGGATGGAGTCCTTGGGGAAGCATTACTTTCTATCTTTTCTAATTCCAGGTCTCACTTACACCCACCAACCAGGTGTCACATGCACCTGTTTGTGGAAGAAGACAAGCTGACTTTAATGATGTTTAGAAGTTTATAAAATGTGGGCTTCAAGTTAAGGTTGGGAGTATTAGTGGCGATTTAATGGTGATCTCTGTTACTCAGCATATCCTGGGCTCTCAGGTTTAGGTTCATTTTAGTCACTGCAACCCTTTCCTACTCCAAAACTCTTTTCCACATCTTATCGCTCTAAGTTATAAATCGAGTATTTTTTTTAAAAACCTGCTTAATTCTGGTTCTGAGCTGCTTTTAAATGCTTTATTTATGTACCACTGTGGTTTGTTAACATTTTGGATATCATAACAGTCTAAATATAAGCTGCAGAGCTGATTTGCATCACATTATCTTGCTTGGGTTTACATAACTCCACAATCTGGGATTGTGGAGCTGCAGATTTAAACCCGTTTTTGTAAGGTCAACATTTGCTTACACTGAAGATCTGTCGAATGGTCCCGAAAAAAGAATCTGTTTTGAACATAATATAGTAGAAAATGTTTTGTAAATTTTAATCAGATTCAAATTTAATCTTTACCCATGTCTGTCAAGTTTGGAATCCAACACGCTGTCTGGTATACGAAGTTCAGGTGAAAAGTGGATTCTTACAAATTTTTAATGTTGTGCAGATATTGACAGGAAATTTTAGGAATCACGTTAGTTTAAGTGATTTGGCTGTTCCCTCTTCCCCCAATGGTAAGTAAATAGGTTATATAACCCTGATTAAAAATCTCACCATGTCACATCATAATCCTCATTAGTTTGAAAAGACATTATGAATAAAACCTCCCAAAATCCTCAACATCTCTTCTTAATCCTCCCCTCATCTGGTGTCTTTCTTCAGCAAACCTCATTGTAAATTTATCAGCAGTCATACAAGTGATTCTTGACATCCTTTCCTGTAGCCTTCATTGAAACCCATGACTCCCTCACAGATCACAACCCTGAATTCTTCTAGAGTAGTCATGATTTGGAGATGGCGGTGTTGGACTGGGGTGTACAAAATTAAAAATCACACAACACCAGGTTATAATCCAACAGGTTTAATTGGAAGCACACTAGCTTTCAGAGAGTCGCTCCTTCATCAGGTGATAATGGAGGGCTCAATCCTAACACACAGAATTCATAGCAAAAATTTACAGTGTGATGTAACTGAAATTATACATTGAAAAATTGATTGTCTGTTAAGTCCTTCATCTGTTTGAATATCATGATAGTTTCACTTCTTTCATGTGTAAATCACAAAACCTTTTTTTAAAAAATTGCACTCTCAGGTTAGCTGTTAACAATAGTGTTAGCTAGACATTATGTTGAAGGTGTTAGCCCCCTGTGTTCTCTGTCTATTCCGTGATGTTTAGATTGATTCTAATCCAAAAAGTGAGATAACGGAGTTTTACATGAATTCATGCATTTTTGAGCTCAGAGGTCTGCGTGAATACATGCAGTTTTTGATCAAAGTACAGTGTAACCTTGCAAGTACAAATTCACCCCACAAAATATGTGTGCACGTGGGTAATTGTGTGTGTGTGTATAGTGTCTATCTGGGTTGGGGGTTGTGAGTGTGAGAAAGTGTATGTGTGTAGTGAGTGTAGAGTGTCTTAAGTCTGTGAGAGGGTGCATGTGTGAGTGTGGGAGTGTGTGTGTGTGTGTGTGTGTGTGTAGGAGTGTCTGTGTGTGTGTATAGTGCAATGGTGGTCACCTGTAATGTGACATGAAACCAAGGTTTCCGGTTGAGGCCCTCCCTATCGGTACCAAACTTAGCTATCAGCCTCTGTTTGGCCACTTTTCGCTGCTGCCTGTGCTGAAGTCCGCCTTGGAGGATGGTCACCCGAAGATCTGAGGTTGAATGTCCTGGACCACTGAAGTGTTCCCCAACTGGGAGGGAACACTCCCACACTCTCACATGCACCCCCTCACAGACTTAAGACACTCTACACTCACTATACACGCACACACACATACACTTTCTCACACTCGCAATCTCCAACCCAGATAGACACACGCACACACACACAGATAGACAAAGACCCACATGCAAACATATATTTTGTGGGGTGAATTTGTACTTTCAGGGTTACATTGTACTTTGTTCAAAAAGTGCATGCATTCATGTAGAACGCTGAGCTGAAAAACTGCATGAATTCATGTAAAACTCCGTTATCTCACTTTTTAGATTAGAATCAATCTAAACATCATGGCATAGACAGAGAACACAGGGGGCCAACACCTTCAACATATTGTCTAGCTATCACCATTGTTAACAGCTAACCTGAGAATGCAACCTTTTTTTAAATAAGGTTTTGTGATTTACACATGAAAGAAGTGAAACTATCATGGTATTCAAGCAGATGAAAGACTTAACAGACAATCAATTTTTCAATATATAATTTCAGTTACATCACACTGTAAATTTTTGCTATAAATTCTGTGTGTTAGGATTGAACCCTCCACTACCACCTGATGAAGTAGTGACTCTCCAAAAGCTAGTGTGCTTCCAATTAAACCTGTTGGACTATAACCTGGTGTTGTGTGAGTTTTAACATTCTTCTAGAGAGCAGAGTTGCTGTTTTGCATTTGGGAACCTGAAAGCCTGGATTTCGCTCAAATCCTGCTAAATTTATGAGCTGATTAGCATTTGTTGCTTCCATTCTTGGCAGCTGCTGGAGAGAAACTTCAAAGACCAGGGGGAAGATTGCAGGCTGCAGCTGGGGTAAACAAAGAACTAGTAAGATCTGTGGTGGATAAGAGCAAGATGTGAAAGGTTGGGATGGCGTGAAGTTGTGGCTTGGGATTTTCAGGATTAATCCTGAGAGGAATGCAGAGAACAACTACATACGGAATGGTTTGGAAGTAAGTTTGTTGAATCTCCTAATCCACAAGGTGTGCTCGGAAGGCAGTAGATTAGATTAGATTACTTACAGTGTAGAAACAGGCCCTTCGGTCCAACAAGTCCACACCGACCTGCCAAAGTGCAACCCACCCATTCCCCAACATTTACCCCTTTACCTAACACTATGGGCAATTTAGCATGGCCAATTCACCTGACCCACACATCTTTGGACTGTTGGAGGAAACCGGTGTAGTTAGGTGGATCCCAACAGTCCACTTCTCCCTTTAGCTGACTTCCTTCTGAAGTGTAAGAAACCTGGATAACCAGTCTTAATGTTGTAATGGAGAGAATGAGGCATGCAGCACAATGAAAATACTTAAATAAGACTTC
This sequence comes from Hemiscyllium ocellatum, assembly GCF_020745735.1. Taxonomy (NCBI): domain Eukaryota; kingdom Metazoa; phylum Chordata; class Chondrichthyes; order Orectolobiformes; family Hemiscylliidae; genus Hemiscyllium; species Hemiscyllium ocellatum. The sequence continues at coordinate 22,386,756 of NC_083443.1, read as the reverse complement.
TACCTCCTGGAACTGGATTGGTTACCTGCCCTTTTGACTTAAAAATCAAAAGTGGGCAAGTTTGAGGCAAGTTGGATTTGCATTTGAGATTATTGTTTTAACATCCCATCTGATCCAACTGTCCCTTTCTTGGATATTAAAAGTTCCCTCCAGTGGATCAAAGATACTGATATGCCAATTGATTTTCAATATTAAATAATTCTAAATTGTTCCTAATTGTGTATTTAAAGATAAAATGCCTTCTCAACCAAAGGTACCACTCATGACTTGTTTTATGACTCAAACAGTGCTCAAAAATGCTACCTGCACTGCAACTCATCCAAACTATGTCATACATGTGTTCTCAGGTCTGAATCTGCTTTCATTCATGCTCCCCCTACCAAAACTGCTGTGTCTGATTAAATATGTTTTTACCCATCTCAAATATTTTTATACCTAATCATGACAGCAAACTGAAAAAAAATACTTCTTTAATGTCCCAGGTTTTATTTTGATCTGCGTTGCTCCAAAGAGAGGTTTTGCCAAAACTATACAAAACATTAGTCAGATCACAGCTGGAATGTTGTAGGTCCTTTATTTAAGTAAAGTTATCATGACGCAGGAGTTTTTCCAGATAAGGATCAGTAAACTATGAGGAGAGTTTGAATAGATTGAGTCTATACACATTGGAATATTGAAGAATGAGAGACGACCTTATTGAATAGACAGAACAGAATCGAATTAGGTTTATTGTCACATGTACTAAGTAGAGAAGTACAGGTCATTCTTGATTAACCCACGTTTCTGATTGCAAATGATCGCAACAGTCATGTTATATGGGAACACCCTGGACAGTGAAAAGTTTACAATGTTGCTGCTCAAAAATAGTTCAAAAATAGAGAAATCTTAGATACAAAAATAGGGAAATAAAGAAGATAAAAGTTATATTACCTTAGTGTTTCATAGTATAAGTTAGAATATAAGACATAAAGGACAACATTACAGTCAGATAAACATTATAACAGATCAGCGCAAGGGCTTCCACACGTGGTCTGACTGGCCCCACAAACTGTGGACCGCCCACACTGGTCCCCGATCCAGCAATTGTCTCCACTCTGCTGCAGCCCCCAGCCACTCCACTCCATGTCTCCAGCCACTTTGCTCTGGGCCCAACCACATTGAGCTCTTAGTGGATTTGACAAGATAGATGCAGATAGTTTGTTTTCCCTTGTTGGGAGAGTGTAGGAATAGAGACACAATCTTGGAATAAGGGTAGCATTTTTAAGAGAGGGATGAAGAATTTCCTTTGAGTGGAATTTGTGGAATTTTTTACCACAGACGACTGTTGAGACTGGGTCATTGAGTATATGGAAGGCTGAGGTTGACAGGTTTTTAATCAGTAAGGGAATCAAGCATTATGAGGGAAAAGCAGGAAAATAAAGTTGAGGATTATCAGATCAGGCATGATCTCGCTGAAAGATGGAGCAGAATGGATGGGCTAAATGGCCTACTTCTGCACATCTGTCTTTTGGGCATGTGGTGAAATAATACTCAAAGATTTCAGGATGAGCTTGGAGATTTAGCAACCATAAAATCTGAAGCTCTGTCACTCCATGACCTTTGCCATCCAGCTTGCTAAATTGCCAACTCAATATAAATAAATCGCAATTACGCTTGTAAAACTGTACATTACTTTGATTTTAAACATTTGGTTATCTTTTAAAGAGAGTTTTGACTCACAGAAGAATTGAAGTTATAGCCAGTATTGGCTAATTGCAGTTCTTTCACACCACTGGTGAATGAACCACGTGAAGAATTTTCTTGGAGAAGGTTCAAAAAGTGATTTATTAAAAATCTACGTGTTTGTACCGGTGAACAGTGCCTTATCCCCTTTCACTAGCAACATTGGCTCCAAAATCAATGTAATTGAGATTCCAGTCAATAAATAAGCAATGCATTCACTCACTATTAGTACCAGGTTCCTCCTATTTTCCCATTGCTCACTTCTTTCCTTCCATTTCTCCTTTATTCATTGACAGTTTTTTCACTTGTACTCAGGTTGTCTGTTTTATGAAGGAACTTTTGGAATTAATATTGTCCAGAACCATATTTGAAAGAGACAGTCTGAGATCATTCATAGTTGCATTGAATTACTTTTGATTTTGAAGACTAAAATAGATTCATTAATTTTTGAAATGGTATCGGATTTGTAATTATACAAGTATTGTGTCATTCTGCAAATTAAATCTGATGACTGCAGGAATGTATTGGAAATAGACTTGTATTATCTGCTTACCGCTACATGCCTTTAGGGAAGTGTCCAAGGAACTACAGCACAGCAGCACGTCTATGGTGTTTGTATTAAGATAGATAGGATTATTTTCTTTCATTTAGATTGTTCTAAATCCCTGAAGAATTGAATGATGCAAAACTATTCCTTTCTTACACAGTTCAGTGCAAGTAGGAATTTTAACACTCACATCGCTGTAGGTACGCACAAAAATAAACCTTTAAGCATCTGCTAAGGACGTGGTGTGAACAGTGTAGAGTAACAAGTTGAAAATTTATATGAGTCTCCAACTGTAGATGGGAATAGCACGTTGGAGAAGCAGCCGGTCTGTTCTTTACAGTCAAAGGTGATTCTCTGGTTGAATCAAAAAGGAGCTTATGTTGTAATATCCTGATGGAAATGGCTTTCTAAGCTTTGCTCATTGAGGATCATAGCAGCAGCTGTGGGAGGTCCCTGTTTCTCATTGTCCTGCATTTGTTCTGTTTGTTTCTCCACTGAGCGCTGCTGGCTGTCTCTGTGTGTTGTGGATGAACAAGTGCGTTCTCCAGATCCTCATCTCAATCGGTGCAGAGTGTGAGGATTAGGCTTTCTGTAACCTAGCAATGGAAAGCATCACAAGTCCCAGGAGGGACATGACTACAGTGTCAGCGTGACTACATTGCAAGCGCTTGTTAGCTCTAATGCACTTTAGGTTAAGAAAGACATTTTAGAAATGCAAGTTCCTTCATCTTTAGGAGCACTGTTTTGTTGATCAGTTTTAATGGAAGTGGACATATCGTAGTAATAAGCAGTGGAAGAAACAGATTTGAAAACACAAAAAAAGGGAATTAGCAATGGACTGCAAACTTCAGAAACTGTATGCTCACTTTGAAATGTTGGGGAATCTGCAAGAGACGCTTGAACAAGATATACTGAATCTCCTTGGAACCAACTGAAATATCAAGAGTCATGATTCCAAGTAAAATTTTAGTCTATCGTGCTCCAAATGGATCTACCCATACTGAGACTTTACGGAGCACCAGGAGACGTAAGAAATCACTGGGCGACCTCTTTCAGAATGGATACCGTGTCAGAGCTGGTCACAGTCATAATATGGAGAAAGAGGAACAAGACAGCTTCCAAAACTCTCTGGCTTCTTGCTATCGCATAGTGTATTACTGGGGTAAGATTCTTCTGTCCCCAAGATATTGTAGTTATACCTTCAAAAGATTGTTCCACATCTGGCTCTGCCTCGCACACAGTTCAGTTTTTTTTAAAGCTGACATTTAAAGCAGAGCTATTTAATTCTTTCTAGTATTTCCAGCTCTGGGCAACTTTGAAATTACAGGGGTTTCCAATTATTTTAATTTTGTTTTGACGATCCGTTTATAGCTCCCTCTGGTTTTACTGCTGTTGTAGCTTTCCATGTTACTTTCTGAATGCATGGTGTGTGATCCCTATATAACAAATATATGCTTCCAAATTGAAACACTAGTCCAGAACAGAATTGGAGTAATAGGCACATACGCATAATATTTTAAAATAATAATAACCTATATATTATGATTTCATGTCTTAGATCAGAAATGCAATTGATGTTCCAAGCTTCAGCATTCTTTATGTTGTCATTTACTGTGCAATATCTGTCTCCTTTCACCAGACCACAAACTTAACATACCTTCAGGTTTACACATTTAAAATCTCAAGCAAATATTCAGGCCACTGCATTTCTTAAGGACAATTTATCAAAAGTGAATTTAAATAGTGAACTATACATTTGTTGCAAATTCTGGATTTGCTCACTGTTTAAGTGAAACTTCTCTTTCATTGCAGTTATTATTCATCTTTTGGTTTAATTTTGGTCTTTCACTATAAGTTTCACTTGTAGCTGTTTGAAAATCTAACTTCTTTTCTCACTAGCAGCCTGCACTTTAAAGTTTAACAGAATGCCTCAGGGGATCCAATTTAAATCATGATGTCCAACTATATTTATGGTTCAACGGACATCTCCATTCTATGCAAGTTTTAGACACTAAACTTTGCACAGGACTGGTGCCAGATATGCCCACCATGTTTCTGTTTGGAACATTCCAAGCTTGTGGTAAAATAGTCAAACATTTCCAGTTTTATTCACTAATGATACTTTTACAAATGTATTATTTTCTTCACTCCTAATTAATTTATCATTCTTAATTAATTTAAAAGGCACCTGGATGGGTATATGAATAGGAAGGGTTTAGAGCAATATAGGCCAAATGCTGGCAAATAGGAATAGGTCAGATTGGGATATCTGGTCAACACAGACGGGTTGGGCCGAAGGGTTTGTTTCTGTATTCTATGATTCTATAACTTGATGATGTTTTAGTTGCATCCTCTTACCTGTGCTCAAAACTGTGAGGTTACATTACGATTATGTAGGGAGAATCTGCACCGATGGGCAGCAGAGTTGGTAACCACAGGACATGGATTTACACACCACATTATAATCTGAAAGGACGGTGGAAGCATATTCAACAGTACATTTTGAAGGGGAATTGGCAAGGACAGTATTTGCAGGATTACAGGGCAAATAGAACTAATTGCATAAGGCTTTAAGACTGTAGGAAAGAGGAGCAGGGTACAGAGTCCGCCTCTCAAACCTGTTCTGCCATTCAATAGGATCATGACTGATCAGACATTCCTCTTAACCATTTTCTTGCCCTTAACTGTAACCCTTGATTCCCCTATTCATCCAGAATCTGTCTATCTCAATTTTAAATGTACACAAGATCTCTGTATCCACAGCACTCTGTGATAAGGAGTTCCAAAGCCATTCTAAAGGAAGGAATTCCTCCTCATCTCCTCCACGTCTTAAATTGGTATCCCTTTATTCTGAGGCTATGCCTTCTGGTCCTAGACTCTCTTATGAGGGGAAGCATCCTCACAACATTTGGGACACACTGAAGAAGTACCCTGCTTAAATTTTGCAAGATGATCTTGGTCCAGATGAGCCCTATGAAGAGTCTTAAATAGCATGAGTCCTTTTACATATTGAAATCTTCTTCACATTTTCTTAAAAGTCCTCCTGAATTTCTGGAGTAATCTCCACCTTAACTCTCCCTCCCAGACTTCCCATAATTGCTCGATGTCACCTGAGGAACCTCCTCCCAACAAACGATAGGGAGTACTCACTAAAAGAGTGCTCTTAGTCTGAAGCACCCTCTTCTCCATATCAAATCGATTACCCTCAGTCAGAAGCAGAGTCTCCTTTCAGATAAAATCTCTGATTTGAAAAAAACGGAGGAGGTCCCTGCTCAACAATCCATACTTACAAGTTATTTGATCAAATAACATTAAAGTTTCATCTTCAAAAAGGTCACCCAAACAAGGGACTCCCTTATCCGCCCAGAACTTAAACCCAGGATCCATTGTCCATGGCTGGAAACCTGGCATACCAACTATGGGAGAATGGAAAGGTGTTTTAGACATATTACCCTCCATCTGTCTTGTTGCCCTCCACGCTTTGACAGTATTAATAACTATGGAATTGCAGCAATGTTCAGCAACTATCCTCATTTTGTCCAAAAGCAACAGGTTAATAAGAGGACACTCTGCCTGGGAGGCTTCAATGTCTAACCATATCAACATTGAGTCTTCACAGGCCCAATCACTCAAAAGATAAAAGAGAGTTCAATTGATATCTTCTGACATCTGGGAGATCCACTCCTCCCAACCCATGGGCATTTGCAATTTTGTAAGCTTGATAAGAGGCCGCATATGGCGCCAAATAAAAAAACTAAACCAACAACTTAATTTCTGAAACATTTGTCTATGATAAAGCAAGAGAAGCATCTGCAGAGGTATGACAAGTGAGGAAGAACATTGATTTTAATAAGACCAACTCGACCTAGCCATAATATTGGAAGGTCTTGTTTAATCTTGTCAAACAAATGAACAAAATTAGCCTTGAATAACTGATCAAAACTAGGGGTAACAGAGAGGGCCAAATAAAGAAAGCCTCCCTGTGCCCACTTAAAGGGGAACTCACCTTCAACTTCCGGTATTCCCCAAAGATGCCCCATTGGCATAGCCTATGATTTTGATAAATTGATCCTGTAACCTGAGGAAAAAACAACTGAATTAATATACTGTATCAATTGGGGCACCGAAATTGCTGGGTTCGAAAGAAAGATGAGAACATCATCTGTGTATTATGTGATCTTATGCTCCTTTGGCCCTACCTTTAGGGCAGCTATATTAAGGTCCCCATGAATGGCCTCTGCCAGCAGGTCAATCACCAATGTGAAGAGCAAAGGTGAGAGGGGACAGCCTTGCCGACTGCCCCTACCAATGTTAAAATTATCAGACCTTATAGCATTGGTGAGAACCACTGCCAGAGGATTACTATAAAGGATCCTTCCCCATCTAGTAAACACTTCACCCAGGCCAAACTGCTCTAGGGTATAAAAAAGATGTGGCCATTCCACCCGGTCAAATATCCTTTCTGTGTCCAAGGAAACCATCAACCTTTGAACTGACCATTGCTAGCACACTTTAATCACGTTAAGCAGTCTCCCAACATTATTGGAATGTCAGTGATCCTTTACAAAGCCCATCTGATCCTCCTTAACAATAGTGGGCAACACTCTTTCCAACCTCAATGGCGGAGTCTTCGATAAAATTTTAAAATCAGAGTTTAAAAGTGAGATGGGTCTGTAAGAAGCACGGTCTTCTGGCACCTTCCCTTTCTTGAGGATAAGAGAGGTATTCGCCTCTCTCAAGGATGGCTGGAAGCAATCACGACTATATGAATAGTTGTACACGCTGAGCATCGGTCCTGACAGTATTTTTTACAAATTCCTTATAAAACTCACTGGGCAAGCCATCAGGGCCGGACACCTTTCCACTTAGAAGTTGTCCCATTGCTTCCTGTATCGCTTGTGTTGTTAATGGAGCACTAAGGAAAGACGCCTGCTCAGCAGACACCCCCGGAAGATCCAAGTTCCTAAAAAAAAGTCTCCATTTTATCCCATCTATCCTCACAACATTCAGACTTATACAGTTCAGAATAGAACCTCCAAAATGCCCCATTGATCTTTTTAGCATTACAAGTTAGAGTCCCATTTCCTTCCTTAATAGAAACAATAGATTGAGAGGCATTCTTCTTCCTGACTAAATATGCTAAGTATTTACCTAGCCTATTACCATGCTCAAACAGTCCCCGTTTCGCAAAGGGAAGTTCCTTCCTTGCTGTATGCTTTAACATGGAGTTTAAGGTGGGTCGGAGAGCTATGATCTGCTGCAGCTTAGTCGCTGACAATCTACTGTAATATGCCATCTCAGCTGCCTTCAGTCCTGCCTCAAGCAGATGTTGCTGCTCTCCCTTCTGTCACTTCTGGTTGGCAGAGTATGAGATAAATATCCCTCTAGCATAGACCTTGGAAGTCTCCCAAAAAATGGAAAGATTACTAGCTGTACCTGAGTTGATGGCCAAAAAAGCTTTAAATTCCCTTGAGAAGTATTCTACAAGCTTGCTGTCCTTGAGGATGAAAGGATCCATTCGCTAGTGCCGTGAGCCCATTGCTTTATCCTGAATCTTAACCATTAAATACACCGTTGAATGATCAGAGATGGCAATATTCCCAATCGAACAGGATACCACCAAATTTACAAAACCCACGGGAGTTGGAAATAATCAATCATCGTGTGGCATTTATGAGGATTGGAAAAGAATGTAAAATCTTTGCCCGTAGGGTGGAAACGTCTCCAAACAGTTCCACACAAAGGTTGTCCAACTGCTTAGATTGTGAAGAAAGCTTTGGGAGGGGGGGGGGGTCTTTGCACATTCTATTCAGCACAGGTTCATAATTCACTTCAACCCCCCCTCTCCCCCCATCCCACTTTGGCTGCAATGCCAAGGCCATCAGCTTAGTGCATCAGTCAGAAATTTAAGAAGGTGGGCCGGAGGACAGGAGGCATTCAAAATACCATATTCCTCACCATTTATAAGGGCCTTAAGAGTAACAAACTGACCGTATTCGTCTTTAACGCAATCTATTAAATTAAATGGGAAACCTTTCCAGATGAATATTGCCACTCCTCTGCTCCTAGTGCAAAAAGACGAGAAAACCACCCGATCAAACCCATCCTGCTGTAACTTCAAGTGTACCTTGTCATTAAGATAAGTGTTGTGTAACAGGGCAACATCCACCCTCTCCTTTCTAAGGCTCGACAACACCATTTTTCTTTTTAACTGGCGAATGAAGCCCTCTGATATTCCAGTATGCCATTTAAGAATGCTGCTAACCATGATCCTTCACAATCACCTTTGACCTGCCGAGAGGAAGAATTCGCTTTACAACATGCTGAGCACACTCAAAAGGAGACTCAGAGTCTATTTACAAAAAACCAAAAGAAAACTAACTGCAAAACACAAAAGGCACTTAATGGGGGATTGTAAGCCTGCCCACAGAGGGCACATACTTTCCCTTACTCACCTCCATCGCCCCTTCCAGCTTGAGCCGCATCCCAAACCCAAGCAGTTGGGGAAACCAAACAACAGACCTTGTAAACACAACGGTATAACAAAAACAATGAGCACTCTGTCCATCCTCCCCACAAGTATCAATACCACTCCAGCTTGGAGAGAAAATAAAACCCACCAACAACAGCTTCTTTGGGAAAAGAGTGAAAGTACAAGAAATAAGAGCAAGACCAAATAAAACCCAGATATTATTGCCCATGTCTATAAATACACCTACATTATTTTAAAGTTCCAAGAAGTTTTTGGCTTGTTCCAAGGAATGAAATGACCTCACACTGTCCTTGTAAGTAATTAAAAGAAGCACAGCTGGGTACCTCATCGAATATTGAATGCTGACATCCTTTAACCTCCTCTTAACCTCATCAAACCATTTCCTCTTATGGATCACTGCTGCAGAAAAGTCGTGGAAAAACATTATCTTAGTTCCTTGATAGGTCAGGGCCTATGGATCTCTCCCCAACCTTCTGGAAGTATCCATGACTCTCTGCCTGTCCCTGTAGCATTGAAATCACATCAGAACCGGGCGGGGGCACTGATTCTGACCGGATCTGCGCACCTCAACCCAGTGAGCTCTGTCAACCTTGACCCGGTCCACCTCGGCATCCCAGCCAAGAAATTGTAGCAACCAGTCTTCAAACAAATACTTGCTGGCTTCCCACCTTCTACTCCCTCTGGCAGGCCAACAGCCTGGATATTTTTCCTCCTACCTCTATTTTCCAGGTCATCAACTTACTCAGTCAGGACCGAACCTTTCTCTCAAGGGTGAGATGGGCTCCAGTTGATTATGAGTCACTTCCCTCAGCTCCTGGGTCAACTGTCAGATCGCTCCAAGTTTCTCCATGATGTTCTGCTGTGCAGGGATTTCTTTAACAGCTTGGAGGGAGCTGCAATTGCTTCACCAGTTGCCATCTCGGTTTGCTTCCCCTTTGTCATTCTCGCCTGCTCAAAAAAGGATTTAAACAGTTGTTTTACCATTTAACAATTTCTTTTTCCAAAAAAATCGAAGGTGGGTGGCAAAAACATATTACTACCTTGGGTTGGGTGCAGAGCTCAGCAAGGCTGATCGATTCAGATCGCCACCATCTTGAACTCCCCTCTGTATGATATTTTTAACAAAGATTTTAATAAAATGTGTTACTTGCTTTGTGTTCTATTTATTTTGTCTCTTTATGCTTTTCTCTTGCATGTCTCTTCAGCTGAGCACATCAAATACTCAATCACAAATTTCTATTGTGTCGCTGCCCTGACATAACAACCAATTTGAACACTGACAGTCAATCCTCTAATTACTCTGTTTATCCATTACCTAGTCTCACCATTGATACCATTGAGCTCATTTTCACATGGTGATTTGTTCTATGAAATAACCACATTTGACTAATGTGGAAATTAAACAAACAGTTGAGAGGGAAAAGATTAGTAAGATATGTTGATGGGATTAATTGGGGAAATGTAAAAGGAAGTTGTGTGGAACATAAATATGATGTACAACTGTTGTGGCAAAAGGCCCATTCTGTGCACTGTCTAATGCATATAATTTCCAGTTAAATTTTTAGTAGTGTTGGAGCAGTCTCACTGCACTGTCATGTATAAATAAGCAAATGTATCAGGATAAACATGCAATCTATTTATACTGAGTCAGGTCCAACCAACTTTGGGTACTGTGAACACTTCTGGGAGAGAACTCAAGGCAGAAATAAATTTTTGTTTGTAGATAAAGGAAAAGATGGGTTTCCTGTTATAATAGTGTCTAAAGTAGCAGATGAAATTTGATTTGTACTTGCAGTGAAGATTGTCGTTCACCCAATGGAAAACACAGGTATGCAGCAAACCTGGTGAAGGAAGTCAATTCTCCCACAAGCATTTCATGGAATGCCTGACTAACTATAACTTATTTATAAGTCTTGTATGATGATTCCACACTTTCCCTTTGAGTTGTTGGAATCTATTGCCAAAAGCACCATTTGATGACAAACAGCATTCTGTTTCAATGATATGTTGCAAATTGATCAGAACACACAGTTAGGAGAAAGTGAGGACTGCAGATGCTGGAGATCAGAGTCGAGAGTGTTGTGCTGTGAAAGGACAGTAGGTCAGGCAGTATCCGAGGAGTAGGAGGATTGACATTTCGGGCATAAGCCCTGATGAAGAGCTTATGCATGAAACATCGATTCTCCTGCTCCTTAGATGCTGCCTGACCTGCTGTGCTTTTCCAGCACCACGCCCTCGACTCAGAATACAGTTTCCAAACGCATTTTCTTTGTTGATGCTGATGCTCTCAAGACTTGGCAGTTTGAAAATATGAAGTAGGTTGCATCCTTATATTAATTAAAACCTAAGGGAAAGCTTCCCGACAGAATCACTGCATCTGTTGAGTTGCAGGCCATGTTTTGTTTATATACACAGCAAACCATAAATTCTAATCTGCACTCCAGAGGATGAGATTCCCCTTGCAGAAAGTTACCCCTTAATTCTTTGTGTACACTACATAGGAGCTCACGCTTACACTGGTTCTGAATATCACAGTTTGTTAAGTGCTCTGAACAGCGACGAGTGGATGTTAACCTATTGTTTCTTTTCACAGGCTTACGATTTTTAAGAGCGCTCAGGTTGATACAGTTCTCAGAGATTTTACAATTTCTGAATATTCTAAAAACAAGGTAAGCAACGCAAATTCTGAATCAGACATTTAACATTCTGAAGGACTATTTTAGACATGCCTTGTATGATTTAGTAGTGGAGGTAACATTTTTGTCCATTTGTTAGCCTGTGTGTCTGTAATTAATACATCTCAAAAAGTAATCGTCAGCTTTCAACAAAACTTGCTACATAGAATGTGACTCAAAGAAGAAGTAATTAATTTTTGATGAAGTTGTGGATTCCTTTTTAAACAATTCATTAACATTTGAGAGGTGCGGTCAATTGATTTTGTTTTGTACAATATTGCGGGTTGTCTTATTCGGAATGTTGTTAATGATTATCGTATGTTGTGGGTTGTCTCTGCAGCAGTGATGCAGTTTGTCACAGTTGTCAAACTGTGAACGTAGTTGTAGATTGTTGGATGTGGATTGACCCGAGGCCTGTAGAGAGATGGGAGCTCTAAATTAAAATATTTCTTTTCTCACCTTTGCAGTTATGGACCATTAATATGGCAAAGGTACATGCACTACTGAGTGCCGTCTTACTGGTTTTCCAAACGTTTTTACGCCAAGAAATAATTTGTATATTTTTTACATGTACTCAAATTTTCCTTATGTAAATGCAAATAAATTATTATGTATCTTTTTAAATGAATTTACATTTCAACCCAGCCAGCAAGTGCAAAACTTAAGTGCAGGTGATGAATCTAGTGCAAACTCCAGCAACAGGGCTTTCATTTTAAGAGCTTGAGCCTTATTATGACTCTGAGTATGTAGTGCTAACCAATTGCTTTTTTTTCTACTCATTTGAGAGGAAGAGGGTATCACTGATTGGGCCAGCTGTTTATTTCCCATTCCTAATCACTCTTGCAGTAGTGGGGTAAGCAGCCTTCTTGAACTAATGTAGCCCATTTGGAGCAGTTGCCCTACAATTCTATGAGGAAGAGAGTTCTGGGACTTTGAAGGATTAACAATATATTTCTAAGTTGGGATGCTGGGAAGCTTGCAGAAAAACTTGCAGGTGATGGTAATGTTCCCATGTATCGGTTGCCAGTCTCATTCTAGATTGCAGCGATTGTAAGTGTGGATGGTACTGTTCAAGAAGCCTTGGTGAATTTTTGCAATTAATACACAAATGATAATGCTGCTACTATGTATTGGTAGAGGAGAGAGTGAATATTTGTGGATGTGGTGTCAGTTAAGCAATTTACTTTGTCCTGGATGGTGTCAAGCTTCATGAGTGTTGAAGCTGCACTCAGTGAAGCAAGTGGGAGTATTCCATCACATTCCTGAATTGTGCCTTATAGATAATAGATGAGTCTTTGAGAGTCAAGATGTGAGTTACTTGCAGCAAGATTCCCAGCCTCTGAACTGCTGTTGCAGCCGCAGTAATTACATAGCTTGTTCAGTTCAGTTTCTGGTCAATGGTAAACCCCTAGATTGTTGAGAGTAGGGGATTCAGTGATGGCAACTCCACTGAGTGGCAAGAGATGCTAGTGAGGCTTGTGCTTGTTGGGGATGGTTATTTCCTGCTACTTGTGGAGTGTGAATATTACTTGTCGCTTGTCAAGCCAGAATCAATTTTGTCTAGGCCTTGCTGTATTTGGGCATGGATTGCTTCAGTATCTGTGGTGTTGTAAATATCACTGAACGTTGTGTAATGATCAGTGAATGTCTGACCCCATGATGGAGGGAACGTCATTGATGAAACAGCTGAAGATGGTTAGGCCTAGGACACTACCCTGAAATGACTGATCTCCAACAACCATCTTAGGTGTAAGTTAAGATTCCAATCAGCTGTGTTTTCCATTTTTATTTTAATTAATTTTAGTTTTGCTGGGGCCCCTTGATACAGCACTTGGTTCATTGTGTCAAGAGCAGTCATTCTTATCTGCTCTCTGGAATTCAGGATACTAATAGAACTCCTTTCTCATCTCCAGATAGAATCATGCTCAAAGAGTTATTGAGTCATACAGCATAGAAACAGACACCTCGGTCCAATAGGTCCATGCTTACTGTAATCCCAAACTCAACTAGGTCCCACCTTCTTGGACTTCTCTTACTCATGTATTTATCCAAATATCTTGTAAATGTTGTAACTGTAACCACATCTGCAACTTCCTCTGGAAGTTCATTCCAGTCTGTGCAAAAACAAATTGCCCCTCATGCCTGTTTTAAATCTTTCTTCTCTCGCCTCGAAAATATGTCCTTCAGTTTTAAAATTCCTTACCTGAGGGAAAAGACCCTTGCCATTCACCTCATCTATACCCCTCATAATTTTATAAACCTCTATAAGGTAACCCCTTAACCTCCTACACTCCAGTGAAGAAAAAAAGGTCCTAGTTTGTCCAGCCTCTTCTTATAATTCAAACCTTCCATTCCTGGCATCATCCTGGTAAATATTTTCTGAACCCTCTTCAGTTTAATATTTTTCTTCCTGTGACAAGGAGACCAGAACTGGATACAGTACTCCAGAAGAGGCTTCACAAACATCCTGTATAACTTCAATGATGTCCTGTCTACGTGTAATGCAAACTTCAAAGAATTATGTACCTGAACCCCTGAGTCTCTCTGTTCTACAAAGCTACCAAGGCCCAACTTTTAACTGTATAAATCCTGCCTTTGTTTGGTTTACCAAAATGCAATAAATGGAGCCCTTCGATAATGTTGCACATCTTTAGTTCCACACAGAATTGTCAGTCTGGATTATATATTCAAGTTGTGTAGTGACTGTTAATCCAACAATTTTGTGACAAGAGGTGAACCTGATGCCTACTGAATTGGTCTGAGATTTTGCAAACTTCAGTGTAATCATTTTTAGCCAGACAAAATCCCTCTTATATGACATCATTGTCCCATGGATTGGGTCATTCTCCTATTGACTGTGTCATTGTGGATTTTTATTTGAAGTGTGAGTCAGTCAAGGTGACAGTATTCCTTGTAAACACCACAATTTAGGTCTTGAAATGGACATAGCTGTATAAAGTTTTCAAGAATGTTCTTCTTTCCTAATTTTCATTATGTTGATGCAATTAAAAACAATTTCATTTGCTTCTTTCCTTGGTCCATTATTTTCTGTTCCTGTGTCTTCATTTGCTGACTTGTACAGAATAATAGGCATTACCACCCATCTCTATTAATTCCGATTTGGAAGTGCCGGTGTTGGACTGGTGTGTACAAAGTTAAAAATCACACAATGTCAGGTTATAGTCCAACAGGTTTATTTGGAAACACACTCGCTTTGTGAGCACTGCTCCTTCATCAGGTGGTTGTGAATTATAAGATCGTAGGACACAGAATTTATAGCAAACGTTTACGGTGTGATGTAACAGAACTTTCTTAAAAGTTCTGGAATTTACACATGAAAGAACTGAAACTGACATGCCCATTCTAAAAGATGAGAGACTTAACAAACAATCCAGGTCTTTTTTAATATATAATTTCCGTTACATCACACCGTAAACTTTTGCTATAAATTCTGTGCCCTACGATCTTGTACTGCACAACCACCTGACAAAGGAGCAGTGCTCCGAAAGCTAGTGCTTCCAAATAAACTTGTTGGACTCTAACCTGGTGTTGTGTGATTTTTAAATATTATTTTCATTGTTGCCAGCTGTCCATACACTCAGGCAGAGTCCATCTGTTTAGTTTAGGGTCACTGAAAAAAACTGTAGTACCTTAAGATACTCCGACATCCCCACAACTTGCAAGTTGCATATGGGATTTTTCTGCGCTGTGTGTTTCAGAATCATACTTGTCTCTTTGACAACAGAGCAACGGTTTATTTAGTATTCAGAAAGTCATTTAAAAAATGTTTTTTTTAAAGACAAGATTTTGGATGAAAGGTTACTGAGGGCTGAGCTGGATTTCAGTAATCCAGTTAAATGGTTTAAAAAAGAAGTCAAAGATGTTTTGTACTGATTGAAGAAGGATTGTGGATTAAAATGTAAATACAGTTCTCATTGATGTTTACAGGTTTGCCATAAAAGAGGGACAAACAATGCCTACTGCTGAAAAATAGTATCAGTTTGAGATGGAAAGCAGTGAATTTATAATCCATCTGTAGCTAGCTTTGATTGCTCAAAGAAAATTGAAATACATTGCAAACGTAGTGAAATCATTTTGTATTTTTCCTCACTTTTAAGTTGCGTTTGGAACAGTAAAATGATGCAAATGCATTAGGAGCACAGCCCAATTCTATTATTACCTGCCATCAAATAAGTGCAGGTCCAATCTGCTCAACTTCTCCTCATAAAGCAGTCCCTCCTTACCTGGTGTCTGCCTAGTGTACCTTCTTTCAACTGCCTCCAATGCCAGTATAACTTTCCTTAGATAAGGGGTTTAAAACTTTTCGTAGTATTCCAAAACCTTGTGACTTTATATTCTAAATATAAGAAATAAATTCGAAATAAAAGCTAACATTCCATTTGCCAGCTGTGTTACCTGGTGAACTTGATTGCTGTGATTCATGGACGAAGACTCCCAAATCTCTCTCCTCTCTAGCTTTCTGCAGTCTTTCTTCATTAAAATAATATTCAGCTCTTCTATTTTATCCCACCAGATTGCATAACCTCACATTTTGAACTACTGACTCGCTCATTATCTACTACATTTTGCATTTTCACTTCACCTGCAAACCTCAAAATTAAACGTTCAAAATAAATGCAGTTTACCAGGAGTTCCGAGTTCTCATGGAGGATCTTTCCTTCTGTCAGGTCTATTTTAAGTAATTGGCAAATCTATTATATTCTTCTAATTTCCTGCTTCTGCATCTCAGATGTTTAGCCTGAACAGGCGTATGATCCAGCACAATTAACTACTTATGATATAACTAAAACAAAGTATCTATCCCAACCGAGTCTGAAGTTTCATGGCACCAGGTTATAGTCCAATAGTTTTATTTGAAACCACAAGCTTTCAGAGCTCTGCTCCTTCGTCAGGTAAAATCACTAGATGAAGGAGCAGCGCTCTGAAAGCTTGTGGTTTCAAAAATACCTGGTGGACTATAACCTGGTGTTATGTGACTTCTGACTTTGTCCACGCCAGTCTAAAATCCCACACCTCTGCATCATGTGGGATGATAATGTATTACATTCAACTAATATTTTAGTATGAATCCATGTTTTTGCTTAAAGTTAGATGAGAAGTAAACTTAAGTGACTTCTCAGCCTTGCAAGAGTTATCCCCATTGTCACTCTTCTGCTTTTACCAATTTCCAGCAGAGAGTTCTGGTAGCAAAAAAACATAAATGCTAACTCATTGCATTGACAATTCTAATTTATGGAAGTAACGCAGTGGTCATCTTTGTCAGATGATGTTCCAACGAAAGTATTTGATGTTAATAGTTTGAAGTATATTTCTAACAAACTTAAGCAAAGTACTTTTAAGTCAATAAACAACTGCCAACAAAAGATGGATTTGGTTCAGATAGGAAGTTTAAAAAGTTAATGGAGTAGAAACATGAACATGATTTGCCTCAAACTTGCTGATTTAGGGATACAGTGTGCTCTGAGGAGGTGGATCAGTCATCACAATGTTTGAAGGAGGCTGCATGCCTTCAGTTTAACAGGATTTCTGTTGTTAACCCATGATGTCTTGGTTTCCCAAAAAACAGGCAATAAAAAGAGGCAAGAAAGGCCAGACCTGTAAAGTAAGGGTAGGGGTGAGCAAAATGTTTTACAGCTGATCTGATTGGAACCTCAAATCTCCATTCTTGCCTACTCCTAAAAACCTGTCATCCTCTTCTCAAACAAGAATCTATCTATGTCCTGTTACTATAGAACAAATCAGATACAAGGCTGAAATCTGGCTTGATAAAGCGTTTTGTTTGTTTATAACAAGGTGGTCTCTTCACTGAAACACGCATGCAATGTTGCAGATTTGGTTTTAACAGTAAAACAAAAAATTATTGTGCAAAAGAAATAAAGGTAAAATACAATAGAATAAACCAAACTATTTGCACATATAACACTCATCTAAAGATTGTGAAACTCTGAGTACAACGTAAAACCCCATTAATCCAAACAACATCGCATTGCAGTATTCAAATACCAGAAAACATGCCGTTTCTCATCCTATATAGGGTTTAATTTAGCTGTGGTTTCGATTCCTTGTCATGAGAATCTGATAGCCTTGGTAAGCCACCTTAATAGTCTTCTGGACAATGAAGTTTAATATTATTCAAGCTCTTCAGCATCTTTGCATTTTCCAGTCTGATTGTTGGGAGGATATACTTTGAATTTTTAATTTCTGATTCATTCTCTAATTGCTGTGATATTTCTTTTTCACTCCATGTATCTTTCAGTATTGTTGGTACAGTTCTCACCTAACTATCATCCCTGTCATCATATCTTTTGAATGTGACACACTTGTTGGTTCTTTCTCTTGTCTGGCCTGTTCACTAACACAATTCATGATTGATTTTATTTTTGATTTGATAAGGTTCAGCGGACTTTGCATTGAATGGTTTCCTAGAGACAAATAACAGCACTAACACCTAGTCTCCAGTAGCAAAAATTTGAATTTGGTCTTTTTCATCTTCTCGAGCTTTAATTGTTGAGCACTTTCCAAACGGTTTTTAGCCAAATCACATCATTTGAGCAATCCTTTTCTGAAAATTGAAAATAAGTTTGAAGTATTTCTGACCTATAGTTTATAATTGTTTTCTTTAAGTGGCCCTCTTACCTAATGTCCACATGTAAGTGAAATAAACTCAATCCTGTGAACTCATTCAATGTATTCCTAATGAAAAATAGTAATAAAAGATCCCCTTATCCTAATCATTAGGAAATTCTTGGCAATACATTCTAAACATGATCTTCAAAGCTTTATGAGTCTTTCTAGTGCACCTTGAGATTGTGAATGAAAAGCAGAAAATGTCAATTTTTTTAAATTCACAAACTAGTCAATATTTCTTTGAATATTTGCAACATCAAATTTGAGCCTTGCTCATCTTGCATTCCTTTGTTAATAAGAAAACTACCCACAACCCATACTTCATTCCAGGCATTATCTGAACTGCCTCCAACACATTTACATCCTTCCTTGCAGCCAGAATTGCATGCTGGTAAAAGTGGCCAACTCTGAGGAGTGGAGTGGCTCTAACTAAATATGGGCATAGCAAATTGCAGGCTCAATGGCAGGCGATACCATAATTAACTGAGGGAACGAGATGTTGTCTAATGAAATGAAAATCACGAGACAACCTGATCAACTGGAATAATGAAATTGTGCCTATTGAAATGATAGGAGTTGGCTTGCTACATGCAGGAATGCAGGAACTGAGACACACACCATCTTCAGGTGAACAAAATGCTGGAGCAACAACCCAGGAACAATCATCGCAAGAAGAAAAAAAGAACTGTGACAATGCTATGGCTTTCAAGAGGTTATTTGGTCCTGTTTTTTATTGAATGAAGGTTATAAGGCAGAGATAATGAGCTGTCTCTAAGAAAGTAAACAACTTGTGATTGCTTGGGGTTCTTTTTGAAGTTGGAACAATGGAAGCAGCCTGGATGTGGTCAGTTCTCTCAGACCAGGCTTTCTAGTTGTGTTTAGTTTTAGCTTTAAGCAGAAGCTATTGCAGTCTCAAGAGAGTTGGGAACTTAAGTCTTCGCTACTACTCTCACTGAGTTTTCCCTTGATGTTTTTTCTTCCTGGATTGGAGAACTGCATGTGAGAATTGTACCTGAATTTTCCTTTTGCCAAGAGATATGGTAATGGGATGTTACTACAGTTAATTGGCATAGTTACTATATCCATTATTCCATTCAATTTCCAATAGAGCTAAGTTATTCTAAATTCCTATTTCTTTTGGTTGTCTGTGTTTTGCTCAACGTCGAATAGTTGAGACTCTTAAAGTTTGCCTTTAAAATAAGAACATGTTAGGATCCAGGCTACTTTCTTTTATCATTCTTGACTTTTTAAACTCTGCTCCCTTGCTAACCTGTATTTCTTTAACTCTATAACAACACTTAAAGCATCTGTACCTAAGTACTTTATACCTAAGATGGCGCCAAGAGGCGACATCACAATCTTTTCACTGTAATCGTTCAAGTGCACCTGGCATTCTATTCTATTCTACCTTCTTAAAAAATTTTTGAGCGGGTCTGGTCTGGTCAATAACATGAATCTTGAGCTTGAAGACCCAAAGATGGAACCCAGAGACCTCAACGCAGCCCCTGTTGGCGCCTGGCCATTATGACTCTGATTTGGCTCACTGATCTTACTGGGAAGGTTAATTATTGATTATTTTTGGAAATATGTCGTAGTCATGTCTCACAAACTTGATTGAGTTTTTTGAAGAAGTAACAAAGAAGATTGATGAGGGCAGAGCAGTAGATGTGATCTATATGGACTTCAGTAAGGCGTTCAACAAGGTTCCCCATGGGAGACTAATTAGCAAGGTTGGATCTAATGGAATACAGGGACAACTAGCCATTTGGATACAGAACTGGCTCAAAGATAGAAGACAGAGAGTGGTGATGGAGGGTTGTTTTTTAGACTGGAGGCCTGTGACCAGTGGAGTGCCACAAGGATTGGTGCTGGGCCCTCTACGTTTTGTCATTTACATAAATGATTTGAATGCAAGCATAAGAGGTACAGTTAGTAAGTCTGCAGATGACACCAAAATTGGAGGTGTAGTGGACAGCGAAGAGGGTTACCTCAGATTACAACAGGATCTGGACCAGATGGGCCAATGAGCTGAGAAGTAGCAGATGGAGTTTAATTCCGATAAATGCGAGGTGCTGCATTTTGGAAAAGCACATCTTAGCAGGACTTATACACTTAATGGTAAGGTCCTAGGGAGTGTTGCTGAACAAAAAGACCTTGGAGTGCAGGTTCATAGCTCCTTGAAAGTGGAGTCACAGGTAGCTAGGATCGTGAAGAAAGCATTTGGTATGCTTTCCTTTATTGGTCAGAATATTGAGTACAGGAGTTGGGAGGTCATGTTGCGGCTGCACAAGACATTGGTTAGGCCACTGTTGGAATATTGCATGCAATTCTGGTCTCCTTCCTATCGGAAAGAAGTTGTGAAACTTGAAAGGGTTCAGAAAAGATTTACAAGGATGTTGCCAGTGTTGGAGTATTTGAGCTATAGGAAGAGGTTGAACAGGCTGGGGCTGTTTTCCCTGGAGCATCGGAGGCTGAGGGGTGACCTTATAGAGGTTTACAAAATTATGAGGGGCATGGATAGAATAAATAGACAAAGTCTTTTCCCTGGGGGAGTCCAGAATTAGAGGGCATAAGTTTTGGGTGAGAGGGGAAAGATATAAAAGAGACCTAAGGGGTAACGTTTTCACACAGAGGGTGGTACGTGTATGGAATGAGCTGCCAGAGGATGTGGTGGAGGCTGGTACAATTGCAACCTTTAAGAGGCATTTGGATGGGTATATGAATAGGAAGGGTTTGGAGGGATATGGGCCAGGTGCTGTTAGGTGGGACTATATTGGGTTGGGATATCCGGTCGGCATGGACAGGTTGGACCGAAGGGTCTGTTTCCATGCTGTATATCTCTTTGACTCTATAACAGGAGATAGTCGCTTGCATTTTGTCAAATAAAGATTGATTTTGATTGAGTGAATTTGGTGTTTGTGAGTTTGTGTTCACCAAATAAATTGAATGGCAAAGCCTCAGTCAACACTTAAATCAGATGACCAACATTACGCACAGTATTCCAGATGTGGTCTCACCAGTAGTTGAAGCATAACATTCATCCTTTTTTATTCAATTCCCTGATGATAAAATGTAACATTCTGTGAGCTTTCCTAATTTTTTTATTGAAAATCTGATTGAAGAAGTTATAGTGGGATATTTGGAAAAGTTAAAGGTAACCAGACAGAATCAAAATGGTTTTGTGAAAGGGAAATCATATTTAACCAACTAATTATGATCGTGGTGGAAGTAATGTGCTGTGGATAAAAGGGAATTGGTGGATTGATTGTGCTGAAATTTCCAGAAGACATTTGGTAAAGTGTCGCATCAAAGGCTATTGTGGAAAATGGAAGCTGTTGGTGTAATGGGAAGCATATTGACATGGTTGGAAGATTGGATTGCTAACTAGAAACAGAGTAGACGTAGCTGGGTCTCTTACAGTTTACAAGATGTAACAAGTTGCGTGTCACAGGGAATTGGTGCTGGGACCTCAACTTTACCATCTTTAGATACTTGTATGATCTGTTTGCCAAATTTGCTAATGACACAAGGATAGATTTAAAAAGTCAACTTGTGAACAGTACATAAAGTTTCAAAAAGATAAGTGAGTGGGCAAAGATCTGCCAAGTAGAATGTAATGTGGGAAAATGTGTAATTTTCCATTTTGGCAGGAAGAATAAAAAGACTGACCTAAATGGTGATATAATTTAGATGCAGAGGGATATGAATGACTACTGTACAAGTTATAGGAACAGCAGGTAATTAGGAGAGAAATGTTATTATTTATTACGAGTAAAACTGAATATAAAAGTAGGGAGGTTATGATTCAGTTATGCATGTTGAGACCACATCCAGATTATAGTGTGCAGCATTGGCTACCATATTAATGGAAGGATATAAATATTTTGGAAGTAGTTTAGAGAAGGTTTACCTAACGAAAACCTAGATTGACAGGTTGTCTTATGAAAAAGTGCACTGAGTTGTGAGCTTGACTGACAATCCAAATTTTGTTGTCAGCATCATTCTGCAAACATTCGAAATTATCCAGCAAATATTGTCCACTTGCAGAATCACACCTAATGTCACACAATAGTGTGGTGAGCTTTGCAAGCGCATGCTCATTGGTGCAGACATTGCCTAGTTTGTTGTGAACAGCCGAATAGAGATGCCGTTTAATGTGAACTGCCAGTCTTTATATGTATGGCCGATATACCTAACATCACACTGGTACTGCATGTATTGGAAGTGAGATATACTATTACACAGGGCCTTGTATTTTATAGATTAAAAATAATATGTACATGCGCTGTGCTTGTACTTGGTAGTCAAAAATAAGTGTTCACAACTCTGTGCTCACTCTTTTCCACTGGAGTATACATGTTAATTAGTCTCAGGAGTATTTCTGTCCATAACATCTGCTATGAGGAGGCAGCCCCCACCCCCACCCCCACAAACTACCACCTTAACTTTGGAGGTGGTGAAGTTACCTCCAGGCTAGAGAAGCAGTTATCATACTCCACTCCTCCCCTGACCAAATCAAAGGCCAGTGGTCTCCAACCATTTCCATTAGGTGTAGTATCCCGCACTGCTGCAGAAATAGGAGGTCCGATTTGATATTGGCCAAGTAAGCCAACATGGTAACACTTTGCTAAAGTGTGGATTTAACACTTTGCATCTTAATACTGGCAATTTTAAAATTCATTTTGAGAGTTTGTAGAGTTACCCGTCGATCCAATGTTTGTTCACTCATGGTCTTGTCATTGGGGGAGTACTTGCCTCCCTGTAGTGTGGGTGAGCTATTGGATATCTCTGCAATGAGATAGTCATCCTGATCATCCCCAGGGGGGGATTGCCCTCATCTGATGTCATCAGGGTGAGATTAAAGCTGGGAAGGTCCAGTTCTGAGTCCGACAGAGAGACTGAATGCCCTGCTCCTGATTTGGAGTGTTCTTGCACCCTATTACCCTCAACTGTGGTACGGTGGGTTTCCCTTAGTTCCTGATGACGTTTTCCTCCAAACCTTAGAGAGCATAGATTTAAGGTGAGAGGGGCAAGTGATACGACATGAAGTAAACCCTCCTGCTTAATTTAAAACCAGCAACACAGAAAAGATTTATCCCATGCAGTAATTTGTAAAAATTGTAGCCAAGAATTATTTAAAGTAAAAATTAACATCTTTATTTCTTAATGTATTAATAGAAAATAATTAACTAACAGCTATGACCAAGTCCTTACTCAAACCTATCTTTGACCTTCCTTTCTATAATACTAGTCCGATAAAACTCCCAATTAAGTTTTACAACACAACACTTATCTCAAAATCAGGCAGCTTTTAGTTCTTCTATTTGGATCTTCCTGTGTCTTCTTAGGAATTTCTGAGTAACAGATTACTGATCAAGAAAGGTACTTTTAAGAGAGCTATTTTTCAACCATTCTTTTACATGATGGGGCTTGGCAGTTCTCCTCTCAACTGTTCAATTTTCCCCAGTCCTCTACCCCTAAAGTATCAGACTGTGTCATTGGCTTTTAAGATTGTCAGTATACTCAAATCAAACTGGATTAGAGTTTGGTATTTTTCGGGGTATAGTTTAAACTGATTGGCTGAATTTGAATTTGTTTTTATCTCCAGGCAATGAGCTAATCAAGTTGTTCAACCAAGTGTTACATTGTTACCTTATTGAGAACACTTGGTGCTATGTCCGGTAGTTCTGCTACTTTTAACTCTCGTAAAGTGCACCCACATCTTCATAACAGAAGTTTTAAGGATCTGATGGGTAGCATTTTCACGCAGAGGGTGGTGTGCATATGGAATGAACTGCCAGAGGAAATAGTGGAGGAGAGTACAATTATAACATTTAAAAAGCATCTGAGCGGGTATATGATTAGAAAGGATTTACAGGGATATGGGCCCAATGCTGGCAAATGGGAGAAGGCCAGATTGCTATGTCTGGTGAGCATGGATGAGTTGGTCGAATGCTCTGTGTCTGTGCTGTAAGACTATCAATAATCCTCGGCGTAATTGCAGCAGTGTTATCGAGTTTGTGATGCAAAGTTGACTATTACAGATATTGGATGCATTCTGTTTCCTGAACAAGATTCTTGCAATGTGCTTTAACATTTGCTAGCTTTGCTTATAATATTTTGAAGTGTTATGGCTGTGATGGAAACTATGTAATGCAACTATGGCCAGTACAAGGCAAGTGTCCTATTTATGTATTCACTTGGTTTGTGATTATGTTGGAAGAAAAGGGCACTTATTTCCACATTGCTATCCTGTAGAATGGATCAGCATAAACATTTACCTCACAGGCAACAAGAAAATTTACAGCATATTGAATTTCAAAATAGTCCATTTTGCTTCTGGCTAGATATTATGTTTCTGCAGTGCAGGATTGTAAATGTTGATAATTTGAATAACTAAAAGCTTTTGTAATCCTGAAAGGATTTAAATGGTGAAGGCGAGCTCCAATGATGGCTCTATATGACCTCTGTCTTAAAAGTTATTATTTAGTCAGGAGCAAAATGGGGATTTTTCAAGCCTGTTTGAGACCTTGTTGAAATCCTAGCTGTGCACAGATGTTGAGGAGCTTGAACATGCTCCTGATTAATCCAGGGGTCATCTTTAGTTGCTCTGATTGAAAGTGGAAAAAACTCTAATCCACTTAAACACATTTTCCACGAAACAAGAATAGATATGAAGAATCTTCGTGCACAGTGTGCCATGAAATTTAAAACAAAAATCTTTCTATAGTTTTTTTATCCTGATTATTACATTACCCAGTGGTGTATTTAATACAGAAAAATATATTAAAATAATTTATTCAGTTAAAGAATATGTACTTCACTGGCCTGAATAAAAACTTGTATTGAATGGAACTGTGCATTAATCATTTCCAGCTTTGGCAATTGCTTTATGATCACATCATCTGCAAATATTGTCTTTCTTCAGCTGTTGAATGGCAATGTTTATGAACTTGCAGAATGTAAATGTTGATAGTTTGAACAGCTAAAAGCTTTTGTAATCCTAACAGGGATTTAAATGGTGAAGGTGAGCTCCAATGCTGGCTCTGTGCAAACTCTTATCTTAACAAGGGACTTTGATGTGATGGTATGACCAGCCTTCCTAAATACACCATCAGCAGTTGTGGTAATCTCCTTTCTGCTAGATTTGTCAGCCATTTTATTTTAAAAGAAATCCAGGGCGCATGTGAAGATTTTTTTCTGGTAAATTCTTGGCATTATATTAAGTAAATTATAACTTGATAGTTGTTGCTGAGGCTGTCAAACCACATCTGTTTGGATAGATGTCATGTACAGCACATGGGGAGATTAAACCTCATGTGGTCCTTGGATAGACTGGAGTTGGAGTGCAGTGTAATAGGATCAGAACATAATTCAATCCTCCCCATTCAAGTTATTAGTTTTGTCTTGATTCATAATATATTAGAATTCCTCTGTCTGTGTTCTCTCCAGCTTGCAACTCTTACTTCCTGATGGCCTGTTTTTGATTTTAGAGCCAGGAAGTGTAAGCAGATGGATAATTTATTGAGATACATACATATACGTGTGTGTCCATGTATATGTGAGCGTACGTATATGCGACGTAGAAAACGTCCTTCTGGCTCAGCATATCCATGTCAGTGCCATATGTATTTATGTATATTTACATCGGGAGGAAGTTTATGCATGTATATTTGAGTTTTATATACTCATTTCATCACCAGATGAGAAGCAGAATGCTATCAATCAAAGAAAATATATCTCTTTTGATCCTACTACAAATGCCTGCTACTCAATGTATAAATGACATTGAAAAGTGCCATTATGCTATTACCATGTAATTGTAAGGAAAATTGTGCAATTTCAAAACAAAAATAGTGTTTATTGTTAAAGACAATATTCTTTTCAGTTTCCTGGTGGTAAGCATGAGCTTTCTCTTCTAGTAAGCTTTTCTGTGTTTCTCATCTTTCTGATGCAATATTACCCATTTGAAAAGGTTATGGGGGATGAATTCAGACAACTTGGTCTCAGAATGTACTGACACAGCTCTCTGAGCAGTAATCAGTACTCTAAGATGTTTTTTTAAAAATTTGTTTATGGGATATGGGTGTCTCTGACCAGGCCAGCACTTATTGAGCCATGGTAATCCTTAGGATATATGGACACCCCCAATGATGTTCAGAAGGGAGTTCTAGGATTTGACGCAGTGAGAGTGAAGGAACAGCAATATAATTGTAAGTCAAGATGGTGTGTTACTTGGGGACCATGCAGTGGTGGTGATCCCATACATCTGCCTTTGTTCTGCTTGGTTTCAGAGGTTGGTAGGTTTGCAAAGTGCTGTTGAAGAAAGTTTGGTGAGTTACTGCAGTCTACTTTATAGGTGGTACACAGTGCTGTCCACTCTGTGCCAGTGGTGAAGGGTGTGAATGTTGAACGTGATGGGTGTATTGCCAAAAATTAGGATGCTTATTCCTGGACGATGTTAAGTTTCTTCAGTCGTGTTGGAGTTAAACACATCCAAGAAAATGGAGTGAATTCCATTGCATTCTTGACTTGTGCATTGGGGGGCCACAAGGTGAATTACTCAGTGCAGAATTCCTAGCCTTTCACCTCCTCTTTCAGTGCAGTGTTAAAATAGGAAGGCATTCTGATCAATGGCAAGTGCCCAGGATGTTAATTGTGGGGGATTCAGTGATGGATAATATCATTGACCATCAAGGAACAATAGTTAGATTCTCTGCTATTGGAGATGGTCTTTGCGTGGTGCAAATGTTACCTGCCGTTGTCAGTCCAAGCCTGTTTATTGCCCAAGTCTTGCTGTGTATGGACACAGACTGCTTAGTATCTGAGGTTGACTAACCTGCTTTGCATTTCCTGTACTTTCTGGTTTTGTTTTAATGTTTAGTTTCTGATCATTCACAGCTGCCCCCTGAAATTGTGCATTTCAGATATTTCAGGATTACTCATGTGACCAAGTACTGTAGAAATGCATGAACACTCACCTTGATATGTTTTCTTAAACAGTACCATTCAGTATTTATTTTTCTCTTTTGGACAGCAATTCCATCAAGTTGGTGAATCTATTATCCATATTTATAAGCACATGGCTAACGGGAGCTGGCTTTATACATTTGGTAAGTACTCGATTTCACTGCCAACCATCATTTGTGTCAACAGCTTCTTCAAGAGGTCAATTGTCATCGTGTTAAAATGTTAATTAATATCTTAATAGCTTTTATGCTTGAATTTTTATATTGCAAAAACTGCATTCCAAATCCAGTCCAGTACTACAATCTGCATTGAGTAAATAACTGTTAGTCTGCGTTGTGTTGCCCAGATGCTTGCTTGGCACCTGATGCTACTAGTGTTTAGCATTAACATTTCTTGATAGGCCTGGACCGGTCAAGCAAAAATCAACTTATTGTGCTGATAGAGATGGGTAGTTGCAAATCTTTATAAAGCAACAGTATTTTGGGGCTGTAGTAATATCATTAACAGTTTCCAGCTGTTTTCTGAACATTTGAAGTTTTGAGCAGTGTTGAAGTTGGTATCTGAATGCACCTTTGTTTATTTTGTGGCATTAACGTCGATTTATTGAATATCGGAAGCCCAAGCATTGCTCGTATTAAGGTGGGTATAAATGTTTCTATGATGCCATTCACAATGAAGCATTGACAGAAATGATATTATCACCATATATCCATAGTCCATTGCTAACTATTACTAAATCAAGGAACGAGAAGAGGCCAATCAGCCTAGGGAGTGTGCTGCACCAATTTTATTTGTTATGGCAATTATTTTTCTCTCTATTTTGCCAAGATCCTTAATTCTATTTACACATCCATCTCTCTTTAAAATGCCTCAGTTGATTTTGAATCGGAGATTTTACAGCGCAGTGACCCAGATCTCCCAACCCTTTGTGTTATTCTTTTCCTGGATTTCCTCTTAACTGGTCCAGATTCTGTCCTCTTGTTCTGGATATTTTATAAATCATTTTCCATCTATTCTTTGTGTTCCTTTAAACACATTAGTTCACATGTCAACTTCCATGATTCTGAGGAACAGGAATCAAACGTATCCGTAAGACGTAGGAATAGAGGTAGGCCATTTCATTGCTGACCTCAATCGTCATCTTCATTTTTTTGTTTTTCCCTATATCCCTTGATTCCCTGACTGATTTAAAAATCTGTACATCTGAGCCTAGAATATGCTTAATGATCCAGCCTCTACAGCCCTCCCGAGTGAAGCATTCCAGTTTGACTACCTTCGAAGAGAAAGAGAAAAGTTCCTCCTTGTTTCGGTTTTAAATGGGCAATCCTTTCCCCTGAGATTATGTCATCCAGTCCTAGACTCGTCCTGTATGGGGAAGGGACCTCCCAGCGTCTGCTGTGTTAGACCCCCTCAGAATCTTTTATGCTTCTTAAGGTTTCCTCTCATTCTTCTAAACTTCTTACATGCCCAACATACTCAACCTCTCCTCATAAGCAAGGTCCTTTTATTCCCAGAATCTCAACCTTGTGAGTCTTCTCTAAGCTGTCCCCAATGTCAATATGTCATTCCTTCTATAAGGGGAGCAAAGCTGTCCACAGTATTCCAGGTATGGTCTGACTTAGTGCCCTGTATAATTTGAAGTTTTGTTTTTATATTTCCTTTGGAACAAAGGCCAGTTGGCCGTTAATTTAACTTTCCTATTACCCACTGAATTTGGATTTTAGCTTTGTGTGATTCATGCATGAGGACTGCTGAATCTCTCTCTACTGCAATCTTTCCCCATTTACAAAATATTCAGCTCATCTATCTGTTCTTCCAAAGTGCATGACTTAACATTTTTACACATTATACTCCATCTGCCAAGTCTTTTTTTATACCCATTCCCTCAACCTGTCTAAATGCCTCAGTACACTCTGTAGCATCTTCACCAATTGCCTTTCCGCCAATTTTTCTGTCATCCACAAATTTGGTTATCATGTACTCACTGTCATTATCCAAGCAATTAATACATATCGTACATAGTTGTGCCCCCAGGACTGATCCCTGTGGCACTTTACTAACTACAGGTTGCTGTCCTGAAAATGTCCCCCTTTACCCCAACCATCTGTCTTTGATTAGTTAGCCAATCCTCTATCCATGCTAACATACTACTTGCAGCATCATGGACTGTTCTGTTATTAAGTAGCCTAATGTGTGGTAGCTTATCAAACACTTCTGAAAAGAATTCAAAGCTTTTACATCCACTGCTTCCTGTTTATCTATCCTGCTTGTTACTTCTTCAAAGAATTCTAGTAAACTTGAATTCTAGTAAATTCATGATCGCCCTATTTTTCCCAATAGCAGTTGTTAAGTTAATTGGCTGATAGTTACTTGTTTTCATCGTCTTCATTTTTAAATGAAGAAGTTAAATTTGGCAGTTTTCCATTCCTCTGAGATATTTCCATAATCTAGAAGATTATTACTGCCACTGCAGCCACTATCTCTGTTGCTACATTCTTTAATATACTAGGATGTATCCTATCAGACAAGAGGACTGACTAGTCTTTATCCCCATTGGTTTTCCAAGCAATTTTTCTCTCATGATAGTTATATTGTTTCCTCACCACTTTTTGCCCCTAGGTTATTTAACAACTTTACAATGCTGTTAGTGTCTTCTATTGTGAAGACTGATACAAAATATTTATTCAATTCCTCTGCTATTTCCTAGTTCCCCAACGTTATTTCCCCAAACTCTCTCGGAGTCCTTTTTGCACTTTCTTTCTCTTTTTTCTTTAAATTTAAAGAAGCTCTTGCTGTCTGTCTTGATATTACTTGCAAGTTTATTCTCAAAGTTTATCTTCTCCCTCTTTAGCTTTTGTGTGGTCTTTTGTTGGCTTTTAAAGCTTCCCAATTCTCTGGCTTATCACTAGTCTTTGCCACATTGAAGCTCTTTATAACTTTCCTGGTTATCCATGGTTGGCTTTTCCCCTTCCTAGAATCCTAGGTCCTCCTTAGCACAGTTGTTTTTGATCTAGATTCCTCCCTCTCAAATTGAATGTTAAATTCTATCATGTTATGGTCACTGTTTCCTGGAGAATCTTTTATACTGACATAATTTATTAAACCTGCCTCATTACACGTCACCAGATCCAAAATAGCCTGATTCCTAGCTGGATGCACATGTATTGTTTTATGAAACTGTCTTGAATTCACTCTGAATTCTTCTCATGACTACCTCAGCCAATCTGACTATCTCTATTTACATGAAGATTAAAGCATCATTCAAAGCAATCCATTCAAATGCAACAAGTCATAGGTTATATCTCCCACCACACAAATGTCAGGCAATGATCATCTCCAATAAGAGACAATCTAGCATCGCCCCTTGATGTTCAATGGCATTACTGTCATTGAATCCCCATTATTAACATCCGGGTGTTACCAGAAGCCAAGAGCAGAACTGGACTTGCCAGACACATGCAGTGGCTACAGGTGCAGGTCAGAGGCTAGGAATACTGTAGCAAGTAACTCATCTCCTAACTCCCCAATGTCTGTCTGTCATCTACAAGGCACAAGTCAACATTGTCATGGAATGCTCCCCACTTGGCTGGTTGAGTATCTTGGTACCATTTACGACAAAATATCCTGCTTGATTGGCACCATATCCACAAAAATTCAGTCACGCCACCACCAGCACTCAACAGCAGTAGTGCGTAGTACTCACAAGATGCACTGTAGAAATTCACCAAAGATTCTTTGACAGCAACTTTCACTTAGGTGACCACTTCCATCTAGAAGGACAAGGGAAATGACCCCTTTACACGAGCTGCAGGTTCCTCTCCATTATGTATCTATTATGATTATGTATTCCCCATCAATATCTTGCAATTTCTTCACTGTCTCCAAGTCATTATCCTGGAATTCCCCCTCTAACAGCATTATGGGTCTGCCTACAAACATGGGTTGCAGTGGTTCAAGAAGGCAGCTCACTACCAGACCTGAACACCAATAAATGCCAACACCAATAAATGATTCCATGTCTCTCTTTGAATTAAAAACAGAGATTGCCTTTGTTACATGACCTCGCTACTTCCTGATTCATTCACTGTTCCAACATATAGCTACTGTTAGGGGCCAAGGCATTATTCCTATCTGTGCCTCCTTCCCCTTTCTATTTCTTATGGCCACCTATCTTGCCAACCTGAAAAAAAATTATGTCTGTTCTCTACTTCCTGGTAGGCAGCCAAGCTTCTATCCATGCCAATATGCTACCTCCTGCACCATGAGCTTTAATTCTCTGCATTAACCTTTGATGTGACATCTTTATAAAATGCCTTCCTAAAATCTAAATACAGTAAATCGGCTGGCTTTCCTTTATTCATAGTTAAAATGGTATCCCCTGTAGTGAAGAATACTGCAATTTACCTATTCAATTCATCTGCCATTTCCTTATTTTCCAATCTCACTTTTTATAGGCAACTAATGCTCTTCTTTTCTTCCTTTAAATATTTATAGAAATTCTTATTTGTTTTACATTCTGGCTAGCCCTTTCTTTCTAAGTAGCCCTGTTTATTAACCTTTTGTTCATTCTTTGTTTTTTATATTTTGTCCAATCTTGTGATATGCCATTTTTCTTTGCACGATCTATAAGATTTTTCTTTAGTTTTCCCATTGCTATTTGACCATAGATGATGGGTTTGTGCCTTTGAATTTTTTTTTAACTTGTTGGATTATATCTATTTAGTCATGTTCTTGTCCGATCAAACTAAGTCTGTCCAAATTCTCCTCAAAGCATTTTACATTTCTCACAGCACACATTCCTCCGTAGCTTTTTATCAACTGCAAATTTGGAAATAGTACATTTGGTTGTCATGTCCAAATTTTTCATATATTGTGAACAATTGGGCCCACGTACTGATCCTGTGGTACTCGCCATAGTCTGCCATTGGAAGTATGACTCGTTCATTCCTATCTGTTAGCCATTTCTTAACCCATGGCAGTACATTATCTTGTATACTGTGTGCTTTAATTTTGTTAATCCATCTCTGTGGGTGAACTTTTTAAAAAAGCTTCCTGAAAATCCAAATTAACTACACGAACACTTTCCAATATATTAAACACTATCTTCCATCTACAAATCCACGCTGTGCTCAATAAGATCAGTATTACACAAGTGTCCATTTATCTTTTTTTTATTTTACCTCATACCATTGTAAGACTGATGAGTTTGTAGAATTCTAGTCATACAGAACGGAAACGGACCCTTTGATCCGATCAGTCCATGCTGACCTTAATTCCATACTAAACTAGTCCCACCTGCCTCTGCTTGTCCCACATCATTCCAAACATTTCTTACTCATGTACTTATGTAAATGTCTTTTAAACATTGTAACTGTACCCACATCCACCATTTCCTTCAGAAGTTCATTACACACATGAACCATACTCTGTGTAAAAAGAAAATTTGCCCCTCATGTCTTTTTAAAATCCTTCTCCTCTCACTATAAAAATATGACCCCTAGATTTAAAATATCCCACCCTAGGGATGTAGCACCTGCCATTGACCTTATCTATACTCTTCATGATTTTATAAACCTCTATAAGGTCACCTATCAACCTCCTATGCTCCAGTGAAAAATGTCCCAGCCTCATCTTATTACTCAAAGCCTCCATTCCTGGTGACATCTACGTAAATCTCTCCTGAATCCTCTCCAACTTCATAAAATCCTTCCTATAACAGGACAACCAGAACTGGACACAGTACTCCAGAAGAGACCTCACTAACATCTTGTACGAACTGTAGTTCTCTGCTGTTCCTTTCTTAAACAGTGGAGTGATATTTGCCCCCTTCTAATCTGCAGGAATTATTCCAGAATTAATTTGGAAGATGATCACCAATGCACCAACTATCTTCATAGCCACTTGCTTCAACACTCTGGGGTGTAGACTTCTGAACTTTCAGCCCTACTAATTTCTCCAATACAATCTTTTTACTAATTTTCTTCAACTTCTTATTCTCCCTAGTCACTTGGATTTCTAATTCTGGGAGATGTATTTTATCTTCCTCAGTAAAACAGACAGAAAATAATCCTTTAGGTTCTCTGCCATTTCTCTGTTCCCCTTTATGATTTCTCCTGACTCTGTTTTTAATGGGCAGACATTTGTGTTATCCAAATGTTTCCTTTTTACATACCTATACAGCTGTTACAATCTATTTTCATTTTCTACTAGATTGTACTTGTATTCTCTTCTTTCTTTCCTCATCAGTTTCTGGACACTCCTTTACTATATTCTAAAAAAGTTCTCAACCTTCAGATTTATTACTGTTTTGGTCACTTTATAATTTTTTTCATTTACCTTGTACTATTATTAACTTCGTTTGGCAGCTATGGTTGAGGGTTCGTTCTTGAGTTTAGCACCTTGAAGGACTGTAAGACATGTAATAATTCTTTAAAGGTAAAAACAATGACTGCAGATGCTGGAAACCAGATTCTGGATTAGTGGTGTTGGAAGAGCACAGCAGTTCAGGCAGCATCCAAGGAGCAGTAAAATCACCGTTTCAGGCAAAAGCCCTTCATCAGGAATACAGGCAGAGAGCCTGAAGGGTGGAGAGATAAATGAGAGGAGGGTGGGGAAGGGGAGAAAGTAGCATAGAGTACAATAGGTGACTGGGGGAGGGGATGAAGGTGATAGGTCAGGCAGGGGAGGGTGGAGTGGATACGTGGAAAAGAAGATAGGTAGGTAGGACAAGTCATGGGGATAGTGCTGAGCTGGAAGTTTGGAACTGGGGTGAGGTGGGGAAGGGGAAATGAGAAAACTGTTGAAGTCCACATTGATGCCCTGGGGTTGAAGTGTTCTGAGGCGGAAGATGAGGCGTTCTTCCTCCAGGCGTCTGGTGGTGAGGGAGCGGCGGTGAAGGAGGCCCAGGACCTCCATGTCCTTGGCAGAGTGGGCGGGGGAGTTGAAATGTTGAGCCACGGGGCGGTGTGGTTGATTGGTGCGGATGTCCCGGAGATGTTCCCTAAAGCGCTCTGCTAGGAGGCGTCCAGTCTCCCCAATGTAGAGGAGACCGCATCGGGAGCAACGGATACAATAAATAATATTGGTGGAAATGCAGGTAAAACTTTGATGAATGTGGAAGGCTCCTTTAGGGCCTTGGATGGAGGTGAGGGAGGAGGTGTGGGTGCAGGTTTCGCAATTCCTGCAGTGGCAGGGGAAAGTGCCAGGATAGGAGGGTGGGTTGTAGGGGGACGTGAACCTGACCAGGTAGTCACGGAGGGAACGGTCTTTGCGGAATTCTTTAAAGACTAGCCATCACCTATGTACAGTCATGCCTTTTCATGTATTTGCTCAATCTAGCTCAGCTAATTTGAACATCAAGCTTTCATAATTATCCTTATTCAACTTCTAACACCCTTGCCTCAGATTGAACTGCCTCACTTTCAAACATGATATTAAGTTCTATCATATCAGGGTCACGCATCTGTAAAGATTCTTTTAAAAGAAGACTCTTTCTTAGCTCTGTTTCATGCATCATATGAAATTCATAATAGTCTATCGTCTAGTTGGTTCTTCAAGATACTCCAGAAAGTTGTCTTCTATAGTATTTGTAATCATTTGGTCTACATGCAGATTGAAATCACCCATGATGTCTCTGTTGCCCATCCTAGATGCTTCTCTCATTTCCTGATTTATACTATGCCTCACACTACCACCACTGATAGGAAGTTTATAAACAATGTCTGCTTTCCCCGAGCTGTTTCTTAGTTTCACCCAAACAAATTCCACACATCCTGGATCAGTGGTGCTGGAAGAGCATAGCAGTTCAGGCAGCATCCAATGAGCAGCGAAATCGACGTTTTGGGCAAAAGCCTTTCATCAGGAATTCCACACATTGTTCTTCTGATCAGAGATCCACCTTTACTAATGTACTGATCCCATTCCTTTATCAGTACAGCTCCACCTCCCTTTCCTCCTTGCCTGTCCTTCCGAAATATTGATTATCTTTGGAAGTTCAGTCCTCAGTCCTGGTCATCATACAGTCATGTTTCTGAAACGCCAATTAGATCATAACTAATTACCACTACTTGTGCCTTTAGATTCTATTTTGTTGAGAGTGCTACATGCATTCCTGAAAAATTCCCTTAACTTTGTCTTTTTGACTCATTTCGTATTTGAGGCATACTCGATGCTTAACTTTGGTTCTCTCATTGTCTAATGTTCTTTGCAGCATTCCTATTTGCTGTTACCAGCTTAGCTCCCTTCCAGTTTGTTTTCCTTCAGGTTCTCAGCTTTCTGACAAACTATTTTAAACTGACCCCAGTTGCACTAGCAAGTCTCCCTGCAAGGATGTTAGTCCCAGACCTAGTAAGATATCACCCATCCAGATTGTGCAGGTCCTGGTGTCAATGCCTCAGAAGCCAGATTTCTTCCCTCCTAAACCAGTTCTCCAACCATGTGTTCAATCAGAAACACCAGTCAGACCCCCTGACTGTGAATGTCCCTTCATGGTATTGCCCTTTTGTTTATCTCCAACCTCCTCACCACCCCTTCACACCTCCACCCCCTCACAACCCCATTGAACAGTGGACTTCAGCATAATCTACAAGGAAAATGTAAATAATAAGGAGCCTTAAAAGATCAGAAAAGACCACAGGACTGCCATACAAAGTGCTGGACGTATGCCAGCGTCATGTTGTGCACCCAGGCATCCAAAGTAACTTTTATATTCTGTAGCTCTTCTTTTCCTATCAGTACATCTTGGTGTCACAACTAAACTTGAGGAGGCTTACTGACTGCCTTGCCTCAGATAAATTTGGTGGGTGACCTCTTTGGTGCCTAGATGGCACTGTTTGTAGGGGTCACCTCCTTGGCCAGACCTGATGGATGGATCTGCGTCTTTGAAAGATAAAGGTAGGTGGTGCAGCAGGGCACCTCTGCAATGTCCTGAGGTGATAATCCCTTGGTACCTCACTGTTGTTCCTCCTCCCTGTCTGTGTGCAACGGGCAAGTCTCAATTTTTAATGGGGATGGGGTTTCTGGGTTCACGAAGGTTCTCGTGTTCAGCTGATAGTGATTGTTCTGTATGACCTCGCTGTCCAAGACAGCCACCAGCCATTCTATGGGGGCTGCCTTGCATTCACATAGTGGGGTCATAACATCAGATAGAATGTGGACAGTCTCCCCAGCCCTTTACTTCAGTCTGCATGTGGTCTCTGGCACCTTTGCCAGACATTCTTCTGCCTAGGTATCTGTGCCACTTCATTACTAGTAAAGTATAGAAGTTCATTAGCTGTACTAGGCTTAGTGAGGGTCTGTTTTAGTGAGGCCAGTTTTCAGAAAGTGAGAGTCGTCCCAGCAAGGTGAATGTTTCCACTATTGGAGAAGTAGAGACACATTAAGAGACATTAGCATGGAGAGATGAGCACTATGCTTGCATTAATAGAGACAGATAGAGATGTCAGTGTCCAGAGCTATGATTGTCTACATGTGTCATTGTTAAGAATGTCAAATCGGGTTTTTTAGGATTTAAAGCATCTTGCAACAGTACTCTGCAGTGACAATCTTATAATGCTGCTCACACACATCGGGGCATGAAGCATTGAGTGAACAGTGGCACCTACTCTGGTGGAGTGCAACCCCAATTGCTCATCCCTTTTTCAGCGCTGGAGCCAGGTTGGCTTAGGCCACCCAAGGACACTGACTACCACGGCTAGCTTTGTCCAGGCTGCCTTTGTCAGTCAAGATGGCCTTTTCTTGCCATTCATGCAGAGAGATACTTCCTTTCTCTCCTGGACAGCCTTTGAGGGAGACAACACTAAAACACAGTGGCACAGTTTGCCTAGTCTGTGCCATCTCCAGTGTTGGTTGATGATCTTATATACCATTTGAGAATTGAGTTATGCTTCTGGGTTGCAGAGAATGAAATGTTGTTTGGTACTTGTTAAATATGGTGCCCAGAAATTGGAGCCTGGAGGCTTTGGCGATGGCAGAATTTCTTGTCTGCCTATAAAATGTGACGGTTTACCCATGTATGCAAATGCAAAGAGCTGCGGAGAGTGTAATTGCGAAGAAAACCCAATCTGACCTGAAACAGAAGTACCTTTGCTTTCAGGCCTGCCTCTACCCTTAAGCAAGATTATGTCCAAAGAATACTACACTCAGTCTGTTCAGTACACCTGGTGAGATTATATCTGACATTGAACTACAATATACAAGCAATCCTAGGCCGGTTCTGGTGCAGTGATAGTGTCCCTACCTTCCTCTGTGGCAGGATGTCCAGGTTCAAGTTCTACCTGGACCAGAGATATGTCATTGCATTATCCAAACAGGCTTCTTAAAAATTCCTCCAACATACCTTTTTCAGAAAAGGTCTGTCAAATGGGATGTAAACCACATCTACTATTCAAGATCTAATGGTCAAATAGATTACGTTGTTAAAGCACTTACCATAGAATGCAGGGTGAGAAAACAGCACCTTTATATAGCTATGCTACACCAGTAAATATGGGCATATTGTCACAAGCAGTGATCTTGGAAGACAAATTAGTACAATGCTTCCAACACATCATCTGTTCAAATTTTCAGAAATGCAAAACTAACTTCACAAAAAACAGGGAGAATGAAACTTGTTCATGACGACCATGTGTGAAAATGCCTAATCTGTACACAAGACAAGAAGTAAATGCTATGCATCCTAGCCAGGGAATCTGGTAATCTGCAGAAGTATCCAAAGAGTATAGTGAGCCTAGATTCTAGAAGTCACAAGACCAAATGTAGCAACATTGAGGAGAAACAGAAGGCAACTCAAGGGACTGTACTGTACTTCAACAGTCATAGAAAACAGACAAAGATAAACTCAGATAACGATGTGGAAGATCATCATGACAACAACCAACACTCTAACCATACACAAGAGACCAATACAGAAATAAATTGAGAACAGGTAAATGGAGAGTCTGAATCTCTAGAAGGTTATGCCATCATGAGATCTGGAAAGATTGTCAAACCGTATGTGAGTTATGCAGACTCTTAGACTATTAATCTCATAATGTTTTAGAAGTTGTTCTAAATGAATGTTGTTGAACTGCCTTAAGAGCTCAGTATACTCCAAGCAGCAGCACAGGAAACTAAGGATGGGTTACTGAGTTACTCTGTTGCTGCAAATTACCAATTTATCTGCTAAGTAAGTTTGTTTGAGATTTTCGAGTAAATTGAAATTTTACTCTTACCAATCCAGTACAAGAGTAGTAATTCTCTGTTAAGGAAACTGCATAACTACAGCTAACCAATCTTGGATGGTCATCAAGAAGTTAAGTACAGGACTCAGAAGCAATTTCTTTACCAAAAGCAGTGAGATTATGGAATTCGCTATCACAGTGAGTGATTAAAGTGAATAATTTTAATGAATTTAAGGCATGTTAAACTAACATAAGAAGCAGAAGGAAATATGGATGCTATGAAGATTTAGATGCAGAAAAATAGACAGAGACTTGGGTAGAGCATATACAGTGCTTTGGAATGCTTGGACTGAATAACTTATTACTGTGCAATATCTCCTATGTGAGGAGTAATGGGGAGACAGTAGGTGAAGGGATATTTTCATTTCAGGCTTATTGGTCCATCTTCTTGCTTTGAATTCAGCATTTACATATGTGTAGTCAACCTTAAGTCATAATTGAACAGAATGTATTCTTTTGGAGCTTAGACAGTCCAGTGAACTCAAATAAACATAACAGAAGTCATTTGTTCTG
The DNA here is from genome assembly GCF_020745735.1 of Hemiscyllium ocellatum. Classification (NCBI taxonomy): domain Eukaryota; kingdom Metazoa; phylum Chordata; class Chondrichthyes; order Orectolobiformes; family Hemiscylliidae; genus Hemiscyllium; species Hemiscyllium ocellatum. Next base: position 22,347,969 of record NC_083443.1, on the reverse strand, counting down.
TTTGCATAGCTTAAAATCAAGTGAATCACATTCTGAACTGCTGTATGATGTAAATGTGCTATTGTTGACAGTAGGTGGTGCTGTAGCTATATGGCTGCACACTCACTGCTTAGTGTCTGTTCTTCAGCTTCAGATTTTTAACCTTTTTTTTCTTCTAACTGTTCATAGGTGGAAAACTCAGGGGATCCTTGGGAAAACTTCCAAAATTCCCAACCACTGACTTATTGGGAATGCGTCTACTTACTTATGGTCACAATGTCCACAGTTGGTTATGGGGACGTTTATGCAAGGACAACCCTTGGTCGTCTTTTTATGGTCTTCTTCATCCTTGGTGGCTTGGTAAAATATCCCTACTACCTTTTTGTGATTAATCTGAGGTCATGGCAACCTGCTTCAAATGGAAAAATAAAGGTCCTCTGTGCATTCCAAATTTCAATTCCCAATTCCCCTCACCTATTCTTTAATAGTACAAATGCTTCAAAATGCTGCAAATCTCAACTCCATGAAATGATTTGGAGAATTTGTAAACAGTTGCTCTCATTTTGTTAATAAGCCTTTTAGATTGTCCCATTGTGCTTTAATATCTTTTTTCAGAATCATGCATGGTGTCCAAAAATCTCTCACTGGGCGCATCCATCCCAGAGGCTGTGCTCCATGTTGCATTGTCAGCTTCTATAAGGTCACTTACACAATTTACAAACTTGTTGACAGATGTCTGGCCTGATGGAAGAGTCAGTTAATTACAGGTCAATCTAGTCATTGTTTATTACGAAGACTGGTGATCCATTACACAGACTGGTTCAGCTCCTTAGTTTCAACCATGCAAATAAATATTGAGTGCACTTTTCATGTATATGAAAATAGCAAACATTTAATATCATTTTTTTTATTGTTCAGTTCAACACTACATGGTCTGTGAAGCTATAATATGTCTATATAAAGAAGAAGAATGTTCACAAACGATTTACCATTTTTTGTTATTTTGTCAAATCTTATGATACTATAACAAGCATAGGTTAGAGGAATTACAAATATGCAATTGAGCTCAGAATTTAAAAGTTTGCTATCTCTGATCATCAAAATGGGCAAGAGTGTTAGTCCTGAAAGCTTGAGCATTCATTGTTTGTGCGCCAAACAGCTGTTGACTTAAGAGTCAACATGGGCCAATGTGTCTGATGTTTGTTACATCATTATCTCAAATGTAGGAGTGGCTAGGCATTGTTATCTGTTGAGAGCAGATGATCAGCTCTTTGTCACATTTTGAAATGAGGGGGCGTCAATGATGATCTACAGGAACAGCTTGTAAAGGAATAAAAACTGAGATCTGTCTTAATTCATTGGGAAAAGACTTATTTATTAAAGAAGACAGTCTATTACATTCAGACTACTTCTGCCATTACAGTGTTATTTTATAAAGCTCCAGCTGCAAAATCTCAATGAACTCATGAGCTTAGTTTATAGTATTATGTTTCTCTACAATCTCCTAGAATAATCAGGAACAGGTTAAATATATTAGAAAAAAAGCAGTTTAATTCAAAATGCCCATTTGGAGGAAATCACAAAATATGTAGATGATGTATTGGATTTATTTATTTATTGGATTTTCAGAAGGCATTTAGTAAGGTGAAATAACATCAGTCATGGAAATCCTGCCATCCGTTAATAAGAATTCCTCTCACAGTTTGCTCTGATACAGTTCAGTGTAGAGAAAAAAATGTAGTTCAGTGTATTAAAAAAAATGCAGACACAGACAGAGAAGCATATGTGGGGCTGGGTGGGTGATGGGGAAAGCAAAAAGTAGGGCTAAATAGATATGCTATAGACTTAAATGATGTGTATACTACAATGCCGTAATGTTTTTGTCAAACAGTTAACAAAATGATTTTGGCTAGATGCTGGAAAGGGTTGACATTGGTAACGGATGAAGATGTCAGTTGTGATCATGGCGAACTGAAAGGAAGACAGAGGATTATGTGATGATAAACGTAAGAAACTGTAGATGCTGCAAATCTGAAAGATAAACAGGAAGTGCTAGAAATTATTTCCAGGTCTGGCAGCATCTGTGGAGAAACAACCAGAGTTAACATTTCAAATTGAATGTGATTGCCCTTCAGGACAATACAGAATTAGAGGGTTAATGGGTAGGACAGACTGACAGATGAAGCAGTTCAGTGTAAAGAGAAAGGAAGTACGTTTCAGCAGAAGTATTTGTGAAAGAAAGTACACCTTAATTCTAACACCCTAAACTAAGGGTATAGCTATTTAAATACAATACAATCAGTTAAAAATGTCTGGGACAATTGGATTTAATGAGTTAGTAAATTAACCTGAGAAAGGGGTTTTAGTTTTAGGCCGATGCCACTTGGGAATTGGATTGAGCCAATTTCATGCCATAATTGTTAATATTTGTGACACTCAGTTGGGTGAAAATTTTAAACAACACCACACAGAAACACCATCACAGATTACTATGGACATCCACTTTCAAATTTTAGTGCCTTCAATCTAACTTTCTTAGATTTCATTTTTTATGGAATAAGGTGTTGACCATATTATTCTGGATTAGTCTGATAGAAAGAACAGAATGGGGCACAATGGAAGCAGTGTGCCCATATATTCCCCTTGTAGGGACATTAAAAAAAAGGATTCAGCCCACCAAATGTAAATAGTCCAGAAAACAGAACTTAATCAACGTATGAATGTTGATCCAGAAGAAACCTGTAACTCACCAATCTGTTTTTCACAGCTTATGTTATCAGGCAGTGAGTTTTATTTTTGTGAATTCACCATTGAGATCCTCTTCTATTGATAATGGTGTGCATTTCCCATGAATAGCTCCATTTCACTGTGAACCAGATGTTGGGATCCCAGTATTGTGATGGTAAATACAATCTGTACACATCAGTTGCTTCACATTTGAACTATACTTTTTTCCTGATTCTGCATCAGAATATGAGATTGCTTAATTTCCACCATTTCACTGCACTCCCAGTGCACAGAACATGAGTTTGGAGTGCAGTGGGGTCAAAGAATAGGTTATCTGTGGGTAACAGCCCTTAAAGGAGCATCGTTCACCCAGAACTACTGCTTGCAAGAAGGTGAAATGGCTGGAATAAGTCAATAAGTAGGAATGGAATCTTGAAGGTCTGTCTGGGAAAACTGATTTTAAAGCTGAGAGACTTCTTACAAAAATAGTGCCAAACCAAGCTAGATGAAGTTTGTTGAAAGCATCAGCACTGTCTCAGCTCTGGTCAGATCCTGGGATCCAGGTGAGGAAGATGTTTAAGAGTAAATATCTTTACACTGAGCTGAATTTTCTAAACTTTCCCCACACCATGCCTGAACTGCATTTTGCTTGATGCTTGGTAAAGTATCCTCCCAGTTTTTCTGCTCTGTGTCCCATTAAATCTGGAAGCTACTGCCAACAGCAGATACATGTGTAATTGATGTTCAGGTACTGACGTGATTGGATTATTGACCTGGCCACTTGGATGACATACATTTCTTTGATTTCTCATTCCAACACGGCACGGTGGCTCTGTGGTTCACACTGCTGCCTCACAGCACCAGCCTTGGGCGCCTGTCTGTGTGGAGTTTGCACATTCTCCGTGTCTTGCATGGGTTTCCTCCAGATGCTCCGGCTTCCTCCCAAAGTTGTGCAAGACAGGTGAATTGGCCATTCGAAATTGCCCATAGTGTTAGGTGCATTAGTCAGAGAGAAATGAGTCTGGGTAGGTTACTCTTCGGAGGGAGGGTATGGACTTATTGGACCAAAGGGCCTGTTTCCATACTTTAGGGAATCTAATCTAAACATATCTCTTTTCTGTTTACTTGCAGGGGAAGGCTGCACATAAAAACAGTACAGATCAATCCACTCTTTGGGTGTTCATTTTATAAGGTTGTAGAAGGGGCCACTTCACCAGTAATTCGGCACACATGAGGAGAAACGTTTGGAAATAGTAACTGAGGAGATGTGCAAGTAATTGACCTGAGAGAAAGCTGGAAGTCATGAAGTTGACTTGCCAATATATTTCATGAAGTTATTTGAGTGCACTAAGCTGTCTTCTAGGTTTGGGGACATCTGTAATATGACTGCCTCACCTGCCTGACTAAGCTGACTCCACCCACAAGGCTATGTGGAGACACATTCTTGTCCTTGATCTGCTTTAACATAGTCTGAACTCAGCTAGTGGGCCGAATTTCTGTCTCTGTGCCAAATAAGAGGGTGCACGGGTCAGAATCCTAAAAATGATTCACTGTGACATATGTCTTCCCCCTCCTAGTTCCACCACTACCCCACTCCCCAATCAATCCCTCCAATTCCCTGACCCCTCACATACAAAAAGCAGTTTCCAGACCAGAAAATTTTCACAACTCCTATTTCCTGTACCCTAAGCAAGAATTCAACCTCAATTTATAGGAAGCTCTGCCATTAAATTTTGTAAAACCCTGGACCTTATGCTGGGAGAAAGTGAGGACTGGAGATCAGAGTCGAGAGTGTGGCGCTGGAAAAGCACAGCAGGTCAGGCAGCATCTGAGTAGCAGGAGAATCAACGTTTCGGGCAAACGTCCGTCATCAGGAATGTCCTGATGAAGGGCTTATGCCCGAAATGTCGATTCTCCTGCTCCTGGGATGTTGCCTGACCTGCTGTGCTTTTCCAGCGCCACACTCTCAACCTTGGATCTTATGCTGCCTTGGCAAACAAGTTGATTAATTTGTCTCCTAACACTGAGAAAGTTGTGGTTGATGTGTAAGGCAGTTGTGGAAAAATATAGTGAGGTCATGGATCTGACTGATGTAAAGTTTAGGATGGTGGTGAGAAATTTGTTTTTTTAGCTGGGTACTGCAAGATCTATTGAGGACGTTGGACATCGATGGCACAGTAGCTTAACTCGGAATGCAGCTTGTTTGAACCTTGGGGCAGCTGCTGAATGTTTCTTATCGGACTGTAGGTAAGGCATCCTGCCACTTGTTATTGCTCACTCCTTTCTGAATTGGTTCTGTGGCAATGCTGCCATGTAAAGACTTGTACAAGGGACTGCAGAATCTTGTAATGATGATTGTTTTCCTACATTTACTGTAGGATTCTCTACTTCCACCTTACCTCTTTACTTGATCAATATTAGCATCCTGACAATCTGTTTCATCAAGTTATCAGATCTCAGCACCCCATGTCAAAGGATGTCTCAGTGGGATCATGGCCGTTATAGGTAAAGCTAGTCTAACTAGGCCTCCCTGTAATCCATTTATCATTGCAGGACCTTGAAGTAAGGCTGCTTTCTCATTAGAGAGAGAGTAATGAATGGTGGTGGTTTAACCTGAGGGTCACTACACCTCAGGATATGGTTGAGAAGGAGAATCCTTCATGATAATCTCAGCCAGTGCAGGAATTAAACCGTGTTGTTGATGTAACTCTGCATTACAGACCAGCTAGCTGACCACTCCCTCCTCCCAAAACTTAGTGTTAATGTAGATTTCTCTAAAGCAAAGGGAGAGTGTCTAATCCCTCAAATATAGAGCAGCTACATGGACACAAATTCCAATCCTTTCCTGTTCAAAATTAAATGACATTAGAAGCAAAGTATTGTCATGCATACACCACCAATAAAACCTAGTACTGTGGGGAATCACACCAGATGGTAAAAGTGCAGGACTCTTTCGTGTTGGCTGGTTTCCATGGAGAAATTACTGAATTCTGTGGCCTGAGCAAACAATGTACCTATTACCTGCAGGATGCATTTATTCACTGCTGGTTGTGAGATTTAACAAGTACCGCCTGCTGTTGTTTGGAAAGATCCAGGGATGTAAACATTGAAGGCAGTAGTTAACTTGACAGCCATTGTGAATTGCCCTATCCTCGGTGTAGCTTCAAAATTTGGTTGAAGGAGATGTCTCTGTCTCACTGCCTCACAAGTGATTTCTTCATTTCCAGCTGCAGATCTTCTCATGTATTCTAACCATGTATATTGCCATGATTGCAACACTCAGCGTAATAATAGGCCCATCATCTACAGTAAAGACATCTTCAAAATTTCCAGAATCTGCAGATCGTTGAGGATGTCCAATTGAGTCTATTTTGGCAAAAGCAAATACCGAAATCCAGAATAAAAACAGAAAATTCTGGAAGCGCTCAGCAGGTTGGGTAGCATTTGTGTAGAGAGAAACAGAGTTAACGTTTTGAGCTGATGCTTTTTCATTTACACATTTAAATTATATTTAGGCTCTGGCCAATTCTCTTGGAAACATCCCATGAGAGAGGGAGGTGGATTTTACAAAGATTTGATTAATTTCAGTCCCAAAAGTGAAAAGAATAACAAAATGGAGCAATCATTGGACTCGCTTAAAATTATTTGTTACAGTTAGGATGCTCTTCAAGCAAATTGCCTAATGTAGCTGAAGGGCCCACCAACAAGTTGCCATTTAATAAGCAATTGCAATTCTCCTAAGAGCATGACAGCACACTTTTGGACAATTGGCTAAACTATTTGGCATTTGGGCTTCCTTAGCTTAATACATTTTAGACACATAGGACTTCAGAACCACAAGCACTTTCTGACCACGGAAGATGCAGTTGGTCTTGATTCCAAGAATGTAACTCGCCCATCCCCAGTGTGCAGCTATACTATTAGCCATCCACTCGATTGGCCCCATAAAAATCACAACTGGTACAAGTGTTCTGGTACTGATTACATTTCCACTGTTTTGACAGAAGAAGAGGCCTTTATTTTTACCTATTCCTTGGCAGGTTTGCAAACAGTTTCTGGGCAACATAGAGGCAAAGCAGTGGGGGTTCATTGAATTATGTTTTGTGACTGAGGAAGATTAGGACCATTAATGTTCGCACCCCACTGTCCTTGCCATATGTTGACTCTGCAAAGGCAGCCAGAGCTATTCATCCCCAGGGTGTTTTAATGCTTAAACTGTATGTTATCAGGCATTTTCTTCTAAGTGCTTCTCTTGGAATGGAATTCTGTGATGGTCTTTTTAAGATTTAAGGCAAACAGGCTCTTAAAAACAGGGAACAACGAAATTTACTGTGCGCTAAAATTATTGATAAATATCAATATAATTATAAGAAGTGAACAATTAATGTATAACTTTAATACCTGAAGTATTATTTGAAATTGTGCTATAATTTATCAATTGGAACATGGCAGGCGACAGACAGTGGCTTTGTTAATGTAACAATAGCCTCATTTGCAACGTTGTGAAGCATCTAACTATAAAGTAAAACATCACAGTAATTCCAAATGTTACGTTTAAAATATTGCGGTTTCACAGAAAACAACTTAGTCGTGAAGGGGGGGAATTAACATGTTGACTCATTAGTAAGTTGGTTCAAAGGCAACTCTACCCTCTTGGAGACTTTTAGAAAAATATTATTTTTTGTAATATAATTGACTGCAAAGTAAGCCCCTTAGCCTATTTTGTGCAGCTGTGCTGTAAAGCAGTCCAGTATGTTAAAAGACTGTATTTTATTCAACAGCAGGGGATGCCATTAATTCTTTCTCATGCAGTTTTGCTGAGTAGATGTATTAAAGTTTAAGCATGCAAGCTGCCCACTGTTGAGATCAGTCAATGAAAGCAGACTTGCTAACTGGCAAATAGGCAGGGTATTCTGTAAATTGTTTAATATTTTGCTTCTTTATTTTATTCCGATATTATATATATTTTGTTCTGCTGGAAACCCTATCTGTAGCAGCTGTAGACCTGCTGTCTTTTATGTTAGGGTCCACCAAACACACTTGGCTTCCAATTAACTTCAGCAGGTATATATAGCAATCAGACTGTGCATCTTTAAAAAGATAAACTGATTACATTCAGCTCCAATCTAGCAGCAGAGTAATACATTGTGTCTGAAATAACTTCACAAAGGCCAATCTTCAGCCAACCATTTATTTACATGTGGAAAGTCAGGATGTCTGACATTCTTGCTTTACAAAGTTAAAAATCACACAACACCAGGTTATAGTCCAACAGATTTAATTGGAAGCACACTAGCTTTCGGAGCGATGCTCCTTCATCAGGTGATAGCTCCAAAAGCTAGTGTGCTTCCAATTAAACCTGTTGGACTATAACTTAGTGTTGTGTGATTTTTAATTTTGTACACCCCAGTCCAACACCGGTATCTCCAAATCATTCTTGCTTTAGTTTGTCAGTCAGGGCTCCCTCATTGGACCACATTAACAGCCCCTATCAAGCAACTCATATTCTGTGACGTCCGCTTGGCTGACCTTGTTATGATTACTACAGTGTCAGGGTCCTGGAATATAAAATAACATGCAAGATTGGCTGACAGGAGAAGATCAGCTAATCTATCTAGTCTTCGCAGCATCTTGAACATCTTGAATGAACATGCCTTCCTTTCCACCCAGTGACCATGGAATCTCCTCCGAGATAGAGAATAAACAGAAAACCCCAGGCCCACCTGTGAAGAAAGCCTCTCTGACTCCCCGTGATAACTGGTTAATCCTTTAAGAATTAGGAGCATCATCTGTGGGTGCAGATATGATCAACTGACTGGCCTCTTTCTGGATGTAAGTTTGCTCGAGCTGGAAGGTTTGTTTTCAGACGTCTGAAAACGAACCTTCCAGCTCAGTGAGCAAACTCACATCCAGGGTCTCTTTCTGTTGCAATTATTATATGGTTCTATGGATGTCACTGCAATATTTTACATTTAAAACATAACTCCAGAAAACTCCACTCCTATGTCTTGGTCCACCTACTTAAAAACATATTATTGATGTCTTTTTTAATAATATGAATTAAACTGCACCCCCTTTCTCTCGAAGTAAAGCTCCCTGACTCTACAAGTCTTAGCTATGTCTCATTACCCACCCCATTCCTTCTCAGGCAGCCTGTGTAGACAGTAAGACATCAATTAACCATCTCCCTTTGAGTTTACCATCAGTTGTGCAGTCACTAGGGGTCGAGAGGACACAGTGAGGGAAACAGACTACCCTATATCCATTTTTATGAAATATTCTACCAATGGTAGGTACCCTATCTTGAAACTGGACAATTAAACAATTACAAATGTATCATCCACTATCTTGTGCAGTCTGCCACATATTTTATCAAAGTTTTGACTTGCAAGATTTGCATTTGCTATTCCTGCTGGATCCCTTGATTGCCTATCAGTAAGAGGTGAGAGGAGATGACACAGGATTTTAGTGAAGAGTCAGTTATGAGCATTCACTACTTGAGGATTAAAAAAAAGTGCATTTTAATGTTCATTAAGATGGGTGAATATCAATGTTGGAAATGGAACATTTTCCACTCTGAGCACCCTGGGTTGTCATTAAGCATTCCATACTTAGCTATATTATAGCCAGGTGTAATGTAAATCAAAGATATGTGTTGAGCTGTGAATTACGATTTATTTCCTATAACAGAATGACTTGACAACTCTCAGCTAACAATTGCAAATGAATTATGGTTACCAGCTGAGTGGGATATAGATCATATCCCACAGCTCATCATCTGCTTGTGTTGCTCATTTTAAGTAATTAAAAATCATAAAAGTTAGGCATAAATGTAAATTTTACTTCCACTAAATTGCTGCTCATGCTGTGGAAAGCATCCAAAACCATCACATTTACTCACCCTGTCCTGCTGTCTACTTTGGATTGTGACTTCATTTTCATGCAATGTAGAAATGACTTTATTGAGATGGCCTTACGATTTGACACTGCCATAGCATGAAGCTTAGAAAAGAGCTGCAGGGCATCTCGCAACTGCTTTGTTTCTGGCCTAAATGATGTTGCTGGGCTTAATACAATTCCTGTTCTGATTTAGGAGCAGTTCTGTTAAATATGATGGTATCCGCACACCAAAATTGGCACTCCTCCAGTCCTTTTTACGCAGGGCCACATCAAACAGGCAGAGTGTCAAAAATCTACAGATTAATTTTGGGTATAATTCACTGTTGATTTCCATATTGAAATGTACACTTCTTCAAACATTTGCTTTTTTTTTAATAGGGTAGAGTTGCCTTTAAATACGATAAAACAATACTGACATAGTTAATGAATGCAAATTGTTTTTTTAATGTTGTGAGCGGGATTATATACAATCAAAATGTATTATTAATCTTCTGTGTTTTTAAAATGAGCTGGTGAAAATTGGTAAAATTTTAGCTGTTACTCATTTTAAAACCAGTTCTATGAGCAACTTTCAGTGACGTAGATAATGTAGAAAACATTTGTCCTGCTTTATGTGATAGTGCCAGGTTGCTGTTTTGAGCAGTTCTGTTTTATGTAATAATTTTCCACATATGCCACTGACCATAATCCCTTCTGTGTGATTTGTTCCTCTTAATAAAGTGTATGTTTTAGATTTTTTTTAGTGCGGTTTCAGGAGCCCTGCCCTTCTGTGTCCTTCTCCAACTGCCAACAAACACATGATTATAGAATGCACTGTAGAGCCTGCACCCCTGGATGAGAATAAACCAAATGTATTAGTAACCATTATTGACGTGAACTCAGAAATTGTTAGGGGTGATATTAATGGGTGAATGCTTTCATTGTAGACATTGCCAGATACAGTGTTGACAGCTTTGTAATGTACCCCAAAGGAAGGTTAGTATTCATTCACTGATGTTGATAGCAGTCATTGTTTGGGCTATGGAATCCAAAATCTTAAGCATCAATTTCAGGTGTTCATTTATTTAGACAATGTAATGATTCATTGGACCACAAGGTTAAGGAGCAGGAAAAGACTGTTTGGTCCTATGAAAAGGCTCTGCCATTCAATAAGATTGTGACTGAATTGGTTGTAGACTTAATTCCACTTTTCTGTCAGTCTCCCATTTCCCTTGACTCCCTTGTCTATCAACAATCTGTTTAACCTTGAATAAATTCAATTCTCCACCTCCACTATTTTCTGGGGAAGAGAATTTGATAGACTAAAGATCATTCAAGAGAAATTTCTCCTGATCTCCATCTTAAAAATGAGACCTTTTATTGAACTGTGTTCCCTAATTTGGGGGTTTCCTGCAAAGAGAAACACTCTCTCAGAATCCACCCTGTCCAGTCCTCTGTTTTGAGAAAGTCACTTTTTATTCTTCTAACCACCAATGAGTGAAGACAATGTCTTCAATTTTTTTCATAAGTCCTTCCTCCCAGGAATGAATAAAGTTAACTTTTCCTGAATTGGATTTAATGTAATTATATACATTATTAAATAAAGAAACCAAAATTGTACACAGTAATCTAGTGTTCTCCAGAGACCTGTACACTGCTGTCAAATTTCCCTACTCTTACTCTCTATTCTACTCTCTTTGCAATAAATGCCAAACTTCCAATTGTCGTCATAGTCATTTGAAGTACCTGCAAAGTACTATTTGGTGATTTGTGTACAAGGATTCCCAAGTGTCTTTATACCTCATAGTTCTGCAATATCTCTCCATTTAACTGGTATGCTTCTTTGTTTTCATACCAAACTGGACAAGTTCACATTTTCCCACTTCATGCTCCATCTGCCAAACTTTTGCCTACTCACTTAATCTGTCTATAACTCTTTGCAGCATCTATACCTTCTCCTCATTACATATTTCCTTACCTGTTTTGCTATCATGAGTACCATACATTTAGCTACCATACATTCAATCCCCATCTCCAAATCATTCGCTCCAGATCATTGATCTCAACTGTAATAGTGGAGGTCCCTGCACTGATCCCTGTGGCACGTCACTATTTACTGTTTGCTGAAAGCTGAAAATTACCCATTTCTTACTTTCTGTTTCCTATTAGCTCATCAATCCTTGATCCATACTAATACCCCCTTATACCATGGGCTCTTATTTTTGCAATAACTTTTAGTACGGGACCTTATGGGATAGCTTTCGGAAATCCAAGTATAACACATTTACAGCTTCCCCTTTATTCACCTCGCTTGCTACTTTTTCAAAGAACAGTAATCTATTAATTAAAACATGGTTTTGTTTTCGCCAAAATCATGTCAACTCTACCTGATTTTCCAAGTATCCTGTTTTAACCTCCTTAATAATAGAATCTAGCAATTTCTTTATGACTGCTGTTAGGCTAGTTGGCATACCGTTTGCATCATCCTGTCTCCCTCCTCCCTTCTACTAATGTGACATGAGCTATTTTCCAGTCAGCTGCGACCATTCCAAAAGTTAATGAATTTTGGAAGATTAATAACCAATGCCTGAACTATTTCTGCAGCCACAATTTTTTTAAGAAGACCCCAGATGCATGCCAACTGTTACTGGGGCCCTGTAAGATTTGAGATTTAATAGCTTCCCGCACCTTTTTCCTTGTGGTGGTGATTGTTTTAAGTTCTTCTCTCCCTTTTTCTTAATTTTCAAGTGACTTTGGGAAACTTTCTAAGCCTGCTACATGAAGACAGACATAAAATAACTCTTCAACATCTCCTTCATGTTTTCCTTGATCAATTCCCCAGACTCAGTGTCTAAAGGACCATCAATAGCTTTAGTGTCTTATATAAATACTTGTCCAAACTCTTGCTATCTATTTTATATTACTAGCTAACTTCCTCTGAGACTCTACGTTTGTTCTGCTATAATACGGTAGTTCCGTTCTCTTGTGTTATCAGAAAATCAAGTAATAGCAACACCATTATAACCAAAACATGCTTTACAAGAAAGAGTGATCCCAACTCATCAATTGTGTTAAAGTGAATTTGTGTAAATGAAATGCATGTTATAGCAGAATAGCCTGTTTTTTCTCCAACCCTTATTTAGTCATCCTTTGCTAGCCCTTAAAATCTGTCGATCTGCTGACCTATCTCTAATCTTTGTAGAATTATAAAACATTCCATTCAATTTGATCCTGTTCCTAACTTCCTTATTTAGCTAAAGATGGTGCAACCTTCTTAAAGAGCCTTTCTTCCTCATTGAGATCAATCTTTTCTGAGAGTTACTCAATATCTCCTTTGAAAGTCTGCCATCGCATTTCCATTGTTGTACTTCTTAATCTAGTTCCTATTGTAGTTACCTTTAATTAGGCTCAAAACGCAAGTTTTGGATACATACTTCTCTCCTTCAAACTGCTGCACATCCTCATGAGGTACTGCTTTTAAAGTATTTCTTGACATATTCAATTCAGTCACAACATACATGATATAGTAAATATTTATTAGCCACTTCTGACCAATTCTAAAATGAGGGTGTAGGTTTGCTCGCTGAGCTGTAGGTTTGATATCCAGACGTTTCATTACCTGGCTAGGGAACATCATCAGTGGCGACCTCCAAGTGAAACGAAGCTGTTGTCTCCTGCTTTCTATTTATATCTTTCTCTTGAATGGGGTTCCTGGGGTTTGTGCTGATGTCATTTCCTGTTCGTTTTCTGAGGGGTTGATAGATGGCATCTAGGTCTATTGTGCTTGTTTATGGCGTTGTGGTTGGAGTGCCAGGCCTCTAGGAATTCTCTGGCCTGTCTTTGCTTAGCATGTCCCAGGATAGATGTCCCAGTCGAAATGGTGGGTTTTTTTCATCCGTGTGTAGGGCTATAAGGGAGAAGGGGTCGTGTCTTTTTGTGGCTAGCTGGTGTTTGTGTATCCTGGTGGCTAACTTTCTTCCTGTTTGTCCTACGTAGTGTTTGTGGCAGTCTTTGCATGGAATTTTATAGATGACATTGGTTTTGTCCATGGGTTGTACTGGGTCTTTTAAGTATGTTAGTTTTTGTTTGAGAGTGTTGGCAGGTTTGTGTGCTACTAGGATTCTGAGGGTCTGAAACTTCTTTTATATATGGTAAGGTGGTTAGGGTTTCTGGCTGTGTTTGGTCTGCTTGTCATGGTTTGTTCTTGAGGAATCTGCGCACTGTGTTTTTTTGAGTATCCGTTCTTCTTGAATATGTCATATAGGTGGTTCTCCTCTGTTTTTCGAAGTTCATCTATGCTGCAGTGTGTGGTGGCTTGTTGGAATAGTGTTCTGATACAGCTTTGTCTGTGTGTGTTGGAATGGTTGCTGGTGTAGTTGAGTATTTGGTCAGTGTTTGTCGATTTTCTGTATACGCAGGTTTGTAATTCTTCCTTGTCCTTTCTTTCTACTGTGACGTCCAGAAATGCAAGTTTGTTGTCAGTTTCTTCCTCCTTGGTGAACTTTATGCCTGTGAGGGTGTTGTTGATGATGTTAAATGTCTTTTCTATCTTGTTTCGTTTTGTGATGACAAAGGTGTCATCTACATAGCGAACCCAGATTTTTGGTTTGATGATTGGTAGGGCTGTTTGTTCTGGCCTTTGCAAATCTGGACTATGATGCGCGACGATGGGTCAGACTATTGGTACCTTGTGTAAAAGCTCACCTATGGAGACATCTAAAAATGAATCCCAACATAAATCATTCGGAAACTCATCCAGATACAGCTCTCAGATGCAGCCTATCACAAGCGAAGTGTTTGTTGCACAAAACATGGCAGATAGAAATTTTCTCTTGATTGCTTTTGCATTTTTTTTCCTTCAATGTTGAATCTTGTTAACAGACTTTTTGGATTTGTTTGGCTGTTACATGATCAGCTCTGTGTTTTTAAAACATTTTTATTTCTTTCAAAACATGATTTTGGTCCAATTATTTTCATTGAAAAATTTCCTAAAACTCACAAACTAAACTGGTGCAAGCTGTTCTAAGTCCCTGGCCTCATTTATTCATTTAGAGAGCATAACTTATTTGTTACCTCTACTGTACTATTAGAAAAATATCTCTTGAGTAGCTGAAATATTTTCACAACTTTAGTTCAAAAAGCTCCAATTTCTTTAGATTCCTAAGCACAAAAAACCCTTCTCTTGTAAAAGCTTAGCCTTTTTGCTTTGTGAGTTCTAGTTTTAGCAGAGCTGAGATTTTCTTCACAGATCTGACTAATTCTTTTACAATTTCAGATCTTAAGAACATCTTCTGAACCTTAGAACACAGCATCCCATCCCCTCTTTGGCCTCTCTTTTTAGTCTATTCTTCTGTCTCCTATCTTCTTCTTAGGCCATGTTTGCGAGCTACGTCCCTGAAATCATAGAATTAATAGGAAACCGCAAGAAATATGGTGGTACCTATAGTGCGGTTAATGGAAGAAAGTAAGTATCCCATGGGCCTCTGCTGCCTCTATTGCAGTAGAATACTCTCTGCATGCCATTTTCTTTTTCTGTTTCATGCATGTAGGCAATGTTTGCTCGCTACGTACCAGAAATTGCTGCTCTCATCCTTAATCGGAAGAAATATGGAGGGACTTTTAATGCGACTCGAGGCAGAAAGTAAGTCGAACCAAACAAGGTGTGCTTGTGTGACCACTGAACCCTTATTGGTGACCTCTGACTCACGGATCTAATAATTTGTTTGTGCCGTGATGTCAAATGTTACTTTAGGATTGTCACACTGTCTTTGCAGTCCTAGGTTATGATAAGGCACATGTCACAGTTGTTAACTTTTATTTTGTTAGTACCTCAAACACAAATTCTTGCTGTTTTATTAGTCTGTGGACAAAGAAGAGTCTGAAGAAAAACATGGCAGCCAAACTCTTCTAGCGCCTTGTTTTTGGTTTTCACCAAAGAAAGGATAATATTATAGTCTTTATTTTCATATTTACAATGTCATTTAAAATGATTTATTTCAAACCTTGCTGAAAAAAAATCTAAACTTGTAGTCAGTTCTTCCATTGCTCTGACATTTTCAACTACTTTATTTCCTGCGTGCAGCTTGTATTTTCCATGTTTCATTCAAGTCCATGTGACTCTTCCATGGAAACCATTTCATGAGAGCTTGCCAGAGGCTCATCTGTCACCAGTGTTCAGTTCTGCAATACTGTGTGGTCTAAAGCCATGGCCTGATTTTCAGTCAAAGTCCTCTAAACCTCCCTTTCCTTCCACTCCCCCAAACTCTGAAGGCCTTAACTCCTAGCCCTTCCGATTCTAAATGCTTTTGGCTTGCTTTGCAGTCTCTGTCAGCTGTCTGCTTGGCTGAGCAGGCGTTTTGCTTGGAGATAGTCATTGTTTGTTGCTTCTGCTAATTTTTGTCTTTGTGGAATCCCTCAGATTTTCAATCCCACCCTAAGTGAAACTCTGCTCTTTCATCAGCACACAAACTGCCTGGTGGAGATAAAATTTCATAAAAACTGTCTTAATTTATGTGTGGTTTAAATTTTTTAAAGCCTTTAGTCACTTAGATTTTGCATCAGTGCTTATATAGCTGGGAAACACTGTGTGAAAGTCAGTATCCTTTGTTTTTCAGTCTCATTTGCCCATTAGCAGAAGAAGATTGACGATATGTTATGTTTGGCGAACATTTTGGTTTTCATTTGGATCCTAATGTTGACAGAATGAGTTGTCAGAATCTTCAGAACCCCTGCCCAGTAGATAAGAAAGACCATGTGGTTGTAATTTACAGCCATGCAGCATCTTTAACCACAGCTGGCAAGTGTGGCTTCTGGCCTCAGCCATGATAGCTGGCTGGAGTTCTTGTCTTTCATATGAGTCAACTTTTTTTAGTCAAGAGGAAGTTGATGTGAAGTGACATTTTATAAACAACTTATTTTCCAACTTTCTAATTTTAACATATCAATGTAGCCCTCGACATAAACATTCATTTTGTACAGCAACAGAATGTCTAAATACCAATTAAGATAGCTTGCAGTTTGTTGGCTGTCACTATTCATAAAGCAGTCGATGAAAAGAATTAGAACAAATAAAGCCTGCCATCAGATTATGAAGTTGCATTGCGTGAATCCAATGCACCCAAGCAGGCAACCACTGCTGCAGACTGACACGCAAAGCAAAATGTACCACGGTTTCCTCTTTGATCATCTTTCTGAAACTTGCGTTCTTTAAGAAGCTTGATCACATTACAACCTAACAGCACTTTCTGTGAGAACAATTATTCTTTTAATGCACAAATGCGATGACATGAGGATTAGAGCAGTAGACAGAGGTGTGGCTGAGTCTGGTGCTGATGTTGGAGCTGCTCTTAAACCTGTCAGCCCCTTGGGTTCTCTGTTGCATGGCTGCATTTGCACATTAATTCACCATAACCCTGGTTTATTCTCCTTGTGTTTTATGTCTTTTGGCTTTCTGTTGTGCTGTTTATTTCTTTCCTCTTTAATATGAATGATAATTGTGTTTGACTGCTGCCTGTTTCCAATAACATTTGTGCTCAGTCGGGTTGTCCGCTGAGAGTTTTAAGCTGGTTTTGCCTCTGAAAATGTAAACATTGAAGTATTTGTCAAATTGAAGCACTATGATAACTAAGGTCTGAGCAGTTACATAGTTGCTTCCCAAGCCCTGCTCCCATCTCAACAAAAATAAATAAATGGACTGCCAGATATCAGCCACATGTATGCATATTCTGAACAATGTCAGGCATTGGTTGTATCTCTCTTTCGTTCCCTTTCCAGAGATTTGGAAACATTGATGCCTATCTGCTGAAAAATTAGTAATTTCTGGAAGTTTCCCTCTCCTTACTATCACTACAGTACTTCCAGTACTGTACTCAAGAGATTAGGAAAAGATTCTCCACCACTATGCCACCCACTGCTTGCACAATGTTGACTCTTGCACGGTTAATCCAATTGTTGTCAGCCATTTCAGCTGTAAGGATGTGACATTAATGGCTGCCAATGGTAAGTGAGGATCATTCCTAAGTGCCCCAATGCAAGCAGGGGACTTAGTGCATTGATTATGGAAATAACCCAATGTTCATTTTTCCATCTTCCCTTTTAGTTTGTCTTTCAGGTTTGGGATGAGTTGAATGAATATGTTAAACTTGTAGCAACCTGTAATCTGAAGCTGGTGCAAGTGAGAATCTTACTATCATTTGGAATTCATGAATTGCACTGCAACTTTGACCTGTGCAATGTTTAAGGTATAAAATAGTTCATCACAAGATAGGAATGGTAGCAATATGCAAATGCCAGCTGAGCTTCCAGTGAATTAGCACTATTAAGGTCATAAAGTGACATTTCTCAATGATGCCAGCTGTACCCTATCTCTGATCTCCCACTTCGCAGGGTGAGGAAATCCTGCAGCAGCTATAATGGAAGAAAGTAAAAATATCAGAGTATTTTGCACTATTAAGTAGTCTTAACACCTAACATTGTAAAATGTCAGTTGTAATGTTAACATCTAATTCGGTGCAAAATGCTGTTGAGTAAAAAATCTGATGTAAACAAGGATTCTGATTCCACAATTTGTGTCAACAAGGTTTTTTTAAAGGTGATCTTCATATTTTAAAGTAATTTCTTGTGCTCAAACATTAGTTTGGACTCTGTTCCAAATTAGCCTCTTCATATAATTATATCAAAAGTTAAGACTGAAACAGTGCTGCATTGTTACAAAAGAGGAATGAAGTTTAGGAGGCATCTACTTGAGATTAACGATCACTTGTTTCAGTCACTATTGCACCAAATGCTTTCCTCCTCCACAATAAGGTAAGGATACTTTCATTACTGTTTTGCATCTTGGTCATGGATTTTTGTCTTGGAAGGTCTGTTTCCCTCTTATTCTGGTGATGGTGGATTTGTTTCTGAAATGGTGGCTGTCTGGGGAGGGAAGTCTCAGATAATTCATATTACTCCCAAATTCTTTGGATAATGCATTTGTGTGTGAAAGTATTGTATTTGCGCTTACAATCAATGTCAGACAATTTTTTAAAAAATGTGCTGAAATCCGACAGTCCAGTTATGTATTTTAATCTTGCCAAGGTGTTTCTGGGTGTGTATTAGGTGTCTGGTGATGGGTACCTGTCTGAATCTTGCAGGGTATTTGCAGGTATCCATCAGATGGCTGGCAGTCTGGTGGTTGGAATATATCTGCTATCATTGCTATTTGTGAGTATGTTTTATGTGTCTGTTGTCTGGTGATGGGTATGTATCTGAGTCCTCTCAGAATACTTTTGTGTATGCATCAGGTGTCTAGCAGTCTGGTGGTGGGTGTATGTCAAACTCCTTGCTGATTTAGAAGAGACTTCTGCCCCTACGTTTCCTTCATTTTCCACCAAGCCCTGTCTGTGTTCTGCAGTTAACATCCCAGTAGAACTTCCTCAGCCATTGAGACTCTGGAGTTAGTGCATAAGGTTGTACCTGTCACCTTTGTAGTACTGCCAGCAGCCTCTTTCAGTGTCTTGCCTTGAGCAACTGGTTCCTGCTGGTGCTGACAGGGTCCCAAAACTACACATTCAACTTCTTGTCATTTTTCCATTTATTTATAGAAGATAGTTAACATCCAAAATGATTATTCATGCAATCTGAAAAAGAAACTATGTTGATCTTTTCTATTCAGTTTACCTGTTCTGGTATTGATACTTTAATTTCTAATGCTCAAGGACTCTGCAGCAGTTATAGAAATTGCTTACATGGGAGATTCTGCACAGTGTGACTGGACATCAGATTGGTGTAGCAGCATAATTAGGCAAGGCACAAGTCCTCATAAAACAAACTCCCCTTGTTAAAACATAGGTAGGTGGATGGGAGGGAGATAGAGTGATCATTTAATAGTTATTTTTACAACCAAATGTCTTCTATTTAATCCAAGGCTGAAGTAAAGGTTTTGGCCATTCTGGAAATGGTACTTGGGATACCAAAAAAAATTTAAATGACAAGAAACGATCCAAAGTATCAACTAGTCTTTAATGTTTATGTAATTGTACTTATCACTAAAACCTTTTCTTCTCTGTGAGGAGAGTAGTGTGGGGAGCTTGTCTGAAAAGCCAGATGTTTTTATTCTGGTTTATGAACTACACATTCAACATGAGTTTCACCAAAAGATGTTTTTTTTGAAAATTTAATAGATGTTGAATAGTTCCCAAATTATCAATTGCATCAATTGGGAGTTAACCTAATGATCTCGTTAGTTCAGATGTGCTGTAATTGTCTAATCAAAGTTGCACATTCTTCACCTAACATAATGTTGCTTAATGTTCTGTTAAATTAGTATTTTTTTAAAGTTTCTATGCAAGTATAATTACTCCCCTTTAAATACCCAGAGATTTTAATTAGTAATAAGACAAAATATTTTGCTTGCTTTTTATTTGATTGCTTGCGTTATCCCACCCCTCAGCAATTCTGTTATACCACTTTAAGAACTCACCCCTGGGTTTCAACATAATCAACAATTTTTGTTGTTTATTAATTGCCTCCTCTCTCCCAGATTATGTCCAAGCTTTGTATATCTTTAATCCACTCCCGGTCATTTATTGCATTCAATTATTTTTGGGCAATGATTGGAATTCTGTGCCTACGTAATTTATGAATTCTAATCTGTTATTTCAAGACCTTAAATTTAATCATATTTATTCTTAACTTTAATGGGCCTTCTGAGTAAGACACTGGTTCATTCCCAGTTGGAGCATTCTGTCAAATTCTGAGCACCAAACTTTAGAAAGAATGTGAAGGCTTTGCAGCGGGTGCTGCAGAAATTGTGTAGAATGATGAGATATTACAGTTGCATCTATAGATTGGAGGAAGGGTGTTTTCCTCTGAAGGTAGAAGGGATTTGAAAGGTGGTTAAAATCCTGAAGTTGTTTGAATAGAGTAAGTAAGATTGAACTATTTTCAGTGGCTCAAAGATTTAAAACCAAGGGAGTTAGATTTAAGGTGTTTCACAAAAGATCCAGAGGAAAAGCTTCTTAAACACCAAGTGGTTAGGATTTGCAATACATTTTCTGAAAACAGAATCAATAGAAGCCTTCAAAAGGAACATGAGGAAAACATATTGTGGTATAGGAAAAGTGCAAGGGAGTGGGATTAACCAAATTGCTCATAACATAGACTCAGTATGC
The DNA here is from genome assembly GCF_020745735.1 of Hemiscyllium ocellatum. Taxonomy (NCBI): domain Eukaryota; kingdom Metazoa; phylum Chordata; class Chondrichthyes; order Orectolobiformes; family Hemiscylliidae; genus Hemiscyllium; species Hemiscyllium ocellatum. Next base: position 22,327,231 of record NC_083443.1, on the reverse strand, counting down.
CAGGTGGTGTCTTCCTGTGCATTACTGAATGATTATTTTTTATGACTTTGCTAAACTTGTGGCTAGAGTGTAATAACTAGTTCTTCATAGTTGTAAAGGAGAATATTAGCCAAAATTCTCTCTCCTGGTCTACCAAAGTTTCCTTATAGGTTTGAACCAAGTGGGTATTGCTTTTGAATCCTGCTCAGTTTTGATGTTCTTTGGTAAATATCACACCAAGACTTGCTCAGCTACATTGTAAGACATGGTTCTTGACATGAGGGTTCACAGGACATGATGCTGAAAATGTGTTGCTGGAAAAGCGCAGCAGGTCAGGCAGCATCCAAGGAACAGGAGATTCGACGTTTCAGGCATAAGCCTGTTCCTTGGATGCTGCCTGACCCTGCTGCACTTTTCCAGCAACACATTTTCAGCTCTGATCTCCAGCATCTGCAGTCCTCACTTTCTCCTTCACAGTACATGATGCCAACCAAACAATATCTTACATGATGTTAACATTTTCACAAGTTTGGAACTAAAAAGTGGCCAAAGTTTGATGGACTCAAAAGATCATAGTATCTTTAAAGCGGTTTGAACAAAAAAAAATCAAATTTTAGTCTTTCCTTTTCTGAGGATGTTAAATGTTGAGAAGGCTCAACAATCTTCCTTTATCTTTCTCAAGTGACTATTCTCTCAGAGATAGGCTCCGCATTGATTTGCCACCAATTGGTTTGACAAAAGCGACTATCGCTGCCAATACTGATATTGCCTTCAGTAGACTTTGGTCAGGAGTGCCAATCATCCCTGACTTTCACCTCCCACACCCAGTAGTTTTTTTCACCAACTTATTGCCCCAACACTGGTGATAATGAAAATAGATATTTGACTCTGTTTCACTTTTACAGTGATTCTGATGTTTCTTCTCTCTCTATTTTTGCCCAGTTTTCTGTTCCTCCTTGTCTTCTGCTAATAGAATTAGAATCCTTACAGTGTGGAAACAGGGCCTTCAGCCCAACAAATCCACATCGACCCTCCAGAGAGTAACCCACCCAGACCCATTTCCCTACCGTATATTTGCCCCTAATATACCTAGCCTACACAACCCTGAACACTGTAGGCAATTTAACATGGCCAATTCACCTAACCTGCACATCTTTGGATTGTGGGAGGAAACCGGAGCACCCACAGAAAATCCATGCAGACACAGGGAGAATGTGAAAACTACACACAGTCGCCCGAGGCTGGAATCAAACTCAGGTCCCTGGCGCTGTGAGGTAGCAGTGCTAACCACTGAGCCACTGTGCCTCCCTAGTTCACTCAGTATGGAGTGGAACAACACACTGGTCCACATGATTGTAACTGAGCTGTTTTAATCAGTACTTTTGTTGAAGCAGCAAGTGTTGTCAACACCCCTTGAGTTACTCTACTGAATTTTGAGGAAGATTAAAAATTTGTTATATTGGCATAACCTGTGAGGTACGATCAGTTCATATGTACAGTTATGTCAGATCACTTTCCTCATACAATCAGCCCCAGTAATTTCTCAGGAAGGGTGCCCAGAGGTATGAGCAATACTCAGTTTAAATTAAAATAATTAAGACAGAAGAAAAATACTACCAGCCTTTCCTCTCCACTCCACAGTATGATTCATACTGTTGGCAAAACTCCATTTAGCCACATTGTCTGCTTAAAATTCTCTAATGCTGTATTTACTTCACAGCGCTGTCAGAGTATGAGGTAAATCGGCCAACATTGCTGCCTCTGTAGGAGGCTAGAAGTCACATGAAGATGTGATTGATTACCCCACCCCCACCTTCAGAGACTGCCGTAGCAACTAGAACTGGAAAAGGTTGCTCAGTCAGTCGGCCGCCATTATCCTGGCTGGATCAACTCAGATGTGGTTTCAGGACTTTGCTGCATAATGAAAATCAGAAAGGCAAGTTGCAAGTTACAATCTGCAAGCAAATGCGGACATGCTAACCACAGCTGTTTGTCTTTTGCCACTAGTGATGTTGAATCTGCCATACAAAACGAATGGGCAAATTGCCATAGCCAAGTCTATTATAGAATTACTACTTGAAGTAGCTCTGTAATATAAATGAGGACAAACTGAACAAAACAAACACACAAAGGCACTGACATATGAAATACATCCATGTAAACACATGCTCTCTTTTTCCATAATTACAAACGACTCTTTGGAGAAATAATCGCTTTTGTTTCACTTCTTCTTCACTTTACCTCCTCCAAGCACATCTGCAACTCTTCACATTGTCCTTTCCAGTTTTCTTTCAAGCTAAGAATCTTATTTTAAATTGAAATGCTCCCATGAGATCCTAATCACATAATGTTCTTCAAACTCGCCAAGAGCAGTCTGGAAGAAGCATCTGTCCTTCACTGGTGGGTTTAACTCGTGTTTTAGAGCACAATGATAGCTTCTTTTGTAGATAATTATACTCAACGTACCAGTTTCTTTGTCAACATCTGTAAAATTTAACATTAAAAGCCAAAGTTAAATATATTTTAATAGGCAACTCAAGAAAGAAATGTCTTGGTTTTTATAAAGTGTCTTTCATGATCTCAATCAGGACTTCCCAAAACACTGCAATTAGAGAATAAGTTTTGAAGTGCAGTCACTGTTTAAAGATACAATCCATGGTAAATACTTTTTCAGAAAGTATGTTGGAGATGAGAGAAGGAAAAAAAAATTGCAAATGGATATCTGAAAGAAAAATATGAAATGTAGGACATTCGGCATTTGAAAGTGAAAGCGACTTAGAAATCCTGAATGTCTACATCATTTGCTTGCTTTTTCTTTCCAGATGCTGACTGATGTATGTTTTGAACATTATCTGCTAAGAGTGCTCTCTCTCTCTCTGTCAATACATTATATCAGAGAACCGAGGTCACTGGAATCAATGGTATATCCAGTTACCCAATCTGTATTGAGTAAACCATTGAACAGTGCTGCACCTTCAACTGCGCAAGAGATCAACAAATTAATGGATAAAGTTGTCTCTATTAAAAGTGCAAAGCAGTCACTGCACATGTTTTCCATGACTGTTGGAGTCCATTGCATATTTGTTTCAAAATTCTAGGTTAATTACTTAGTTATTTTCTGACCAAGTTTGAAGAAATATCCCTGAAGAGCAGCACAATAATGGCAATCACTGCCATTAATGCTTCAGCCCGATGTATTCTACATTTTGCAATAGTCTACGAGTATTATTTTAGTGTAAAATGACTATAAATGTAGCCATCAATTAAAAACAATTCCCCACCTCCCACCCTTTCAACCTGATTTATTCTACATTTTGCAATAGTCTACGAGTATTATTTTAGTGTAAAATGACTATAAATGTAGCCGTCAATTAAAAACAATTCCCCACCTCCCACCCTTTCAGTATTTATGTGCATACAGTGGAATGAGGATTCTGGGATGTTTACATAGTGTCGATGTATTTCTTATAATTTCCATTTCCCATTACTTCCAACAGTCACCCAGCTTTTCAATTGATTGGATATTGTCAACACTTCCCAACTTTTCTAGTCAACAATAAATAAAATTCATATTTGAGCCCAATCTTATTTTCTTCCTCTGCTGAGGGTAGATCCACAGGCATCACCACCCCTCCAGTACCTCATCTAACCATGACAATTGGGATTGTGAGAAGTTCTTGTGAATTGGTATATTGAGTATATGGAGGGTTTTATTGGAGTTAGTTTATAAAGTGGCTTATTGGAGTTCGGAAGCAATAATTAATTTGTGAAGGTGTTTATTGGGTCAATCTGTAGATGTGTGACGAGATCTATTGGTTTTGTCAAGGTATTTATTGGAGCAGAATATTGCGCATATAAAGGGTGCATCAAAACTGATTTTAGTTCTATTTGTCAATCAACTTAACTGACTATCAGCTCTTATACAACATGTCTTGCCAAAGAAGTCACTCTCAACTCTGCTTTGAAATTGTCTACGCTGGGAGCTGTCTAATTGCTGTACACCCATCTGTACCTCTGCTTGTCTGGCACTAAATCTACCATGTCACCTCAATAACTCTTCACTGCCCAGTTAGACTTTTATCAGACTTGACAATTGATTTCCACTCATCAGTCTCAACACATGATAGAAAACCTGACACAACACTCAAATCATAATGCACTGAGATTAATCTTATTGCTGCAATATTCATAGACTATGTATTCCACTTGTATCACATTTCAAACTTTATAAAATCCTTTCCTTAAGGCAGCAATGAAAGAAGACATGAATTCATCAAGGGCTCATGGGTCCTTGTTTGATACACTATGAAACCAGATATTAAAGGGCACCCTATAGTTTTAGTCTTTGGACACACTCTTCGTTCCTTGCTGCAGGTTATGTGTTGCTGTGACTAATTCTTTCTTACATTTGATTGTACTCAGGGCATAAACTTGAATTTACTTTGGCAGCCACAAACCTTTCCCTGTGGCAAATGATTATTTGAGAGACATTAAAACTGAGCACTAAATTATCACTAAGGTATTTTAAAGCCCAACTGTCTGTTTATTCTCTATTCTTCCTGTTTACTATGCCCTCTTTCTCTTTCATTCTTCCAAGGACCAGTTGTTTTTAGGTAAAATATTTCATAATCTCCAAACTTTCACTGCTTTCAAGTAGTGTGCAGGTCTAGAGTTGTTGGCCAGTCCTGTGGAAATGGCAGAGGATAATCTTTTGTTGTTGATGTCAGTGCAAGAGAACAGATCTGGGTTCACAGATTTGTTTTTGCTGGTCTCAGAATTGCCACTGCTCCAGATTGGGATTTGACTAGTGGTGCGTTTGCCAAATCAGATGTTTGTTTACATGTCATCTCCATTACCTCATGTGGGTTTGATCAAGAGTAAAGCAAGATCTAGTACTGAACTGTCTAGAGTGGATTAGGTAGAGGGAGAAAAGGTTAGAAATCTTGTAGGGGTTTGATCTATTTGTTGAATTTGTGCTCCCCTCTCTTGGATGGACACAGGATTCTTAAAAAGTCCATGAGCATTTCTTGCTGCTTCACAGACAGAAGCCCACCACCTCCTGTTACAACACCGCCATTTTGTCTTCCTAATCTATTTGGTGAAATAATAAGACTGCATTAACGTAAGAATCTTTGACCGTAGCTCTAGTTTTGACCTGGTCTACTTTCACTTTAACAGGCATATAGTTGTGTGTGGACACATCACACTGGAGAGTGTCTCCAATTTTTTAAAGGACTTCTTGCACAAGGACAGGGATGATGTGAACGTTGAAATAGTCTTTCTACACAAGTAAGTAAAGTTTTGATTTGCTTTGGTGCAGTAATGCCACAATTGTTTGCAATATTCTGTGCTTGTGCCCAGATTTTGCCCTGTCCAAAGCTTAATACTGGAAGAAAGAAAAAGCATGTGTGAACTTATTTGTGTTGACATCTGTGACATGAGGGTTAGAGAGGAACTGCCCCCTTCGCCATTGCACCAGCACAGAGTGTAATCATATGTTGTGTTCTTGTCCATCTTTTTTTTAAAAAAAACCATTGTCTAGAAGGTTCAACTTCTGGTGACTGGCAATGAGAAGTAAGGTAATTCAAATGGTGGCTTTATAAATATCGCCAGTGCACAATAAAGTTTTCAGCTAACCCTGGTAATGGTCAGAGAATCATCCCTGGGTTTGGGTGGAAGAAAGCCAACCACAATCTGCCAACTTGATTATTTTCCCATAACTGCTCTTGGAAAGTGTAATTGTGTGGCAACTGATGACATGACTCATTGTCCTGGCTCATGTGAACAATGTAACTACTTACTCCTGATCCGTTCCATACTCCACTTCCGTGCAGTGTAAGTTTTTGAGAAAATTGGAAAAACAAAGGAAATGCTGACGTATCTATGATTTTCCACAATCATTCTGCATACTTTTAAGGATTGCATTAATAAACATCGATATGGTTTGAAAGAGCTTGCCAACCACTGAAATTCCATTCACCTGTTTCCCAATTCAGTGTCCTTTTAATACATCATGGAAGAGCTTGGGAGGAAAATATCCCTGTAAATGTGATACTAAAATCAGAAGATGCTGGCAAAATGCAGCCCTCAAAATGGCAAAGGATGAGGTGATGTGTCAATAAACAGTCCGTGCCAAAAAACTAAATCCACGATGAGGCTAAAGTTGAACTCATAGATCCAAGGTGATGTGGTCATTTGTAGCACTGCTGCTATCTCAGTGGAGATCAGCTGATTTTGCACAGTCTACCCATTAAAATGAAGATTCTGAGACCCTATCCCTGAGCCATTGTTAACATGAAGCGCCTTTTAAACAAAGGTCTCCTGTTTGTGTGATGTCATAAATACCAGATCTCCTATTTCTGAGAGCTCCTCTCACCTGCAATGTTTTAAGATCTCCACACTCCTTCAATTCAACATCATGCACATCTTCAGCACTTTTCCCTTCACCATTGACACACGGGGATCCAAGATCTGAAATTCCCTTGGCAGGCTTTTCCATCTGTACTTTAGGATGCACCTCAAAATCTATCTCTTTGACAAATGTTTGGTTATCTGTCTTAGTATCTACATAAAAAACTTGGTGTCAAAATGTGTTGGTAATCACTCCCATGAAATTAAAAATCACACAACACCAGGTTATAGTCCAACAGGTTTAGTCTTTCCCATGAAATGCCTTTGATGTTATGTATTACAAGTTGATGTTGAAAAAGACATGGGGAGTGGTAAGCTAAAGTGTGTCTACTGGAATAAAACATCTTTTTAAGTAATATCGCTGCTTTATCTCATTTTAGAAATGATGGCAAATAGATTAGCATGACTAGCTTTGGCTGGACTACTGTGAGCTATATTATTGATAGCAGTGATGATTTGATTCATTGCCTGTGGTTCCAGTCTTCTGTTCTCTGGATTAGCACATCAGCAGGGGAGCTGAACAATTCACTCACTTCACCCCAGCAGCATCTGTAGCTGCTGATTTTCCTAAGCTGGTTGTAGATCGTAATAATGTAAAATGATCCCAGGAGCTCCATCAAAGGCTGTGCACGACTAAGCAGTGAGTAAGTAAGCCACGCAGACGAGAAACATCAGAGGCCAACTCCCCTTCTACCAAACTCCTCTCCCCAGCGGCCTATCCTGCTGAGTGGGCTTATCATGCCCATGCTCACGACCTGGCTTTTGTCCAACTTGGATCAGGTAGAGACAATTCAATCCAGGTAACTCCCTGAGTGGTGAACCCGTGACCTGTGACCATTGAGTAGCAACAGAATCTGATTTGGTTATGGTACACTTAAAAGAAGAATGGTCCATAAACACTTGCTGTCCAACTGGCATGTTAATGGTGGCTTTTTGGCATTAATGGAGCCATACATGCGCCAAAAGTCAATGCCTTTCAGGAAGAAGTGGGAAGGGGATAGTTATCGCATAAGTAAAGGTTTCTTTTAGTTTTCGCATAGGAAGGTGCTTCTGAACCATACCAGGTTCCAGCATTTGCACACTTCAAGCCCATAATTTGAGAAACTATTTTTAAAATCTCATTTCCTAGAAAGGACTTGTCTACTCTGTCAATCTGACATAACCTGATTGAGGACTGATTCTAATTATTTTCAACATTCCTTAATAAATGAGTAACACTCTGTAATTTTTCATGGAGCCAGTAGATGGCACTAACTCAGTTCCCCTTTGGATCTGACTGAAAGTGGTCAGAGGATTTATAAATCTCAATATTCCTTTTCCTTACTCATTCGAGCGTATGGGTTAGGAGCAGGAGTAGGCCATCTGGCCCCTCAAGTCTGCTTGATTCGATCTACAGCTCTACATTGCTGTCTACTATCAATAACCTTTCAGGACTTATATATATTTTTAAAAAGATCCCTGTATTAATGTTCCCAGTTTCCATCTCTTTAACAATTTGTGCCGTTCTCCAGCTGAAGACTCAGCCAGTCATTTCCTTGTATCCCTAAGACTTGGCAGGATGTGATGGTAAAACAGCCGAGGATACTGTGCTTACCCGGTTCCATGTGGGCTATGGGGAGGGGACGTACCCCAGTCGAGAGTGGCACCAAGAGGTCAGTCTGTAATCCAGGGATCTGCAAGAAGGGAACCCTGAAATGCAAACTTTTATCTGCCATCTTGGTGACACTACTCATCAATTCCCATCACGTGTGCCTTGTGTTGAGTTAGACTGCAGGCTTAGAAAAAGAATGCTTCTTGTTGTCATTGTGAGGCTCCAAGTTTTAATTGCAGGCTCTTTGTCGTATTTGGCTAGCAGAGTCTCTCATGAACGTTTCAAGGAGCTGATGAAATGTGTCAAGATGCTACTTTTGATCACTGTTGAGTACATTTTTCACAGGTCCCAAAACACAGAGAGAGGAGGGAAAATTAAATCAATCAACTTGAAATGAATGTATTCTAGAGAAGCAAATTTTTATTGAAGTCATGTCTTTGTCTTTGTAAAATCCGTCAGGGTTTGTGGAGGACCCTTTCTGTTGTTTTTCCCTGGGAAAAGAGGCTGGCCTGTTTTAGCCCACTCCCTAACCTGGTCTCCTTGTACTGTACTCATGATTTCACTATTGACACAGTGTCAGAGCTGGAAAATATTCTCCATAGAAAGGTAGTTAAACCTTTTGTTAGCAATAATGCTTGAAGTCAGTGGGTTGTCAGAACCTGCTGTGATTGGATTGATAAAGTAGATAGCAGGACATGGTAAGTAAGAAACCAGGCCAGGCGGGATTGTATTTCTGATGTAGCACATCATGAGCAGGAATGCATTGCCTGAGAGGGTGGTGAAAGTAGATGCAATAGTAATTTTCAAAATGGGATAGACACATGCTCAGAAAGGTAAACATTACAAAGGTATGGGGAAGGAGCAAGGAACTGAGATTACTTGGTCGCTCCTTCAGAAATTTAGCACAGACTCAACGGGCTGTGATTTTCTAATTGTATAATTATCTCATATCCCTTTCAAATATGATCCGATGTTCTATAAGGTCTCCAGTTGCATGGTTTATATGAAAGGTTCATTACACCATCACCTGTGCTATGCAAGGTGTGATTGGTAGATCCAAGTTGCTCTACTAGCTACGAGTTGCCTAGTGACAAAATCATTCTGCTTTTCAGCCAAATAGAGTTTGATTTGTAGGACAAATAACCTTATTCCTAACATTAAAAATAGCCCGACACTGTATTTCACCACCCAGCAACCTTTGAAATGTTGTTCTGCATTGGGTCCAATCAACAAAAACTTGCATTTGTATAGCACCTTTAAATAATAAAATGTCTCAAGGCATTGCCAGGAAGAACGATGTAATAGTGGGACACATAATGAAATTAAAACAGGTAAATAAAACCTTGGTCAAAGAGATAAATGTTTGAGCCAGAGTCTCAACTCTCAATCTCAGTAACACTGCGGTTTCAATCAGTGAAGTAATCTCTAGGTTAAATTGTCACTTCTTATTAGGTTCAACCAAAATTGATTTGTATTAACAGTATTACAATAACATACAATCTGTTATCACTGGTTGTATTTCTCTTGTCTAACTTCTGCCTGTGTTTTGTTTAAAGAATTGCTGCTGACTGTTTCAATTTGTTTTTGTCTCCCCAGTATTTCCCCTAACCTTGAGCTCGAAGCCCTTTTTAAAAGACATTTTACTCAGGTGGAATTCTTCCAAGGTTCTGTCCTGAACCCTCACGATCTAGCCAGAGTCAAGGTAATCCTGTATCCTTTTTCTGACTTTACTGCCTTGATAGCTTTGATATGATGAATTCTTATATCTCAGCCAGGGCAGTAAAGTTTGGTTAAACTCAGAAAAGGTTCCCCCCCAACCCCAACCCCAGTTTTGAATTTATCAGCTGCTCTTTTTCAAACACACTGTGAGTAGATGTGTTTTTTTTTGTTTTGTTTAGAAACCTGCATCTCATTTAGTGTAAGAAAATCCACGCGGTATGTGAAATGCAGTGAAACAGAACCCAGGATCATATAGTGGCAAACATGAGGATTAATAGCACAGCCGCTGTCTATTGATGTCTATATGACACCCAGAGGCTATTGGGATTGGAAATTCTTGAAGCTCACTGTAGTTATTCCTGCTGACTATGCCTGCGTGCAATGATAGCAAGTTACACAGTGCTGCCTGGTGTTTCAGGCATACATCTCTACCCTCAGAATTTTCAGAGCATCCAAAGGCACAAATGACTGACCGTGGCTCAGAGAAGGCAGGATTCAGTCATCTCATAACATGCCCTCTTAAATTTATTTCCCTCAGCCTTCAACTTAAGATTGAGGAAAGACAGATTAAGGAAAAAGTATGTACATTTTGAAAGCCTCTCACAACAATTCACTACATATGGGAATGAAACTCCAAAGTTTTAGTTTCTGAAGAAGCAGAGTTCCATTGCTGGGTCATACATCCTGTCCTTCACAGAGTCTTACTTCTCCAAGTATCAGATGGAGCTTCCTCCAGACCTTTCTGAGTAAACTCTACAATTTCCTGAAACTCAAAACTGATGACAAATCAATTGCAGCATGGTGGCTCAGTGGTTAACACTGCTGCCTCACAGCGCCAGGGACCTGGGTCCGATTCCCATCTCGGGCGACTGTCTGTGTGAAGTTTGCACATTCTCCCTGTGTCTGTGTAGGGTTGCTTGGTTTCCTCCCACAAACCAAAAAATGTGTAGGTGAAGGTGAACTGGCTGTGCTAAATTGCCCATAGTGTTCAGGAATGTGTTGCTTAGATGCATTAGTCAGTGGAAATGTAAAGTAATAGGGTGTGGGTGGGATACTCTTTGGCATGTTGGTGTGGACTTGTTGGGCCAAAGGGGCCTGTTTCCACACTGTAGGGATCCTAATTCTAAAAAAATAGTTCAAGAGATTTATGTTGATTCGCAACTCACGGCATACAAGCTCTCTGATGAGCTGCTGCATTATTTACACACTAATAACAGTTTGTTCATTAAACTCAGTTATTTTTGCAGCCAATTCTGGAGCAATATAAACTCTAGGTAATTGGATGTCATGGCGACCATCTACTGGTAATAATAGTAATGTACCCTTGATTTCTCTTCGGCTGATCCTGGGTTCTGTCTCTCAGCATGTTATTTACTCGATACCTGTGGCCTTGGAGTTGTATTAGCATTGAGTCCAGGTTGGTGTGAAATCCAAATCTCGTCCCTGAGTGATGGAAGGATCCTGAAATGTCTCTCAGAACGTCTTGACCAAAGGCTAATGAACACAGATCCAAAGAACAAAACTGCAAACATCCTGAGAGAAATTGTGATGAATTTGGGCAATTTTATTTAGAGCTCCGGTATTGATGACCAAGTGAGTCTGTCATACTAGTGTGCCAGACAGTGCATTTCCTTCATTTACTTGGCTGGAGCTCAGTAAGGATTGGGTATTCTGGTAATATCTTTGCAGAACAAAAATACCCATGTGTACAGCATTGAGTCTGGTATAGTAGTCAAACTAGTTTAATGTGTTTGGGTTTACACATAGATATACGAATGGCCAGACTTCTCACACAATTTAAACATGTACAAGATATTCTGAACGTACATACGTACGTTTCCTGTCTTGCATCTGCTAACAAATAAACATTAACCCTCGGTTTTGTATTCCTAAAGGTATCTTTCCTTTCCTGACAAACCTGTGGGTACTTCATACTGTCCTGGGCCTGTGTCAGCCCAAAGTATTGCCTTTTTCCTTTCCCCAGCTGTCTCATTGACAGCTGCATTATCAGGATCATGAGGATATTCTTAACATTGAAAAATCTCTCTGGTTGCTCAGCATATGCACCCAAAAGACATTCAACCATGGCTGTACTCCCCCAGCCACCCAATTGATGCAGCCATCTTTGAAGGCAAGTCCACCTGTGTACCACACAATTTTATCGCAACTGATGTTTAAGTCTTTCTATTACAGAGAGAGCTCTCTTAGGTTCCTCTGGAGTTTGTGATTAGTTTGTCCAACCCAAGTTTGTTTGGACAGGGAAACCATAATCTCACCCTTCGTGCGGGACTGTGACATTATTGCAGTTTAAGATTGGTCATGGAGTTTGGAACAAAAGTAAAAATAATTTAGTTTGATTTGGTTTTGGCATTATATACATGTCCATGCATATACACATATACACATGACCACAAGAGGGTGCTATTAGAACTCTGTATGTAGATGTCTTCCCTGTAAATACTAAATGCCAACACGACTGAAAATATAAAATGATGTACAACAAGCTTTTCTGATTGGTGAATTCCTTAACTAAGTTTGAAAGTGTAATAAATGAGTGTTCAATTAGGCCAAACTACTGAGTAAACAACAATTTCAGCCAATTAGAATTCTCTCTGCTTTTTATTCATTTACATAACGTGCAAACATCATTACCTACTGCTGCCAAGTCATTTTTACAACCCAGCAGAGACTTCTCGATGTCCAAGGTGAGTCAGTAATGGCTGTCTGTACAAGCACCATTCTAAACACCCCTCTCTGTGAAGCAGTCCCCCAGCTTTCATTTACCCCTTTAGGCCAACCAATGCCTTGCATGCCGTTGGCTAAATTATCTACAAAGGCCACAGGGTTACAACTTGATTCCCCGTTAAGTGCTGGAGCCTATCAATGAGCAGCAGCAGTAAGACACTAGTGTGTGTGTGTGTGTGTGTGTTGAATGAGTGTTTTTCTGCTGTAATATGAGGAACCGGATTTCTCAGGATAAGAATGATCCTCTGTGAAGATGGCATTTGTAAATGGCATTTCGTTTTAGCATTTCATAAATATGATTGGTCAGGATAACATTTCATTTTCACTGTTTTTTTCATACAGCTTTCAAACCTTGGCAGATAAGGAAGTGGTTGTAATAAACTCGACCTTGAATTTAATTAGATGTGTACAATCTAGTTAAGTCAGATGTTTTGAATATCAGCTCATTGAATTGTGTTTGAATTTGATTTGTTGAGTTTTCCTTCTGATCCATGCCTTTCATTGGCTTTTCATGTTTTGCCGTGTCTCAGATAGAGTCATCAGATGCCTGTCTAATTCTGGCAAACAAATACTGCCCCGATCCTGATGCTGAAGATGCCTCCAATATTATGAGGTAAGAGTGGAGGATGGAACATTACTACTGAGCGTAACCTCATATCTTACAGAGGGATAAGACCCCAGAGGGTGTCCAGAAGTTCTGAATGCAACTTGTCCCATTGTGTGTGCTGCACTCATGGTTTGTATGTCAGAATTCAAGGTGTTTTATGCACAACAGAATGGTGTTCAGCCCTGTAAGCCAATCCCTTTTTGTGAAAAGCCAATACCCACCTTCATCGGTTTGCCTCAGACTTGGAGTTAACTTCCAATTAAACACGTTGTTCCTCAATACTGGCTTTCTTGGGTTCCTGTTATCCTTATATTGACCTTGTGATGAAAAGTTATGTTGACTTTTCTCACGTCTCCCAAGTTTCCTGATATTTAACTGGATCCATGTATTTGAATTTTTCGTAAAGATGGATACGTTGTGATACTTCCCTTCATATGACATGGCCCATTGGAAAATTTCAAGACAAAATCTCCTTCAAAACTAACTTCAACTTTCTAACGTCAGGAATAGATTCCATTGCTCTCTTTGAAGGATAGCAATTTAATTAAGATCAGCACCACCAACATGGGGAACTAAGGAGCAACTGCAGCCTAATGAAGCAGAGTGGAATATGTCGGGTTGATAGGATGAAATGTGTTGGTGGGGAGGAGCGATGGGTGGGGGTGGACAGTCTCAAGTAGAGTGAAAACATCAGCATAGAGCTGGACTGAGTAACCTGTGGTCTGTTGTACATTCAACCTATTTCAACACACAGGTAAATGGACTGAGCAAATTATGGTGCTACTCAGAGATGGACGGGCTATTGGGACCTTGATATGTCGGAATGGGAGGAACAGGTGACAGTCCAGCTATTAGGTGGGAAGAGGAGGTGGGCGGACAAGAAGCAAGGGAGATGTTGGGGAGACAGTAGTGAGATGCTTCAGTTTCTGCCTCACAGATGTCATCCAGAATGGTCCTTACAATTGCAAATAATATCACACTATTGAAGAGAGAGAGAGAGAGACTTTTTAAGCATCACTTGATGTTTTAACAAGGGCAATCTACCTGACATCATCTGTTTTACACCACTGAAATAAAATGATCTCCATTGTGTTTCCATCTAAGATAAGCGGCACTGACTTTTACATTCTGTTCAAGCCTAATGTTAACACAGACAAAAGCCTGCGTTTTCTGAAAAGATTTTTTGTTAAGTGCTTTTGTGTGTTGTGTTTTAAAATGTCATTTGTTTAGTGGTTTGTTTGAGGGGGTATAATTGTGTGTTCTCAGGTTTGGATCAAACTGTGTTGTGGTGCACAAAGAAATCATCACAAATGTATTACCTGGGGTCAGGACTTATATTTCTGTACAGAAAATGACACTGAATATCTATCACGCTCAGCTGTTTGACACCAGCAGACAGCAGTGAGGGGACTGTGACTCCAGCAGACAGCAGTGAAGGAGGTGAGACTCCAGCAGACAGCAGTGAGTGCAATGTGACACCAGCAGGCAGCAGTGAGGGGAACATGACACCAGCAGACAGCAGTGAGTGCAATGTGACACCAGCAGACAGCAGTGCAGGACCTGTGACACCAGCAGACAGCAGTGAGGGAGGTGTGACACCAGCAGACAGCAGTGAGGGAGGTGAGACTCCAGCAGACAGCAGTGAGTGCAATATGACACCAGCAGCCAGCAGTGCAGGACCTGTGACACCAGCAGACAGCAGTGAAGGAGGTGTGATACCAGCAAACAGCAGTGAGGGGAATGTGACTCCAGCAGACCGCAGTGAGGGACCTGTGATGCCAGCAGACAGCAGCAAAGGGAACGTGACATCAGCAGACAGCAGTGTGAGAGGTGGGACTCCAGCAGACAGCAGTGAGGGGAACATGACACGAGGAGACAGCAGTGAGGGGAACATGACACCAGCAGACAGCAGTGAGTGCAATGTGACACCAGCAGACAGCAGTGCAGGACCTGTGACACCAGCAGACAGCAGTGAGGGAGGTGTGATACCAGCAAACAGCAGTGAGGGGAATGTGACTCCAGCAGACCGCAGTGAGGGGCCTGTGATGCCAGCAGACAGCAGCAAAGAGAACGTGACATCAGCAGACAGCAGTGTGAGAGGTGGGACTCCAGCAGACAGCAGTGAGGGGAACATGACACGAGGAGACAGCAGTGAGGGAAACGTGACACCAGCAGAAAGCAGTGAGGGGAACGTGACACCAGCAGACAGCAGTGAGGGATGTGTAACACCAGCAGACAGCAGTGAGGGGAACGTGACACCAGCAGACAGCAGTGAAGGGAATGTGATACCAGCAGACCGCAGTGAGGGGAACGTGACACCAGCAGACAGCAGTGAGGGAAACGTGACACCAGCAGACAGCAGTGAAGGGAATGTGACATGAGCAGACAGCAGTGAGGGGAATGTGACATCAGCAGACAGCAGTGAAGGGAATGTGACACCAGCAGACAGCAGTGAGGGGAATGTGACACCAGCAGACAGCAGTGAGGGGATTGTGACTCCAGCAGACAGCAGTGAGGGGAACGTGACACCAGCAGACAGCAGTGAGGGATGTGTAACCCCAGCAGACAGCAGTGAAGGGAATGTGACACCAGCAGACAGTTGTTTCTGCCATGACTAGGGACTATTAGTATCTGTTACAAATCATGTAGGAGTATGGAAAGCATTTGTTTGTTTATTATTCCTGCATCTGAACAAAAGTCTTTTGCAGACTATTTTTCAACTAAGATTTTGAAAAGTTTTGCTGCAGGAAATGTACAGCCAAATAAAATAGATAGACACAACCTGGAGAGTATATATCATCTCAAGTACTTTGGTAAAAGCATTGACAGTCTTCATTATTGTTGTGTCTACAACATATATTACAATGAAAGCCAGAAAGGAGCTGGGCATTGATACAAAGATGTGGCCTAGTTACATCAGAGACCTGGATATCCTGTCTTGCCCACTTGTGAAAACTGCCTTATAACCGATCGCTGACTGCACGATGAAGATCAATAGTCTGGTCAGATGAGGAATAACATTAATTCTCTGACTGAAGGGTACCATAAGAAATAAAACAAAGTTTAAGATATGCAACTCCCATTCACAAAGGAGGTATCAGGAAAGAATTGAGTGTTGAAATTCCCCCCAAAAAATTATTGGGCCAATGTTTCCTGCCTGTCTCTTATTGCTCCTTGATCCGAGTGGGTCCATTTCAGAGGGCAATTAAAAGTCTGGATGCACATGTAAGATTGGATAAGGATAGCAGGTTTGTTTCCCTAAAGGACATTAGAGAATCAGATGGGTTTTTACAACATTTAGCATGGTCGCCATTAGGCTAATGTTGTCTTTATTACAGATATTGATTGAATTCAAACTTCACCATCGCCAACGGTGGTATTTGAACTCATGCCCCGGAAAATGAGCCTGAGCTTCTGGATTATTAGAGCTTGTGACATTATCACTGTCTCCCTTTAGCAACCCTGGACTAGCAACCCGGACCAGTGTTCTGAGGACATGGATTTGAATCCCACCAAAGCAGAGCGTAACATCTGGAGTAAAAAGTTAGCTTAACGGTGATCATGTAACTGCTGCCAGTTGTTGTAAAAATCCTTTTTTAAAATTTCAAAACAATACTTTATTCATAAATAAAACTTATATACATACGTAATCGCTAAAGCAGTTTGGTTCTGTGCTGTCTTTGGAGAAACAGACAAATATTGGAGTTTGACTTTCCTGACAGTTCTAACAGATAAACCCAAATCCGTTTCTTTCATATGCAAGATACTATTTGTATATATTTGAGGCACTGGGGAAGTCCAATAACTGAATGGACCCCCATTGTACTTTGGCTGAAAGGCCTCAGACAGTGAGCTTTCCCACGATGCCTTGGCAGCAGCTGCCCCAGTCTTTAGTGTGTCCCTGAGCACATGGTCCTGGACTGGGGAATGTCTGCAATGCTCAGTCGAGGTCAATTCCTTGCTCTGGAAGACAAGCAGGTTTCATGCAGACAAAAGAGTGTCTTTTACTGAGTTGATCATCCTCCAGGCATGGTTGATGTTTGTCTTCATGTGCATCCCGGAAAACAGACCGTAGAGCACGGAGTCCATCATCACAGAGCAGTTCAGGATGCACCTCGACAAAAACCACTGCATCTTCCTGCAGACTTCCTTTACAAAGGCACCTTCCAGAAGGAAATGTATGACAGTCTCTACTTCCCTCTGTCCGACACCCACTTCATGGGCTGTGTGCAGTGGCATTGAGAGTCTGGGCGTACATGAAGGATTTCATGGGTCGCTTCTCACCACCAGCCAAGCGATGTCTTAGTGCTTATTGGAGACTTCTGGTGAGTTGCTGTAAAATCCATCTGGTTCATTCATGTCCTATAGGGAAGGAAATGTGCTGTCCTTACTTAGTCTGACCTATATGTGGCTCCAGACCCATACAATGTGGTTGACTGCAAAGTGCACTCTGGGCAATTTGGGATGTAATAAATGCTGGCCTAGCCAATTCAGCTCATATCCCAGGAAATAATTAACTCAAAAAATCTATAATTTTGGCAGAAGTATCCATATGTAAATACACTTTGTAGTGAGGTTGCAGCTGCACCATGGGAAAAGAAAGAGAAATGGACTTATTTTTTGTCCAGCTTTGCTCTGGTGTGTTTCAACATACAACCAGCAGGGACTGAATAATCCCAAAGGTACTGTAATGGTTGGCTCCCATTGAGATGCGCAGCACAGAAACAGACCATTCTATCCAACTCATCCATGCTGATGAGATATCCTAAATTAATCTAGTCTCATTTGCCAGCACCTGGCCCATATCGCTCTAAACCCTTCCTATTCATATACCCATCCGGATGCCTTTTAAATATTGTAATTACCACCCTCTACCATTTCCTCTGGCAGCTCATTCCTTACATGCACCACTCGCTGCATAACATTTGCCCAGAGGTTTTTTTTATATCTTTCCCCTCTCAAACCCTCCAACCTTGTAAATCTTTTCTGAATCCTTTCAAATTTCACAACATCCTTCTGATAGGAAGGAGACCAGATTGCACACAATATTCCAAAAGTGGTCTAACCAATGTCCTATACAGCCGCAACATGACCTCCCAACTCCTATACTCAATACTCTGACCAACAATGGAAAGTATACTAAATGCCTCTTCACTATCCTATCTACCTATCCTAGCAGGTCTCTTTGTTCAGCAGCACTCCCTAGGACCTTACCGTTAAGTGTATAAGTCCTGCTAAGATTTGCTTTTCCTCGCAGTACCTCGCATTTATCTGAATTAAGTTCCATCTGCTACTCCTCAGCCCATTGGCCCATGTGATCAAGATCCCATTGTACTCTGAGGTAACTCTCTTCACTGTCCACTACACCTTTTGTAAATCTGTGCTCGCTCTTTTCGAAATGTTCTGCTATAAAACCCTTGTTGATTTTTGCAGATGACACCAAAATTGGAGGTGTAGTGGACAGCGAAGAGGGTTACCTCAGATTACAACATGACCTGGACCATATGGGCCAATGGGCTGAGAAGTGGCAGATGGAGTTTAATTCAGTTAAATGCGAGGTGCTGCATTTTGAGATAACAAATCTTAGCAGGACTTATACACTTAATGGTAAAGTCCTAGGGAGTGTTGCTGAGCAAAAAGACCTTGGAGTGCAGGTTCATAGCTCCTTGAAAGTGGAGTCGCAGGTAGCTAGGATAGTGAAGAAGGCATTTGGTATGCTTTCCTTAATTGGTCAGAGTATTGAGTACAGGAGTTGGGAGGTCACGTTGCTGCTGTATAGGACATCAGTAGGCCACTGTTGGAATATTGCGTGCAATTTTGGTCTCCTTCCTATCGGAAAGATGTTGTGAAACTTGAAAGAGTTCCGAAAAGATTTACAAGGGTGTTGCCAGGGTTGGAGGATCTGAGCTATAGGGAGAGGCTGAACAGGCTGGGGCTGTTTTCCCTGGAGCGTCAGAGGCTGAGGGGTGACCTTATAGAGGTTTACAAAATTATGAGGGGCATGGATAGGATAAATAAACAAAGTCTTTTCCCTGGGGTCGGAAAGTCCAGAACTAGAGGGCATAGGTTTATGGTGAGAGGAGAAAGATATAAAAGAGACCTAAGGGGCAACTTTTTCATGAACAGGGTGGTATGTGTATAGAATGAGCTGCCAGAGGATGTGGTGGTGGCTGGTACAATTGCAACATTTAAGAGGCATTTGGATAGGTATATGAATAGGAAGGGTTTGGAGGGGTATGGGCTGGGTGCTGGCAGGTGGGACTAGATTGAGTTGGGATATCTGGTCGGCATGGGCAGGTTGGACCGAAGGGTCAGTTTCCATGCTGCATGACTCTATGACTCCATGATTGGACTTCACCATCTTCTCCACGACCAATTGTATAATTCCATTGTCTCTCGAGCTCCCTTTTTAATAATGGGGTTGTATTCACTATCGTTCAATCTGTAGGAACTATTTCAGAGTCTAAAGCATCTTGGAAGAAAAACACCACTATTTCCAAGGCCACCTCCAAGTACTCTGGGATGTCGATTATCCTGGGGATTTATTAGCTTTCAATTTAATCAATTTTTCCAGCTCTCTTTTTTTTTCCCAAAGGAAGAATGAATGAGAGATCACTGCAGTAAAATGTTAAAGGCATGCTCTCTGAATAGAGAAACGATTGGTGGTGATTTATCCAGAGGGTCATCATGCCTCTGGCAATGGGAGAGATTAAGAAGGAGAGTGCTTCAGTGGTAAGCTCAGCCAGTGTGGGTATTAAACCCATGCTGTTACATCCAGCCAACTGAGTTAACTGACACCCCCCTCTCCGATTAATGCAATGGAATCTTCTGACAACACTGGCTCAACAGCCAAGATAGCAGCCACCCAATGTTTCATGGCAGTAATATATACTGCCAGGGAAATAGGCAGACCTGTCAGGGTGTGCTATATTATGGTGTGGACAAGTCTTTTCATTTTAGAGAATAGATTATGCACGGTCTATGTGAAATTCCCAGTATGCATCTCTATGGCCTTGAACAATTGTGCACAATTTCACTGGAAGGCTTTATTTTCTAAAAAAAATTCATGATATATGGATATTATTACCATTTGCTGCTTATCCCTAACTATCTTTGAGAATGTGGTGTTGAGGCATCTGAATGGCTCATTCAGCTTTTTCAGATGCAATTAAGAGTCAACTACATTGCTATGGGTCTGGAGTAACATTTAGGATGAACCAACTTAGAACAGCACAGATTTTCTTCATTAAAGGACATCAGAAAACTAAATGCATTTTTCTAGCTATCCAGTTGTTACATAAACACAGTTACTGGAATAGCATTATATTTCCAGATTTATATAAATTCTCCAGGTGTAACGTGGATATTCCAGGAGTGAGGCAGCTGGTGACCTAAGGGGCAACTTTTCACACACAGGGAGGTATATGTATGGAATGAGCTGCCAGAGGAAGTGGTGGAAGCTGGTACAATAGCAACATTTAAAAGGCATTTGGATGGGTATATGAATAGGAAGGGTTTGAAGGGATATGGGCTGGGTGCTGGCAGGTGGGAGTAGATTGAGTTGGGATATCTGGTCGGTATGGATGGGTTGGACTAAAAGGTCTGTTTCCATGTTGTATATCTATGACCTCCAATTTTGGTGTCATCTGCAAACTTACTAACTATACCTTTTATTCTCACAACTAAATCATTTCTATGAATGACAAAAAACAGTGGACGCAGCACCGATCCAATCCTCGTGGTACACCACTGGTCACAGGCCTCCAGTCTGAAAAGCAATCCGCCACCACCAACCTCTGTTTTCTATCTTTGAGCCAATTCTGTATCCAAATGGTTAGTTCTCCCTGTATTCTGTGTGATCTAACCTTGCTAACCAACCTCCCATGAGGAACCTGCAGAGGAACAGTCAGTTGTGGTCTTATTGTTGAGCAGGCTCAAGAGCCCTACGGTCTATTCCTGGCCTATACCTTGTTTTCTTCATTATAAGTAAAGGGACAAGTGGAGCATATTCATTTTTTTAAAATAAGTTTTTCTTGAGTCAAATTCTGCAAATGCAAAATTGAGGTAACACTGCATACTTCTTTGCTGCCTTGCAATTGTATTATTTGTAACTGTTCAGGAGATTGCCTCCTATTTGCCTAAAAAGGTCCAGTCTAATTAATCATTTTGCTTTTTTGTTTCAGGGTAATATCTATCAAAAATTACAATCCAAAGATAAGAATTATAACACAGATGTTACAGTATCATAACAAGGTCAGAATCTTCTTTTATTGATTATAGAATGCTGTTTTGATTACTCTCTTGAATAATCTCATCATTTGAGAGAGCTGCAAATATTGACTGACTCTGGAGTCCAAACCCTGTGCTTTAATTGCAAAGTCTTAGGGTTAGTGCAGAGTTCTGCCATTTGTTTTCAACAAGGGAATGGCACGCTGCTGGTTGATGAGACAATCCT
Source organism: Hemiscyllium ocellatum (assembly GCF_020745735.1). Lineage (NCBI taxonomy): Eukaryota > Metazoa > Chordata > Chondrichthyes > Orectolobiformes > Hemiscylliidae > Hemiscyllium > Hemiscyllium ocellatum. The sequence goes on along the minus strand of NC_083443.1, from coordinate 22,305,724 downwards.
TGCAGCACAGTCAAGGCCGTTCAGTTTATTGTGGTCATACTAACATCGTGAAAGAGCCATTCAGTTGGTTCCCAATATCGCCGCCGCCCCCAGCCCTGGGAAAGCTCTGTGTATCTCTGTATAGTTTTCTATGCTTCACCCAGGTTTTCATGCATTTGCCCCTGAAGTAACCAGTCAGCCTCCACTGCTCTCCAAGGTAGAGCAACAGTCAGGTTGAAATCTTGGAGGAGAAGGTTCAATATTGAAGATATAAGCAACGACCCTGGGCAGGTGGGTTCGCTGCCTTGGATAGGGGATTCCTGCTCCATTTGACTGACAAGCAGTCCTCATCTCTCCTCAGCTGCCCAGTTAAATCCAGAGGACAGCTATAAAAGGGAGGCAGCCCCCCTCAGTAGAATTTTGAAATGAACTTCCTGCCTCCGAAACCAGTTTGCTTGTGAAACTTTCCTCATCCTACCTGATACCCCCAGTTCTCCTGAATTTGAGGTAAAATTCTCACAAACTCCATTGCCTACACAAAACTCAGTCTCCTGAACTTCAAATCCTGAAGAGGGGTAGGTTGAAGGAAATCACAGCTGCCGAGAATGAGGGAAAAGTGAAAGCTATTTGTTGAGAAAGGCAGGGATATCGGGAAGACTAAAGGAGAAGTGGGCTAGGATCTCCTGTTGCCTGTTCCCTGGGGAGAATCAGAAGACAAACAAACAACGAGAATGAATAGTCTAACAGAAAATGACTTGCTCTATGTATGCTCAGTATCGTTTTCTTTCTCCAGACTGAAAGCATGGCATGTGGCATTGAAACAGAGAGATATTTGATATTATGTGCCTGTGCCAGTAATATCGCAACCTGATTTGGATCCAAGCTGCAGACTTGCAGCAGATGTTTCTGCTCCTCACATTTTCCCCTCTGTCTTGCTAATGCAGGATTTCCTTGGACTGATGGAAAAAAAATACATTTTAATGACATATTTTTGTAGAAAGCATAGAATGTGACTAGAAGAAGCACAAGGCAGAGTGTCACTTAAGGAGAGCTTGGAGTTCAGTTTGTTGTCAGGAAGTATTTTTACAGCCCTTGCACTGGCCTCCCTGGGAATCTTACTGCACAGGAGTCCAAACTGCTGTCAATAGCAGTTGCTCCTCTCTGTGGTCACTACCTGGAACTGCAGAGAGTGAAACTTGTCCCCTATCATGGTACCTTGCTGTTTTTGAAGGAAGAATAAGCATTGAGGAACTCATTTTGAAACAGAGTTTCCTTTCCCCTTGATTTAGTTCGTCAGAAGTTTAGTGTGAGGAACCTGGGCAATCTTTTACCTTCCTTGCAAGGAGAGTCATGGAATCCCTACTGTGAAAGCAGGTCATTCAGCCCATTGAGTCCACACTAACCCTCCAAAGATATCCCATCATTCATGGGTCATTTTGATGAACACTTTTCACACAAAAGGACGTGGGATAGTGGAACTTACTTCAATCCTAAAAAAAATACAATGTAGAGGCAGTGGGTTCAATTGGAAATACCAGATTTGAATTTGACAGATTTCCACTAGGCTATCTTATTGAGGGTTACAACATCAATGCAGTTGAATGGACTTAAGATACAGTTAACTCACAGTTTAGTTGAATGGCTTAACCAGGCTTAAGGTGCCAAGGACTTTGTCCTCTCTGTTTTCTCTCGCAAACGACTGCACTTCCGAGATCATTGTACCAGGCACTAAATCCATTCTTAGTTTCACAGTTCAATGTATCTTGAATGTTTCTGCGCAATCTATCACTCCTGGTGTAAGTCTTCGCTATCCACTGGTGTTGATGGCATAGTGATATTGTCACTGGGCTAGTAATCCAGAGACATGAGTAATATTCTGGGGACCTTGGTTCAAATCCCACATCTGCAGATGGTGATAGTTGAATTCAATCTGGAATTAAAAGACTAATGACCATGTAACCATTGTCATAGAAGCCCCTCTAATTCTTACCTGGTCTGGCCTACATCTGACTCCAAACGCACAGCAATGGGATTGACACTTGACTGCCCTCTGCACTAGAACCACTGACTTCATTACAACCTTGGATTGAGTATGAACAAAAGAGACAAATTTCAGCAGTGAGCTGAGATTGGCTGCCGTTGACAAGAACATCACATTTGACCAAGTATGGCATCAAGGGTCCGTAACGAAACTCAAATCGGGGAAAACTGTCTGCTAATTGGAGTGATACCTGGCACAAAGGCTGTTGTGGTTGTTGGAGGTCAGTCATCTTAGCTCAGGACATCACTCAGCGCAGTATTCTATCCCCAGCCATCTTCAATACTTCATCAATGACCTTCCCTGCACCACGAAATAAGAATTGGGGATGTTTGCTGATGATTGCATAAATTGAGCACCATTCACACCACCTCAGTTAGTAAAGCAGCCCATGTCGAAATGCAGCAAGACCTGGATGCAAAGCAGATTTGGGCTGACAGGTGAAAAGCAACTTTGGAAGAATTCTGAGCTATCGTCCCATGTTCCCATGAGCATTCTGTTTCAAAGAGGGTTGTGCAGCTCAGCACTAGCTTAATAGGTAATGGTACGGTCTGACGTGGTAGTGGTAGATGAGACTTCAGGTTCATTTTCTCATATCGGCACGGTGGGCGGCACGGTGGCACAGTGGTTAGCACTGCTGCCTCACAGCGCCTGAGACCCGGGTTCATTTCCCGCCTCAGGCGACTGACTGTGTGGAGTTTGCACGTTCTCCCCGTGTCTGTGTGGGTTTCCTCCGGGTGCTCCGGTTTCCTCCCACAGTCCAAAGATGTGCGGGTCAGGTGAATTGGCCATGTTAAATTGCCCGTAGTGTTAGGTAAGGGGTAAATGTAAGGGTATGGGTGGGTTGCGCTTCGGCGGGTCGGTGTGGACTTGTTGGGCCAAAGGGCCTGTTTCCACACTGTAAGTAATCTAATCTAATATGTTTTGTATCAGTTGAACACAGCTGAAGCAACAGTCAAGGAATTGTACTTGGCCCCAGTGACCCTAAGGCAAAGAAGGGGGAAAAAAATTAGCCAGACTTCCTATTCCTCATGACTACCCCTCTCCTTCCCATGTACCTCCCTCATCCTGTGCCCTCAATAGAAAGTGTGCGTGTGGGTGTGGGGTGATGACGGAATATTTTTGGCCATTAAACACAGTATGGTTACATAACCTCCTGACATTTGCTGTCTGAGTGAAGAAGGGCCAATTCAGTGAGGTATTCTTCCCTAGTCCTGTCCAGAGGGGCAGTCAATGGTGAGAGTATAAATTGCTCTTTGTTAACACGTTTGTGATTCCCACTGTGCAAGAATCTTTGCTGCCCCTAGAAGTACAGGGAAGGAAGTTGCTCAGGAATCAAATTTGAAAAATAATCAAGCAGACTGTCCTACTTCTCCAGTTCCAAAACCAATCAATCGATTTGATTTTGAACAGAATTTTCACTTCAATGGTTAAGATCTGTCTAGTTTGGAATGTTGCTACCATTTTTTTTCTTGCATATGTATTTGAAATGACAATAAAGTACATCTCTTCAAGTTCAGGGATTCTCACACCTGTAAAATGTCAGCTAGCAAAATGCAGCACTGACAGCCCAGGCACAAGGTGGGCAGGGGAGGCCGCTTTGTATCAGCTGTATGTTCCACGCTTGCTATTGGAAAGGCTGCAGCTGCTCTTGTTTTTGTAGTTCATTACAGAACAGAAATGCTACACTGGCACCTCTGCATGAACAATATAAAAATAAAACAAAATGTTTCACCAACGATATTGGAAAGGTATGAAAGGCCCGAGGGAGCTCGCTCTGAATGGGCAACAGATGTGAATCCAGATTGAAGTCCAGTGTGTTTGCTGCACACTGCTGCAATGCCACCCTATTGTTTGGGGTTCCCAGGGAAAATAAAGGAGACAGTTAGTTCAAACTTTTCGTGATGCACTGCATATATTTTCATGATGTATGGGATGGGGAGGTGAGGGGGAGCAGTATGAGCAGAATTGAATTTGTGCACTTCTCTTTTATTTTTGCTCTCCTCTGCTATCAGGCCCATCTGCTGAACATACCCAGCTGGAATTGGCGGGAAGGGGATGATGCAATCTGCCTAGCTGAACTGAAGCTGGGTTTTATAGCTCAAAGCTGCTTGGCTCCAGGCCTCTCTACAATGCTGGCCAATCTCTTCTCCATGAGATCGTTCATCAAGGTATTGTACTGTCTCTTCATATTAAGCCTGAGAAAACATTCATCCTACTTGTCATTCTTTTGAAAAAAAAGCATATATCTTGAAGGAAAAATGCAAAAAGATGGAAGATGTTGCCATGTTTTATTTTGTGTTTAACAGCAGGTGTCCTCCACATACCACAGTTTTTAATATGGGCCAGCGCTTCAGTAATTCAAATGGAGTGTGAATCTGAGGTTGCTTTCTTGGGCTTGAATTTAGTTAAACTAACTGTGCACAGGTTATATGTTTGGTGCAGTGCTTAAAATGTGATTGTTGCCAAACACATAGAGTGCTAAGCTGTTAAGAGGTGAAACCCAGATGGGTTTTTTGATTGCAAGCTGTATATATACAAGAGTCTGCATTGCCAATTGACTCCCCTATCATTTCCACCAAAATGTGTGGCATCAGCAAGGGGCTACTTTCTGCCATCCTTTGTCTACAAAACTGCCATCGCAGCTTTTTTTCCCTGTACAGGTAAATGCTTGTGGTGCATGGATGATTAACGATGCACTGCTGCATCCACGTTCTCCCAAAATTATAGGCTAACAGGTTGTATCTACTTCTGAGGCCAATGTTGGTGGGTTCAACTCCCACTCCAGGGACTTGAGTCCACCAATCTAATTCAGCACTTGGGAGCAGTGCCAAAGAAACATTGCACTGTTAGGGGTCCAATCCTTTGGATGCCACATTAAGAGGTCCTGTCTTCTCTCTGAAATGGAGCTTAATTATTTCAAAGAAGAGAAGCTAAGTTAACTCTCTGATTCTAGGTATTATTCATCCTTCAGTCAACAGCAATAGAACAGACTATCTGCTCTTATCATATTGTTGTTTGTCGAAGTTTGCTACACGTAATTGGCTGCTATGCTTTCTATATAATGTGTCTTGGGGCATCCTGAGTTTGTGGAGACACAGTGTTAATGCAAGTCTGCTGTTCTTTCTATGATTTTTTTTCCCCAGTGTTCTTGATGACAGTCTGAGAACAGAGATTATATTCAAGATGTAGTGGCATTTTAGAACGTAGACCCTTGATGTTGCATCGGTCTGTGAAACCAATCTGAATCCCATCTCACCTACCCTATTCCATTATCACCCGTATGTCTATCCAATGATCAGTTAATTGTCCTTAAAGTTGGTGAGTCTACTAAAGTCGCAGGCAGGCCGATACATGTCCCTATTACTCTCTGAGTAAAACAAACTACCTCTGATATCTGTCCTAAGTCTATCACCCCTCAATTTAAAGCTATGTCCCCTGTGTTAGCCTTCGCGATCAGAGGTAAAAGGCTCTCACTGTCCACCCAACCGTCTGATTATCTTGTATGTCTCAATTAAGTTACCTCTCAACATTCTTCTCTCTAACAAAAACAGCTTAAGTTCCTCAGCCTTTCCTCCTAAGACCTTCCCTCCATTATCAGGCAACATTCTAGTAAATCTCGTCTGAACTCTCTCCAAAGCTTCCACATCCTTCCTATAATGCAGTGACCAGAACTGTACACAATACTCCAAGTGCGACCGCACCAGAGTTTTGTACAACTGCAGCATGACCCCATGGCTCCAAAACTCAATCCATCTACTAATAAAAGCTAACACACCATATGCCTTCTTAACAACCCTATTAACCTGGGTGGCAATTTCAGGGATGTATGTACATCGATACTGAGATGTCTCTGTTCAGCTACACTGGCAAGAATCTTACCATTAGCCTAGTACTATGCATTCCTGTTATTCCTCCCAAAGTGAATTACCTCACACCTTTCTGCATTAAACTCCATTTGCCACCTCTCAGCCCAGCTCTGCAGCTTATCTATGTCCCTCTGTAACCTACAACATCCTTCGGCACTATCCACAACCCCATTGACCTTAGTGTCATCCGCAAATTTACTAACCCATCCTTCTATGCCCTTATCCAGGTCATTTATAAAAATGACAAACAGCAGTGGCCCCGAAACAGATCCTTGTGGTACACCACTAGTAACTGATCTCCAGGATGAACATTTTCCGTCAACCACCACCCTCTGTCTTCTTTAAGCTAGCCAAATTCTGATCCAAACCTCTAAATCGCCCTCAATCCCATAACTCCATATTTTCTGCAATAGACTACCATGGGGAACCTTATCAAATGCCTTACCGAAATTCATATACACTACATCAACCACTTTACCCTCGTCCATCTGTTTGGTCACCTTCTCAGAGAACTCAATTAGGTTTGTGAGGCACGACCTACCCTTCACAAAACTGTCTTGACTGTCTCTAATCAACTTATTCCTCTCTAGATGATTATAAATCCTATCCCTCATAACCTTTTCCAACACTTTACCTACAACTGAAATAAGACTCACTGGTTTATAATTACCAGGCTTGTCTCCACTCCCCTTCTTGTATAAGGTCCTCCAGTCTTCTGGTACTATTCCTGTAGACAATGATGACATAAAGATCAAAGCCAAAGGCTCTACAGTCTCCTCCCAGGTTTCCCAGAGAATCCTAGGATAAATCCCATCCGACCCAGGGGGTTTATCTATTTTCAGATTTGCTAACTCTACCTCCTTGTGAACCTCAATCCCATCTAGTCTAATAGCCTGTATCTCCGTATTCTCCTCGACAATATTGTCTATTTACAGTGTGAATACTGATGAAAAATGTTCATTTAGCACTTCCCCTATCTCCTCTGACTCCACACACAGTTCCCACTACTATCCTTGATTGGTCCTAATCTTACTCTAGTCATTCTTTTAGTCCTGATATACCTATAGAAAGCCTTAGATTTTTCCTTCATCCTGTCCGCCAACAACTTCTCATGTCCTGACCAGGCTCTTCTTAGCTCTCTCTTTAGGACCTTCCTGGCTAATTTGTAACTCTGAAGCGCCATAACTGAGCCTTCATGTCTCATCCAAGCCTCCTCCTTCCTCTTAACAATAAAAACGTTTTGTGGCATTCCTGACCATGTGACTGAAACATGTCACAGTGTGAATCCTGTAAACTGCAGGTGTTGTTGGCTGAGTGAGTGAAAAAAACTCAATGCCACCATATCCTCAAAATCTCCTTGAATATGTCATCAGTTTGATATCCCACACAGATGGATGGGATTTCATTGTGCCTTGTCCTGAAATAGGCAATCGTTCTTTACATTATGGTTGAAAAGTTGTGACTAAAAGCTGATGGTATTCTTGTCTATGAGTGTCTTGTCGCACAAAGATAAATTTTGCAAAATTATCACATTGAGAGGCATAGGGATAAAATGGAACTTCTCCGAGATCACAAAATGGGTGCTAACTAATTGTCCACCAACGGACAGGTTATTTTTTATTTCAAAAATCTACTTTATTCATATGTTATAGAGTCATAGAGATGTACAACATGGAAACAGTCCAACTTGTCCATGCTGAGTAGATATCCCAACCCAATCTAGTCCCACCTGCCAGCGGCCCATATCCCTCCAAACCCTTCCTATTCATATACCCATCCAACTGCCTCTCAAATGTTGCAATTGTACCAGCCTCCACCACTTCCTCTGGTAGCTCATTCCATACACGTACCACCCTCTGCGAGAAAAAGTTGCCCCGTAGGTCTCTTTTATATCTTTCCCTTCTCATCCTAACCTATGCCCTCTAGTTCTGGACTCCCCGACTCCAGGGAAAAGACTTTGTCTATTTACCCTATCCATGACCCTCATAATTTTGTAAACCTCTATAAGGTCACCCCTCAGCCTCTGACACTCCAGGAAAAACAGCCCTCACCTGTTCAGTCTCTCCCTATAGCTCAAATCCTCGAAACCTGGCAACATCCTTGTAAATCTTTTCTGAACCCTTTCAAGTTTGTAATATATATCATGGTCAAAAATGTGTTTCAGTTCTGTACAGTAGCATATGAAGCTTGACTCTATCCAATAAACAAACCAAAGGCTTCTCTTAGTTGTACAAGACTATATTTACATGCATTTGATGCAGTAGAAGGGTCCGATAACTGAATGGACCACCATTTAACTTTGGCAGAAAGGCCTCAGACAGTGGTCTTTCCCCACTGCGCCTTGGCAGCAGCTGTCCCAAGCTTTAATGCTTTCCTCAGCTCATAGTCCTGGATCTTGGAATATGACAATCTGCAAAATTCAACTCCTTGCTGTAGAAGACCGATAAGTTTCAGATAGACCAAAGAGCGTCTTTCACCAAGTTGATGGTCCTGCAGGTGCAGTTGATGTTTCTCTCAGGGTGCGTCCTGGGGAGCAGACCGTAGAGCAGACTCCCATGTCATGGAGCTGTTCAGGACGAACATCGACAAAAGCCACTCCATCTTTCTCCAGACTTCCTTTGCAAAGGCAATGGACAGGCATGCGTCAACTCGTTCAGTTGAGACTTTGCAGATTGAAGTGCATGCCACTGTGTGACGTAACCCTGCTTTATATGCAATGACCATCACAGTTGCTATGGGTAATCCTAAATTCTTCAAAGAATTTATATGGAGCCCATGACCTCTGGAAATGCTTCACTGTCAATTAATTAGTTTGAAGTATTGTTTAATTCTCTTATAAGTCAATGGAATTGCAGAGAAGGTGGGTCTGTAAAGGGTGGAAAATTTGCTTCCACTTTGTAGCTCTGCCAGAGTTGAATTGGTCCTATAATATGGTATGACACATCAGTGCTGTATGGGGGTAGTGTTGCATTGCTGGAGGCATTTAAGTGAGATTGTTAAACAGAGATTCCGACTGCCTCTTCAGGCAGATCTGAAAGATGATTGCCTTGTGGCCTTGCTAACTTTTGTTGTTCAACCAATGCCACCAAAATAGTCTCCTCGCTCATTACTGTTTGTGAGATTTCATGGTGTGCAGGTCAGCTGCCTCATGTTCAAAATAATTTATGGGCAATGAAGCCTTTTAATCCTCCTGAATCATGAAAGGCTCAATGTAAATGTCAGCTCGTCTGAGTTTAATAGATTTTGTTACTGTGCTTGGTATGCATGTTAGCAGTTGCACAGAAGGGACCTTCTGATGCTCAGTACCACATATTAGCATGTGTTTCAATCTGCAAAACCATGTTAGAGTCAATCTGGCATGTAGTTTGTGCTTGCTCAATTGTGGGAGGAATCATTAAGAAGTTCAGGATGACATGACCCAGTAATGAACAAATTTCAGCAATATTTGTATTGTCAGGGATTGAAATGCCTTTTATGAGATTCGTTATTGTATTCCCATTGAAGGATGCACCTTTATTCTTTATTTGTTTCACAAAATGTGGACTCCAGTACAGCATCTTCATCCGTGCCATAAAGACAGTAGCGTATTTTCAGTATCTCATGAGACACAGACTTGACAATGGTGCTTTCTGGCACACTTACAGCTGTACCTCATTCGCTGTGGCCGAATATGACAGTGAACAAACAGTTGAGAGGAAAATAGACATGTATATTTGATAGAAATAAACATCGATGGAATTAGAAGAAGTACTAGGAGGTGCATAACTACTGGCAGAGGCTAATTAGGCTGATTGGCTTTTGTTTTGAAATGTAGATTTTATGTAATACTGTGAAATTCATTGACAATTTGGATTTGTCAGCAATATAGCCACATCAGTTAAATCACACACCCAACCCCAGGTAATGTGATTAAAATATTTTCAAAAGCCTGACAGATCCTGCCCAAAGTAATCTGTTGTTCATAAAAATGAATGTTTAGAGGACCACCAATTGTGGACTGTTGGAAGAACTTAAAGGATGTCGTTTATGGTGTGGGCTCTGTTGAAAGTCATTTATCAAACCACCCTAACCTTGTGGCCTTGACAGAGAGTGTATTCCATAGAAATAAATAGGCTGAGATTTTAAAAGTCTGAGCTACATATAAGATGGTTAAACATACCATAATGCATTTATAATGATTCTTGAACATCTTTGATTCATGTGCTACTCTCCTGTGTTTATAAGCAATAAAGGTTGGTTCTTTTGTATGCAGTCTCTAGCTATCAGCAGTATGCCACTGGAGGTATTCTGACACAGCTTTCAAGATACTCAGCTAGCATTATATAAGGTTTCCAATGTGAAACTCAGGCTGCCGGTTTATAGTTCTGTCCTGAGGAAGCAAAGCAGGAGTTTTAGTTCAATACAGGTTGATACATTTGTGATAATATCATTGCATTTGCTACTGCTGTGCATTACACTGCTGGCTTACACACAGTGCCTGCATTTCAAAACATGATATGAAGCTGACAAACTCTTGGTAGTAGATTAGAGTGGTGCTGGAAAAGCACAGCAGGTCAGACAGCATCCGAGAAACAGCAAAATCGACGTTTCGAGCAAAAGCCCTTCATCAGGAATAGAGTCAGGGTGCCTGCAGAGTGGAGAGATAAATGAGAGGGGGGTAGGGGTGAGGAGAAAGTAGCATAGAGTACAATAGGTGAATGGGGTGAGGATGTTAATACACAAGCCTAGCATTTCAGGCTGGTCAAGGTTTACAATGCTTATTGTTAAATCTTCGTGACCATTTCACTAATGTTGAAGTTCCAAGGTTTATACCAACCCAGAATTCAAACTGGAAACTATCTCTACATGTCATGTGAAAAATAGCAAGATGTCAGCCTTGGCTCTGAAGTTAGCACTTTCCACTTGGTCAGCAGGTTGTTGGTTCAAGTTCTGATCCAAGCATATAAATTAGGTTAGGACTCAAGTGCAGTATTGAGGGAGTCTTGGATTTAAATGGTAATCAAAGCCACGTCTGGTCTCTTAAATAATGTAAAAATGTTTAATGATAGTTTTCAAGGAAATGCAGAAGAGTTCTCTTTGGTACCCTGGCCAATATCTCAATCATTGCCATCAAAATATAGGTGATCAAGTCATTATCTCATTGTTGTGCAAATATTGGCTGCTATATTTACTACATTGGAAATGAATCTTCAATTCTGAAATATTTCATTTGCACTAAGCTCTTTTGGGCTATTTGGAGGCCATGAATGGCTAGATAAATGCAAGTTCTGAAATGTTGGTAAATTGTGTGTATTGTGGATGCTCGCAATGCTAATGGAGCCAGCCAGCTGGAGCAAAAGGATGGATCAAGTTATGCTTCAAATTTCAGTTAGTTGCAAGGCGTACTCCATTAGTACTAAACTTTCCACTCAGACCAGATCATATCTTTAACTGAAATACAAGGCTATCAGTTCTTGCAGCTTAAGAGACCACAAATAATGAAATGTGACAGCAATTTGGAGCACTTATAGTTTGGAGGGTGAACAATGAAATTGTTGAAGGATTCCATTCTAAACATGAAGTCCAATGAGAAAAGTGGCATCAGATGGAGAAAGAAGATCATGTATGGTATCGCGACTTACACTTTCAGTATTTGTATCTTTAGTGTGTAGCATTTGAAGATAAGTAAGACAAGTGAAAAATAGATAAAATGTGAGGTTTTCCATGCAGTATCAACTTTGTGGATACTAGTGGGATAGGTGTCAAGGTAACAATAATTTTAAGACGAGTTTGCTGTTACTGCAATCTTCAATCATTTATGGATCTAGAAGTTCCTTGGCATCAGAAAGATCAGACAATTTAAGGATTCTTTTAAATGTGAAGCTTCAGATTTGGGGCCACCTTGACCATAGAGGATCTGGAATATAGGATTTTAATAAAACACGTGAATTACCCTATTGGTTTGTTTCTGGGACAGTAACAGAGATGTCAGGGCACCAGCATCTGTCTGATTTGCCAGGTGCCAGTATTCTCTGAATTGTTGTTGTATACCCTTGTGTAATGTACAACAGCTGTTCCAGGGTCTCAGTCTGATACTATTGCAACAGGAATTGAGACATGTTGTGTGGTGAGCAATTCACTGGCTCCTGGTCACGGAGCCCCACAAAATTGCACCAGCCTTTCCATCCACATAATAAACTGTTCATTCAAAAGGTAAAGCAATGGCAAGGCAAATCAGGGATACTACACCCCCACAATTGATAAAGGTCAATGAGAAATGTGTGCGAATGTGTAATATTTTTGAGAGATAAAGGAATACCACTGCCTGCATGTTTTCCTCCAAGCCCCCCACTGTCCTGATTTGAAATTATATCATTACTCCTTTGCTGCTGCTGAGTCAAAATCTTCCTACTTAATAATGTGTACCTTTGTTACAAGGACAATAATGGCTCACCACCACCTTTTAAGGACATGTAGAAATGGGCAACAAATCTTGACCCCCTTGCCTACATCCCATGAACAAATAAAAACAAACATAAGAGATAAAACAGGACATTTCATTCCAGTTCTGACTTGGAGCTAGTTCAGGAAGTTCTTGTTTCCACCACCCACCCTCCTCTCACGCTTTCCTTACAGTTTCAATTATTTTTTAAAACTTTTTTTTAAACCCCCAGTCACCAAGGCAATGACTCACATTTTGGGTTTTGTGCTGTTTACTGCTGATTACCCTCCCATACCTTGTCCAAATGAATTTAGAGTTTTTGAATCAGGAAACAGGTCCTTTGGCCCAATGAGTCCACACTGACCCTCCAAAGAGTTTCCCAGCCAAACTCTTTTTGACTTATTTACCCTGACTAATGCACCTAACCTACACATCCCTGAACATTATGGGCAATTTAGCATGGCCAGTTCACCTAACTTGAGAGGAAATCCATGCAGACACAGGGAGAATGTGCAAACTCCACACAGACAGTTGCCTGAGGCTGGAATCAAACCTGGGTCCCTGGTGCTATGAGGCAGCAGTGCTAACCACTGAGCCACCATGCTGTCCTCATATACTACTTAAAGTACAAACTTGACCATTCACTGACAATGAGCTATTCAGTTGTGTTGATTGATGAACCTGACCTCCCCACCATAGATATTTCAGATTGTAGAGCAAACTTCTCATCCCCAATGCCTCGTCACAATGCTGTCGCGGTGATGGATTTGGGTAAGACTGCATACATTCTCCAACCTACTTGGTTGTTGTAGCCCCAGCTGTACTCCATGTGAAAGTGAGGACTGCAGATGCTGGAGATTAGAGTCGAGAGTGTGGTGCTGGAAAAGCACCCCAGGTCAGGCAGCATCCGAGGAGCAGGAGAATCAACATTTCGCGCAAAAGCTCTTCATCCTGATAAAGAGTTTTCCAGCATCACACTCTCGACTGTACTCCATGTGAGATAGAGATATCTTGAACTGTTGGACCTATAAATGGATCTGAACTTGATTTGGATTCTGGTAATTGTTAGTAATAATTGCAAAAGCATTTCTTTAGCAAATGGTATCCAACAATAATCATGAAGGAAATTGTAATCTGTGTGTGATGCATAATAACAACAACTTGTATCCATGTAGCAAATTTAATGTGGTAAAAAATGTCCAAAGACATGCTATAGGTTTGTCAATGAGCAACATGTATCACCTAACCATATGAAGAGATTAGGACAAGTGCTGAAAAAAAACTTTATCAAAGTGGTCAGTTCTAAGTATCATCTTGAAAGAAAACAAAGTTTATGAGAGATATCCAGTACTTAAAAATAAGACCGATAAAGACACAGCTACCAATGGTGTAATGATGGCATTCAGAGATGGACAAAAGACCAAATTAATAGGAACATGGAGATGTTGGATCCTTGTAGGGCTGGAGGAGCTTACAATGATGGGGCAAGGATGAGATTTAAAAACGTGATGAGAATTATAAATAAAAAACATTCCTGTGATGGAGCCACCTTGCAACAGAAGGATCTTGAGAGAACTAAGGCATGGATAACAAAATTATAAACCTGTTTGTAAAAAAAAGTATATTTATGATTTTATTCTACAGGGCACCCAACTGAAATCTTTTCTCATGTTTTATAGCTTATGTCTTTGTATAATTGTATATTAGAAAATTCAGTGGATTAATGAATCTTCCTACACCTGTTTATGACCATCCGGTCCAATTTATGAGGCATGAATGGATGGCAAATGCACAGCTAGTGTAGCCAGTACACAACGAGATGCATTTTTAGGTATTGCTGTTAGGTTGGGAGATGTGTGCTAGCAATATGGTGGCAAAGGTGATAGACAAGAAACCCAACATCTTCCCTGTTCAATGACAGATTACCAGCATGAAGAACATCAGTGGTGTGGCAAATAAAGCACTTCATGGCCCAATTAAGGTGCTGTTACTATCCCTGTGGGCAGTCTTGTGTGTCAGAAGGGCACGTTGCCATAGCGGTGAATCCTGGCACATTCTGATGGATCTGTGACTTTCCGAAACAGTACACCATGGATCAAAAAGACCACGGCCATGCTCTGAGCATCACTAGCGCAGTCCCTTTCTCCCTCCACGCCCCCCGCCAGTAAATGTCTGCCATGTTCACCGTGGAAGTGCAGCCTCAGCAGTGGCTAACACTACCTGATCCAACAGCTGGACCTTGAAGCCTCTTTGAAAATCTCAGACCGAGATTTAAATTCCAACCTTGGCAATCACTTTCCCATAAATAGTTAAAGTGCCTGAAGCTTCCATCAGCCAAGGTCTTGGTTTTGCAATTTTAGGAAAATAAAACAGACCTTACCCATTATGTTGGACCTTAAACAGTATGATTCATTTTGACTGCCTGCTGTATTATTCATTTTAAAGCAAACACTGAAACCAGAATCATTTGATTTATTCCTCCAGCTTCTACAGCATTCATATGGAACCTTTTATTTTTATTTAACATTTGGCAAGAAATGAAAAAGAATTTGACTTCTAATATATTAGTAAAGTTCAGCATACATTTATAATAAAAAAAATACTTTTTATGAAACAATGACGAATAATTTTAGTAGAATTTGTCTGTCAGACTTTTATCCATGAAAGACATTCTAATTATGCTGTTGTCTGCTTTTCAGGGCCAGCATATCTTAACATCAGGAACTGTTGGGTTAAAATGCAGATCTTCCAAACATTTCAAATTGTGTTTGATGTACCATGTGTTAAGCAAATTGGATTTACAATTAGATGAAATTTGAACACAAATGTTTTCTCCAAAAGGGCATTCATAGCCCACATATTGCTTGTATGTACTTCATCAACCTGACTTGTGTTTTCCATATAATGATTTTAAAAACTAATGAAAAAGAGAACTAATGTTTTTGTAGCACTGCCTGTGTAACTCAGTTGATCTGTCCATTGAAAACAGTGATACCTTTAGCCTGAAGAGAAGAATGTCAAAGATGACAAGTCCTGTCTGATCAAGGATTTGTTAAACATACCCCATTCTTAGAGGGAGGCACTTAGCCAACAGGCTTCTAACATGAGGGCTGAGTGAATGGCTTGCAAATTGTCTGGATTGTCCAGTGACCCTAATTCGACATTGTGCACTTACGCTTTGTTTTTAACAAATAACAATATCACCAAAATCATTCAATCTCCAGTGCACGTCCCAACACGGCACAACAGAAAAGTTGACTTGTGTTCTAAAACCAAACAGCTATTCTACTCAAACCACTAACCCTTCAAGTCTTTGCTTACTTGCTATCTGCTTCATTTTCTGCATGCCACTATTTACTATACTTCCAAAACACGTTATGGTCTCATGGTAGTGACCAACTTGGAATCTGAGAAAATTGTAATACAGGAAAATGCTGAGCCTGGCCTTGGGTTGCTGCTGGAGGGCATTTCTTAAGTTGGTTATTCATAAGCATGGACATTTTGCTACTGAATCCATCTAGTTTGATATCCAGAATTAAGAGCTATAAGTGACATTATATTGGGCTTCTCATCTGCATTAGAAATAGGATCATCACCTACTGATTTGGCTGGGTAGAATGTGTTCTATTTTTTGAAATAAGCCATAATTGGAATTCTATTAAATTGTTCTTATTGAATCTTTGAATAAAAATGAGTTTGCACACCTAGATTAAGAGGAAGTCTGGATAGTTCTCATGGGTAAAGTGAGTTCTTAAAGGTAGCAAAAGCTTAATTCAAGTTCAATCTTAAGTAACTGCCAGTTGAACATTCAGGAGTTTATTTCTCGTAATTAGACCAGCCCAAAGTGTATTTTTAAGAACTTCCTAAAATTTTGCAGATGAAGTATTTGGACTGTGGCTGAAGGACAATTCATCAGTTAATTCTTTCTGGGAGAGTTAAAAAGTAATTTCATTTTCAACAATCTTAATGACGATCTCCAAGAAAATGAGAATTAATCTTTGCTTTCGGCTAGACCAGAAGAGTGATGCCATGAACCATATGTCGTAAAAATGTCTGCATCCCAAAAAACCTTGCTTTCTGCACCGATTGGGACAAGGTCACGAAGAACAGAATTCATGTATCTATGATATAGCATGAATCTTTCGACTGATACATAAGTGCATCAACCAAAATTAGCACTTTATTTCTCCACTATACAGTCATATTAAAAAATAATGCATTTTGTGTTGGAAGCACAAGGTTATAAAGTTCTGGGTTTGAGTCACACTCCATAGCTTGAACACCAATATTAAGACTGATGTTCCCACTCAATATTGAAGGAACATTACATTGTTAGAGCTACATCTTTTGTATGAAACGCAAGGGCTGATCTGTCAGCTTGGTTGGATATCAAAGATCCTGTGGTGCTGTTTTGAAGAGTAATAGTTCAGTTATCCATGATGCACTGGTCAATATTTATTCCTCTATCAACATCACAAGAGACAGATTATCTGGTCGTTATCACATTGCTGTTCATGGGAGTTTCCTGAGCACAAATTAGCTGCCATGTTTCCTGCACTTCAACAGTGATTACACTTCAAAACCACTCTGTTGATAGTAAAATGCTTTGGGACATTTGGTGGTCGTGAAAAGCATTAGGCAGATGCAAATCTTTATTTATTCTTAGACCATATTGATAGTTTGAAGTCATGCCGTATTACTTGAAATGATTCAGAATGTCCAAAAATACCACATAAGTATCACCATTAAGTGAAAATATAGTTCTAAGCAACTGAATCATTGAGTCACGTTGGATTCAATGACACAGAATTCAAAGTAGATTGTTATCTAGAGAAATAAATTATTTTCATGCTTGTTCATTTTTTCAGGGGGAGGGTGATGAGAGAGCTTTGTTGTTTGGGGTGGCATGGTGGACAGTGATGGATTATCAGTTCTCTTTTATGTGTCATGCAATTAGGCCAGAAGTGATAGGAGCATTCATTTTAATGGTCAGTGCAAGGACCTGCACACACCTCTCATTCATTATGATTGTGACTGTGGTGCCACTTCTAATGTAAGAGCTTTACTGACCTACAAAAATTGCAAAAAAAACTATTATTTATCTGAATGATTCTGATGCCATTTACCATCGAGAAAGAAAGTCCAATCGCCAGTCAACAGTAGAATTAATGATTTCTTTCAACTGCAACCAAACTGCTTTGAGAAATTTGTGTTTCTCATTATTGATATGACTGATGTGTTGCACGCTCAACTGTGTAACATGATTTCTTTTTGTAGCATGATTTCTTTTTGTAGCACATTTTCCTGGGGTAGCCATCCTGTCTATATGCCAGTTTAAAAATTAGAAAACTATATTGTTTGTAAAAATATTTAATTCACTGGTAGAATGTATGTTGCAGTTTCAATGCGGACAGCTTTAGGTTCTGATGATATTGTCTATGTTAAGTATATAAATTGATGACCTTTGGTTGCTTGGAGGAGCCCATGATGCCACCAGCTTAGCTAGAAGGGTATGTAACCTGCAGGTGGCTTTATCTTTGGTAGTGGTCACATCTGTCGTAAGTGGAGAGTAACAGTATTTACATTGCTTAACTTGTAAGGCAAATGCTTAAGAAGTAAAGGTGATAAGCTTTAAAGGAATTCATTCTTTTTACTTATTTTCTCTACAATAAAGTCAGATCTAGGAGACTAATCTTTCCTGTATTGATGCATGTAAAATGACTTGGGGACTCTTTGCTTCTAACTTAGCTACAATTTCATGTCACGAGGTTCTGTCAGACAGCTCTTCCATATTCAGGGTCAGGAAATCTCTTGTTGTTTGGAGGATCTTCATGGGCCACACCCTAGAGTTTTTGTCTCACTGTGAGTGTGCGAGAGAATAGTAAAGGGTGCTGATCTGTTCTGCCACACTGAGCATGTCTTCTGCCCTCAGGAGACACTGAAACTCCCAGAATTGCTGTACATTATGATAGGACAAACTCTGTGGTATTGGTCATGGTGGATAACCAACTCTGACTTCATGTATAAAAAAATTCTCCTCAGACCTGTCAATATATCCAGAATTATTTAGACATTTCAAATCACGTTATTCACATTCAAAATTAAAGCTTGCTATTTGTCTTGTACATACAAAACTGTTAGCTTTGTATTTGGTTAATGGGAAAGCCACTTTCTTCTGATGTTTCATGCCACTGTGTCTTGGGCATGAATCAGTTAATTATCAGACTCTGAGGAGTGCTTTGTTAACATGAATGAAGTAATTAGTTTAGGTAAGGTTTCACATCATTTCAAAACATACATACATCATACCTGTCACCAAGTTGAGAATAGACTTCATATTTTTTTCCGAAGTGTATTTGATAATTTACTGTTGTTTCTCTGGCTTTTAATCGGCATAACAAAGTCTCCAGGGTCCTGGCTTTTAACAGGACCAGTTGTGCAGGCCAAAGCTTTTAGGGATTAGGGGAATAATAAAACTTCCTCTATTGGCTGTAGGAACACTGAACCTGTCTGGGAATTAAAAAGTTGGATCCTATCCATCGCCTTTATTAATCACAGCTGCTGTTTGTTTACTTACGTTCTGCTGAAATAACTAATCACCTGGTGATCCGTTGATGAAAAATGATTTGTTTTAATCAAAATCTCATTCGAGGGTTAAGAAAACCTGAAAATGATCAATCACTTGGTTCTGTGTTGTCACTCAAGAATTTGGTGTGAAGGGAGTTTATGGAGCATTTCGAAATCCAAGTGCTGATTTCATCTTTCAAAATTAAGTCTGAAAATAAATGGTGCATATTAAACACAGAGTTGATAAAGTGCCAGAAACGCATTGACAAATCACTAAATTATGTGTTCATGTTGAAATATTTTCATACATTTCTCAAAGTAATTTTGCATTAAATCCAGGCTTAAAAATAAAGTCGAAGACCAGTCAAAAGGAATGCTTAGCTAGTACTTGTACAAGCTAACTCCACAAACACATGCAAATTATTAAAAACAGTATTAAGTGTATTGGACATTGTTCAAGCAATACATTTTCTTCAGCACATTAATCTGAACATAAATCTACCCAGGTCTGAGGAGAATTCTTTTATACATGAAGCCAGAAGGTGTTTTTCCTTCAGTTCCTAGCAGAAACTCTTGTAGTATTCCACATTTAATTGAAGTATGCTGTTTTTTCTTTTACCTTTGCACCTAATACTTCTGACTTTGATGTTGTTCCACAGTTGATTGATATACTACCAAAAGCCTCAGTTACAACCTCAGAATTCAACACCATAAATTACAGTTAATTTGGCATCTCTTCCTGAATGGCCACAATCCCCATGATACCAGTTCTTCCTCTACACGTGCTGTTTCTTATCTTTATCCTTGATTGCATTAAGACACACAGGCTTCAAATTTATGAGCTCCCAGTTCATCTTTATTTCATTCTAATGTAGTAAACTCCTGTCATTTCATTTGAATGAGAATGACAGCCCAATATATGAATCAAAAACCTTAAGAAGCTATTTTGAAAGCCAGTGCTGTTTATGCAATTGTCATCTCCCCAACAACTCTTTCATTCATTATGCTCATGCAAAGATAATTTTTCCTCCCCTCTCAATTGCAACTCAAGCTTGATGATGTCATGTCTTGAGTTTTGGATTCCTCATATCCTTTTCAAAGGTTGAGTTGTGCATTCTTTGTAAAATCTGTGAGGTTTTAGCACAGATATCACAGCGCAAAAGCAAAACATGCCAATATGAAGCATACGCTTCCACTTCTCAATCGTGGGATAGTTAACACTCCAGCACTCATAACTCTTCCAGGGATTTCCCATAAGGGCTCAGGCCTTTGGCTTGTTTTCTTTTGTTCCACTCTTTTCAATGAAAATTGGAAAAGGTGCATTTTAAAAGGGAGCAGGAGCTGAAACTGTATTCAAAAGGACATGTTACTGCAACCAACTTCTTATGACTGTCACCATCCCTTCTGGTAAGCGTGGTGGTGTTTGCACAGTTTCCTGCTAAATACAGTGTACAACTAATCACCACTGCTGTGATCTCTGCACTTTGACTGGTTACTAAAATATAGTTTAACGTTGTTTGCAACTCCCTGTCTGTTGCTGGACTGATGTCGGGAAGCTGCAGCCTGCTAACGTGGAAATGGTCCTAGGAGAGATGCATTGCAGCATTTTTTTAAGCATTGCCTGATATGGTTGCATTTATTGTAACCCATTATAAACTATGCTATTGTTAATTCAATGGGAGTAGGAGCGTTTAGTGGCACTTAGGTCCAATATTAGCAACTGCCCGTGATAAGCAGGGGTGATGTAAAGGTGTAAAACTCTGTTTGTTTGAATGGCAAGTCTGAGCCATGGTTCCCCGAAATTATTCCAGACTAACTGAACTGGCAGGGTTGGATTTTTGTGGATAACTATAGACATTGGCTCTGAATGTTTTGAAATCTCGGCAATGAAAATGTGATGTTGCACTTTCAAATGGAAGGAATAGAAGCTTTGATGCTTTCCCTCACAACCCCCAACAGTCCTGGAGACATTGTTCTTCAAAGCCTACTAGAACTCTCATAACTTGGGTGTACATCGATGTCAACCACAATGTCAGACACCATACTACTTTATCAGATAGCAAGCCACTGCCAACCAATGGGAATTATAGTCAACATTTAGCTTTAAAACAGCAAAGTATGGCACACTGTTAGCTGTCATATTTAAGGATGAAAGCTTTGAGGATCACAGTATGTAATGTTTTATGGTGCAGAGATCTTCTTGAGTTTCTAATTTGGATGTCTCCTCTACCTTCCATTGCGATCTGTATTAGCCCTAGTTCAGGGCAATTAATGCCTTGTAATCCATTTTAACACATAAATGAAAACCCAGTTTCAAGAAGCAGAAGCTGTAACCAAGAATGGGATTTCCAAAACAGAGGGTAGTTCCAAGATCTGGCAAAGTTATATATAGTAGGATTTTCGTGTGAAAATTAATGAATTATCTTTCACAGGAGGGAAGGAACATCTGTGCTGATCCA
Source organism: Hemiscyllium ocellatum (assembly GCF_020745735.1). Classification (NCBI taxonomy): domain Eukaryota; kingdom Metazoa; phylum Chordata; class Chondrichthyes; order Orectolobiformes; family Hemiscylliidae; genus Hemiscyllium; species Hemiscyllium ocellatum. The sequence continues at coordinate 22,284,391 of NC_083443.1, read as the reverse complement.
CTGTCATTATTTGTGAAAAACAAACTGCTGTAGTGCAGATTCAGAAGTGGTATTGGTGATAATTACTGTGTCTCGTTGCTGTGGTTGTATCACGAAACACCCATGGAGCAAAACACTTGGAATTTTTGATTTGCTGCAGAAACCTGATTATCTCTTTATAGCTATTTATTTGGAGATGTTACTAGTATTGTATAGCCCTGGCTGTCTTTTTTTCTGCTCTCTACTCTGTGTTTATCAGTGGTGGGCAGTGGGATCACTTTGATTTAGATTGGTGGGTTGGATGTCACTAATTGCCAAGCTGCTTCAGGAGAGAGTTCTAACAGATTGCTTGGGGATTTAAAGGGAAAATAGGCTTAAATTGTCCCTTGATGTTACACAGGAAGGATATAGTGGTCTAATTGTTGATAGCTGTCAGTTGTATTTGCAACTAGCCTATTCCCAGCCAGCAGTTTGAACGCTGTGGGAAACCTGTGGGCTGGTTAACTCAAGTAATATACAAGCTGCCCCTGAGCTGAACAAAGGCACCTGGAGAAAATGTCTTCCTTCCTGTGTGGATCATCTAATCCTCGCATGATCGCAGGGTGAACAGATGTCCGCCCACTCCTTCCCTCACCATCCACAGTGGCCACATGTGACCAAAAGACCCTTCTCTTCTGCTGCTTCCCCCTTCAGTTGTGACCTGAATCCTAACTTCAACTAATCCCTTACATAAATCCAGTCTGTATGGAGGTATTTACTTATTTATTGTCAGGTGTATCTTGTTACAAAGTAAGTGTTGTATACTGTCGCCACTCTCTGGCATCAAATTGAAAAATGGAAAAATAAATGAAATACATAGAAAATAAAGGCAGAAAAATGAAGAGATAAAGAAAATGTTCAGCTTTACAGTCCTTCCTGTTAAGTGCTTTGCCATGGACCTGGTTGCCAGACAGGCCTCCCTTTCACTGCACCGTTGCCACCACTAGTACGAAAAGTTGCCACTCTTCGGTGCCATCTCACCTTCACCAATGCCCTCACCATTGTGACGACTCGCTGGACCTCGCCAATGCAGATGTTACCAATGCTGCCAGATACTGGACTGGCCCAAACTCCACTCTGCCGTTACCATGAATCTGCTTTGGATGAACTTTCCCGATGCAGCCACTGCGTCTTACATTGGGCCCAAACTCACCTCTGCCATCGCCTCCTTCTGCACTGGAAGGAGACACTGCCGGAAACCCAAATCCACCTCCGCAGCAGGAGCCGTGAGTCAGCACTCAGACCGCCTCATTGATGCAGATGCCGCAGGGAATCCAAACTCATCAGGAGGCCATGCTGCGATGCCGTCACTGTGACCGAGTCTTCACCAAGAGGTAACTAAAACAAAATAGAAAAAACAACAAGAGAGGAAAAAAAAGAAAAGAAATGAAATGAAAAGCAGGCAAAACGGATGAGCCCCAGGCTCAGAAACCTTATTCCATCGCCATCTTACCAGAAGTTAACACCAGCGACCACTATAAATCTATTCCTCAGATGATGAAAGGAATCAATGCCAGCAATCTCAGGACTAAGGAATTCACTTCTTGCTGGAGTTTGGATTAGGTGAGATCAATGATTAGCTGGGAATAGACCAATGCGCAAGTAGCCAAGTGAATAACTAGTCTGACACCACACTGTGCCCAAGTAGTACATAACTGAATTGTCAAGCTACCTTAATTTTAACTCATTTAAAATTGATGCCTAGCACATTGTAAAAGTATTTGTTTTATTTAATGCATTTCTGATTTTAAACATCTGGATTGGAGGCAACACAGTTGTATTTTTAAAGTTGAAAGTATAATGCAACGCTCTAAAGTTTACTTTTTCCAACGTGGTTAACTAAGCTTATCAAAATAATCATAGCCAATAGCTCATATACAATTGATTTTGGTGCTAGGTAGAGTTCTGTGCTAGGCCTGTAACCACAAGGTTTGGTGCTGGGTCCACTGTTTTGATGTGAATATAGGAGGCATGGTTACAGGTGATGCAAATAGGTGGTATAGTGGGACCTTGATCAGAGGGCTGAAGAGTGGCAGATAGAGTTTAATTTAGATAAATGTGAGGTATTGAATTTTAGTGAGGCAAACCAGAACAGTATTCAGTCAATGGTAGGCCCTGGGCAGTGTTGCCAAACAGAGAGACCTAGGGGTGCAGGTGCATTGTTCCTTGAAAGTGGAGGCACAGGTAGACAGAGCGGTGAAGAAGGCATTGGGTATACTTCCCTTCATTGATCAGGACATTGAGTATAAGAGTTGGAATGTCATGTTTCAGCTGTACAGGATGTAGGTGAGGCCGCTTTTAGAATACTGTGTACAATTCTGATCGACCTTCTATAGGAAGGATGTTGTTAAACTTGAGAGGGTGCAGAAAAGATTTACAAAGATGTTGTCAGGAGATGCTGAATAGGCTGGAGTTTTCTCCCCGGAGTGTCAGAAGCTGAGGGGTGACCCTATACAGATTTATAAAATCATAAGCAGCATGGATAGGGTAAATAGACAGGGTTTTTTTTCCTAGGGTGGGGCAACTAGAACTAGAGGGTACAAATTTAAGGTGAGAGGGGAAAGATTTAAAAAGGACCTGAGGGGTAACTTTTTCACACGGAACGTGGTGCATGTATGGAATGAGGAAGTGATGGAGACTGGTACAAGTACATTTAAAAGGCATCTGGATGGGTCCATGCATAGGAAGGGTTTAGAGGGTTATGGGCCAAGTGCTGGCAAATAGGACTGGGTCAGATTGGAATGTCTGGTCATTGCGGACGATTTGGGCCAATGGGTCTGTTTCCGTACTGTATGAACCTTTAATTCAATGACTGTATCTGCCATATCAACAAGTATCTATCACTAATTGCTCAGAAATGAGGCAAGTGATTAGAATGGATGGCCTTGAGGTATGTAGGGAAGAGGTCTGGGGAATACTGGAAAGGCTGAAAATAGATAAGTCCCCTGGGCCTGATGGCATTTATCCTAGGATCCTCTGGGAAGCAAGGGAGGAGATAGCGGAGCCATTGGCCTTGATTTTTATGTCGTCGTTGTCTACTAGAATAGTGCCAGAAGACTGGAGGATAGCGAATGTGGTCCCCTTGTTCAAGAAGGGGATTAGGGATAGCCCTAGTAACTATAGGCCAGTGAGTCTCACTTCTGTTGTGGGCAAAGTCTTAGAGAGAATTGTAAGGGATAGGATTTATGAACATCTGGATAGGAATAATGTGATCAAGGATAGTCAGCATGGTTTTGTGAAGGGCAGGTCGTGCCTCACAAACCTTATTGAATTCTTTGAGAAGGTGACCAAGGAAGTGGACGAGGGTAAAGCAGTAGATGTGGCGTATATGGATTTTAGCAAGGCGTTCGATAAGGTACCCCATGGCAGGCTAATGCAAAAACTACGGAGGTATGGCATTGAGGGTGCATTAGAGGTTTGGATTAGGAATTGGCTGGCTGGAAGGAGACAGAGGGTAGTAGTTGATGGTATAGGTTCATCTTGGAGTGCAGTTACTAGCGGTGTTCCACAAGGATCTGTTTTGGGACCATTGCTGTTTGTCATTTTTATAAATGACCTAGAGGAGGGGCTTGAAGGCTGGGTGAGCAAGTTTGCGGATGACACGAAAGTCGGTGGAGTTGTGGACAGCGAAGAAGGATGTGGCAGGTTACAGTGGGATATAGATAAGTTGCAGAGCTGGGCAGAAAGGTGGGAAATGGAATTCAATGTAGCTAAGTGTGAAGTCATTCACTTTGGTAGGAGTGACAAGAAGATGGATTATTGGGCTAATGGTAGGCTACTTGGTAGTGTGGATGAGCAGAGGGATCTTGGTGTCCATGTACACAGATCTCTGAAAGTTGCCACCCAGGTAAATAGTGCTGTAAAGAAGGCATATGGTGTACTGGGCTTTATTGGTAGAGGAATTGAGTTCCGGAGTCCTGAGGTCATGTTGCAGTTGTATAAGACTCTGGTGCGGTCTCATCTGGAGTATTGTGTGCAGTTTTGGTCGCCATACTATAGGAAGGATGTGGAGGCATTGGAACGAGTGCAGAGGAGGTTTACCAGGATGTTGCCTGGCATGGTAGGAAGATCGTATGAGGAAAGGCTGAGACACTTGGGGCTGTTCTCATTGGAGAAAAGAAGGTTTAGGGGAGATTTGTTAGAGGTGTACAAGATGATTAGGGGTTTAGATAGGGTTGACAGTGAGAACCTTTTTCTGCGTATGGAGTCAGCTGTTACTAGGGGACACAGCTTTAAATTAAGCGGTAGTAGGTATAGGACAGATGTTAGGGGTAGATTCTTTACTCAGCGGGTTGTGAGTTCATGGAATGCCCTGCCAGTAGCAGTGGTGGACTCTCCCTCTTTATGGTCATTTAAGCGGGCATTGGATAAGCATATGGAGGTTATTGGGCTAGTGTAGGTTAGTTAGGCTTTGGTCGGCGCAACATCGAGGGCCGAAGGGCCTGTACTGCGCTGTGTTTTTCTATGTTCTATGTTCTATGTTCAAGTAACTCATGTCATCATTCACTTGGAGAGGTTTTCAAATAAATTAACAATAATTATTTCACAAGCATTATACTTGCCAATTATTTGAGGTGATTCTTTTAATTGTTTTCTCATCCTGAAAATAGTTAGTTGCTCTAACTGCTACCTTCTAGTTATTTCTCAATTCATTCTCAGAATGTGGTTGTCACTGGCTGGGCCAGCATGTGATTTTTGTCTCTAATTGCTCTCGACATGGTGGTGGTTTACTGCGGCCTGTTGGGTGTGGGTGCAACTCCAATTCTGATAGAAAGGAAGCTCCCGGAATTTCACACAGCGACACTGATGATACAACAATGTGATTCCAAATCAGGACAGTATGTGGCTTGAAGGGGAACTTGCATCCATTAACTGCCTTCTCCTTCTAGATCACACCTCGTGCTGGCCTCTTACCCGCCCTCGATCTATTTATAGCCAACTGCCGCCGCGACATTAACCGACTCGACCTGTCCACCCCTCTCATCCACTCCAACCGCTTACCCTCAGAACGTGCAGCCCTCCACTCCCTCCGCTCCAACCCCAACCTCACCATCAAACCGGCAGACAAGGGAGGCACGGTAGTAGTTGGCGCACCGACCTTTATACCGCTGAGGCCAAATGCCAGCTCGCGGACGTCTCCTCCTATTGCCCCCTTGACCATGACCCCACCTCCCACCACCAAACCATCATCTCCCAGACCATCCATAACCTCATCACTTCAGGGGATCTCCCATCCACCGCCTCCAACCTCCCCGCACCGCCCGTTTCTACCTCCTGCCCAAAATCCACAAACCTGACTGCCCCGGCCGACCCATTGTCTCAGACTGCTCCTGCCCCACCGCACTCATCTCCGCGTACCTCGACACGGTTCTGTCCCTTTTTGTCCAAGAACTTCCCACCTATGTTCGGGACACCACCCACGCCCTCCACCTCCTCCATGATTTTCGCTTCCCCGGTCCCCAACGCCTTATCTTCACGATGGACATCCAGTCCCTGTACACCTCCATCCCCCATCACGAAGGACTCAAAGCCCTCCGCTTCTTCCTTTCCCGCCACACCAACCAGTACCCTTCCACTGACACCCTCCTTCGACTGACTGAACTGGTCCTCACCCTGAATAACTTCTCTTTCCAATCCTCCCACTTCCTCCAAACTAAAGGAGTTGCCATGGGCACCCGCATGGGCCCCAGCTATGCCTGTCTCTTTGTAGGATATGTGGAACAGTCCATCTTCCGCAACTACACTGGCACCACCCCCGACCTTCTCCTCCGCTACATCGATGACTGTATCGGCACTGCCTTGTGCTCCCACGAGGAGGTTGAACAGTTCATCACCTTTACCAACACCTTCCATCCTGACCTCAAATTCACCTGGACTGTCTCAGACTCCTCCCTCCCCTTCCTAGACCTTTCCATTTCTATCTCGGGCGACTGACTCAACACAGACATCTACTATAAACCGACTGACTCCCACAGCTATCTGGACTACACCTCCTCCCACCCTGCCCCCTGTAAAAACTCCATCCCATATTCCCAATTCCTTTGTCTCCGCCGCATCTGCTCCCAGGAGGACCAGTTCCAATATCGTACAGCCCAGATGGCCTCCTTCTTCAAGTACCGCAGATTCCCCACAGACGTGATCGACGATGCCCTCCACCACATCTCCTCCACTTCCCGCTCCTCCGCCCTTGAGCCCCGCCCCTCCAACCGCCACCAAGACAGAACCCCACTGGTTCTCACCTACCACCCTACCAACCTCCGTATACAGCGTATCTTCTGCCGTCATTTCCGCCAACTCCAAACGGACCCCACCACCAGGGATATATTTCCCTCCCCTCCCCTATCAGCGTTCCGCAAAGACCACTCCCTTCGTGTCTCCCTCGTCAGGTCCACACCCCCCACCAACCCAACCTCCACTCCCGGTACCTTCCCCTGCAACCGCAGGAAATGCAAAACTTGCACCCACACTTCCTCCCTTACTTCTCTCCAAGGCCCCAAGGGATCCTTCCATATCCGCCACAAATTCACCTGCACCTCCACACACATCATCTATTGCATCCGCTGCACCCGATGTGGCCTCCTTTATATTGGGGAGACGGGCCGCCTACTTGCAGAACGCTTCAGGGAACACCCCAGACCAACCAACCCAACCATCCCGTGGCTCAACACTTTAACTCTCCCTCCCACTCCACCGAAGACATGCAGGTCCTTGGACTCCTCCATCGCCAGAACATAACAACACGACGGTTGGAGGAAGAGCGCCTCATCTTCCGCCTGGGAACCCTCCCACCACAAGGGATGAACTCAGATTTCTCCAGTTTCCTCATTTCCTCTCCCCCCACCTTGTCTCAGTCGATTCCCTTGAACTCAGCACCGCCCTCCTAACCTGCAATCCTCTTCCTGACCTCTCCGCCCCCACCCCACTCCGGCCTATCACCCTCACCTTGATCTCCTTCCACCTATCACATCTCCATCGCCCCTCCCCCAAGTCCCTCCTCCCTACCTTTTATCTTAGCCTGCCTGGCACCCTCTCCTCATTCCTGATGAAGGGCCGCGCCCGAAACGTCGAATTTCCTGTTCCTTGGATGCTGCCTGACCTGCTGTGCTTTAACCAGCAACACATTTTCAGCTCTTATCATGGATTTGTAAGGGGCTTTCTAAGGAGCCTTGGTGAACTACTTCAGTGCATCTTGGAGATGGCACACACTGCAGCCACTGAGAGTCATTGGTGAAGGGAGTAAATGTTGAAAGTAGTGGATAGGTTATCAATCAAACAAGATGCTTTGTCTTGGATGTTGCCAAGTTTCTTGAGTGTTTTCAGAGTTGCAGTGGACCATAAAAGTGGATAGCATTGTATTTCATTTCTGGTTGTTGCCTATAGATGGTGAAGAGGCATTGAGGAGATGGGATTGGTTACTCACCACTCAATGACTCGCTGTGTACTGATCTTGGATCTACAGTGCTTTATGGATTGCCCCATTCAGATTCTGATCAATGATACTCCCCAGGGGAATCAGCAATGATAATGTCATTGAATGTCAGCTGACAGCTCTGATGAAGTGTCGTCCAGTCTCGAGACTTAGCCTGCTCTCTCTTCATGGATCTGCCTGACCTGCTGTGATTCCCAGTGTTTTTAGTTTTCAGTGATTTTCAGCATTGCTGGGTAGATGTCTGTGTTCTAGCTGTCCTGCAACAGCTTGGCTGTGGTACTGCTAGATTTGGAGCGTAAGTCTTTATTACTCTTGCCAGAACGTTGATAGGGCCGTTAATCTTTGCAATGCCCAGTACCTCCATGCATTTTTTGATATCATGTGGAGTAAATCAAACTGGTTAAATTGTGATCTCAGAAGGAGGATGAGATGGATCATCCACTTGGCTCTTCTGGCTAAAGATAGATGTAAATACTTTAGCCTTGTGTTTTGCACTGATACTGAGGGCTTCCCAAGCATTGAAAATGAAGATATTTTTGGAGCCTTTATGTCCTGCCTGAAGTCCATCCCATTCAACACAGTAGTAGTGCCACACAACAAGATGTAGGGGATCTTCACTGTGAAGATGGGACTTTATCTCCACAATAATTGGACGGTGGTCACTCCCATTGATACTGTTATGGTAAGTGTATAAGGTATGATTCCATGAGCATGACTCAGGCTGTTGCTTGATTAGTCTGAGAGACTGACTTTCCAGTTTTGCCACAAGCCCCAGATGTTTGTTAAGGAAGTTCTTACAGGGTCAACAGGGCTGTGTTTGCCATTGTTGATTCTGATGCTTAGACTGATGCCGGGTAATCTGTCTAGTGTCACTCCTTTGTTTAAACTTCTAGTGATTGGATATAACTGAGTGGCTGGCTGGACTGTTTCACAGGCCAGTCAAAAGTCAAGCATATTGTTGTGGGTCTGGAGTCACATGCAGGCCAGACAGGGTAGAGACAGCAGATTTCCTTCCTGCATGGACATTGATGAACCAGATGGGGTTTATAAAAATGAAAATCAACAATGTTTACATAGTCAGCATTGGACTAACTTTTAATTGCATTTTTATTGCTTTTTATTGAATAATAAATTCCACTATTTCTCATGGTGGGATTTGTACCATGTCCCCAGAACATTAGCCTGGGCTCTGAATGCTAGTCCTGTGACATTACCACTACACTGAAGATTTTTTTTTGAAAGGAACTGACTTGTTCTGAAAACATGTAATTTGTAATCCACCTTTTACAGGTGGGGTTTTATGAGTTGACTGATGCTTTTCATTGAAGTGTAGTAGTTCCAGTGTCCTACCCAATATTAGAGATTGAACCTACAGCACCGTAACAGATCAGTTTTTGCATTTGCTTTCCCATCACCTTATTGTACCCAAATTGTTTGCCTTTTATCTCCGCCCAGAACAATTGTGACTTCAATTGAAAAGTATTTGACTGGCTGAGAGAGTCTGGGAGCAGGAAAGATGCTGTAGAAATGTGTTTTTTTTAGTTAAGGGCATGGACAAAGAATTGTGAAAGACCAAGTTTGTAAGAGCATCGTTTGTAATAGAAAATTAGGAGAGAAAGTAAGAAGAGTTGCAAGGGATTGTTTGGTGTCATGGGAAATGGATGATTGCAGATAAAAGTAGTGAGTTTAAATACACCTGGTAGTTGAATGTTTTGTCAGATTGTCTGGTTGCACTGGTCATCGCAGAGCAAACTGGGTGCTGGATTCATAATAGTTTTACTATACAATTATGTGCAATGGGTTTAAATTGGTTTATGAAATAGGACATGGTATGGGTTGACACCAGTCACAATAAGTTCTAATAACACCATTTAAAAGCACCAGAGGACAATCAAGTTGACATAAAGGGGCTTGTTTTTAAAAAAAAGTGAATGTTTTACCCCAAGCATCTAATCGTACCACATTCTGATCCCAGAATAATTCATCACCCACTCACTGTCTAAGTCCCAGTATTGTGTTGGTTTATCAGAGATAATTTTCCAATAGGAGGAGAAAGTGAGGTCTGCAGATGCTGGAGATCAGACCTGAAAATGTGTTGCTGGAAAAGCGCAGCAGGTCAGGCAGCATCCATGGAACAGGAAATTCGACATTTCGGGCATAAGCCTTTCATCAGGAATGAGGAAAATGTGTCCAGCAGGCTAAGATACCTTGTAGAGGGAGGAAGAGAGCTTCTTCAAGAAAGGCATCCTTGCAAGAGGATTCGCAGTAGGTTAAAATCTTCAAGGAGAAAGTGAGGTCTGCAGATGCTGGAGATCAGAGCTGAAAATGTGTTGCTGGAAAAGCGCAGCAGGTCAGGTAGCATCCAAGGAACAGGAAATTCGACGTTTCGGGCATAAGCCCTTCTTCAGGAATGAGGAAAGTGTGTCCAGCAGGCTAAGATACCTTGGAGAGGGAGGAAGAGAGCTTCAGTAGTTCACCAAGAGATCAATGGAGCAGCAATTTTCTCTTTGTTCACCCACTTGACAAGTGGGATTAATTGTGCCCAAAATTTACACCCCCTTCTCACATCCCACCTTCAATGTTGTACAGAAGCCAGCACTAATTTGAGTTTGCTGGCATTCCATTTCTATTTAGTGCAGTAAAATATTCTGGAACATTCCAGATGATTATAATTAACCAGGAGTAGAAGACATATGCTTATTTTTCTTTCCCAGTAATTCTTTTTGAGATAAATGGGTTTGGTTGGCAATACACTGCGTTGGCTCACTTACATGCTACTTCAGACACCTTCCCCATGTGTATCGTGTAATAAAGTCTGATTTTAGTCTTGTGGAATGGAGAGGTGTCAGATAGAACAGAGACACTTTTCTTTGGAGTAAAAATTATGCCACACACTTCCTAATATTCAAGCCAGGTCAGGTGTTGGCAGAAAGCTGGAAGCAGGTCATCTTTCCATCTACTGATGGAATGATATTTTTTGTCATTAAAAACACCTAAAGATGTGGCAACTTACAAAATAGCTGTCAAAATTTAGCAATGTTTAGTTTTCTCCCTTTGTTTTCTGAGTAAAATGATACAGTGTGTGGGAATTGTCTCACTCTTTAGATTTTATGCCATCTCCTTTCCCAGCTGCTTCCTGGCCTATCCAAAGATAACTACATTTGAAAATAAGAGCTTCAAGAGATTTAGTAACAGAGAGATCTGCCATACCAACACTCTGTGCCACAAATTTGTGCCCGCAGTTTCTTATAGAAATGTCTCTGTTGAGCAGGCTTGGAGGGCAGCCAAGGTTACATTCGTTCAGGTTTCATTTTCTCATATTGAATCTCTTTCAAAAATAAAATATGTAATTTCTCTCCCTCATCCATTTTTACTGTCATAAAATAATGAGAAACAATGCATTTTCAATGACCTAATCACAAGCTTGCAATTTAAAATTACTCGTTAGCCAGATGTAGCTGAGAGAGACCTCGGTAGCACTGTGAAAAATGAGAATGTTTCTAATGTAGAAGTGCATGTTTATGAAGGTTAGGTTGAATATCGCCATTTTGGACAAAGAAGCATTGTTGAGTACCGAGTTCAGCTGTGGCTATGTCTCAGACAAAAACATATGAGCAGTAGTTTTGTTGTCAATCCCAACATTTAACCAGATCTTCGGTTGAGCCTTTGTTGTCTGATAGCGTGACTCAGAGTACATCGTGCCACGAAAGAGAAAATAGTGTGATTCGGAAAGAAAACTTACAACAGAACCATATCAACATTCATATTACTATTTGAATTGGAATTGTAAAAGGTGTTGATGAATAGCAACCGGACATACAGGCGGTAGAACCCTTTCAGGAGAAAGTGAGGACTGCAGATGCTGGAGATCAGAGCTGAAAATGTGCTGCTGGAAAAGCGCAGCAGGTCAGGCAGCATCCAAGGAGCAGGAGAATCGACGTTTTGGGCGATTCATGCCTGAATCGTCGATTCTCCTGCTCCTTTGTTGCTGTCTGACCTGCTGCGCTTTTCCAGCAACACATTTTCAGGTAGAACCCTTTCAGCCTACTCAGTGTATTTATTCTTCTTGGTGTTTTGTGTAGTGTTTTATGTTGTCAAAGTAAATATGCTTGAGATAGAGAATTGAATTTTATTTTTCTCTCCGCATTAACGTCAAGATGGATATGTCTTTAGATTAAGTTAGATTAGATTCCTTACAGTGTGGAAACAGGCTCTTCAGCCCAACCAGTCCACACCGACCCTCCGAAGAGTAACCCACCCAGTCCAATTTCCCTCTGACTAATGCACCTAATACTATGGGCAATTTAGCATGGCCAATTCACCTGACCTGCACATCTTTGAACTGTGGGAGGAAACCGGAGCACCCAGAGGAAACCCATGCAGACACGGGGAGAATGTGCAAACTCCACACAGACAGTCACCCTAGGCTGGAATTGAATCTTGATAGGATAAAGTGAAAGTGCATTGCCTTTCATAGAGTCATACAGTATGGAACAGACCTTTCAGTCCAACACATCCGTGCCAGCCAGATATCCTAAATTGATCTAGTTCTATTTGCTATCAGTCAGCCCAGAGCCCTCTAAACCTTCCTATTCATGTACCTATCCAGGTGCCTTTTAAATGTTGTAATCGTACCCACCTCCACCACCACTTCTGGCAGTTTATTCCATACATGCACCACTCTCTGCGTGAAAAAGTTATCCCTCATAACCCTTTTAACTCTTTCTCCCCTCACCTAACCTATGCCCTCTAGTTTTGGATGCCCCTCTCTAGGGAAAAAACCTTGCTACTCACCCTATCCACGCCCCTCACAATGTTAGAAAACAGTATGCTGATGTCTTAAGCTGAGGGGGATAAAAAGGCAATGTGTATTTTCCCAGTGTGCTATTACATCACCACAATGGTGAACAATGATACCTTGATGTATTAATCAGTGGGTAGTGCTTGCTATGAAGGCAGAATAAATGCTTCCAGTTGGACCAATGTAACTTCGCTAATTTAATTTCTCTGGTATTCTATTACTTTACCACAGTTGATATTGTTGATTCAATCAAACCTTAGACCCGGGTTTCGCCATTAAAAATACAGCATTGGATTTTACTCAACCATCTCTTTACAGGCCACAGTTTGGTTTTCCTTTCATGAGGTGTATCAACGTGCTGTTTCTCTTTTCATTCTAGATTGAGGAGGACACCTGGCAGAAATACTACCTAGAAGGGGTAGCAAATGAGATGTACACAGAATATTTGTCCAGTGCCTTCATAGGCTTGTCATTTCCTGCAGTTTGCGAGTAAGTAAACAAGAGCATATCTCCAACAATGACTTTAAGCTCATGAATAAGCATTGAGTCACTCCTGTGAGTAGTGAATCTCAGAGCAGTCTTATCAATTGCTTCAGTTGCAGAGACTATGCACCAAGAGGACTTGATGCACACCTTGATTATTGCACCAGGCCTCGTTTCCTTGAACTGTACCTTTTTCGAAGTGTATACCCTATGGTCTGAACATTTGCCTCTATTTTATTCCCCATCCCACCGATAGAGACGTTTAACAAAATAATTCATGTGCCGCAATAAAGCTACATCTTTGAGGAAGAAGGATGTTAGGGAGAGTATAAACCAATCATAGAAATTAAGACAAGTATCAAATTGAAAGAAAAATGTGTACAATGTGGCAAAGATTAGTGATAAACCAATAAGATAAGCCAGTTGGACAGTAAGAGCTTCTTTATTACGCAAAAATAAAGACAGATATCAAAGTGAGCGTAAGTGTTTTCGAGAATGAGTTTGGGGAAACAATGATGAGGGACCACAATGTGGCAAGGGAGTTCAAGAATACTTTGCATCAATCCTCGCAACTGAAAATACCTTCCCCAAAATGCTAAGTAACCAAGGGGAAACAGGGGAAAGGAAATAACCACAGCTATTTTTCAAAAAAAGATACTAGGGAATTTAATGGCACTAAAGGCCGATAAGTACCCTGGAACCGATGGGTTGCATCCGAGGATTTTAAAGGCAGTAACTACAAAAATATTGGCTGTACTGATAATAATCTTCCAAGAATCCTTAAATGAGAAAATTCAAAAAGGAAGGGAGACTAAAAACAGGAAATTGTACACCACTTAGCTTAACATCTGTCATGAGGAAAATGATTGAGTCTGTTATAAAGGATGTAACAGAAGACCATTTCAAATTACTTAGTCCAATTAAGCAGAATTAACATGGCTTATAAAGGAGAAGGTGACAAATGTATCACAGTCTTTGAGAAGGTAAGATGCAGGAGAGATGAAGGGTAACCAGTAGATGTATTATGGTTGGATTTCTGAAATGCATTTGATCAGGTACCATATATAAGATATATAATAAGGTAAGAGCCATGGTATGGATAGAAAATTGGCTAATAGATAAAAGCAGAGAGTTGGAGTATGGGGTCATTTTCAGGCTGGTAACCTACAACCAGTGGAGTGCAGCAGGAATCAATGCTGGCATCCTCACTTAGTTACAATATATATTAATGACTTGGATGAGTAAGGTCCAGTTTGCTGATGACACATAAATAGGTAGGAACGCAAGCGGTCAGAATGACAATCTATGTAAGTATATAGTCAGAGTGTGGTGCTGGAAAAGCACAACAGAGTAATAATATCTAGGTTACTCCCGGTGCTATGAGCTAGTAATGGCAGGAATAGGAGGATAGAGCAGATGAATGCATGGCTGCGGAGCTGGTATATGGGAGAAGGATTCACGTTTTTGGATCATTGGAATCCCTTTTGGGGTAGAAGTGACCTGTACAAAAAGGACGGATTGCAACTAAATTGGAAGGGGATTAATATACTGGCAGGGATATTTGCTAGAGCTGCCCGGGAGGATTTAAACTAGGAGCAACAGAACCGATGTTTTGGGCATAAGCCCTTAGCCATAACTATTAATTTAACCTGGGGCAGTGTTTGGAGAGGAATAAGACGATGTTATTTTCTGGTTCTGTAGATTGTGAAGGAGCAAAAATGGCCTTTAATAGAGTGATATGTACTTCTTGTCAGATGTGGGAGTTTAAAGAGAGTTTAAGGGTTACTGTGGATTATATCTGCCATAAATGCTGTTGGATGCGAATCTTATCAGATCGAATGGATCAGTTGGAGAAACCGTTAGAAGCGATGAGGAATTTCTAACAGCAACAGTATGTGATGGATGGCACTTACAGGAAAGGGGTAAGTCTCTGATACTGTCACATAGATGGGTTAACTCCAGGAAAGGTAAGAGAGGTAGGCAGCTACTGCAGGGGTCTTTTGTGGATATACCCATTTCAAATAGGTATGCTGTTTTGGAAAATGTAGGGGATGATGGATTCTCAGGGGAACACAGCACAAACAGCCAAGATTCTGATATGGAGACTGGCTCTAATGCAACGAGGAGTACGTCGGGTTCCAAGTGATCAATTGTGTTCGGGGATTCTCTAGTTCGAGGTACAGACAAACGTTTCTGTGGCCAGCATCGAAAAAGCAGAATGGTGTATTACTTCCCTGGTACCAGGATCAAGGATGTCTTAGAGGGGGTGAAGAATGTTCTCGAAGGGGGGAGGGGCCAGCAAGAGGTCATTGTCCACATTGGAACCAATGACATAGGAAGGGAAACGGTTGAAATTATGAAGGGACATTACTGCGAGTTAGACAGAAATTTATAAAGCAGGTCCTCAAGAGTAATAATATCTAGGTTACTCCCGGTGCTACGAGCTAGTAATGGCAGGAATAGGAGAATAGAGCAGATGAATGCATGGCTGCAGAGCTGGTGTATGGGAGAAGGATTCACGTTTTTGGATCATTGGAATCTCTTTTGGGGTAGAAATGACCTGTACAAAAAGGACGGATTACAACTAAATTGGAAGGGGATTAATATACTGGCAGGGATATTTGCTAGAGCTGCTCGGGAGGATTTAAACTAGTAAGGTGGGTGAGTAGGATCCAGGGAGATAATGAGGAAAGAGATCAATCTGAGACTGGTACAGTTGAGAACAAAAGCAAGTCAAACAGTCAGGGCAGGCAGGGACAAGGTAGGACTAATAAATTAAACTGCATTTATTTCAATGCAAGGGGCCGAAGAGGGAAGGCCATGGAAGAACTCAGGGCATGGTTAGGAACATGGGACTGGGATATCATAGCAATTACAGAAACATGGCTCAGGGATGAGCAGGACTGGCAGCTTAATGTTCCAGGATACAAATCAACAGGAAGGATAGAAAGGGAGGCAAGAGAGGAGGGGGAGTGACATTTTTGAAAAGGGATAGCATTACAGCTGTGCTGAGGGAGGATATTCCCGGAAATACATCCAGGGAAGTGATTTGGGTGGAACTGAGAAATAAGAAAGCGATGATAACCTTATTGGGATTATATTATAGACTCCCTAATAGTCATAGGGAAATTGAGAAACAAACTTGTAAAGAGATCTTAGCTTTCTGGAAGAAAAATAGGGTGGTTATGGTAGGGGATTTTAACTTTCCAAATATAGATTTGGGTCTGCCATAGTGTTATGGGTTTAGATGGAGAGGAATTTGTTAAGTGTGTACAAGACAAATTTCTGATTCAGTATGTGGATATACCTACCAGAGAAGGTGCAAAACTTGGACTTACTCTTTGGGAAATAAGGCAGGACAGGTGACTGAGGTGTCAGTGGGGGAGCACTTTGGGGCCAGCGACCATAATTCTATCAGATTTAAAATAATGATGGAAAAGGACAGACCAGATCTAAAAGTTGAAGTTCTAAATTGGAGAAAGGCCAAGTTCTAAATTGGAGAAAGGCTGGAAAATGGGGAGCTTTCAGAAATGATATAACGAGAATGCAGAGAAAGTATATTCCTGTCAGGGTGAAAGGAAAGGCTGGTAGGTATAGGGAATACAGAATGACTAAAGAAATTGAGGGTTTGGTTAAGGAAATGCAAATGTCAGATATAGGCAGGATAGATCGAGTGAATCCTTAGAAGAGTATAAAGGCAGTAGGAGTATACTTAAGAGGGAAATCAGGAAGGCAAAAAGGGGACATTAGATAGCTTTGGCAAATAGAATTAAGGAGAATCCAAAGGGTTTTTACAAATACATTAAAGATAAAAGGGTAACTAGGGAGAGAATAGGGCCCCTCAAAGATCGTCAAGGCAGCCTATGTGTGGAGCTGCAGAAAATGGGGGAGATTCTAAATGAGTATTTTGCATCAGTATTTACTGTGGAAATGAATATGGAAGATCTAAACTGTAGGGAAATAGATGGTGACATCTTGCAAAATGTCCATATTTCAGAGGAGGAAGTGCTGGATGTCTTGAAACGCATAAAAGTGGATAAATCTCCAGGACCTCATCAGGTGTACCCTAGAACTTTGTGGGAAGCTAGAGAAGTGATTGCTGGGCCTCTTGCTGAGATATTTGTATCATCGATAGTCACAGGTGAGGTGCCGGAAGACTGGAGGTTGGTTAATGTGGTGCCACTGTTTTAGAAGGGCGGTAAGGACAAGCCAGGGAACTATAAATCAGTGAGCCTGATGTCGGTGGTGGGCAAGTTGTTGGAGGGAATCCTGAGGGACAGGATGTACATGTATTTGGAAAGGCAAGAACTGCTTAGGGATAGTCAACATGGCTTTGTGCATGGGAAATCATGTCTCACAAATTTGATTGAGTTTTTTGAGGAAGTAACAAAGAAGATTGATGAGGGCAGAGTGGTAGATGTGATCTATATAGACTTCAGTAAGGCATTTGACAAGGTTTCCCATGGGAGACTGATTAGCAAGGTTAGATCTCATGGAATACAGGGAGAACTAGCCATTTGGATGCAGAACTGGCTCAAAGGTAGAAGGCAGAGGGTGGTGGTGGAGGGTTGTTTTTCAGACTGGAGGCCTGTGACCAGTGGAGTGCCACAAGGCTCGGTGCTGGGTCCTCTACTTTTTGTCATTTACATAAATGATTTGGATGCGAGCATAAGAGGTACAGTTAGTAAGTCTGCAGATGACACCAAAATTGGATGTGTATTGGACAGCGAAGAGGGTTACCTCAGATTACAACAGGATCTGGACCAGATGGGCCAATGGGCTGAGAAGTGGCAGATGGAGTTTAATTCCGATAAATGCGAGGTGCTGCATTTTGGGAAAGCAAATCTTAGCAGGGCTTATACACTTAATAGTAAGGTCCTAGGGAGTGTTGCTGAATAAAGAGATCTTGGAGTGCAGGTTCATAGCTCCTTGAAAGTGGAGTCGCAGGTAGATAGGATAGTGAATGCAGTGTTTGGTATGCTTTCCTTTATTGGTCAGAGTATTGAGTGCAGGAGTTGGGAGGTCATGTTGCGGCTGTACAGGAATTGGTTAGGCCATTTTGCATGCAATTCTGGTTGTTTTTTCGGAAAGATGTTGTGAAACGTGAAAGCGTTCGGAAAAGATTTACAAGGATTTTGCTGGGGTTGGAGGGTTTGAGCTACAGGGAGAGACTGAACAGGCTGGGGCTGTTTTTCCTGGAGCATCGGAGGCTGAGGGGTGACCTTATAGAGGTTTACAAAATTATGAGGGGCATGGATAGGGTAAATAGACAAAGTCTGGGGTCAGGGAGTCCAGAACTAGAGGGCATAGGTTTAGGGTGAGAGGGGAAAAGATATAAAAGAGACCTGTAGGGCAACTTTTTCATACACAGGGTGGAACGTTTATGGAATGAGCTGCCATAGGAAGTAATGGAGGCTGGTACAACTGCAACATTTAAGAGGCATTTGGATGGGTATATGAATAGGAAGGGTTTGGAGGGGTATGGGCCGGAGGTTAGCAGGTGGGACTAGATTGGGTTGGGAAATTTGGTCGGCATGGACAGGTTGGACCAAAGGGTCTGTTTCCATGCTGTACATCTGTATGACTCTATCAAGAATCTTATGCCCGGGCAATTATCCTGCTTCTCGGATGCTGTGTGACCTGCTGTGCATTTCCAGCACCACACTCTCAACTCTGATCTCCAACATCTACAATCATCACTTTCTCCTGTAGAGGTATAGAGACAGGTTAATAGTTGGGCAAAAACATGACAGTGGAATATAAAGTAGGAAAATGTGGTGTTATGTACTTTGGTAGGAAAAATAGAGGAGTTGAATATTATTTAAATGGAAAAAGATGGCAGTATGCTGCAGAACAGAGGAGTCTGGGGATCCTCATCCATAGACCACAAATAGTTAACATATAAATTCAGAGGTAATAGCAAAGACAAATGAAATGTTGGCCTTTATTTCAAAGGAAATGGAATCTAAAGGTAATGGAACCTTGCTAACACAATTGAGTGCACTAATTAGACTACACCTTATAATGCAATTTACAGTTTTGGTACCCAAAATCTAAAGAAAGATTTACTGTCATTGAAGGAAGTGCAGAGACGATTCACTTAGTTGATCCTGGGCATGCAGGGAGTTTCTTATCAGGATGGGTTGAGTAAGTTGAGCTTGTATTCATTGGCATTTAGAAGAATAAGAGGCAACCTTTTTGAAATATATAAGATTCTGAGGGATCTTGACAGGGTAGATATTGAGAAGTTGTTTCCCATTGTGGGAGAATCTAGGGTCAGAGGACATAATCTCAGAGTAAGGGGTTGCCCATTTAAGACAGAGATGAGGAGGAATTTCTTCTATGAGTGCAGTGAATATGTGAAATTATTTACCACCCAGCCTGTGCAACCATTTCTCATTAGATAACACCCCCATCCCAGTTATTAGTTGAATGAATTTTCTCTGAACTGCTTCTAATGCATTTGTGTCCTTCCTTAAATAAGGAGACCAAACTGCACATAGTATTGTAGATGTAGCCTCACCAACATTCTTTGCAACAGTAGCAAATCATCCATACTTTTATATACAAATTTCTTTGCAATAAATACCAACATTCCATTTACCTTCCTAAGCACTTGTACCTGCACGCCAACTATGGTTCAATAACCAGTGTATCTCGATCTCCCAGAACTTCAATAGAAATCTCTTTCTATTCAAATATGTTTTGTTATTCTTTCTGTGTAAGTGGATAAGTTGACATTTTATACCATTTGACAAATTTTTGTCCACTGTCTCAACCTCTCTGCCTCTCCGTACCTCTTTACAGACTCCACCTATCCTGCTGACAACTTACTTTCCTCCCTATTTTTGTATCAATTGGCAAAGTTAGCAACCATATATTCACTCCCTTCATTTATATAGATTGTAAATAGTTGAGTTCACAACACTAGTCCCTGTGGATGTAGGTTTGCTCACTGAGCTGGAAAGTTCGCTTTCAGACATTTCATCACCGTACTAGGTAACATCTTCAGTGAGCCTCTGGATGAAGCTTCACGGAAGGCTCACTGATGATGTTACTTAGTACGATGATGAAATGTCTGAAAACAAACCTTCCAGCCTGGCGAGCAAAATTACATCCAGAACCTCAACCTGAGCTACGAATCTTCTCAAAACTCGCCAACTGATCCCTGTGCCATCACGCAACGTTAACCAAAGAATAATGCTAAAGAGAGAGACAGAGTATAGTATTTTTGTGTTCAGGCAGATCTATTTTTCTGCTTGCATTTGCAGCCAATTTCCAATCTCTCCGTCAGGCGCTCCCAGCTTCATTTAATCCTTTCTGAAAGTTTTGTGCCATGGTGACATTATTTCTCAGTACCCTGTTTCCACTTGGTGCTGGGTCCTGCTGTTTCCTTGTGTTTACCCAGTGCAGCTCCTACTTCTTCTCCCTCCCCATACTAAGGATGGAATTTTGCCATTTTTGGATTAAGTCCAAAAGCAGAGAGGTTTTGCTGCCTATCTTGTTCAGAAAGCCCATTGGATCAGAAGTCAATCAGGCAACTGATTGACTGCTGGCATATTGTGAAGCTGGAGTAGGAAAGTCTTGCACATCTAGCGCTGGCAGCTAATGAGAGGATGGCAGCTCCAAAACTCAGCAAGCCATGGTAGAGACTGCTGTGGGAACTCCACCTTCCAGACCCCCAGATAGAGAATCACCGGGGAGAAAGCTGGGTGATGTCTGGTTTTGGGTTTCTGGGTTTGGGGCCATTGAGAAATGGGGTGCAGGTGGTTTGGAAACGAGACCAGCGAAATGGCTCTCAGGGGCCACGTCACATTATAATGTTTCTGTTCATTTGGTGTCAGCTGTTCCTATCCATTGTGAAGCAAAATTCACCAAGCATTGAACTGTGCACTCATTAATAAGAAACATGATCTGGGTTTATAGCATCATGGGACATGTTAGGTTTACCTTACTGATGATGTGTTCCTGCAATAGCATTTCTGCTCAGTATGGGTGAAATCACGGGTTCAGATATTTGGTGAGTGTACTTGGCTGAGGAGACAGCGGCAGGAAGCTCCATCTGTGGGATAATGACTGAAGCCTGAGAGATGGCATTCCCTCCTTAATATAATGCAACACAATCACTGATTGGCCTGGTACAGCTGACTGTGGTTAGTGCATAATACTGCTTGATTCAGGGCTACAGTGCAGATAATTAGGGGCCATCTCTCTCCTATTAGTGCACATCATGCTCATTGGGAACCCAGTGCTGAATTATTCATAAACAACTCGATTCTGGCTCAGCGTTTTCCATGTAACAGCGCAGCTACCTCATTGTGATCTATTAAACGTCATCCCTCGAGCCAATTTTAAAATGAATGTTATGGGAGGTGGTGGTGGTACATCGGTACTGTCACTGTACTAGTAATCCACAGCCCAGCTTAAAGTTCTTGGGGCAGGGGTTCAAATCTCATCATGGCAGGTGGTGAAATTTGCTTTCTACAAAACAAGCTAGTCTAATGGTGACCAATGTAATCATGGTTGGTTGTTGTAAAATCCATCTGGATCAGTCAGGTTCTTTATGGACAGAAGTATGTTGTCAAGAGTAGAGTGGTGCTGGAAAAGCACAGCAGGTCAGGCAGCATCCAAGAAGCAGAAAAATCAACTTATCGGGCAAAAGCCCTTCATCTGACTTTTGCCCAAAACGTCGATTTTCCTGCTCAACGGATGCTGCCTGACCTGCTGTGCTTTTCCAACACCACTCTAATCTTGACTCTAATCTGCAGTACCACCTCCGATACACAGAAGTGTGTAGGCCTTACCTGGTCTAGCCTGCGTCTGACTCCAGATCCACAACAACGTGATTGACTCTTAATGACCATCTGGGCAATTAGGAAAAGGCAATAAATCAATAAATGCCAGCAGCACCCACGCTTTCTTTTATATTCCGAAGTTCTTTTACACAGATCTGAATGTGTATTTCTCCCCCCCCTCATCAAATGAACTGTTGTAATTTTTTCTTCCATCAATTCACCATTGCCAGTAAGTCAGCCATGTTTTCTAATTTACATGTAAAGCTCATCAAAGGCAAGGCAAACCATCAAACATCCACGTTGCGATAAATGAGTAAAAGAAAAGCCAAACCACTCACCATCCCTACCCCCTACCCCTCCCCAGGGGGTCAAATTTCTTGTCTTGCTTGAATCGTAGATAGAAGGGAGGTGACAGGAAGGGTCATACCTTGGAAGGAGAAAACCTATATACCACTACTCAACAGCCCCTTCCCTCCCCTCACTTTGCTGCTTTCTCTTCTGCTTAGTGCTGTTCTGACTCTTCTCCTCTCTGGCAATTACTGCTCCTTATCCATTAGTATATATAATTAAAAGTCTTATGAATAACAGTTACACATTAAATGTGACAGCCTATACATTTAATCTGAGAAAGAGCTATTTGAAAGGGGCAAAAAAATTATCCATCAAACTTTTCTGATTGGCTCCAATAACTGCTATCTGTCAAGTTAACTACACTGATTCACTCAAAAATGTTGAAGTAATCCTTCATAAACCAACAGTGAAAACCATTTATAAGGGGAACACAGCAGTTATGAAAATCTCTGCATTAACCCCAGTTACTCAAGAAAAGGGCTATTTTCTAAAATTTAGATACATATGAATATAGGAGCAAAAGTTGGCCATTCGATCCATTTGAGTCTGGTCTATTTTCAGTTTAAAGTCGTACTGGAAAAGCACAGCAGGTAAGGCAGCATCCGAGGAGCCAGAAAATCGATGTTTCCGGCAAAAGCCCTTATTCCTGATGAAGGGCTTTTGCCCGAAATGTCAATTTTCCTGATTTTCGGATGCTGCCTGACCTGCTGTGCTTTTCCAGCACTACTCTAATCTTGACCCTAATCTCCAGCATTTGCAATATCCACTTTTGCCTATCTTCAGTTTAATCAACTCTCGTTTGTTTATGTTTGACATTACACATTCCTTTCTACCCTCAGTAACCTTTGATTCCCTTGCCTAATAATAACCTATCTGCTTAAACTATGGAATGAGCGAGGATGTCCTCCTGCGGCTGTCTGGAATATTATGTGCAGCTTTGGTCACCTTACCTAAGAAAGGATATACTGGATATCAGGAATGCGGTGAACACTCCCCAGACAGATTCCTGGGAAGGCAAGATTGTTACATGAGAATAAATGAAGTTAACTCCAATATCACACTAAAAAAAACTGTTTACAGTATTCTAGGTGTGGACTGGGATGCTGCCTGGCCTGCTGTGCTTTGACCAGCAACACATTTGCAGCTGTGATCTCCAGCATCTGCAGACCTCATTTTTTACTCGTGGTCTAACTAGTGGCTTGTTTCATTTCAGCAAGACTTCCTTTTTTTCAAACTTTCCATTTCCTTTAAAATAAAGGGAAACATTCTATTTGCCTTCCCTATTACCTACTAGACTTGATTGCTAGCTTTTTGTGATTCATGCTTAAGGACCCCCAAATCCTTCGGTGCTGCACCTTTTTGCAGTCTTTTTCCATTTACATAATATTCACTCTTTAATTTTTCCTGCCAATGTCTGTAATCTCTTATTTTCCCATATTGTATTCCATTTGCCAAGTCATTGCCCACTTGTTGCAGAAAGCTGTGGAGGCTAAGTCGCTAAGTGTATTCAAGACAGAGAGAGAAAGGTTCTTGATTAGTAAATGGATCAAGGGTTATATGAGCTGAAAATGTGTTGCTGGAAAAGCGTAGCAGGTCAGGCAGCATCCAAGGAACAGGAAATTCGACGTTTCGGGAACAAGCCCTTCATCAGGAATCCTGATGAAGGGCTTGTGCCCAAAACGTCAAATTTCCTGTTCCTTGGATGCTGCCTGACCTGCTGCGCTTTTCCAGCAACACATTTTCAGCTCTGATACTCCAGCATCTGCAGACCTCACTTTCTCCTCAAGGGTTATATGGAAAAGACAGGAGAATGGGATTGAAAAATATATCAGCTTTAATTGAATGGTGGAGCAGATTGGATGGACCAAATTATCTAATTCTGCTCCTATATCATCTGGTCTTTTGGTCACTCATTTAACCTAGCTTTTAGGGGCGGCACAGTGGCTCAGTGGTTAGCATTGCTGCCTCACAGCGCCAGGGACCCGAGTTCAATTCCCACCTCAGGCAACTGTCTGTGTGGAGTTTGCACATTCTCCCTGTGTCTGTGTGGGTTTCCTCCGGGTGCTCCGGTTTCCTCCCACAATCCAAAAATGTGCAGCTCAGGTGAATTGGCCATGCTAAATTGCCCATAGTGTTGAGTGCCTAGTCAGGGGTAAATATAGGGGTCTGGGTGGGATGCTCTTCTTAGGGTCGGTGTGAACGTGTTGGACGAAGGGCCTGTTTCGACGCTGTAGGCAATCTAATCTATATTCTGTGTCTTTTTGTGTCATTTGCAAAGTTGGTGATAACATATTCACCATCAGCTCTTGCTAAGTAACCTTATGTGTAATTCATATTAAACGCCTTTTGGAAGGCCAAATACATTGTATCTGTTGGTTCCCCTTTATCAATCCTGCTTGTTCCCTCTTCAAAGAATTCAAGCTAATTTGTTCAGTATGATTTCCCCTTCATGAAGCCATGCTGACTCTGCTGGATTAGATTATGTATTTCTAAATTACACTGCTGTTACAGTTTTATAATAGACACTTACGTTTCCCCAATGATAGATTTTAAGTTAACTATAATTTTCTCTCTCCCCCTTTGATTAAGGTTGTTTTGTTGGGTGTTTTCCAATCCTCTTGAAATTTTTGCAGTATCTAAAGATTCCTGGAAGATTACTAATGCATCCATTAAATTTGTAGCTACTGCCTTCAGTTTCTGAGGTTGCAAACCACCAAGTCCAGGGAACATATTGGTCTTCAATCTAATTAGTTTCCCTAGTAGGTTGTCTCTAGTGATTGTTGTTATATTTATATCCACCTCATCTCTTGTATGTTGATTTACCTTATTTTTAAAGCTAATAGTGTCTGCTATAAAGGCTGATGCAAAGTATGTATTTAACTCCTCATTATTGAAGGAAAGATGGAAATGCATTAGAGGAGGTTCAAAGAGGTTAACTAAATTAATCCCTGGAATGAGTAGATTGCCTTATGAAGATAGATTGGACAAGTTGGACTTGTTTTTCCACTGCAGTTTGGAAGAATTAAACTTCCTGAAAGAGCTTAACAGGTGGATTGGAAAGGATGTTTTCTCTTCTGGCTGTGTCCAGAAGTAAGGGGCACAGCTTTAAAATGAGAGCTTTTAGGAGGCCATTTTAAGACAAGTCAAGAGAATTTTTTTTCTCAGAAAGTTGTGCATTTTGGAACTCTGCTTCAGAAGGTGGTGAAAGTGGTGTAGTATGAACATTGGAATTAGGTGCAGAATGGACCATTCTGCTCATTCAGCGTGCTCTACCATTCAATCTGATCACAGCTGATCCTTTATCTCAGCCTCAAACTTTTGCTTTCTCCCCATAACCTTTGATGACTTTGGTGTATTGAAGTCAATCTGATTTTTTTAATATATTCAGTGACTCGGGCTCCACAGTTTTATGAGGTAGTGAATTCCACATGTTAACCACCCTCTGAGTGAAGAAATTGCCCCTCACTTCAGTCATACATTTGCTACCCTGAATCCTGAGAGCATGATACCTTCTTCGAGACTACTCCCCAGACAGGGAGAAACATCATCCTGGAATCCAGTCTGTCTAGGCCTGTCTTAATTTTACTCATTTTGTTAAGATCCCCTTTACTCTTCTAAACTGCAGTTATTTTAGACCCATCCCTAGCTGATCTTGAGAAGGTGGTGGTGAGTTGCCTTTTCAACCACTACAATCCATTGGTGTGGATAGGTCCTCAGGGCTATTAGGGAGGGAGGTGAGTAGGTTGGAGTTTAGTAGAATGAAAGGTGACCTTATTGAAACATGTAAGATTTCAAGGGGACTGAGAGATTTGAAAAGATTATTTGCCCTTCTGGTACATAAATCATGATTTCAAACTCAGGACTCACCCATTTAAGATAGTAATAAGAACGAATTTCTTCAGAGTATAGTGAATCTGTGGAACTTCCCACTGCAGAGGATGGTTCAATAAGAATTCAATGCTTGGATTTTCAATGAGTAAGGGAATCGAGAGTTATGAGGAAAGTGGAATTGAGGATTATCAGATCAGTTTGTTTTCATTGAAGGGTGAGCAGATTCAATGGGCTGAATGGTCTACTTCTGTTACTTTGTCTTTTGGTCTTACAGATCATGAGACCAACACTGTAGACAGTGTTCATGATATAATCTTACCAATGCCGTGAAGGTAGCCGCTACAATAAAGCATCTTAATTCTTTTAACAACAAGTCCCTATATTAGTTTATTTGCATCGCAATAACTGATTGCTAAACATTACTGGAAGAACATGAGACAGCTATCTTCTTGACTAACTCTGAAAACTGACATAGAGCACTAACTTGGTACTTAATATGAAGTGATATTTTCTGTTGGAGAGGGTAATGAAATTTAATGTTGGAAAATGAATTCAATAAATATATCTACTATGGAGAGTTAAGAAGCAGAAGTAAAATAAATCTGGACTCAAAATCAGACAGCTGTATCTTCTGCCTAGAATAAATAGTTATTTTTCATCCAAATATGTCATGAGCAATGATGGGCAGGTCATTCAGTGATTGCCATGGTCGGGGCAAAGGTGACCATGAATATAAAGGGTGAAACAAATTCAATTGAGCTCAAGACATGGAATCAGATTGGGCTTCCCAGTGCAAGCAGAGTGTATGAAAGCAGTTAATGTCTCAGTATGGTAATTACAGTTCAGATTTTGGATTTCCCCTCGGGAGTAGCTGATTACTTTATTACAAGAGTCATGTTCATATACCAAACAACAGTCGCCTTGTCATGGTAATGGCTGCTTGGAAAATTCGCATCATCTGTTCTCATGGGGTTAATGAGATTTAAACAAGGAGGGGTTGTTATTGTCGACTAATGATGCACTGCCATGAGGAAGTGATGATCAATGAATGCAGATGTTCTAATGAGATTTAGGAATCGCCTAAAAATCTTCACTTGACACATCGGTTTTGCCTAGAGACTCAATTATCCTGTTTTCTAGTTTAAATTAAAGAGACCTCATTATTCACACTCTCATGTCCTTGCTAGTGTTAGATGGATAATGCTATCCAATTCTCTTTAATTAAGCCCTATGATAATCAATATGTCCTCTTGTATATTGTTGCACAAATTAATCCATGTTAACATTACTGTAAATACAGCTGTTTTATGGAATCATGTTAGAAAGAAGCAAGATATCATTAAACAGATGAAAAGTTTTAAAATGTAAGTACTAGAGCTGATTACTTTCAAAAGGCAAAATTGATTCATCACACCTTGTCAAAGAGTCTTCATCCAACTGATGTGGCTTCTGTGCTGAACATCCAAAATATTCAGTTAGATAACCTGCTTCGGAATTGTAAAATAATTCCAAATTATTTTACTGCTAGTACATAATGACCTGGATTTTGCAGTTGTACTGATGGTAAAACTGCAGCATTCACAGTGTGAAACTGACAGCAACTTCTGGCGCTCACACATGCATAGTTAAATGCGGAAATCAGAAACTGCTGTCAGTGATTTCCGCCTTTTCCATTGAGAATGCGATTGAAGTCCGAGCAGGTGCAAATTAATTATAATCATGCAAATTAGTGTAAGCTTCTACTTTTACATGTGGCCTCACTGTAAAAATCCTTGAAACGTTACACCTTGTTCAACATGTGCATGTGGAGTTTTAGCAAAATATCAAATTAGTAATTACTAATAAACAAACTCTCTGGCCCTGAAAAGTTAATTTTATATCTGTTGAATGTCAAATAACTCATTTATGAAGAAAATATTCTGTAGCTTTTGATAACCTTTTAAAAGCTTTATGACATTCTTTTTATTTTAATCTCATTTGTATATCCTTGTATTTATTTTGTTCTCTGTAAAATTATTCAAAATTAAAGGGTAATCAGTGCTTTTAACTTTACGATTTTGATGTCTGGGATAATTCTTAAATGTGACTGGTTGGTTAAGCTGCCTGATTACATCACTGATAGTAGAGATAATTATTACATATGAGCTGATGCTTTAATATAAGTAACTTTGGGAAAAGCAAAATCCCTGCCACAAAGAGCACTCAATCACAAGGTTAACAATCAGCATTATGCCTGTCTCTGACCATGAGTTTGGGTTATTATCTCTGCTTATTGTATGTAGTGTTGCGACAGTGGAGATGGGGTGATCAGCTCCCACATTTTTTTGACACACTCTCAGGTTGCAATAGGTACAGTTTTAAATGCTTGGCTATACCACTTCAATTAAAATATAATTAGTCAGGTCAAAATGAAGAAGCTGAATTACAAGGTTTTCTTGAGAGTAAGAAGGAACAATTATATGGGCTAGGAACATAAGAACTGAAGTAGGCAATTGAACCTGCCCCACCATTCTGGTTCATGATGACCTCCTCCTCATTATCATTTTCCTGCATTATCTCTATACCACTTAATGTCATCAGTCTCTAGAAACCTATTGATTCTTACTTAAACATGCTTAATGGTTAAACCTCCACAGCCCTATGGGGTAAAGAATGCCAAAGATTCACCACCCTTGAAGTGAAGAAATCTTTCCTCATTCCAATCTTAAATGATTGACCCATTATCTTGAGAATATGTTTGTGGTTCTAGAGTTGCCAGCCAAGGAAAACATCCTATTTATATCCACCCCATCTAACCCTGATCACATTTTATAAGTTTCAGTTAGATCACTTTGCATTCTTCAAAACTCGAGATGATACAGACCAAATTTCCTCAACCTCTCTTCATTAATCTGGCAGACAATCATTGAATGCCCTCTGTGATAAGTATATTCTTCCTTAGTTAAAGAAACTAAAACTGTCCACAAACACCAGATGAATTTTCACTAAGGTGCTTTACAACTGCAGCACGATATCTTTATTTCTGTCCTGAAAATACTGTTAAAATGAATACCAACGTTTGCTTTTCTAATTATTTGTGGCACCTCTGTGCTAGCTTTTGGTGACTCGTGGAGAAAGACACCCAGATTCTTTGGACACCAGCATTTCCTAACTTTTCCCCATTTAAGAAATATTCTGCTTTTTTTGTGTATCAAAGTGAGTAACATCACATTTATTTATAATGTATTCCATCTGCCATTTTTGGTA
Source organism: Hemiscyllium ocellatum (assembly GCF_020745735.1). Lineage (NCBI taxonomy): Eukaryota > Metazoa > Chordata > Chondrichthyes > Orectolobiformes > Hemiscylliidae > Hemiscyllium > Hemiscyllium ocellatum. Next base: position 22,255,437 of record NC_083443.1, on the reverse strand, counting down.
CATTAATTTAGCTTGTTCAAGTCCTCTTGAAGCATTCTTGAAAACTGCTCACAACAATATTCCCCTCCAGTTTGGTGTCGGCAGCAAATTTGGAAATATTACAATTGTTCACCATATCCGAATCTGACTAGTTTTGTATCTAGCATAGGTGCTTGCGATACCCCAATAATAACAGCCTGCCATCCTGGCAATGATCCAGTTATTTCTGCTCTCTGCTTTCTATCAGTTCATCAGTTCTCAATCCTAACTTGCTGTGTGGAACCACTGGAATGAGGAGGGATTGCTTCACTTCGAGGGTGGTGAATCTTTGGCATTCTTTACCCCATAGGGCTGTGGAGTTTAACCATTGAGCATGTTTAAGTTAGATCTCAATAGGTTTGTAGACCAATGACATTAAGTAGTATAGAGATGATGCAGGAAAATGACAATGAGGAGAAGGTCACCATGAACAAGAATGGTGGGGCAGGTTCAATGGGCTCAATGGCCTACTTCAGTTCCTATGTTCCTATCTCATATAATTAGAGTCATAGAGTCAGAGAGATGTACAGCACAGAAGCAGATCTTTCGGTCCAACTCATCCATGCCGACCAGATATCCCAACCTAATCTAGTCCCACCTGCCAGCACCTGACCCATACCCCTCCAAACCTTTCCCGTTCATATACCCATCCAGCTAACTTTTAAATGTTGCAATCATATCAGCCTCCACTTCCTCTGGCAGCTCATTCCACACATGTACCACCCTCTGCATGAAAACGTTACCCCTTAGGTTTCTTTTATATCTTTCCCCTCTCACCCTCAACCTATGCCCTCTAGTGCTGGACTTCCCCACCCTAGTGAAGAGACCTTGTCTATTTACCCTATCTATGCCCCTCAAGAATTTATAAACCTCTATAAGGTCACCCCCTAGCCTCCGACACTCCAGGGAAAACAGCCCTGGCCTATTCAAGTTCTCCCTATAGCTCAAATCCTCCACCCTGGCAACGTCTTTGTAAATCTTTTCTGAACTGTTTCAAGTTTTACAACATCTTTCCGAAAGGAAGGAGACCAGAATTGCACGCAATATTCCAACAATGGTCTAACAATGTACAGCCGCAACGTTACCTCCCAACTCCTGTACTCAATACTCTGACCAATAAAGGAAAGCATACAAAACACCTTCTTCACTCTCCTATCTACCTGCGACTCCATTTTCAAGGAGCTATGAACCTGCACTCCAAGGTCTCTTTGTTCAGCAACACTCCATAGGACCTTACCATTGAATGTATAAGTCCTGCTAAGATTTGCTTTCCCAAAATGCAGCACCTCACATTTATCTAAATTAAACTCCATCTGCCACTTTTCAGCCCATTGGCCCATCTGGTCAAGATCCTGTTGTAATCTGAGGTAACCTTCTTCGCTGTCCTACACCTCCAATTTTGGTGTCATCTACAAGCTTACTAACTGCACCTATTATGGTCCCATCCCAATAATTTATATAAATGATGAAAAGTAGAGGGCCCAGCACCGATCCTGTGGCACTCCCCTGGTCACAGGCCTCCAGCCTGAAAAACAACCTCCACCACCACCCTCTGTCTTCTACCTTTGAGCCAGTTCTGTATTCAAATGGCTAGGTCTCCCTGTAATCCATGAGATCTAACCTTGCTAACCAGTCTCCCATGGGGAACCTCGTTGAACGCCTTACTGAAGTCCATATAGATCATGTCCACTGCTCTGCCCTCATCAATCCTCTTTGTTACTTCCTCAAAAAACTCAATCGAGTTTGTGAGACATGATTCCCCACACACAAAGCCATGTTGACTATCCCTAATCAGTCCTTGCCTTTCCAAATACATGTACATCCTGTACCTCAGGATTCCCTCCAACAACCTGCCCACCACTGACATCAGGCTCACTGGCCTATAGTTCCCTGGCTTGTCCTTATCACCCTTCTTAAACAGTGGCACCACATTAGCCAACCTTTAGTCTTCCAGCACCTCACCTATAACTACTGATGATACAAATATCTCAGCAAGAGGCCCAGCAATCACTTCTCTAGCTTCCCACAGAGTTCTAGGGTACACCTGATCAGGTCCTGAGGATTTGTCCACTTTTATGCATTTCAAGACATCCAGCACTTCCTCCTCTGTAATATGGACATTTTTCAAGATGTCATCATCTATTTCCCTACATTCTATACCTTCCATGTACTTTTCCACAGTTAACACTGATGCAAAATACTCGCTTAGTATCTCCCCCATATCCTGCGGTTCCACACAAAGACCGCCTTGTTCCTTGAAACCTTGGAATTCAGCTTCTTCATTTTGACCTGACTAATTATATTTTAATTGAAGTGGAATAGTCAAGCAATAAAAAATATATCTATTGCAACATGAAAGAGGGGTTTTAAAAAGTGGGAGCTGATCAGCTTTCTTCAGCTGTCGTAACACTACATACAATAAACAGAGATAATAACTCAAACCTCTGAAAATCTGAATACACTGCATCTATAGTTTCCTTTGTTCAGATCTAAGACCCTTGTCATAGTGTAAAATTCACTATTTCCCAAAGGTATCTTTACAAACTTATTAATTTGCCCTTTCCCGATACACAAAACGAAATCCAAATTGCCCGATCTTTAGTTCGCTCCTCAATATACTTTTCCAGAAACCCATCTCTACACTCCAGGAATTTATCATCCACAACTTTAGAACTGCTAGGATTAACCCAGTCTGTATGCAAGTCACCCATTGTTACCTACCAATCTGAAGAATTAATAAAAATATGAATCAAACACACAGAAAAATAGGTAATATGCTTTAAAAATAAACAAGAAGAATAGCCTTCACAGTTTTTAAAACATCCTTAGAATCTTTGAAGTGTTAGATTTTTATCTTAAGGCCAGTTATTTAATTGACATTCTGCAGCATTTTAGATTTAGATTGTAAATTTGTGATAAATAGCTGTTGTCCCAAGTTGCTTTGTTGACAGGCACTGATGCAAAATTGAGAGAGATGGGACTTGCAGTGTCCTTGCTGATTTCAATTTAGATTTTGTTTTCTTTCTGCTTTGGTGATTTAAAAGCTGCTTCCTGAAATACAGTTGCTTTGTGGATTCAAGTGCCTGGCATAATGTTTTCAAACTGCGTGATTTACTGGTGACTTTGATTTCAATATGTAGCTTTCAGGAAGGTGCATCCAGAGATCCAAATCAGAATTACAGTGTCTTTGGTAATTATTTTAATTTTGGCTCAGACTGATGCTGGTTTACTGATGGTTATGAACTTGGCACAAACTGTTCAGGTAGCCAGGGCAACTATCTTCGGTTAGTATTTATCTTCTTTTTAAAACATCTGTTTAATCCATGAAGGTCTCAGGTATTAAAATCAGATGATGGAAGTTGAATATCAGTCACCCGTGTTTACCATTACTGTAACGGTAGAAATAAATTTAAATATATTTATTCATTAACAACTAACAAAATATTAAATTATGACTACAAATATTTACTTTTGTATTACATTATGTTGCTTAAAATTTAGAAGGTGAAGAGGGCATCAAATTGAAGTATTTAAGATAACAAGGTAAGCCAATAGACAGACTGAGAAAGAGATTGAAGAAAGATTAGATTAGATTCTCTACAGTATGGAAACAGGCCCTTCGGCCCAACAATTCCACACCGACCCTCTAAAGAGCAACCCCATCCAGACCCATTCCCCTACCTCATAATTACCCGTGACTAATGCAGCTAACACTATGGGCAATTTAGCATGGCCAGTTCACCGAATCTGCACATCTTTGGATTGTGGGAGGAAATCCACGGAGACACAGGGAGAATGTGCAAACTCCACACAAACAGTCACCTGAGGCTGGAATTGAACCCAGGTCCCTGGCGCTGTGAGGCAGCAGTGCTAACCATTGAGCCGCCACATCTCTGGTAGGGGCAGAATCCTAGCATTGTAGTTACATTACATTTTTAAAATGAAAATACAAAAAGAAATGTACTTGTAAAAAGCTACCTTCCAAAAGGTTGCTGATGTTTAGTCAATTGAAATTTTGAAGTATATGATTGACAGATATTTGATACGGGAATGAAAGAATGTGTCGAAGAAAGGTAAATGGAGCTCAGATGGTGATCAGCCATGATTATAATTTGAGCATGGCCTGCTTTTGTTCCCATGTACTTTAATACTACAGTCATCTTAAAGACTGTAAAATAGTCAATGATGGTTAAAATTTCAGCATGGGTAATAATTATGATCGACCTCAAGATTAAGTTGATGATTAATTGTCCATTGAGTTTTATTTCTATTTCCTTTGAGATAATTTTATACTGTGCAAAAAGAAAACTTGTGTGGGTTCAGCTGTAAACATTACATTAATGACAGAAGTATTATAAATTATAAATTTAATTTACACTGATTTTTCTTCATACTTGGGTTCAATATTTATTGCTTAATTAATAATGATTGTACATCTAATAAAAATTGATTTTCACATTTTTTCTCAGTACGTGTAATAGAATGACTGCAATTAGAAGCACAGTGATGGATGATAGGACCAGAGCTGGAAATATTTTCTTTCTTTACGCATAATGTGTGTTAATTGACAAGCAATGTCACTATACACTATCAGAAATTATACATATTATCCTTTTTATCTCTTAAATGATTCTTTGTTAAGGAAGTAGTTATAGTTTGTTTAGCATAAGTTTTGAAGTTCATATTTGACCCAAATGCATTTATGACAGTCTCCGTCATTGTGAACACTACTTGCAGTTGTCTGAAAAATGACAAATGAAATGAATCAGTTTATTTCAGGCTGATGTAATAAATGTACTCCCAAATTTACGTAGACCCTGCTTTTGACTTGATGTCAAATAATACAGCCTGGTCTTCAGGTTGATTCTCCACTCTGTCCAGCCATTGATATTGATGAAATATGCTTAATGAGGCTCTGAGTCAAAATCACATTTTACACTGGATTGATCTGCAAAAAAAATTTCCCTATTACTTTATCAAACTTGGATAATATATTTTGGAGGAGCAGTCGGCAGAAACTATTTGTATTTCCTGAGTACACCACATTCTCAGTCCTAATTCTTGCCTTCCTCCATACCTCCATTTGCGACCCCATGTCCCAACCTCTCCCATCTATAATGTCATCCATTTAGAGTCAGAGTCATCCAACATGGAAACAGACCCTTCAGTCCAATTAGTTCACAGCAACCATATTCCTAAACTAAACTAGTCCTATTTGCCTGCTCCTGGCCCGTATCCCTCCAAAGCTTTCCTGTTCATGTGCTTATCGAAATGTCTTTTAAATGTTGTAACTGTACCTGCATCTACCACCTCCTCTGGCAGTTCATTCCACATATAAACTACTCTCTGCATAAAAAAAAGTTGTCCATCATGACCTTTTTAACTCTTTTGCCTCTCACCTCAAAAATATGCCCCCTAGTTTTGAACTCCCCCATCCTCAGGAAACAACCTGTGCAGTTCACTTTATCTATACCCCTCATGACTTTACAAACCTCCTACGCTCCAGTGATAAAAGTCCTGGCCTATCCAGCCTATTTTCATAACTCCACTCCCAGCAACATCCTAGTAAATCTTTTTGGAACCATCTTCAATTTAATAATATCCTTCCTATAAAAGAGCACCCAGAACTTCACACAGTACTCTAGGAGAGGCCTCACCAGCATCCTCCTCCCAACATGACATGCCAACTCCTCTACTCAAAGGTCTGAGCACTGAAGGCGAGCGAGCTATTTCTATTAGCTCTGGGGAGACGAGTAGAACATTCTAAGCATTAACATCTGTACAGTTACATTCCTGTTACTCAATGGAACAGGAGTTGTCTTAAATCCTTTTTGATTCATGCTCCTCCAACTGAGCATTTTTATAACTCTCTACAGAACTTGAATGAGATCAAAATGATTCCATTACGTCAGAAACTTCAACCATCTTCAGAGTATATTTCTGAAATGGTTTTACCTGCCAGAGTTGTAATCACATGAGGTGACTGCTTCTTTATCTTCCATATACAGGCTGTGTTTTGTGAAGCTTAAGCTGTTGCTGTTAGCCATAGAGTACAAATCGGACACAAGGGAAAGCAGGTGAGTACCACAGCCTTTGTTGTGAATTGTGAGTATTAATTTCAAAGACTTCCAAATGCAAAGAAAAGTCAAGAGAACATTAAATGTTGTCAAAAGTTTTCAGTTATTGCTACAAACTCAGCATCTTCTAATCCCATTTCACATTGGCAATTTCAATCTGATTAAAAGTCACTTTGCCAAATTGGTTGCAGAGTTGTTGGTGGAGTTGAAGACAAACTAAAATGGAGCTGCACAACTGAAATGAATACCGTGATGTCTAATTCTCCTGATGTCTCACACTGTGAAAAATTAGTTCTTCCAATGGCATGTTGATAAAGTATTGTACCCATGAGTATTTCACATAATGTCAACTACGATGACATCAAATATCTAAACATTTCTTCAAATCTCAGAATGTTAAATTTTGTTGTCATTAACAGTATTGTCCCACATAGTTTACTTGTTACCCTAGCTCTCTCATTTCTATGAAGTGATACACAATAGGTGGTTAGTTCCATTTTTCACAAAAATATATCGCTAACAATCTCCCTACTTCTTTTGAAAAGCCTACCAAATCTATCTTAAAAATAGTCAAATAAAGTTGATACAGAAGGCAAATCAACTATATGACTTGCTCATCAATGACTCTATTTATATTGTATTATGGAGAGAAACAAATGCCTACGAGAGGAGAGAATGTGTAAAGAGCTGAGAATGGGCCTTGGCTTCATTCAGGGAAGAGGAATATGAAAGGAGTAATAATAAAAAGTAATATGCTTTTAGCATGACAGCCTCTGAAAGCTGTTGTTCCATAGTGGCACTGATCTTACTAATTTGTCAATATGGATCGAAGACAGTCACTGATACAGAAAACAAGATACCTTCCTTTGTGGGTGGTGTCCATTGAACTATTCAGGCTTATAGCTCAGCCCAGCCTCTAGTGCATGTATCATCTTTCCTAATCAGCCTGTTCAGATACATTATTACACACCTCTGGAGCAGGTGGGGCTTGAACCTGGGTCTCCTGACTCAGCGGTAAGGACACTACTTCTGTGACACAAGAGCCATTATAGGCGTGGGTGCATGTAGGTATTTCAAGTAACCTGTTCTGACACACCTCTGGGGCAAGTAGAACTTGAACATAGACCTATTGGCTCAGAGGTAGGGACACTACCACTGTGCCACAACAGCTACTACAGGTGTGAGTACTTTTTTTTTCTCTAGTCAACTTGTTCAGAGATGCCATTACATCTTCCCTGGTCCAGAGGAAAGGATGCTACCACTATGCCATAAGAGTCATTAGAGGCTTTTTTATTTAACCTTTTTTTCTAATCAACCTGTTCAGAGAGTTTATTATGCATCTCTGGAGCAGGTGATACTTGACCTGGGCCTCCCAGTCCACAGGTAGGGACATCATCACTGTACCCCAAGAAGGCTCAAACAAATTCTGTTCAGAGAACATATGACACATCTACAGAGCAGGTAGGACTTGACCGTAAAGCTCATGACTCAAAGGTCAGGACACTATCACTGTGCTATGATCTCAGACAATTAATAGCCACTGAAATAACTGCAGATGCTGGAAAAGCTCAGCAGGTCTGGCAGCATCTGTGGAGAGAAATAAGAGTTAACATTTCGGGTCCAGTTACCCTTCCTCAGAACTCAGGAACAAATTGTTACTCTGATTTCATGCTACGGATGCTGCCAGACCTGCTGAGTTTTTCCATCAATTTCTGTTTTTGTTTGTAATTAAGAGCCACCAACTGGTTTTTCTTATCCTTAAGTAAAGACATCAACCAAATTATTAATGTGATTTACCAGACATTAACATTATTTCCAGTGGGAATATCATGACCTTTCTGAAAGTACACAGTTAGTAAAACATATTCGTCAATAAAATTATCTTGATAGAGCTGAGCAAGGTTAATTATTAATGCTTAACATCCTTCTAATTTAGCATAATTTTAATCAGAACTGTCCTTGCATTTCAAAGCTACTTCCTATACATAGTCATTTAGTCCCCATGGCACCTTGATTGATGGTAATGTGCTAGCAAGGCATTGATAGCTTTGAAGGTTTTGTGGTGCATACATGATCGGGAAGGTCTTGCTCAGTAGCACTCAGTGTTGCAATGAGGTAATGGCCACTGTGATAGACAACATTTATGTGCTCTGTGAACTCAGTCCATCCCATCCAATGCCACGTTTAACCATACAAAAGTCATCTAACGTTAGATTTGAACTGGCAAAAAGGAATGATACATCTCATCAGGTGAATGCATTTCAGATATAGCTGCCCTTAAGTGTGAAAGGGAATAAATGGTACTGATTTAAACTCATTAACACAGTGGAATCCACTTAATGGAAGCAGCTTCATGTTAAGCAAACTGTTCTTTAATCCACTTATTTGCATTAAGCAAACATTATTGATTCAATGCTAATCCCAATTAGCCGTAATATGCACTGTAGATTCTCAAAGAACTAAGATTACATACCCATTCACAGCTGTGGATATGTATTAGGTGCTAAAGTGGAGACAATCATTCGAATAGCTCCTTCAAATTGGGTATATTGCCTGGCAGCGACTGATTATGCAAAGCTGGTTGAAATAAATTGCTGGCTGTACGTCACTTCTTAAACACTACCCAAGGTGTACTAAACAGTACTGAAGCAAACTGACTAGAACAGGTCAGTTAAATCAGTATTGTCGTTTAGGTTAAGGACCAAGATAGCTTCTATTCCCAAGCTATGAGGCCTTCAAAGGCAGTAGGTGAGGCTAAATTATTGTTTCATATTCATGTTCAATCCAATTTTCTGCAAGAAGGGTCATTAAAGAGTCTGTACGTTACAGTTCTTAAGCTGTTATGTTCATTGAACAGACAGAATATTAGACTGAATGTACTTAACACTGTAATTCCTTTCACTGCCAGTAATGAAGGGTTCACAATGCTCAAGTAAATGAAGTCTTTGTTATCAAAAGATAATCTCAAAGATATTCAATTGAAGAACTTTATACCTCTCTCGAGTAGTATTGCTAGGTATTTGTACTGGTAACTGATCTTAATTTCATTTAAATGTGATATTAACCTTCTACTCAATACTGCATACATCAGACACCAGTAAGACATAATGAACTGCTCACATGAAAAACTATGTATCAACCAATGCTAATTAGCAAGTCTAATCAGCCTCTCACTGTCATTATATGTGTCCAATGTTATATGCCAGCTTAATGTAAAATACATTTCCTGTCCACTATCTTCCATTAAAATATGATTGATTGATTCTATGTTATAGAAACTTTTACAAAGTATAAATTTAAAGTAATTAGGTTAAAAAGGGATCTTAGGGCACTTTTCTAGGAAAAACGTTGGGGAAGCACAGCAGCTCATCTGGCTAAAAGAGACTAGGTTAGTGCATAGGTTGGATGTTTAGCTTTAACCAAGCAATTTTAGTGAAAGGTCACATCAGAAATCTCTCCTCCTCTTTCAGGTGCAGATCAGGCTGCTGAGCATTTCCAGCACCACCTGCTTCTTGATTCATTTGTTATTTTTCTTCAAAGTTTATCAGAAATTTTAACAGAAAGGCTAATTATATTGTTTAATTTGAGAGCACATAGGGATCATTCAAAACGCAGCCTTTATTCATTTTTATGTGTTGTTGGAGTGAAGAAATTGTGAGAAAAGATGCAAGGAAGTTTGATTAGCTGTCAAAGAGCCATATTTATTAAAACTCACAACTATCTTAGCCAAACATGGTGTACTATGTAAATATTGCAAAGTAGCATAATGAATGACCAACAAAAACAGAAATTGTTAGAAAAGCTCAGCAAGTCTGGCAGCATCTGTGGAAAGAAGTTTGAGTTAATGTTTTGGGTCGAGGGTCCCTTCATCAGAACAGTGAATGACTAAGACTAATGCCTATACCTGTTGGTGTGCACTAACTCATCTCCCTTATTCTTTCACATCACAGAGAAAACAGTACAAAGTTCAAACTTTGTGTTTTTGTTACTGGGTTTCCTTTTTGCATTTTGTCACATTCATGTTTTTAAAGATGAAGAACTATTTTGTTTGTCTTATGTTTGCCAAGTTGGAATGTTTCCTTTGTTTTTTTGTTGCAAGCTGTTTGTTCCTGCCACGTTGGTTGATTGAATTGTTTTCTTGTTGTTTACAGAGGTGCCAAGCGGTAAAGCTTTCTTCATTTGCTTTCCAACCAATCTGAACTTTCCCTTCAATTTTTTAAACCTTTCAGCTTTGGGACATATTTCTTAGCTTATTCCTTTTTTTCTCTCAGCAAATCAGCAGGGTGATATGAAAACACATCAAATAGTTAACATTCGTCATTTTTTTTATATAAGAAGTTTCTTGCCCTTACACTAGTTTCTTTGCAAACAAAAGTGATAGTTGTATATATTTTTCCAGATGGTCCTTCATTCTCTGCTATCTCACGGATTATGTTTCCAGTCATTCCCTATTAAAACCTTTGCTGGCATAAAGTTTTATTCCTCCCCATCCCCCATCATGATGCAATATAAATGTCAGTCAGCCAAGGTGTTATTATGCTGTCTGGTTGTCAACGTCTTCAACTGATGTCTTACCCATTGTCTGTCTTCAGATTTTTGTACATCAAAACAGTAGTTTGTGTTGTTTGTGGATTAATTGAAATGAAAGGGGAAAATGAACAGTCAAAAACTTGATTCATTAGCTAATTAATGAATTTGAATTTTTTTGCAATTATAATTTTAAGATGCCCTGGTGGTAACTGATCGCACTCAATGTTTACACAGTCAGATCACTAAATATGCAAATATACATTTCAGAAGCAGTTTTTATAATTTCTTTACAATTTTTCTTGCTTCAGCAAACTTGCAGGTTGTCTCCTAGCCCACTGTAAAAGACAGGCCCTTGTCATTTGAGCCCATCTCCCACCCCTGCTTGTTGCTTGACATTGAGTGAAATATTAATGCATGAAGTAAATTAATACTTTTGGCAATATCTTTTAGCCCAAAGATACCAAATTTATTTTTTGATTTTTTTTTTCATGATTTTTTGTTTTTTCAAGTGGCATTCAATTGCTAACCCAACTAGCTTAGTAGCTACTTGCTTATTCTCTTTTTTTTGTCCCATGAATTCCCCTTCTTTCCCCCAGTCCTACTGACCTCCTTCCTTTGTCTGACTCCAAGCTTGTGTGCTGTGGTATATGTACAACAAAAGTAAGAGGGATTCCAATGCCATTCAGTTAGCTGCAATCACATGTGGTTTACAGTGATTGTACCTCTACTTTTGAAGGTGTTGTTCTGTGTTTGTGGTGAAAGCATGTCATTGCCACGTTTAACTGAACTCTATTCGATACAAACATAAATTTGCTTTCTGGGATTTTTCCTTGATTTTTCTTGTTAAAATTTAATCTGTTAATATGTCATTCTTGCACCATGTGAATAGTTTGCTGATACATGGAAATCTATACCGAGACTTGGTTTTTATTAATTTATAATCTAATTAGAATGCCAATTGAATATTAGATTGAATCTGATGTCTGCAGAACTCTGATTTCATAAAGAATGAAACACTTATGAGAGTACAGGGGCACATACGCCAGTGTGCAATGTATACCCGCGGTCATCTAAATGATAAAGACACATATTAGAACAGTTCCATTCAACCCAGCTATACAAATTATGGCAGGATAAAGATACGGAGACATTTTATAAATAATAACACACAAGTGGTATTATTTTACAACATGAATATTATGTATCACTTGGTATTGTTGATAAATTTCGTAATAAATCCAAAAAGCACAAATCATTTTCCCAAACCAGCTTTTAGATATACCATAGTATCTGATTTAAAATGTATATTTCATATTTTCCTCTTTGAGAAACTACGTACAGCATCTTTTAACATAATATTCTTTGTTACACCTAGTAATAGTGCAAGAAAGATGGCCCACATGCATTTGATTAGCAAAAGCATCAACTATAAAATATGTTTTAAAACAAAAACTGTTAGAAAGTATTAAGAGTGAACCATGAATTGAACATATCTGGACTCAAATGTTCGAAACTTCATGAACTAGGCAATTAGAACACGTGATCATTGTTAGAAGCTGGGCTATTTCCCAACAATTGGAGGTCAGTGCAAATGAGTCCCATATTGAAGAATGTTCATTGTGTTAAATGCTTTGAGATCTTTCAACAATGTCATAAAGCGTGAGATAAATAAAAGATTTTTTTCATTTATTGTGAAATTATTTTGTTTAAATAAATCACCTGTTTCTTGAAGTCAGATATTCGCAGCTTCCCAATAATTCAGGACTTGCACAGTCGAGAATTCAATATGTTTTATACCAGAAGTGAAACAATAACTTTTAACAAGTGTGGAAAAACAAGTACATGAGAATTACTGACTTAATAAAGGTGGAGGAGGCGGGGATTGCAGTTAGTTGGGAGTAAAAGGTGAAGAAGATATTAGAAATAATCAGAAGATGCAGTGACAGAGAGGAGGTTTATGGGTTAAGTAATTTGTGACTGCTTAATAGCAAATCAGAGACTGCTAAGTAAGAAAGTAATCTTGGTGAGATAGTGGAAGTGCATTAAGCAAACGTAGAAATAGCTAGGAAGATAAAAACTGCATACAAGAAAATGGGGGAATTGAAAATGAAAGATCAATGCAGTGAATCTAGAATAAGAATAAAAAATATCCAGAAAAGTCATTAGCTTTGATGCTCATTGATCTGTATGGTTTCATATTTTCTCTATATTTAGGATAAATGAAATTTGACTTTAAAACAGAATCACCATTCCATTTAGAAATATTATTGCAATAAATGATGTTAGCAGGTTTACTTTGAGAGCTGTTTTTTGTTATTCAGAAAGGAAAATGAAGGGCCAAGATCCATTGTGCAGGGTTCCAGAAATACTTAAAACAGTAGGAGGCAAGGATAATGTAAATCAAAGGAACAGCAGCTAGTTGATGAATGATTCTAAGAACAAGGCAGAGGGAATAGGAAGATATTTTTTAAAAAAAGAACTGAAATGCTGGTATTCTCCTTAATCTACTGAAGAATCCTTGTGGAATTTAGCTGTATCTATGAAAGGTGATGCTGGTATAATCCCAGCAAACCAAGAGGTGAGAATGTGCCCCTATCGATAACACTTGTACATCACCAACTGCAAGGAATTCATCCCTGGAAGCAATTTAGGTCTTGCTGTGCTTTATTTGTGAAGATCCCTTATCTTGAGTGTGCTTTCTCTATTGCTAGTCTTTTTCATGTTTTTTTTCTTCTTGTCAACCAGTAATCAAAGCCTTTGGATATGAAAGTAGAACTATATAGAATCAAGTAGTATAAGAGCGCCCAGAAGAAAGAGCTGGATATATATTGTGAACAATTGGGATTAAAGTAAGATTTATTTAAACACAGATTGGGATTCTTGTCGATAGCAAATACCAGCCATCTCTTTCTTTTGGGTCAGCTACATAATTTAGCGTACAGCTGTGCCGTGCACTAGTTATCAGTTTGATGTGTATTACCTTTAAAGAATTATGACTTACTTTAAGGTATTGATAAGCTGCAGTTCATTAATGATATTACACAGAACTCACATTGTTTTGCAATCACAGGGGAACTAACAAACTAATGAAACTTGTTTGCTGTCCTAGTAAATTATTTGTGAATAGTAGCTTCACCTTAAGGATACAGGGCTAGATTTCAGACCACACGTGGTGGTCACTCAGTGAAGAATCTTTTCCATTTCACCAGAATATTGCTGTCAAGATCTTTCTTGCTTAAGTAATGTTGGTTGGTTCAAATATAACTGTTTTGCCTATCAAACCCCCATCCAATTCCTAAACCATTTCATCAGAAGTTATTCAAGTGGAAAGTATCTGATCGCATCATATTATCATCAGAGGTAACACTCAATAAAAACTAAAGAGTTCACTTTAGACATTTCCTCCTCTTAACCAGCTCAAGAGTAATGGGGAGAGCTTGACAAGAAGGTTTCTTGGGACCTTGTCAGTTGGGGAATGTGTCATCATAACAGCAAGAGGGAGCAGGGCCCTAATCAAAATAGAACAAAAACAAATTGGCAAATTAGAACAAGTAGGTTTGCAGCAAAGTAAAGCACAACTTCTGCATAGAGGTAAAGCAGCAGTCACCCATCAAAAAACATTCATCCTGAAAATTAACCTTTAAACTGCACTTTTGAAGTCAGTTCAGATGCTGTGATTAACAATGAGCTATATCGCCCAGATTAAATTTAAAAGCCTAAGCTTTGCTTTGTTATCAAAGACTTTCAAATGAGCTAAAATGAGATTTGTTTAAGGGTGTATGTTTTGAAGCAGATGGTGCTTTGCTTATCTTAATATTATGGGTCTGATAAACAAGGTCCTTTCAGTCATTAATTGAATCATTTACAATCATCTGTCGGAATGTGTGTACTTGAAGTGCAGATCATGTAAGAGGGTTTTCAATTGCCGTGGGAATGTTTCACTATTCCCCTTTGAAACACTTACTATCAAGACAATGCTTTTCTTCAGCTGCAGGTAACAGAAATTTGGTGTTTTTCTGTTTTCACTGAGTAGCATACTAATCAATCCTGGGAACCACATCAAGATCCATGAAGGCACATTGGGATTCTTCATTGCAAGTGATGCCAAAGAAGTGAAAAGGTAATTGTTTGATTGAGATCCTTGGAAAATGAAAGCAAATGTAATCTGTTTCCAATTAATGATGAGATATGCCAAACAATATTCACTCCCATATTTTCGCTTTTTTTTGGAATAGTGAGATATCAAGTCAAGTCTGAGAATATTATTACTTGTAATCCAGCAACTCACTTTTTATGGGAAGAAAGCATTTTCATAAGTTTAAGATGATAATTTTTTTTATAGTTTGACATTAATTCCAAAATGTTCTTCAGCATTCAAATATTAAAGGGATGGGTGTAAATGTGAGCTGTCCAAACTTAATAAAAGCAGCTAGAAGTTTTGTTTCTGTCATGGCAAGCAAGATGGCAAAGTTCATTTGTCTGCTCGTAATGTTGCTCAGATACCATTATACCCGATGCTTAATCTGTCTTTGTTAAAACCACCACTGTCAGCTTTGGAAGGAATGGAACACAGTGCTGGGTATGATCTCATGAGAAGATGTTCTTAGACGATGGTATTCTGAAGAGTTGACTGTCTTTGTGGAATTTCATGGATCAGAGTCCTGGCTGGTAATAGAACTGTGACTATTTGTGCCAGTCAGAATTTTTATACAGGCAGGGTGGGATTCAAAAAATTCAAAGCACTTTCTTTTTTAAGTGACGTATCAGAAAACCTGTGAGCATAGTTACAAAATTAGGAAGGGATGGAATCATATTCTTGCAGCAATGAATGCCACAATATTGCCAGAGATCTTCTGCAGAGAATCTGGTGAGTTATTTAAGGTCACTAGGTCATGTATAACAGGGTCAAAATAGAGAGCAAAACTCGTTCTACTCAAATCCAACAACGTCAATTGCTTCAATGCCAAAAACACAAGAACTAGGAACAGAAATAGACCATAGGGGCTGTTGAGCTAGATCTGCTGTTTGATATGATCATGGCCAATTGTGAGTTTCAGCTCCTCTTTCCTCCCCACTACCGATATCAACTGGGTCCCTGTGAAATGAGAGAAATCTGTCTGTTTCAGCCTTAAAGGTATCAGGGATAGAGTATCCATCACGCTCTGGGGAGAGTATTCTGGAGATTCTCAATCCTTCGAGGGAAGTATAGGAAGGGTTTGGAGGGATATGGGCCTGGTGCTGGCAGGTGGGACTAGATTGGGTTGGGATATCTGGTCGGCATGGACGGGTTGGACCAAAGGGTCTGTCTCAATGCTGTACATCTCTATGACAATGAGATGTGGATGCCATTGGCAAAGCTAGGATTTATTGTCCATCCCAGATTGCCTGTGAAACTGTGCTGATGAGCTGCCATCTTTAACAAGGCAGTCTGTTAGGAAAGGAGTATCAGGATTTTGAACCAGTGACATTAAAGGAGTAGTAAGATATTTCTGAATCAGCATGGTGAGTGACTTGGAGAGAAACTTGCAGGTTGTGCTGTTCCCATGTATTTGCTGCCTATCACTCTAGATAGTAGTGGTTGTAAGTATAGAAGTTGTAGTTTAAGGAGCCTTGGTGAATTTATGCTGTGCACCGTGTGGACATAGTCACTACTGCTGCTGCTGTGCCATTTGAAAGATTGCAGGGAGGGAGAGCATTTCATGTTCATGGGTGTGGTGGGAATCAAATGGGCTACTTTGTCCTGGATGGTATCATGGAATGTTGTTGGAGCTGAAGTCATCCAGGCAAATGAGGGGTATTCCATCACACTCTTGACATGTGGCTTGTACATAGTGGACAGGCTCTGGGGAGTCAGGAAAAGAGTTACCCACTGCAGGGATTCTCTGACCTGCTCCTGTAGCCATAGTACTCATGTGTCTGGTCCAGTTCAGTTTCAAATCTGCGATAACTCCAGGATGTTGTTAGTAAGGGTTTCAGTAATGTTGATACCATTGAGTGTCAAAGGGTGATGGTTAGATTCCTTCTTGATGGAGATTGTCATTGCCTGGCACAATTGCAAGCATAAATATTACTTGGCAATTGTCAGTACAAGCCTTAATATTGTCCAGATCTTGCTGCATTTGGACATGGACTGCTTCAGTATCTGAGGAGTTGCGAATAGAGATGAACATTGGGCAGCCATCAGTCAACATCCCCACTGCCTACCTTATGATGGAGGGAAGGCCAGTGATGAAGCTGCTGAAGTTTATTGGGCCTAGGATACACTGAGAAATTCCAGCAGCGATATTCTGGAGCTGAGATGACTAACATCCAACAGCTACGAACTTCTATTGTGCTTGGTAATGGGACCAACTAGCATTGAGGTTTCCCCTGATTCCAATTTCCTCTGTAGTTTTGGAAAGGCTCTTGGCCACACTTGGTCAAGTACAGTGTTTATGTCAAAGACCATCTCTCCTCCTTGGTCCATGTTTAAACCAAGGCTGTAATGAGGGTAGGAGCTGAGTGGTCCTAGTGGTGCAGATTATTGCTGAGTAGGTGCTACTTGATAGCACTTCCATCACTTGACTGACGATCAAGTGGAGACCAATAGGGCAGTAATTAGCCAGGTTGGATTTGTCACCCTTTTTGTGTATGGCACATACCTGGACAATTTTCCACTTTGTCATGTTGTAACTGTCCTGGAATAGCTTGCCTAGGGGTGTGGTATGTTTTGGAGCACATGTCTTTGGGATATTTGCTGTAATGTTGTTAGGGCCCACAGCTTTTGCAGCCATCTCTTGGCATCATATTGAGCAAATCAAAATCACTGAAGACTCTTATCATTAGGGAATCTCTGGAGGATAAATGAATTATTGACAGCTGGCTGAAAATTGTTTTAAATGTTTCAGCGTTATCTTTTGCCCTTGATGTTCTGGGCATCCCCTTCATTGAGGATGAGGATCTTTATAGAGCTTCCTCCTCCAATGAGTTATTTAATTAGCCACCACCATTCACAACTAGATGTAACACGACTGCAGAGCCTACCTTTGATCTGTTGCTTGTAGAATCACTTAGCCCTCTGTTATATACTGCTTATGGTGTCTGGAATGCAAGCAGTCCAGTGTTGCAGATCCACCAAGTTGACAACTCATTTTCTTCAATATGCCTGATGTTGCTTCTAGCTTGTACTCCTGTGCTTTTCATTGAACTGAGGTTAATTCCCCTGGCTAGATAGCAATGGTAGAGTGGGGGATAGGCTGAGCAAAACAGTTTTTGATTATGTTTTCGTACAGTTCTACTACTGCTAATGATTGGGAGCTACCCAATCTTGAATTACTAGATCTGTTCAAATTAATCCCATTTATCATGAAACAGGAAATCTTCAATGTGCAGACTTGATGTGGCAGATGCATCAGTGGCAGGCAGATTGATGAGCATAAAATCAAGGGTGTTTTTCCTTTTCATTAGTTCCTTCACCATCTACCAAGGAACTAGTTTAGCAGTTATGTCCTTTAGGACTCAACTGGCATGGTCAGTAGTGGTGGTGTTGACCCACTCTTGTTGATGAATATTGAAGTCACTGATACAGAGTACATTCTGCTCCCTGACACCCTCAGTGTTTCCTTCAAGTTACGTTCAGCGTGGAGAGGTACTGATTTAATAGCTAGTAGTGAGTGGGAGAAAAGTAGGAGAGGGGACATAATTGAGGTATACAAAATCATGAGAGGCATAGATAGACTCGATAGCCAGAGACTATTTCCCAGGGCAGAAATGACTAACACGAGGGGTCATAGTTTTAAGCTGGTTGGAGGAAAGTATAGAAGGGATGTCAGAGGCGGGTTCTTTACACAGAGAGTTGTGAGAGCATGGAATGCATTGCCAGCAGCAGTTGTGGAAGCAAGGTCATTGGGGACATTTAAGAGACTACTGGACATGCATATGGTCACAGAAATTTGAGGGTGCAATCATGAGGATCAGTGGTCGGCACAACATCGTGGGCTGAAGGGCCTGTTCTGTGCTATACTGTTCTATGTTCTATGCAGTCGATAATAATTAGTGAGAGATTTCCTTCACTATGTTTGAACTGATGTCAATACTGAGGACTCCTAGGCCAACTGCCTCCCAACTGTAAACCTCTACAGCACAACTGATAGGCTGCCCTGCTAGTGGAATAGACGTAGTTAGGGATGGTAATGGTGTTATCTGGGATATGGTCTGCAAGGTATGATGCCATGAATATGACCATGTCAGGCTATTGCTTGACTGTGAGTAAGGTTTGTCCAAAGTTTGGCAGATTGCCCCAAACAATAGTCAGGAGTTGACAAAACTAAGTTTGTCATTGTTGTTTCCGATGCCTAGGTTAATGCCACGTGGACTATCTAGTTTCATTTATTTCCTCTTCTTCCTCCTAAATGGTGGGCTGTTTTCTGGACACTGGTCCATGTTTTGGGTCTCCTGACCAGAAGAGCCAATCTGTCAACATCCACCCCATGAAGCCCCTCTAGAATTCTGTGTGTTTCAATGAGATCACCTCTCATTCTTCTAATCTTCAGAGAACACAGGCCCGATATTAAGCCAACGCCATTCAGCGTAGCACTAAATCCTAAATTTGGTGAAGAGCTGAGAACTGAGTGAGAGCTGTAGATTGGCCCCTCGTGCTGTTCCGTTTTCCAGGGAAGAAGAATTCAGGACTATATTCCAACAAAGCATTAATGATTGTTAATGCCTGTTATGATGAATCAACCTTTCATTAAAAGACTTGGTAGCAATCCACTCACCCACTGAACTGGACTTAGTTAAATGATGCAGCAACTATTTAGCCATTAGTAATATTGTTCAACATGGATTTTGCTGCAATATTTAAACTGGTTATGATAAATGGAACACAGGTTTTAGTAAAGACTGATTACCCATGAACTCCCCTCAAAAGATCTTGCTGGATTGTGCTCCCCTGTACATTAAGATACAATTCATTCCATTCAATGTTTAAACAGATAAGGAATATTGATTTTTCTAAAGATCTCAAGGTGTTCCTCAGTAGCATATCTTACACTGCCTGGTGGGAATGCACACAGTTCAAGGTTTGGGTTGTTAAAATAAATTGTTAACATTACAGCATAGAATTAATCATACAATTGATTTGAATGCAGTTTTCAATGCAAATTAGAGAAGAATACAATTGTTTAAGTGTAAGCTGGTTCTCTTTCAACATGATCAGAAATCATTATGATTGACAAGCAGAGAGCCACTGCTTCTATTCTTTTAAGATGTGAGCATTTGCTGTTTTAACTCATTCAAAGCCTACTCTATGACAGAAAGTTAAAGTGGGGTCCATAATTTGAATTCAGAATCGAAGTAACACCTTTGGTTGTTACTCGACTATTTGTGTCCATTAAACTACCAAACGGGTTAAATGAGCCTTACTGAAGGCAGATCCTGACAGGCCTCATTTCTGCCAGCAAGGAAAGCAAAATCTAAAACTGATCCAGAGGAAATCTAAGTTTAAAATAAATAACAGCAAGAAAAGATGAATACTATTGTTTTTAAAGACAGAAAGTTTCTCTCATCTGCAATGGTCCTGAAAACAGAAGAACATCACATACTGGACTCATGCTAACCAGTTCTTGCTTGTGGGCAACGGTTAGTCTGATGGACCTCTGCTCCTGAAACTGAGTGACCAGAAACAGAAGTGGCTAATAATCATTTTGTTTAGTGCCTGTAACTTGAAGAATCTTTTGTTCCCCAAGTGTTGCTCTCTTGTTGCCGATTATGACTTCAGGAATCTACTTCGGTCAGTTTGCCGTTTGAAGTTTCTTAGACTGAATATTTTGGGTTCAAGCTCAGAATCAGTGATGGCAAAAAAAGGTGTTCAATTCTCTAATCCATTATTCTGTAGTCTGCTCTGCAGAATTAGATCTGGGATAATACCTACCAATTGCCTTTTCGTATTATGTACCTATGAGTGTTGTGTTAGTCCCCCAGTCAAGACGAGAGACTAATTCACAGGGAAATCATTTCATATTCTTTTTAATGGGACTCGCCTTTGTGAAGGAAGACATTTTTAATTTACAAATCATACATTTTGTGAAATGGAGATATTTAAAATGCAAAACATGAATTATAAATACAAAAAAAATTAAATACTGGAATATGTCGAGAGAAGACAGTGGCTCAGTGGTTAGCACTGCTGCCTCACTGCAATAGGGACCCGGGAACGATTCCAGCCTCTGGTGACTGTCTGTATGAAGTTTGCACATTCTCCCCTGTGTCTGCGTGGGTTTTCGCCAGTGCTCTGGTTTCCTCCCACAGTCCATAGATGTGCAGGTTAGGTGGATTGGCCATGAGAAATTGACCTTAATATCGAGGTACGTGCAGGTTAGGTGGATTGGCCGTGAGAAATTGACCATAGTATCCAGATACATGCAGGTTAGGTGGATTGGCCGTGAGAAATTGACCATAGTATCCAGGTACGTGCGGGTTAGGTGGATTGGCCGTGAGAAATTGACCATAGTATCCAGATACATGCAGGTTAGGTGGATTAGCTCTGTGTGGGTTAGCTATACAGGGTTACAGAGACAGGGAGGTGGGTCTGGGTAGGATGCTTTTTGGAGGGTCGGTGTGGACCCGCTTGGCCAAATAGCCTGCTTCCACATTGCACTATTCTATAACAGAAGATAGCTGCTAAGTTATGCCGTTTCTCATCTGATAATTTGAGGGCAAAAGAATTCTTCACTGACTCTGATGATCGAATCTTGTGGAGGTGACAGTGGTCTCAGCTGTCAGCAGGAAAACTGGTGAGAGCAGTGTCATCTCGCATGGAAGGTTCCTACATCAGGCAATTTACAGCCATCAGTGGATCTTCACCTTAGTCAAGGATCCAAGGGGTGGACGTCCCACCAACCTATAGCTCTTGCCTCATCAAAGGGCCTACTGCACTTCTAGATTAGACATTTCCAACCTGTTGCAGGTACCAAATCCACCCAGGATATTGGTAATAGGAAGGGGACAGTTATGAAGAGGAGTTGACAGTAAGTGTAAATGGATGATTTTCATCAGACCCGCCCTCTTTCTTTTTAAGGGATTTTTTATGAGGAAAGGTTCGGCAGGATAAGCTCATATCTGCTGCACTTGAGAACAGTAAAAGCTGACTTTATTGAAATATACAAGATCCCCAGCACTTTGACAGAGCAGATGTGAAGAGAATGTCTTCTGTTACCGGAGAATCTGGAATTAAGGGTCACTATTTAAAATCTAGGGTCACCCATCTCAAACAGATGAGGTGATATTTTTTCTCTCTTAAAGTTGAGAGTCTTTTTAACTTTCCTCCTGAAAAGGTGGTGGGAGCAAAATCCTTTAATATTTTTTAGGTAGGGTGGATAGGTTCTTGTTAAGTAAGGAGGTGAAAGGTTAACTGGGGTAGGCGGGACTGAGCTCCCCTAAGCAAGGGGCTGAATGGCTTCCTCTCACTCTCAGTTTGTATGTTCAACATAAATATATCTTCTGTGACTTGGTGTCAAACATAGCTTGATAATTCTGCAATGAAGGGAGTATTTTACTTTGTTGAAGGTGCTGGCAAACAGTTAAATTGTTTGATTGAGAGAGCTTCATCCATAGTTGACCTGTTAAATGCTGACATTAGGTGCCAGGCACAAACTTCTCCATTCCCATCATTTAGTATCCCACACACTTATGAGTCGAAAATTTCACTAACAAAACCATTTTACAGGAAGAACAAGCATGATTGAAGCCTTAGGGCTGTGATTTTTGAAAAGAGGCTGTCCAAACTGAATTTGTCATTGGAGAAGTTAGTTCAGGAAAGGATCCAGATCTTTAAAATGCTGATAGTCATGGATAATACAGATGTAAGCAGGTTATTTAACTTGGACGGTGAGTGCAGAACTACAGGAAATGAGAACAAAATTAACATGCCTCAGGCAGGACTTGAGATTAGAATGTTCTTTCCCCCACAGAGTAGTGTAGATATTGGAACAGATTCTTAGCAAAAAAACAGTTCAGGCTGTGCTGATTAACTCCTTTAAGAAGAGCAGCTACATATCTGGTTAAAGGTAGAACTGAAGAATATAATGATACGTCCAGACAGAGATGATCAATGACTTTCGGAAACACAATAGTTCTTGTGACACCGACGCCATGGAAACGTCATTGGTTGGAGGCAGCTGGTCAGAATTGAATAATGGGTCTTGTTAGGATAGATTGATATTCTGGAGTTTCAGTCAATTACCTTAGGGGGTCAGGGAGAAATTTCACACAACTTTTCCTCAGGAGATTAAATATGTTGGGTAGAGTCCACGATAACACAAAGTGTGCATGGCTGTGAAAGGAGCTGGATTGATGAGGCAAATGGCCTTTTATGTTTTGTTGAATTTTTTTTTTCCCTTCAGTTGGAATGAAATGTCTCTCCTATTCCCCTCAAACAATCTTACTGAACCTTACTGTGGAATTTGCAACTTAAATTCTGGCCTTACATCTTTGAACTTAACGCATGTAAAGATTAGCTGTCTAAGACATTACACTGCCTTTCTCCATCTGAATAAGCCATGTTGGGTGTTAGTGAAAAATGTGGCACTGTAGCCTGAGCAAAGGCTTCTGTCCATTAAATGGTCATCCTTGTACTTTATTGCTTCAGGGCATTTTTCTACTGCAAAGCTTGTCATGATGACATCACAGATACAAAAAGGATTAAGAAATGTGGCTGCAAACGACGTAAGTAAAAATGTCTTTTGTTTTGCATTATTATCTTGTTATTAGTAATTGTACATTGCAATCAATGTGCATTTTGAATAATATTATTGTGCCAACAGTGTATAGTTATTGGTGGAGGGCATGTCAAACATCAAATGTTTTCTGTCATTAGCTTGTCATTGGTGGTCAGAGTGGGTACATTATTGAATGTAAACCTGCATTTACTCATCCGGTGAGCATTGTGTATAAGCAACAAACTATAAATGCCTGCTATCCAGCAGCAAACACTCATATCCAACAGTTATAAAATGTACAGGTGCATATTTTATTGCAGCTCCACCATTAATTATAGTCCCTATTTGGCAGAATTTGGTTCAACTGCCATAAAGTTTGTTACAAGATATAAATCTTTTACCTAAGACGTGTATGAAGGCCAGCATGTGTAAGAACTCAACTCATAATAATTATTATAAGTCAACTCTTAATGTTGTAAAAATGTTGTTTTCACACCCCTGTAAACAATTAAATTATTATTTTAGAGCAGAACATTAATGCTTTTATGTGCATCAGAATGGATAAATCTTGGATTTTGCCTTCAATTTGTAAAGGCCAAAACTCTTCCCCAATACCCATTGCTCCCTGCAGCCAATAGAGTGGACCAATAACTGGCTCCAGGTTGTTCAGAATTTGGCCAACTATATTGGCCAAAGAGTGGCTGTGGAATAGTTTGTTTGACTTACCTTCTTACTTGCTCAGTGGCACAGTGCCTAGTTTTTGTTGGCCACCTGCTTGCGGCAATATAATTGTGCCATCAATGCCCTTTACCAACTCTTTCTAACTAGTCAAATAACTAAGGCAAGAGAAATTAAGCGGAGAGCAACATTTTTCAGACTATATGAAAGGAAGTTTAATTACCTGAAAGGAAGGCAGGTTTAGATTAACATTATGCCATTAATACATAATGGGAAATTGAGGAAAATTAATGAATGCTGCAGATTGGCGAGCGAAAAATAATTATCATTAATGTGATTAAGCTGCATGCAAAAAATTAAAAATATACTTGGAGAATAACGGAATGCCTAAAATGAGGAGTCCAAATTTCAGTCTATTAATGATGTGATGTAGAACAGATGTATAAATAAAATGACATGATTAGTGAGGCTGAAGAAAGAGCTTGTCAGAACTAAACTGCTGCTGTTTGAAAACTCTAGAGGTAATGCTCTAAGTCAGCTGGAAAAACAAAGACAAACCCTTGCCAAATGCATTGTATTTCACAGTCCATAATGGTGGAGCATGCAAAATGCAATACTTGAGTACGGTACCAGAAATGCAGAGTTTTTTTTTGAGAAGAGCACACATCTTAGTAGTTGCTGTCACATTTAGAATGAAAGTCCAGCAGATTTATCATTATATTGGCATTAGTCATGTCACATTGTTAACATATACCTGACCTACTTAGTCACTTGTCCAAACCTTTTAGGCCCATTATTAATAATTTAAACAAAAAAAACTTTGTGCATCCACGGAGGTCAAGAATAATTAAAGTGAGTAGCTTTATCTTTTTTATGGAAGAAGAAAATCTTGGTTGCTTGAATGCACAACAAAAAAAAATCAGCTTAAAAGTATCATTATTTTTTCATCGTAATCTGAATTATTTAAAGAATGGTCCAGAATTTGCAAAGACAAATTTCTTCGAGGTGACAAAGTTGGGGTGGGGTAGTAATTGCAATAGCCAGTTCAGTTCCACCTCCCCCGCGCCCCCCCATCCCCCCCACCACCCAAAGAAGGAAATTGTTAGAAAAAGAATGCTGAATTTTGATACATAACGATATTTCTGCTGTATATGTGAACTTATTTTTTTTAAGTGTTCATCCCTTCTAGGTTTGTCTCATGTTGTAGAAAATGTAATGGAAAAAGAGAAAGCACAAAACACAGTTGCATATAGACCTTTTTTTCCGTGGAACTCAAAACACATGAGAATCCATGTATGAAATGATTGCAATACCTTTTGATGATTGATGTATTTTTAATTTATTTTTCTCCTTGCTGCCCTGGAACATGAAACTCTATAATTTAACTTCACACTGGTAGTGATCTATTGTGAGTAAAAACGGGTTCCCTGTTGCCCAGAGTGCGATCCAACCTGTCTACCTTAAGCAAGAGATTTTTATGTTGCATGTGTAGCAGTTACATCATACGTACACATCATCTTCAGCACCGCCCACAGATCACTTTGAATCTGTAGAAAATACAGCAGCCCAGCGGCAAGATACCAGCGTAAAAATTCAGTTAAAGCAAAGAAATGAGTAGTAGTGAGGTTTGGAGTTCAATGAGATTTCATTGTTGATCGTAGCATAAAGAGGAGAGATAAACTAAGCATTGCATTCATTCCAAAACCTTCTTGCAATGTTTCCAATTTTTATGTTCACTTGAGGTGCAAAAGGAGTTTGGAAGCCATGCTGCCATTTTTGTCACTAGGATTACCTTTCACCTTTCTTTAGGCAACATGAGTGCAGTACAGCAGGTAACTTCAGATGTGGCAAATGTTAAGTGCTTCTTCCATTGGAGAATTTGGTTTGGCCCCATGATCTGAGAGTCCTGAACATTTGCATTGCAGAGGATATAGCATTGATGTTAAGGGATTTTAATGTTACTGACATAGTGCCTTGGTGCTGGAGAAAGGCTAGTGTACCAAGAAAGGCCAGCAGAGAGGTGCCAGATTTGGTTATCTAGGTGAGCTGATTTTGCCTACCTCAGATAGTTTGAAGGCTGTGGTATTACCAATATTCCTACGTTTGGAGGGAAACAACACTCAAGGTTCCTGCTTCCAACTGCAAATCATTGACCCACTGACACAAAGTGTTGTGTATAGCCAACATATGAGGATGTAGTTGAATACCCATTGTCAAGATTGTATGGGCTACAGGACCTGTATAAAGTAGAGCCTTCAATGAACAAATAAGAAACTTTCTTTTTGAAGAAAACAGTGCAGGATGTTTAAAGAGGGTTAAAATTTTTCAAAAGTAATGTTTTGTTTGTGCGTCTTACTTTTATATTATGTGGAGAATGTTTAACAGGTGGACAGAGAACACTACTTCTGCATCAACAGTCTAGCTCAAGCAATAAAATCCAATGCCTAATTTTATTAGTTGGCAAAACAAGATCCCTATTTCACAAAAAAACAGCCCCTGGCCCTTGTACTCTACTCGAATTATGGAAAAATAGAGGTGTTGGAAAGTTTTCTTCAGTAGATTGTGAAGGTAGTTTGGATGTTGTCACCATTTTGAGCCTGCTTCTCAGTTTAATATTGCTGCTGTATTTTCACTGAACAGGCCATCTTCTAAATCCCACAAATTGAGAAACTATTATCAGAAGAAAAAGTTTATTTAACCACCATTCAAACTAATCATCTTGTTCTTCTGTTGTTATCCCTCAACTCTTCATTCCATTTTTATGAAAATAAGTAATCAATAGACATTGAATTGAAATGAATTTGTCACCATTTTGATTCTTCCTGGTAGTTGGGCCCTTTTTTACTCACTACCCGTGACTGGACCCTGACAGTTTTCACCTTTTGCTGAGCATGGTGCTCTCTGATAGCCATCCACTAGATGTCCTCAGAGACCTTCTTATTCCCCCTCTGGTCTCCAACAGCGTGTGGTATTTCAGGTCCTCCTCAACGATGATTATTCCAAAAAAAAATCATTTTTTAAAATATAAAAGTGGCAGTATAAACATGTTTTTGCAAGGAATCCATACTGCAGTTTGTGTGTTGAGTTAGTGGACACGTCCTTCGTGTGTAGAACTACATGCATCTCATTAACAACTAACATGTCATTGTCTGAAAGTGCTATTAATGTTTGCGTTTTATTTCCACAACGAATGCAGTGTATTTCTTACAGCATGTTTTTTTTTGAAAAACAAGCTAAAATATTAATGTTTATGGATGCTTCAATCTTAATAAACCTTTTTGAATTTTTTTGTTACCTTTTCATTATTGCCAAGGTTGAAGGCTCTTATTTTTATCAGCATGCTGTTATTTTGGTGGTTCTGCATGGACTCAAAAATAGTTTCCTCAAGTCTTCCTTTTTTAAAAAAAAAACACAAAAAATAGGCACCCACGTCTTCTTCACAATTCCCCCATTGATTGGGAAGGATAATTTGGCTCAAGTATTTGGTTTCATTTCAAGAAACAAGATCAAAAAATGGTTCATCTCCCTCAAGATTCCATTCCTTTTAAAGACTTGTCAGACTCAATTAATGTCACACTGAAAAGATTGGCATCATTCAAAGGAAGACAAGAGGCCGATGCTACCCAGCATCATCAGCATTTATTATTCTTTGATGCTACTTCCTTCATTGAAGTAACAGTGCTAACCGAACAGTCTTGTTGCGTGCATTGAACAGGCTTAATGCTGCATGATATGATCATTCTTTTCTCAGCTAGCGGATAATCTTACAAAAAGATTTTCCTGAAAATTAATGTTTTGCAACTAACCGCTGAAAAGACCGCAGAGAAATGGGGATGCTACTGAAGATGCCTCTCATTCTTCACCTTCCAGTGCCTTTTTTTCCTCAATCATAGCGTGACCCTTGCTTGGCCAGTAATTTTGATATAAATGGCCTTAGGTCAGTGCTTGACTCAGTTGAGAGCTTTAAGTATGTCATTCACGTGGCATAATAGCTTGTTCATCCAAGACTGATTTTTGCTTTACTTAATATGAGAAACTTAAATTATTCCTCATTACCAGTACATTAGGTTTATTATCAAATAATATGGTGTATATTATTTATATTACAAATTTCATTGAACAAGTGAATCAATTAGCACAATAACCATATCGGCATCTTGTGTGCTTGAAAGAATTGGACCTGTATTTTATGTGCTACCTAAATTTTGTCGTGCTCATTAGCATAGTATTAATTGTAAGGAAATGCTAATTATACCAAATTCTTGCCAGCACCACATGCTTGTGCAAAACAATGGAGAGCGGCGAAAAGAACAATCACAAAAATAAATCCTTTTTCCATTGATTGCCTGCTTTGGCTAAATTGTTTAAAAGGGATATGATGAGCAGGTTTACAATTAAAATTTTCACCAGTTTCTTGTGTTCCTGTTGAACAGTATCCCGTGTGGCATGAACTTGAAAATATCTAAGAATGTGAATTGTATATTCAAACTTATCTGCTGAACTCTTGCTTTTGAACTTTTAAATGTGATTTTCTTATCGCTCCTTTCGTGAAATAGTCTTAGCTCTTCTTCCTTGTCAAGCCTGCGTATGTTACTAAGGCCTGTATTAGATCCCGTGTTAATTCCTTCCAACTGCCAGACTGAGTAACCTTGCCATTAACCTGCTCCTCTTCCTCTCCTTCCATCGAAAACATGATTATAGCCAAGATGTCCATCTACAAGAGAATGAAACTCGCATGTTGTTTTGATTGCGGACGCTGTGAGCGTGACTGCACTTGCATGTCAGACAGTGTACATAGTAACTTGGACACCCTTGAGAGAACCTTCCCACTTTCTTCTGTCTCTGTTAATGATTGCTCCACCAGTTTACGTGCCTGTAAGTTTAACACCATGCTGTTCCATGTCCGTCCTATGTGGGGTCGTCCCTTCTGTGTTGTATTCTGTGGTCCAGTAAGTTGTAATTTAGTTGCCACTGCTGTCATGTTCATTGAGCTTCCTAGTGACAAAGTTGGCTATGTGTGCTTTTGCTAGAACTTGGGTCTGTGGATGAGCATGGGAGACCCACAGTTTAGCTTTGATGTGGATGTTCTTGGTACGGTGTGGTTTTGAAATTATTCCATGTCTCAATGTCATTCTGGATAAAATGTGGAGAAGTGACTTCATTAAAGTTAAAGTACATGACTGGGGTCGGGTGGGGCTGGAATATCCTTTTGAATTTAGCTGACTTACTTCTAATTATTGCTGTTTTTAAGTTTTTAAATGTTCTTTTACTATCTCTTTCTGTCACAAATACACAATGCCCACAATCACGTGCTCAGAGCAGTGCCAAATACCTCCTGGCATTGCAGACTCAAACATCCCATTCTATGTGCTTGGTACTAACACCCACAGCATTCAACATTGTTTCAATTTCCTATCGGTGGGATAAACATGCAAACATCCAAATTAGTGATGAGTTGGCAAATATGAAATCATAACCAATTATGCACCATCATACTACCATGACTCTACAATTAACCCACTAAAGATTTTTCAAAAATCCCTTTAAAGCCATTGTCAAACATTGGCATCATGTACCCATAGTTGAGCAATGAGTAGATCGAATGAACATAAAGTTGGAATTTGAATCCTTTATCAGTTTTCCCACAGTTTTCATTAGAATACATACCTTCTAACTTATTTATTTAGTTGTACAGTGTATGTTGACAACTCTGCAGAAATTGAGAATTGAAATATTTGAGCCTGCTCTGTTGCTGGATGCCATGGCCCTTTTAAGAAATGGTAATTCTGTCATCTTATTTCATAGTATAATCTGTTTACACCAGGAGGTAACATTTAGATTGAATCAGATTGTTCTGCAAGTCTTCAACAATCGCATTTGGCTGTGCCTGTAGTTAGTTCACGGTTTGAAATTGCCAGCTTGACACCACGGTGTTTTACTCTGGGCATAAACGTTGCCAGAGATCTTAATCTAGCTGTTCAGAAAAGAGAGACTGGCTTTGTATTGCATGGCATGCAATTTTAAATTATTCTTGTGGAATGAAACAGTTTGTTCCAGTTTAGACCTGGAGGAAGACACCTCTGAAACCTGCAGAACAGATTCCAACTATGGTCTGAATACAACCGAGTGTTGACAGTTAACCAAAAGAGTTATATCCACACATTTTGTATTGATGCCAGTAAACAATGCAAAGGTGTGCAGTATTCTGTGACCGTCACCAAAATTGAACTTTGTGAAATCAACTTGCATCAAGTATTTTTCCTTTGACCTCATTGGTTCAAAACATACTCCAGTCTTCATTCTATTTTCTAAGTTATAAATACAGACAACTTTCAAGAAGCTTGACACCATCCAGGACAAAGCAGCCTGCTTATTTGTCATTACATTCACGAACATCTACTTCCTCCATCACTGGTGCACAGTAACAGCAATGTGTACTGTCTATAAGATGCACTGCAGAAATACACTGAGGCTTCTTAGACAGTACCTTACAAATCCACGATCACTTCCATCTAGAAGGACAAGGACAGCAGATCCATAGGATCAGCAAGTTCCCTTCAAGCCACTCACATCCTGACTTGGAAATAAATTGCCATTCCTTCAGTGCTATTGGGTTAAAGTCCTGGAGCTCTCTTCCTAGTGGCATTGTGGGTCTACCTACAGCACCCCGACTGCAGAGATTCAGGAAGACAGCTCGCCATCAGCTTTTACAGGGTCAAGTAGAGACAGGCAATAGATGCTGGCCAGCCAACAATGTCCTTATCCTAAAAACTAATTTAAAAAATTAACATTTTTAATTTTTGTCCATTCACAAATATTAAAATGTAACAAATATTTGTAACTTGTTGAACAGAGCTCAGCTTTTCTTTACTAGCAGATGATGGGAAGTTTGGCAGTAGAACTCAGTTCGGCCTCTCTACATCACAGAAAAAGTAGCAACTTTGAACCCCGTTCCTCTCCACATTTTACTAATTTTCAAACCATATCCCATGGAACATTTATGTTGCGGATTTAATGTGGAAAATGTCCCAGGATGTTATACTGCAGCGTGAAGGAAATAGACTCTCAAAATAAAGGAGCACACATCAGGCATGATGACCGCAGGGTTTGTCAAAGGGGAAGATTTTATGACGGTTTTCATGTAGGAGAGGAACATAGAAAGGCAGAGGGGTTTAAAGGGAGGATTCTAGAGATCAAAAGCTAGATTGCTGAAACAACAGCTGTGAAGAAGCAAAGACAGAATGAGCGAATATGCAGAAGGGAATGGACTGGTAAGAATCACAGAGGTATTAGCCATTCGGCCCATCTTGTCAGCTCTGGCTCTCCAAATGAGCATCATTACCTCCTGCCAATTTCCTGCTTTCTCCCCATATGCTTGCATGTTATTTATATTCAGCTCATTATCCAATGCTCTCTTGAATGCTTTACTTGAATGCATGGTATGGAAAGGGGTTGAACAGAAAGAGATTACAGAATTTAGGACAAGCAAGGTCTTGATTGTATGTTAGTTCAGAGTTGAAAATTCGAAATGTTAATGCATGGGAACTGGGATATATATTGTGTGTGAGGGAGGAAAATTATGTGAATGAGCAGGGATTATTCTGTGTGAGGAACTGGGCAGCAGTGTTCCAAGTTATGGAGGGTGGCAGACTAGCTGGAAAAGATAACATTGAAAGAATCAAGACCGGGGGCAATAAAAAGATCTTGAATGAGCCCTTTGGTAGATTGTGGGATGGCAGGTATCTGTCTGAAATTGCATCACTCAATGCAAGTACCAGTCTCAAACCACTGTGCAAGCACAGGTATTAAATTGGTACTTTTATGGTTTATTAATCTCAAAGTGCACCTCATAAGCAGATGCCATTTTCCTTGGAACATGTAACAACTTGTGGGGGGCCACAGTGACTCAGTGCTTAGCGCCAGGGACATGGGTTCGATTCCAGCCTCGGGCGACTGTCTGTGTGGAGTTTGCACATTCTCCTCGTGCCTGTGTGGCTTTCCTCCAGGTGCTCTGGTTTCCTCCCACAGTCCAAAAGATGTGCAGGTGAATTGGCCATACTAAATTACCCATAGTATTCAGAGATATGCAGGCTAGATTCATTAGTTAGAGAAAGTCTAGAGTAACCTGTATACGGGAATGGTGTGGATCGGTGTGGATTTGTTAGGCCAAATGGCCTGTTTCTACACTGTAGGAATTCTAATTCTAACTTAAACTGGAATTCCCTAAACAGATTCTGCTTTCAAACTGGCCTATACTTCAACTGTACACTTAGGTGTGCATAGATTGCTGAAGTTACCTAGAATGAAAACTCCAATGTTGCTTCCAACTTGTTGTGAACTTTGCTTACCATTTTAGTTGGACTACACTTGTTTTTGTTGTTTACATCTATTTGTTGAACTGCAAACATTCCTCTTGCTTCAGGAGGAAGAATTCCAATTGTTCAACTAATGAATAGCTGTTGAGTAATAGTTTAAATCCAGTAGGAGCAAAATAAATGTATGGAAAGCAATCTAGTTCAGAGACTGCTTAACTGAAACAGTTCGTGAAATCAAGGGGAAAAGAAAGGACACTGAGTGGTGAGATTCAGATTTTCATTAAATTAATATGAGCAGATGTGAAATGTTGACTATTTGACAATTAGAAATGGCAGCAGTGGGGGATGGAATCAAAGAGAGGTCAAATGTACAGATCACATTTCCTTTCTTACATTCTTCAGCTGCTCTGACAATCAGCTTGAATTAGTGTCAGTTCAGCTATGATGCTTTTTGCCCTTTGTCTTTCACTGTGGTACTAGATTGCTTCCCTAGATACTCATTAAAGCCCATTATATCATTACTTGGCTTGGTTTCAGCATGGACCCCAGTAACGTTAGCACACTCCATGGTTTTGTCAGACAATTTTCTTTCATTACAACACAATTTTGATATTTCAGTAAGATCACATAGCCAGTTCCACAAACTGGCAAACACAATAATTACTTTGGACGTTTCCTGGCCCATCTTCAATGTACGTACTACATTTCAAAGGGAAGTCAAAGGATCCACATAATGAAATCTAGACTCTCGACCCTTTGGATTGCTCTTATACCATAAAGCTTTTTCTGCAAAGGAGGCCAGAATGCCATGTGAACAAAAAGCTGCCTGTGATCCATGTTTGTGTGCTGTAATATTTAATACCGAGTACAACAAGCACAAGAAAATGAGTCACAATTAAGCAATCAATTTGTAAAACTTGAGATGTGCCCCTGTTTTATGCATGGCCATTTTCCCTGAATGACATGTAGTCAAGAGTTCCCCAAACAAAGCTGTATTTTAATTTATAGAAATCTGTATCTGTTTCATGAGGCCCCTCTTCCTGGTATTTACAGAAAATACAATCACGCATCTCAGTGACATTTAAAGAAAAGCTTGTATGTTTACACGGCAGTTGCGGTCCAAAGGACTGGGACATTTTGCAAACAGGATTTTGTTGACAATATGTACAGGCATCTGGGTGCTGATATTCACACAAATCAAGAGGGAACAGAGTGGCAGTTGGCATGGGTGAAAGTAAAACATGAAAAATGAAATGTGAAAACACAAGCTGCACCTAATTTCTTAAACTGTAGCACACATTTCTGTGCGTAGCTCAACCTAATTAAATAAGGACTAATGTTTAGCTTGCCAAAATCCTGTTGGGTGTAGTCCCTTCCAGTTGGTGATGTGAATGGGAAAAGGCAGTGTAAATCTGAAGCACCCTTTGGTGTTCCATGCTTGTATTATAGTTTTTATTGCTCAGAAGTCAGACCCTAAACTTACTCTTAGGCTCAGGAATCCAAGACAAAATAAAGTGTCTTGATGCTTAATTCTTCCTGTGGGCAACTAACCTTTGCTCCAAACAGTTAGTCTGGAATCTTAACTGCCACAGAATCCTACGTGCACATCACAATCCCAATGCCCCCACTGCTCTCCCTTCCCTCCCATTTCTTTCCCAAGGTCCAACTCCTTTGCAATTTCTACTGGTCTTCCACATCATAGCAAATTGGATTTTTGGATTTTAAGATCTATACCATTGCTTTCAGATCCCTGCAAGGCCTCACCCTCCACCCAATCCCTATCATTTACAATTTGGGTGATCAGTGATACCCATTTGTTTCAGGGTCTCTCATTCTGCCACCGTTCTCTCTATATCCTTGACACAAAGGATAGTGGCAATCTGCTGCCCTCCCTAAATTGTTAAAAATCCTTTTTAAAGTGCAATTGTGATTTGCACGCTTTTGCACACCATGACTGTTTCTAATTGTTGAGGTTTGTCATGAATTCTTCATTGCTACAGCAAAGAATCCTCTCCCTGCTTCTGCCTCTTCCTTCACTGTCTACTAGCTGATTTGAGACACGACAACCTGCTTTTAGGGTAGTAAGAACAGGGACTTACACCTACTGTTTAAAAGACATCTGGATGGACATATGAATTTGAGGGGGGTGGGGGAGAGGGAAGTTTGGAGGGATATGAGCTGGGAGCTGGCAGGTGGGACTAGATTGGGTTGGGATATCTGGTCAGCATGGACGGGTTGGACCAACGGCTCTCTTTCCATGCTGTATACCTCTATGACTCTATATTGCACACAGTGAACTTGGGTTCTAAGGTAAGTTTTCAGAGAGTGGAAAGGATATTGCTGCATTGAAGGAGGCAATTCAGCCCATTGTACCCATGTTGGTATGGCTCACAAATAATCCCAATGGTCTCATTTTGCAGCCTTTCATTATTATATTAAAAGTTTTCTTCAGAGTTGTGGCAAGGTGCCTCTTTCCCGAAGAGCTGAGGATTAATGGACCATTTGAGACTGCTCATTTACTCTTGATTATACAACACTGTTGACTAAAGGTTTGCATTAGGTTAGCAGCCTGCAACTTCCACTCTCATCTCTTGTGCTAAGACAGCTTTTCCCCTACAAGAATAATACTTTCAAAACTAAGCAGAACTTTACCCTGGAACATAGCTGGTTTAATAATCTAGTCTGGAGAACAGTGGCATTAGTAAATATTTGCACAGAATAGAGAGATGCAAAGCTGTACTTTTGCAGTTGAGGTGGGATTTTTATTTATAGTGAGAAACCAGCCTTCTGAGCAAAAAGTCAAAAGTTGAGATTTCCACATTAGAGGTCCTTTAATCGGCATGGAGGCAGTGTTCCAATCAAGCTAAGGGTGGGGATGCTGGCTCTTGAAGCTGGAAGGCTAATCTGTGGTAAACTAGCTTTATAGAAGCATCCCCGGATCCATTTCCCTAACCCGATTACTCTAAATGTACCCCTGATTAATGCACCTAACCTACACATCCCTGAACACTATAGGCAATTTAACATGGCCCATTCACCTAACCTGCATATCTTTGGACTCTGGGAGGAAACTGGAGTATCCGGAGGAAACCCACACAGACACTGGCAGAATGTGAAAACTCCACACAGACAGTCGCCTGAGACTAGAATCAAACCCGGGTCCCTGGCGCTGTGAGGCAGCAGTGCTTATCACTGAGTCACCGTGCTCAGTGGTTAGAAAATAAGACCGTGATAAAGGTCACAGAAATCTCAAATTCATTCTTCCAAATGGCTGTGGAAGCTGACATAAGTAGATGTTTCAAGACTGAAAGCAACACAAGTAATGATAGACTGAGATAATCGATCTCAGAATGTAGCAAGATCTTGATAATATCAGCATTTGGGTTGATAAGTATCAAGTAAAGTTTGTGTTATGCAAGGGTTAGTCACTGACTGTCTTCAACAAGAAATAACCTACCACCACCCTGAACTAGCTATATAAATACCGTGGCTACAAGAGCAGGTCAGAGGCTAGGAATCCTGCAGTGAGTAACTCACCTCTGGCTCCCCAAAGCCTTTCTGCCATCAACAAGACACAAGTCAGGAAGGTGATGGAACATTCCCCACTTGTCTGGTTGGGTACAGCTCCAACAACACTCCTGAAGCTTGACACCATCCAGGACAAAGCAGGCCATTTGACTGGCACCACATCCTCAAACAATTTCTGCCTCTAACACAGAGGCTACGCAATAGCAGGTTATATCATCTACAAGATGCACCATCAAACTTCATGAATGGTCCTTAGAAAGTAGCTTCTAAATCCATCATTGCTACCACCCAGAGAAGACAGTGGCAGCACATACATGGGAACACCATCACCTACAAATTTCCCTACAAGCTACTCACCATTCTGACTTGGAAATATATTGTTCATGCAGTGTCGCTGGGTCAAAAGCCCAGAACACTCTCCCTAACAGTATTGTGAGTCTACCTCCATCAAATTGACTGCAGCAATTCAAAAAGGCAGCTCACTAGCGCCATCTTAAGGGCAACTAGGGATGGGGAATAAATCTGACTCAGACATCAACACCCAAATTCTAAGAATGAATAAAAAGTAAACTCTTTTTTGATCCCTGAAGGTATTCAGGGATATGAAAGAGGCAGAAAAATGGAGTTGATCTATAAATCCAACTATGATCCCACTGAGTGGCAGTACAGACATGAGGGACTGACTGACCTTGTAACCAGTTTACTTGGACACATCCTGGTTGGTTATGAGCAATCCTCACGTTACGATCGAGCCCTCCACAATCACCTGATGAAGGAGCGTTGCTCCGAAATCTAGTGTGCTTCCAATTAAACCCGTTGGACTATAACCTTGTGTTGTGTGATTTTTAACTGGGAACAGGTTAGTCATGCACTATCTCTGCCCATGCAGAGGGCAAGATCAAAACCAATGCTCATTAAATAAAGGGCAATTTTAAGAACAGTAAAACCATGACCAATGAATAAAATCAATTTACCAAATCATAACATGAATAAAAGTTGAACTCAAGGACTCTTGAAGTGGATTGACAATATTAAATCCTATCTATATGTTGCCAAAGGGATTGATAAGCTGTATCACCTTTCTGATGGGATCACAAAAAGGGAATTTATATTAAATTGAAAACCTAATCACAGAAAAATTGGCTACTAACAATGAGGACACGTTAATGAGCACTCCTGTTGTGTGCAAGTCTTGTTTGAAGTGTAGAACTGGAGTCTATTATCCCTATCATTTATGAATACTGACTGAAGTACAGAGTTGCAGTGTAGCATTTTCAGTAATCATTATTGCCTTCAAACCCCTGCTCAGCTGCCGAGTTTCAGTGTATATTAAACAGTTATAGCTACTGTGTATATGTCCTTACTATGTGTCAATGCAAAAGTACTTTTGCCCAGTATAGTTATAGGTTTCCTTTCCTATTCACCAATGTTATTCAAGAATCCTGTTCCAAATGGATGATTACAGAGTACCGTTCCTATCCACTCTTATTAAATAAAATCCCTGATCGAAGCACACTCTTGAGCCAAGTAGAACAGTACTTGGCAGATTGGTTATGTCTTTATCGGGATTGAATTCCATGTAGCTGGAGTGACCCAGTCTTGATGTTAGACTAACTGCCAAAGCTGCTTTATAATCTTATTCAATCTGACTTTTATTCCATTTTTGTTAGCATTTGAAGAACTGAAAAGCATAAACATGGCATGGAGATTTAATAATATGACATATTCTATAAACTTCTACTCACGTGCACCATCAACTTAGTGCCACTATTTAAAATCATGCAAAATGGTTATTTTATCATTTACCTGTTGACCAAGTGAATCAATGAGCTGTGTGGGCCAAGCAGGCCTTGCTCTGATTGCTGGTTGTTTTGGGATTTCAGTCAGAGTGGTGAATAGGATGTGGAGATTAGTCGTACCCATGGGTTACGAAGGAACAAAACACATGTGGTCCCTGGTCAAGATGACTATTCACCAAGCATCTTTTCTTTTCATACTGGGATATGGAAAGGACTCCATTTTGTGCCCATCCCTAGTTGCCCTGCAATGGTTGTATTAGGATGCCCAATAACAGTTTGAATTGCTTGCCATAACATTTCAGAGAGCAGTTCAAGTATGTAATGTATAGATCTAGTAGGCCAGAGGAGGACAGATGACTTTCCTTTCTTCAATCTGCTAGTAGTGAAACCTATCACTGATTTTGGGCTTTGCTGTATAATTTGCCTGAAATAATGTGGAATACACACCATATGTAGTCCACTCAGTTTATTTTCTCATTTGCTGCAGTGTCTAACCAGTGGTCCTTAAAATGATGACTGGGGTCCACTGATGGAAAATCAAGTTGACTTTTTAAAAAATTGTTCTTGAGCGGAGCCAAGAGAAACAAGAGTACTTTTGGCTTTGCCATCCCTCCTCCAGAACATACACGCAGACCCTCGCTGTCTGAATCAGATAATTTGAGAAACTCTTTGATTGATGAAGCCTAAATAAGATCTGTAATTCACTGGTATTATGGAAGGTGGAACCCAATTTGGTGTGATTCTTGGGCCTTTGTTTTCAGACACCCACTTGCTCGCGGCACAAAACTAAATTTCCCTCCAACTGGCCTCTGACCATAAGACACAAGATGCATAATGTTATGTATCTACCAATTTACTGAGAATTTAGTATAATAAAGATATAGTCGCCATACTCCTATCGGACTATAAGACTGCTAGTTAGACAGAGACGACTGGTGGTGGTTTAACCTGAGGGTCACCATCCTCAGATGAGGGGAGAGATTGAGAAGGCAATTCTTTCATGGTCAGCTGGTCTGAGAATTGAACCCATGCTGTTGGCATTACCCTGTATCACAAACTAGCCATCAGCTGACTGACCTAACTGACCCCTTCAAAATAACTGTTACCCCTGCAAGACTTTGAAACATTTTTAACAGGTGATCATTTTTGTTGTGGGTGTATGTGGGGCAAGGGTGAGAGAATGTCTTGAGTCTTTATGCTCATCATATTGAAGGATGCCAGCACTGAAGATGCATACAACAGTTATGCACAGTATTGCTGGTCCAGTCACGAGGTGGAAAAAGCTGAGGAATAAATTATTCAATGAATTGTAAGTCACTTTTGAAAATAGTCTACAGTCATGCATCTTAGCATCCCCTTAAATGAGAAGAAGATGCTGGAGACATGAAATAGAAACAGTAAATGCTGGAGAAGCTCAGCAGGTCTAGCAGCATCTGTATAGAGAGACACACACACATAGAGTTATTGTTTTGAGTCCAGTGTGACTCTTTTTCTTGCAAATGCTGCTAGACCTGCTGAGTTTCTCCAGCACTTGCTGTTTTATTCCTTAAATGAGCTTTGTCTGACCTAGAAGTCCATTCCAAAATTTGTTTTTTTCCCTAACTTGAACCTATCCAATCTCATACTGTCATGGTGCAGTTGGAAGCTTGTTTTTGTTCAAATTTCAGTTTTTTTGTAATACTTAGTATCTGGAAGATTCCCTTCCATTCATTTCAAGACTAAAAGACCAATTCTAAAAAAAAATCCTCCTCCATAACTAATCAGAAGATCATCCACTTGTCCAGTTTAATACCGTCGTTAGCCATGATGGGTATGGTTGCCAACTGGTACCTACATTATCGTCAATTTTCATAGCTGTGGGTCGACACAAAAAGAGAATTTGGTTGAGGTTGTCAAAAATAATTTCACAAAGAGCCTTTACAAGTATCGGGGGAGGAATCTTTTACTCCAGCAGCCTAGGTCAGACCAGATTATTTGACTCAAAATTGGAAGGCCACTTTGTTATTTAATTGTTCAACACAGTTTGCAATCTTCACAGTTCCACAGTAATCTCTTAATGACACTGACATTTGGATGACATAATATAATGATACTGTTACTTCAGCAGCACAACATTAACAAATCTTGTCCTCAAAGGAAAATAGATTAGTTTATTAGTAGATTAAAATTTATAATTGACTCACATTTCATTATTTTATGCCAGAATGAAAATGAGGGGAGGCTACAGGGAAATGGATGAGCGGGAACATTGTCACACAGAACAGTCTTTCTATCTTTTAGCAACACAGTAATTCCTATTGGAATGATTGATGTAATTTTGCATTAGTACGAGCTAAAGGTGCATTCATCAACACAATTATGCCTTTGAACTCTGAGTAAGTTAAACTGTAGAATTGTTATTTGCCCATAGAGAGTAACTCGTTATTTTGTCAAGCATGCAAAATATTTGGCAGGTGGAAGAATATATGATATTGCAAAGACACAAATATACCTACATGTTAGCACATATCAACAGGATACAGGAATAACAATAGTGTCAGCTGCAGAATCCATGCCTTGATCCCTGATTATCTCTCAGTAAAGCTTTTAAAGCAGCATTGTCTGATCCTCTGAAAATTCTGACTAGTCACAGATGTGGTTATAGCAACATAGTTTCATCAGCATGATGTTAGTAGAAGACACCTTGTATAGTTCACATAACACAGGTGAATCTACTGTGTATGTTTACTTAAACATCTACTGACATTGAGCAATCAAGGATGTAAGTATCACATTTTGCTTTCTGTCCAACCATTTTACCAATAAGTATGTAAAAAGATTAGAGTTGACATACATATGCTGCACAAATATGAGCAACCTATACTCCATTGTCTTGTATTTATTACATCTGGGGACCCAATATGACCTACAGAAAAATCTTATTGGATTTGAGGGAAATGAATGGTGTAGCAGCTCTGCTCATTGTTGAAAAATGTGGTGCTGAAAAAGCACCGCTGATCAGGTAGCATTCGAAGAGTAGGCGAGTCGATGTTTTGAGCATAAGCTCTTCATCAGGAATAACATCGACTCTCCTGCTCTTCTGATGCTGCCTGACTAGCTGTACTTTTCGAGTCTCACACTTTTTGACTCTGATTTCCAACATCTGCTCAATTTCTCTTTGCTCGTTTGTTCAGTTTGTTCCATTTTATAATTATTCCAAAAGGTCAGCTTCAAATGCTAGTTTTTCTCATGAAGGAATGTTGGATTGGTCTGCCTGCCTATGCCTTCATGTTATGCACATATCTAAGTATCAGGACAAAAGACTGCATTTTGAAATTGATTGTGACCTATTAGAATAGGTCATATTAGAAGAGAATGGCAACAAGTCATTCTTATACAAAAATCAGAAAGTGCTGGAAATGTTCAGCAGATCAAGCAGCATTGTGGAAAGAAAAAGAGAGTTAATATTTCAGGGTCTGAGACCTTTCATTATACTTGAGAGAAGTTAGAAATATAATACGTTTTGAGTAAGAGGTCGATCATTCCCTTTTGTTTCTGGAAGACCAACTGTTCTGTCACAAAATCTCTTCTCTCATAGACCTTCTTTCTG
The DNA here is from genome assembly GCF_020745735.1 of Hemiscyllium ocellatum. NCBI lineage: Eukaryota > Metazoa > Chordata > Chondrichthyes > Orectolobiformes > Hemiscylliidae > Hemiscyllium > Hemiscyllium ocellatum. Next base: position 22,214,208 of record NC_083443.1, on the reverse strand, counting down.
TCCTTGTCCCAAAACCAGTTCAATTTTTAACTTTTCCCAGTGCTAATGAATGGTCAAGACCTAAAACCTTTTCATTCCATTTCTCCATCCACAGATGTTGCTGGCCTGCTGAGTATTTCTCACACTTCCCTGTTTTTATTTCAATTTGCTGTATCCACAGTATTCTGCTCTTCATTTTTCCAGAAGCAGGTTGAAGTAGCTTGCTGAGTATTAAGGTTTCAGACAAACAGGCTTTTTGTCTTTAATTAGATGAATAGATGAGGTCTCTTTGCCCAAGTGTTTTCTTTGTTGACTGTGCTTATCTTGTGATTTGTTTATTTTTAGGATGTGTGTGACTTTTCTGAGGCCGCATTTATTTCCTATTCTGTAGTTGCGCTCGTCTTTACAACATTGGTGTTTAGTAGGGAATTTGATTTCCAAGTGAAAATGGAACGTCGCTCAGAGGGGAACCTTGAATGAGTTTGTGTGCACCTATTTGTATGTAACAATGCAAGTTCAAGGTGTTGGCACTCTTTGTTAAGTCCATATGATATATGACATATCAATATAGTTAAACAGCAGGAAGTGGTGTCTTTCTTTCTATGTGCTGCAAAAACTATTCTTAGTGATATTTTAAAGGAGACTTAAATGGCATTTAAAAGACAGTCTGTGTAGGCTAACTGGAAGAGAGACTGGAGCTTTAAGAAAGTCATGAGGGGTATATAAAGACTGAATAGTCAGGGCAAGGGAGTCCAAAACCAGAGGGCTTAGGTTTAAGGTGAGAGGGAAAAATTTGAAAGAGATCTGAGGGGCAACATTTTCTGTCCGAGGATTGAGCTGCCAGAGGAGTGGTGGAGTTACAACATTTAAAAGGCATCTGGACAGGTGCATGAATACAAAGAGGTCAGAGGGATATGGGCCAAATGCTGACAAATGGGACTAGGTCAGTTTAGGATATCTGGTCAGCATGGACGAGTTGGACTGAAGGGCCTGTTTCTGTGCTGTATAACTCTATGACTCTAAGAGAGGTCAAGAATTTCTAATACTAAAGGCATTTGTTAGCATGGGCTTGTTACTATAGTGTTTTTTACTAGGTCACTGAAAACTAAACAGCGAGTGGCTTGTTGTGATGTGGACAGGCTGGAAATGATGCTGTCTGCATCTTCTGCTGTGAATTCAGTGGAGGGTTTATATGTGGTGACATGGAAATTATGTTTGCATTTTCATTTTCTGAGTGCTGCTGGTTGTCATGAAACTCACCCTGACAGTTTCTTACCACCAGGCAGCGGATTCCTCTCAACATTTTTTGTGCAAGACAGATGCTCGGCAGTTATTTTTCAGAGCCCTTTCGCTCCAGACTATTCCAAGCGACAGATGCCAGGACAAGAACTGTTTCCTGGGAACATTTCTGTCAGAGTCCTGCCTTCAGTCCAAAGAGTGACCTTTTGTGAATAAAACAAAACCTTTTACGGAGAAGCCCCGAACCTTCATCCAGAGCAGGCTCAAAGCGAATTTCACCTTCTGTTCTCTTCCCTCAAGTCAGCCTGCATTACAAGCAAAGTTCCGCCCAGGCTATCTCAATGCAGACATCAATTGCCCATGTCAGCACTGAATTCAGTAATTCTAGTGAGGCAGTTCTTCTGCTAACTTAATCTCTAGAGTTGAATCCCAGACAGAAAGCAGAAGTTACTTAGATTGGCAAGGAAATCTGGTCAGAAATAACTGTTCAAGTATGTCACTGTTTTGTAAACAGTTACGTTATCTCTCTACTTCCTCAGCTGTCCTGCATCATTAAGTTTCTGAAGTATAATTGGCATCAAACTAATTTTTCATCAGAATTCTTTTGTGGCTGGTCTTTAAAAATATGCCCTGATGCTTCACTATTGGAGTTTTCCCCTATGCTGAAAAATATAGTTTTCTTTTCTTCTCAGCCTTTTGCTTGCTCGACATTTTCACTTCCAATAAACTTTCCCAGCATGCTTTCTGGTTCAGTTCGTAGGTGACAGGAACGCCTAAGTGAAATTGTACACTTTGATTTGACTTCAGAAGGTGACTTGTCTCCCACCTGTCAGCATATGACCTGTCCCTCCTGTCGGGTATTAATGTTTTGTGGGGCAAGGAATAGGAAGTGGAAATGTGTGCCAACCTTTATAACAAGCTTAGCAGAGATGGGCATCACCATGGCATCTCTTCTCGGTGGTATAGATACAAGTTAAAAAAATGTTTGTAATAGCTTAAAGACCTCTGATAGTCACCATGAGACATGCAACACGTCTTGTTTTTAGGATATCTTTGATGTGTTGTTGAATATATTGATGGAAATGTCACCAAATATATAAGTAACTCTTATATATAGAGGCAAACACTAGAACACTGGGCAGAGTGCATTATCAGTACCAATTTTTTAAACTTTAAGGTCCCTTGTATTGATTTTACTTCTATGCTTCCATTGACCTTTCATGAAACATAATTCTTCTTTCCTGCATTTTTTTAACCTGTCATTTTCTTTGCATTGTCTTCAGCTAAATATGGCTATAACGGATATATCAGCTCAAGTAAGTCATTGGTTTGTCAACAATTAGTTTATCCCTTTGCCTTGTGTCTGTTTGATTTTTTTTACCCCTAATGTTCTTCTCTTAACCCACTTGCTTTTCCTCCCTATGGTTTGTTTCCATTTCGTTAGATTTATTCCTCTAGTTGGAGTGCAGTGATTACCTATTTAATTGGCTTTTTTGTAACCCGTTTGTAAATTAGACTTCAGTGATATCAGAACCAGCCATAATCAAGATTTGTTCAGTTGAAATGGCTGATATTGATCGTTGGGATCTTAAGCCATTTCATATATATCACTGGCTTGTGCTTGAGTCAACACAAATAAGGTCAAATATCTGGACTCTTCAGCTGAAGCATTGGCTTTTAAATTAGATTGTTTTTGTCTCTCCATTTCTTTAAGGTGTTGATTCCTAACACAGTATGGTTACACAGGTGCTGGTCTGGTGTTGTATTTTAGTGTTTATTATTTGTGTACAAGTCTTGACAGGGAATGTGAACGTGCAAGTGGGAAACAATCATAGAAATGTTTCAGCTCAACATTTAAACTCATGGGAATGACTGAATAGCAAGCAACAGTGGGAACCGAATTTGTGCCTCTCTACAATAGAGAGGCTGGACTGATCTGCATTCAGTTAACACGACACAGACTGGGGATCAGACCCAGCACCTTCTTGGTTATTACGATTCAGCTACTTCCTGAATATTGTAATGAGACATTGGGGAGGTTGGAGGGGGGTAAGCTGTAAGTGAAATATTGAGAGGGAGAGTCTCTATATCAGCAGCTCCATTCTGCCAAATCTTCGTGTGCAGATGCGAGCACCGTCAGCAAAGCTCTGGCTCTTTTGAGCTGCTGCTTGTGGCAAGTCTTCAAGTGCTGTTCTGCCCATTGATCAAAAATAATTGCTGGACGTATTTGAAATGCCTGCTGAGCCATCCTCTGTCACATCCCCTACTCCATCCTGATTTCCAGTCTGCTCATTCTCCGAACATATTACACAAGAAGCATAATCTTAAAGGTTCTAAAAATCATCTTTGAGTGAAGCTGGAATGGACTCCAGACAGTTACACAGGTTCCTGGGAGAAAGCCACAATCCTGCAGATGGGGCCAACGCTTTTAATGGTGTCATTAAAACCAAGGAGGACAGCATTCAGATGTTTCGCTGAACATTATCTGAACCCAAGTTTGGATTGCAATCTTTACTCACTCCTTTCTGCTTTTTGTTTTAATTGCAGGTGCTTCTTTATTGCTACATTAAAAGCTCAGTGTGGTTTCTTACTGTCCAGTATTGTAGTGTGGGAACAACAATGTGGTAGTTGAATTAAAAGTGCAGTGGCACAGACAATAGCACTATTGAATACCACTTAGCAGATTCAAACACTGTCTTTAATATACACTATCTATCACTTAGATAGTTTCATTCAGATTTCATGTCAATGTTTCAGGGATGAGGCATTAGTTAGGTACTGAAGAAATGGCCATTGGGAGAAAACTGTTATTAAATAGTTAAATATTTTAGTCATTAGTTGTTAAAAGTAATCCATGTATTCTACTTCTTAGAATAGAAGTAAGCTTTTAAAGAATTGTAACGAATCACATGGAATTTTTGACCTTAGTAATAACATTGTGCACTGCCTCAGTGTGTCAAACGCAACTATGATTATCATACATTGTAGTTGTTTTTCTTTCCTTTAAAATTAAATTAACACAATAGATGGTGAGTGTGGCAGGCAATGCAGACTATTAAATGAATGTAATAAACAGCAGGTGGTGCTACTACTTAAGGAATGAAGTAACAGAGACCCCTGCATTTATATATTATATACACACACAAACACACACCTTCTTTTGGCATTAGAGTAAATAGGGTATTTATTTCCTCACCTCCTAATGATTCTCTACAAGTGACTACAAGCAAATTCTATGTCATTTGATCCTAAATAAAGTAATAAAGGTTTCAATATGTTCCACTAATACCAACCTAAAATTCTTCCATGTTAAAATTGCTAACCGTCTAAATTTGATAAAAGCTATATAACTGAGAGATGGTGGGCTGATTTGAATGGGACATCAGGGTGTGGCCTGTTCTGTTTTCATAGCTATCCCATCTGTAGAAATGTAGCTGTTCATCTACAACTTGTACATAGCCCAACATTTGACTGATGGTAGCTGACCATATTCAGAGGGACATTCTCTAGCAATGTTTTACATCTTTCCCTTTGCCAATGATGTGACAAAGACCTTTAAATTCAAAAATCGGGCAAAATGGGAAATATATATAACAAGGCTGAAGAAACATTGTTGCTGATGAAAATATGAATATTTCCCGATTTGTTATCTTTCCAATTGCTAACCAGTCATTGCATTGCTGAGAGAAAAAAAATGCATGGCAAGCTCGTCATTTGCCTCACCGTGCGTAAATAGACAGCAGCCGTCTGGATCATTCTGGATCCTCAGTGAAACTGCCACCCTGCGAATTCTCAAACTAATGCTGTATATGTTTGACAACATGCAGATGAATCCAGGAGTTATCGGTGCGGGGGTTTAAATCTAAGCAGCAGCTGACGTTAGAATCAACCTCCACGTATTGCTCTAAGCTAGTTTGGATATTTTGCTGCTGTTGTCCAAAGATTTCAGGAACTGTCCTCATTAATGTGGAAGAGCAATATTTTCAAAAGTGCCATTGGCTTATACTAAAAGTGAAATGAGCACAATAAGTGATTCTATCATTTTTTTGATGCCTGATAATCAGTTGAATAAGATTTATAATGATGACTCGATGAAATGAATTAACCTAATCTAATTATTCAGTAACAATGGAAAATATTACACTTCCTGGTGTTTAGATGCTTGGTACAAAACTCAACTTAGATCCGTTTAATCGGGGTATCCTGAGTACTGAACATTTTATGAATCAAAATTGCATAGTCATTGGGAAATAATAAATATTGCAGTATAATTTTTAGCAAGTCATTCACAAGGATTGCACATCATTAAATTTGGCAAAACATACTTGCTATAAATAGTTATTTGTATTATTGTCAATCTCTGAATAGTATTACATTCACCCAAATAATTTGCTATTGTTCACATAGCAATATTTATTACAATTACTGTGCACACTAATGAAGCATGGATGAATCTCACATTATTTCCACTCAAGCCCTGTTGTTATACTGCCAGAGAATGCTGGAAAAGCTCCTTATGAATTGGCATCACCCGTACTGCAATTGTTGTTCAGCATTTATTAATTTTAGATAAAATTGTTTGATGGATGGACACATTTTCTTTCCAAAAGATGCTGTTGTTCAGTATTTCTAATGCCATCAGCCTTTTGTGTGCAATGGGAGATGGGATGGAGTAGGGTTTGGGACTTCAGAAAGCACTTTGTGACTAAAATCTCAGCTTGCGTGTTTGATCCATATGCAGTGACGCCAAGTATTAAAGGAGAGCAGGAAGCTAGTAAAATTTTCCATGGAGTTTCCCCCACTGTGATCGTTGCATTCCATTGCTGTCTTGTAGAAATTGAGTTTGTGGTGTTGAGTATATGACCTTGTAGTAATGAGAAAAAGTGCAGGCAGCAGCATGCGACTCTGTACTGGTTAGTACTTTCAAGGTATACTGAGAGGACTGGATAAAGTGGACATGGAGATATTTCCAACAGTAGGAGAGACTAGGACCCAAGGTCCCAGTCTCAGAATAAAGGGTTGATCCTTTAGAACTGAATTAAGGATTAATGTCTGCAGCTAGAGGGTGGTGAATCTGTGGGACTCATTGCTGCTAAAGACTAATGGGACCAAGGGTTCCGGGGAGAAGGCAGGAGAAAGGGGTTGAGAAACATACCAGCCATGACCGAATGGGAGAGCAGATTTGAAGGACTGAATGGCCCATTTCTGTTTCTATATCTTATGGTCTAAGAAGGGGTCCACTATTGGTAGGATACTGTTGCTAAATGTAATTTCAACTGGCAAACCAGTAGCTAAAGCTTTGCAACCCAGAGGCATTGTGATTTAAGTTCATTTGCAATGGAAAGATTTGGTGCTGCTTTGTTGCCTTTTCTGCAGTAACAAGAATGTTAGTTCTTTAGTATTAAGAATGCAGTGATGGGAGTTGAAGTTAACGAGAAACATTTGCACTGGTGAATAATGAAGGAAAGGGGTCTGTTTTCCTGGTAGCAACAACACATTTTAGTCTTCAGTTGCTGTTATCACATCTGATGGAAAAGGCCTGCATCTTGGCTTTTTCCAAATACTGTGTTCCTTACCTTAGTGGTGCCATGTTGCAAGTGGTGAAAATGGAGGCCAGGCAATTTCCAAACATATAGCAGGTTTACAGAAATAAAACAGACAAGTCCTGAAATGTCCAGGTGCTTTGTGATGTCCCTTAGTATAGGCATCCATATCACCCACTCATAAGACCCATGAAGAACCCATCTTCTTGAAACTGAAAAAATTGCAAACAATCAGAGAATATCAAAGTAGTGAGAGAAGGAGGAAATTCAACGATTTCCTTTTTAACTCTTTCTTCTGCCCTGGAGTGTTATCACACACAACGGAGCAACTTGCCCACCACCAAATCACCATAATTACTTTTATGTGTTTTTTCAAAAGTACTAACCACCATCAGTAATCACCCATGTAGCAAGTTAAATTTGTACAAGTAAAGCCCCTTGTGGACAATGCAACTTGTCAAAAATGAAAGGGAAGTAAGGAAAGCGGGGAGGGACTAAATCAAATGGACTTCCATGTAAGCATTTAATAGCTAATTATCATCACATAATTGGAGAAATCTGCCCTTTGGATAGTCTCTGGTTTGACACCATTCAAGTCCTTAGAATACATCATATTGTTCAGGTTGTTAGAAGATTACATAAAGAGCAGCTTGTAAGTTGTTGCTATCAACTCAGTTGTAAGCACTAAAACCCTGAAACACAATCCTAATGTTGCATGTGTGTTGTTACCTATGCAATCTGTACTCATGCAAATTGCTTCTGACTGTCTTACCAGCATCCCAGATGTTGAACTACAAGTACTGTTGCATTGTACAGCTGGTTAGACTGTTTCCTCATTGGAGATGATACACTCTGCTTTCCTATTGGCTCCAATAGACAGCCTAAACTTGCCAGTGAATTTTGTGTAATTTCTTTCTCCTTGGGATAAGGGAAATTAAGTTGTAAAATGTTACCAAAAATAACTTCTGACAAGGCAGATGTTTAGTTGCAATTTGTTTTAATTTGCCATCTCTTTCATACTTGTCAGTAAAGAATGAAGCTAAAGCACTTTTATTAAAGCCATTTAAAGCCCACTGTTGTCCAGGTCGCATGGTTTTGCTGAATTCTGCACCTGTTACAGAAGAGACTGAACCCTTGCTGCTTGTTAACAGCCACAAAGGAGGTCTTTACTTGCTCAGCGACCCTTCACTCAGCCGTCTATGTCTGCTGAAAACAAGGGAACAGGGGAGTGTTGTCCAGTGTAAGTTAGACGGGGCACTAAGCTCGCTCATGAAATACAGATACCAGTCCATCCACTGTGCTTTCAGTGACCTCCATTGGTGCCCTTGGTCACATTCCACAGCCAGTGTTGACAGCTGTGCATGACAGCGTAGTTTGGGGTGCCTTTTTTCCCTCCCTTTTCAAACAGTACTTAAAAGAAACACACACACACAGACAGCAAATCTGCCAAGTGGTGACAGGAGTGCGGTCCACCCAGAAGTGATCCTTTTATTGTCTGATCTGAATTGAGGCTCCATTTCATAGCAGCCTTTAAACGAATCCAAATAAATACAATTAACTTCCAAATGCAAGAGTACACATACACACACAATAAGAATGCTTAATAAAAACAGCCATTTCCAGGGTTCGAGAGTTTAAAGCTGCCTGTGTTTTGATGTGTTGGTAGACTGCGATTTGGATAGAGCGAGTACAATACGTTGAAATTACTTAAGTTAGAAAGGAGCAAAATTCTTTTGACTCACAATCAGAATAGAATTCACAAATCTGGCAGATGGCTCTTTGGATGGACTTCCTAAATTCTTTATCAATGTCTTTTTTCCAATATGTCATGCAGAATCATCCATAGCTGTACACTATAACAGTGAAGATCCAGTAACTGTTCCATTTGATATACATTCACTATTATATGCGTCATTGTTTATGGATTCACACGAGTGAATGAAGCCTACCTAGATTTTTTCAGAACCCACCTGTTTATGCTGATTTAATGTTAAAGAAATGAACATTCAAATAAGAAGCAAAATTGCATTGCAAACGAGGAATGAAAATACCATGTGATTTCATAGTAATATATTACAACTTTAAAAGTAAAGAATGTGCTTTTCCAGATTTTGTGGATCACTATCTGGGGGACTGTGTCATCTTATCGCTTGCCAGTAATAACAGTTTGAAGTTTGACTAAACATGTTCCAGAAAATGTTTGAAAATTCCTGAGCCAAAATCCTGCTCTTTAACGTTTCAAACCAGCCAATATCTCAGTCTAACCTGATTTAACAGCCCATGAATTATTTTCTTTCCAACTAACACTGTCGTCACTGCTGAGCCCTCCAGAACACTTGGCAAGGATTTATTTTTAAGAAGCATATTATACTAGAATCTAATCTCTTGCTAATTGCGTTCTAGACATTGTTGTCGAATGTTGGTTGATCTGTTCGTCATAGTCTGACAGCCGCAGTGAAATCGAGATCTCCCACAGATTCTGGCAGCCTTTTTCATTGTGTCAAAAATATTGGAGCATTTGCAGTATCTCAATTTATTCCAATGAGGTCTTGAGAGGAAATTATGTTCTTTTGTTGTTGCTGCCATCATTGGCCTCAGTATTGAAGGCTTCCTATGATGGGTTTTATTTGTGCTCGTGCTTAAAATATGCAGTGATCCAGTGAAGGGTTAATGATATGTAGTAAATGGGAAGACAGAACTGGGGAGCCCCAGAACTGTAGTGTTAGCTGCAGTTTCCCACAGCACCTGATTTCCTGTGCTCTGTGACTCTAATCATTGGAAATGACCTCTTCTCCTTGCCCTACCTTTTCATTTCTTTTCCCATACTTTCGATCCAACCGCCCTTTACTGACCTGTCATTCTATAAGATTCCTCATTAGTAGCTGGTTTCCATTGACTGTCGATAATTCTAGTTATAGTGCATGAATCGTTGAATTCACACCATAGTCCCATTTTTCCATAAAACATTAGTTCTTACCTGAACAAAACTAAAATTGCAGCTTGTTGGGAGCACGACAACACTTTAACTCAGTACCTGCTTTAAAGATTCCAATTGAATTCCAGGATTCAATGAATATTTAAATAAGGTATCAAATGATGTTCGAGTGACTGAAAATATGCTATTTGCCTAAATGCCTTTAAAACCCCTGGAACAGAATGACAGGCAAGATAGATAAAGGCACACTGTTGTGTGGGTTTTAACATTTTCACAGCATTCACAGACTGTTTAAGTGGACTAACAGAATTAATGGTGCTTCCATAATGGATTAAATACTTCAGTTAAACTTTGTCTACCTTTTTTAACAGCCGTTGTTTGAAAGGCAAAGGCAGAGGAACATACCTTGCAGTATTTTCTCTCACTCTGCATGCTTTGCCCAGTCCTGCAAGTGGTACATTTGTAGTTCCTTTGGTCACGCTGATTGAACACAGGAGCCCATTTGTGAAAACTGCACTCTTGGAATGACACCGTCTCTAACCCGAGTGGTTTGATTTATTTTTTAATAAATTACTTCAGCGCATTACATATATTGAATCTATTCATTATGTGGTTTACTTGTGTTTTTGGAGAGGTGGGTGATGCCTTGCATTCCTAACCGCCCAAATTTAGACTATTTCCACTCTCAACTTTCCTTTTCTTTTTGTTTTTATGTGTATTACTTTAAATTTTACTTTAATTATCTGTTTTACTGTACTTACAGCTCCATAGTCTGAATATTACTGAATAATTCATAACCCCAGTTGTGATATTTAGGGTTTCAAACTCATTCTGATTAATGCTTTTTCAAGGCTATACTTTTATTCTTGAGTCTTGTTAGTTGCTTGTAGTGGGGATCTTTAACTTTCATAATGAGTCACTTTCTGTTTAATATACATTTTTAAATATTTCATTTTCATTTCACATCAGACTTAAAATGGCTCCTAATCTCCTATCTTCCATATGTTTGCAGTTCAAGATGAAAACCCATCAGCCCTGTCTCCCAAAAAGAAGCAGCGAAATGGAGGTATGCGAAATTCACCCAACAGTTCACCCAAACTGATGAGGTAAGATAGTTTAAAGAACTCTTGTGTCTAAAGAGAGAGAGAGCGAGAGAGAGAGAGGAGTGGGCGAGCAAGAGAGAAATGCTTAAAGGCTGAAGTATTTATTCTGTCAGCCTGTCAGCAGTTAATGATAGAGCTGAAAAAATTCTGTCATGAAAGAGGGTAGGAAAAGCTGTTAGAGAAAAAGCAGCCTTTAAAGTCTCAGCTGTCACCTCAACCTGTCCGCATGTACTTCTTAAACAGCAATGGCACTAATGACAGCAGTAACCAATCAGAGAGGCTCATACGGTTACTTTGCCTCAGGCTATTCACTGTTTGCGCAAAGCCCTTCGAGTCCTGTTTTCTGTACTTTAGGCCATATGTGAGATGTGGCGTCGCAATGAAAAATGAACCCAAATTTTTTACATTCCTTTTATCTTGTCTATTTACATTAATTTGGCATTAATTGATTTTGACTTAGAGGTAGGAAACAAAAGCTAATAATTGGTGGGGTAAGGTAGAAGGAGGGTTGTGATGGATACTGTGCCGCTCCTGTGTCAAGGATTAAAGTGCATGCAATGTTAGACAAGTAAACAGCTTCATCCACTTAGCATATAAAACAATATTACACAAGGATTGCTTCAGGTTTACAAAAACTCCAGACATTTCACAGATGAGCAGAGGGTCCCTGTTTACCATGTAAAATATGCATCAGCTCTTTTGATCTGTATGCAGTAATAATTCTAGAGAGCAAGTTCTGCTGTTCATGTATGCTTCAAAGCTGTGCCGAAGTTTTGCTGCTGTAGGGTACTCCTTTATATTAGTGGCCCTTGGGTAGCGAAATGACAGGTCGTCTATGCTTGGTGCGGCTTTTTCAACTCATAGCCCTTAGCAAAACATAGAATTACTGAACGCAGAGTCACCTAACCCTTCAGAAATCCTTTTCCTGCAGATATATTATACCTTAAATATTACATATTTTGAAATTACAAGATACGTTTTATAGGCAATATTAAGTACTGGTTTAAGTCAGCCTAAGGGGTGCTTATTGCACAAGGGTGAATAAGCTGGTATGTATCGTATCATATATGGTTTTTGCAGGCACACATGCCTCAAGGCCTTTGTAAATAAGTAATGATCAACAGTTTGGATGTGGGTTTTGAAAAGCATGCCTTTGTCAGTTTGCATGATGGGAACGGGAAATTTCAAAGAGCAGTCTGCTTTCATTGCCTGGTGGAGTGGGACTGAGCAAGAATAGTCATCCCCTGCTAGTGCTGTCTAGTCAGCATCACATTGGAATTGCTAAACGCAGCTTGAACACCAAGCACAAAACTGTTTGAGCCTTCAGTATAACAAGTTCTAACGAGTGCCAGTCTGACATTCTTTACATGAAATTAATACCATTCTGTTGGATTTCAGAGGGTCATTGGATACTTGCTTCTAATTGTAGTCACTGAATGCAGGGTCTATTAATCACAACGCATTTGTTCAAATCCATCAGAACAGAGCATTACGGTGTAACAAATGTCGTAGTTATTCCCTGTGAGTAGCAGCGTTCAACAAGAGTTTGCCAGTGACAGGCTGCAATGAGTGACAGTTGGTGAAAGATAGCTATCTTGGTGGAGCTTTATTGCGCCAGTCAAGACAGTCAGCAAAGATTGAAGTGACAGAGGTCCATTGACTAAATCGTGAAACACACAGAGCATCATGAAATATTCAGCCATGGTGTAAAATCGCTAAATGGTTTTGCAGTTATTAGCACCTGCACTGACTGCATGCATCTAGGCGACGAACATTTTAATAGACAAATGTTTTGTCATGATGATTGTGAAGGACTGAGAGTGTGGAACGCAGAAAACGAGGGGGGAAATTAAATAAACATGCGAGGTTTCGAGCAGACATGACTGAAGTGCCAAGCGAGAAGCAATATTTTGTCGGATCTGCAGAAAATCTCTCCCCAGTAACATTACTGGATGAGATTGTGGTTTTCCTTCTGGCTGTTGCTCGAGAGTCGGTTTGGTTAGTGTGCATGCATAGTACATTACCCGCAATTTTTACTCGTCCCTGAATTGCATGGTTGGATGTGATGTTCCAAATGGGTTCTTGCTAGTTGCAAATTTGGCAGCACATCCTTGACTTATTACAGGACACCACTTCCAGTGACATATTTCTCAATAGGTGACAATTTTTAATAAGGTGTACTGATCAAAATAGGTTGAAAAAAATACAAAAATTAAATATAAAAAGAATTAATAAAATGCTGTCTAAATGCATTCAAAGAAAGTCAATTTAAATCCTTGTTGAGCAACTTCACTCCTCCCTTCAGTTTTTAACCCATTGAAGTTCTGAGTTTAGTGTCATCCACATGCCTCTGGAAAGGTGCTTTCACCTGCTGTCTGATTAATTCTGTGTATTAAATGTTCTCAAATGTCTGCAGTGCCCACCTCAGACTGGGTTATTTGAAGCATCACATTACACAGGGGAGTTATCAGCACTGAGCACCGTAGTACATGAGGGGGCCTGCAGTACAAACAGTACATTACAAGCAACGATTTCAGGGTTGGGAAGCGGCACTCAGTGTGAGACTTTCCAGGTGAAAGGGTTAAACAGCCAGTTCTTTTGTGTCCAATGAATCCTTCATTTTCTTGAAGAGACCGAGTTGTTAGCGGCTTCTTTCACACAGCTAAATACGTATTCCATCATTTACCGATCATTATTGCACTGGAATTCTGATATTTACAAAACTTAGCAAATAATTGATGTTCCTCAAAATTAATGATTTATTTCTCAGAATTTATTCAGATTTTTTAGTGTCTGAGAAAGGTTGCTGTGTACATTGAAAATTTTAGAAGCATTTCTGAAATGCATCTTATGCAGGTTGAAATAAAGATTTGCAGCAGGTGTAATTACCCTGTAAGTGATGGAATTTGAAGTAATGGGGATTCTGATAGAGTTTCAGCTCGGTCGGGATGAAAAGGAGTTTTTAAAGCTCTATTGCTGACTGTTCAAGATAGAGACTTGGGATGACAGCTGGTGGCGAATGATGGATGTGCAGAATGCAGTGAAATGTTAGAAGTGCAGGCTTTGATGGTCAGGTGGCAGCTGCTGAAGACCACTTTTATACTCAGTGTTCTTCAGAAGAAAAATCATCTGCTCGCAATGTAGATGTAAATTAATCAATCTGCTCCGAGCTGACATCCTCTGAAACTTTAATGGCTTCCAGTTTTCAAAAAAGCAAAATATGATGGGGGTAAAATTGCTAAAATATATCAAGTGTACCCTGTTAAAGCTTTTATTGCACAGAGAACAGCATCGGAAGTTGTATGCGGTAAAAGCCTGTAATTGGCTTTTCATCTTCATGCCACTCAGCCAGCATGAGGCTCTGTCTCTATCTATTTCACCTCATTGCAGCAGTTAATGTCTGCCTTTTGATCATTTTTTTTTGGAGGGAGTGCAAGGAAGGTGGGGGTGGGTTGGTGGCTGGAGTAAGTACAGCAGTAATGGGATTGCTTGTAAATGAAGTGACACGCATTCAAGCAAGTGCGTTCCTGGCCAGCAGTAACTTGTCAACTGGTCAAAGCAGATTGAGTGAGGTGTCAGGCTGACGGACAACTCTTGTCTTGATTCTCTTGTCTCTGCAGGCATGACCCCTTGTCAATTCCAGGAAATGATCAGATAGAGGAAATGGACGCCAGTGTGAAGAAATATGATTCCACTGGGATGTTTCACTGGTGTCCAGCTAAAGAAATGGAGAAGGTCATTCTGGTGGGTATCACAAGTGGGTTGTGACCTTGGATAGTGCAAGGTGACATGACTCTCCAATTACTTATAATCGACATTTCATTTAGTGGAATCTGACAAGCATATATGCTGTGCTTTTCAGTATCTTGTAAGAGTAAAAGTGACATGTTATTTTACAAACTGCCATCAACAGCTCTCAACCTCATTAAGATCCACTGTCTACTGATCAAACCATTGTTTGCTGATTTTGACTGACTTAGCAGTATGACAAATCAGACTCTGCTTCAGCAGGAACCAGTCCATGTTTTTTGAAAGAAGTTGACCACGCTCAGTTTGAGACACTGAAATAATATGCATTGGCTATGGGTCATTCATTCCAATATTAATAGGGTTCAGCTAGTTAGACAGCTCCTAAAATATTTCACCCATATAACTGCAATTAGAACTGTAAATTTGCTATTCAATTGCAATCAGATCAACAATCAAAGGTGGGTATTTTTGCATTTAAATGCCTGGTTGCCTATCAGCAGCCAGTCCTCAAACTGATGCTGCATTCATTGATTACATAAATGCCACTTCTCATTTGTAAAATCACTGTGCTGATTTGCAGTAATGTGGCAGTCCTGCTTTGAAATACATGCTAACCTGCGCAGTCTCTGCTGGAGATTTGATTTCTTCACAGAGACCAGCTTCAGAGCCTGTTTGACAGGCAGGCCTGATCCAGAGAAACAGCAATAGTCACAGGGTTGTAAGGTACCCAACGCACCAGGATTTGCAGTCACACTGGTTCCATGCTTTCGCCCCCTAGCATACCTGAGTGGGTTTGTTTAATCCTGGTTAGCCATGTGAAGTGGCACCTGTCTCAATGAATCCGCACGAATGGTGAAATCACGAGTGAGCACTGAGTGGCCTCACAAGTGGAGATATTTATTCTGTCTCACTGTCAGCCATGACACACTTTATAACACTGATGTGTTCTCATCTGTAAGTAATGAATTCTTGCAGTTATGTTATCATTCTGTTCCATTACTCCTCTGTTCTGAGTGCTCCCTATAGCTTCCTCCCTGTTTTGGAATAGTGAAATGATTTCTTGAATAGGAGAAAGACAGTGCCTTCTCTAGGCTATCTCCACGTTATTGCCAATGTTTTAATTTTGTTTACTGCAATTATTAAATTTGTTAAAGAAACTTGTTAAGCATAAAAGTAACTGAAATCATATTGATACAGGAATGCCACTGAAGCAGTTTGACTCATTCTTCTCCTCTCTGTTCCAATGATTCAGCACATCAAAGCCCCAGAAAGTTCATTTGGGTAACAATATCACCACGGACACTTCCCACAAGACTATAAGGTGTAGGGGGCAGAAGAAGGCCATTCAACCCATCAAGTCTGCTCTGCCATTTGACAAGATCATGGATGATCTGATTATCCTCAACTTAATTTCCTTCCTTTTTTCATAACTCTTGATCCTGTTACTCATTTAAAAATGTATCTACCCCAGCCTTGAATATACTTATTAACCCAACCTCTACAACTCTCTGCAGATAGGAATTTCACAGATTCACTACACTCTGAGAGAAGATATTCATCCTCATTTCCGTTTTAAATGAGCAATCCCCTTACTGTGAGATTATGCATCTGATCCTTGACTGTCCCACAGGAGGAAGCAACATCTCCACTACTCTGTCAAGACTTTTTATCATCTTTAAACGTTTCATACTTCTAAGTTCCAATACCTAGGATAACCTGGTGACCCTTCTCTGAACTGCTCCAATACTAGTATATTCTTCCTGTCATAAGAGGGGCAAATCTGTTCATGGTTTTCTAGGTATGGTCTAACAAGTGCCTCATATAGTTTTTGCAAGAAGCACATTTTTTTAATACTCCAATCCCTTTGGAACACCATAATGAACATACTCCTAGCCAATTACCTTCAGTGCATCTTAGACAACATCTACATTAACACTGGTGATGTGGGATTTGCACACACAGTTGTTGGGAAACTTCAGCTGTGTTGAGGACAGTGATCCCTGAGTATTCCCACTAGGGCAAGCTGCCACTGGAGGTTGTCAATCAGTCAGGGCCATTTGGAATTGGCATAGCTGAGATCCCAGTTGGTCAAACACAACTGAAACAATTTCGAAATCGCCAGCAAGTTACATTGTTAATTTCTTTTCATAGAACCCCTATAGTATGGAAACAGGCCATTTGGCCCAACAAGTCCACACCGACCCTCCGAAGAGTATCCCACCCAGACTCATTCCCCTACACATCACTGAACACTACGGGGAATTTAACATGGCCAATTCACCTAATCTCCACACCTTTGGATTGAGGCAGGAAACCGGAGCACCAGGAGGAAACCCACGCAGACACGGGGAGAATGTGCAAACTCCACACAGACAAACACCCAAGGGTGGAATTGAACCCAGGTCCCTAGCGCTGCGAGGCAGCAGTGCTAACCACTGAGTGATTTCATACGTGTGGAACTTTCATTTTAAAATTGATTTCTTCCTCTCTGAATCCTCTGACTTCTACTGTGCCACAGTGTGATGGCTGTTGAGCCCATTCACACCTCCCCCAAAATGCCTCATTGTTAGCAAGGGTAGCGTATTCTGAACTCAGGAGGTCCACTCATGGCTGTTCTCACTTCATGTCCGCATGGAGGTGTTCTCCAGCAATGGATGTCACTGGTTGAACTTACTCTTCTGTATCCTAAATGCAAAGAGAGGATTTTTTTTTAGATTAGATTAGATTACTTACAGTGTGGAAACAGGCCCTTCTGCCCAACAAGTCCACACCAACCCGCCCTACCCAGTCCCATTCCCCTACATTTACCCCTAACCCTACGGGCAATTTAGCATGGCCAACTCACCTAACCTGTACATTTTTGGACTGTGGGAGGAAACCGGAGCACCCAGAGGAAACCCACGCAGACACGTTGAGAATGTGCAAACTCCACACAATCAGTCGCCTGAGTCGGGAACTGAACCCAGGTCTCTAGGGCTGTGAGGCAGCAGTGCTAACCACTGTGCCACCGTGCCTCCCACATTTTCTCTTTACTTCAAACTGAGATCAGCTGACTCAGCTCAGGGCAGAGATTTGTGCTTGTGACCCACTTGGTGAGTTCCACAACAGAAAATGCCCTTGACTCTTTGTCTGCACCACAGCGTAGACAGAGGATCGAAATGTAACAGTTTCTGTTTGTCATATTCAGTAATCAACTACTCACTGGTGCACAAACATTATCATGAATATAAACAGAAGAACAAATGAATAATAGTTTTGAAAGGACAAATGGTTTCAAATACTCAAAATTCCAGGAGTAAAGTGTTAATGTCAGGAGGACATACCCACCAATACAGTTGATGTTAATATCAGAGAAGGTAATTCTGCCTGAAAATATTTTTATGTAAGCAGAATGGCATTGATGCCATGAGGCAAACAATGGTAGTGAGCTGTTCACTGCTATGGTATTGTTGACACCCAACCATTAATCACCTTATTGGATTTCTGCTGCCCCTTTGAGCACTGATCTTTTATTCACTGCACAATGTGTAATGTATCACAAATTGTCTTTAAAATGATTTTCTGATGATACTTTGCCAAATCAGACAAAGTAAGGAAGAAATTAAGGTTTTGTATTGAATTGGGTTGCAATTCTGTTCTTTTATTTGTAATTATTTACAATCTTTCCATATCACAATTACTTGTCATTCAAAATGCTTGTTTTTATTTCTCCTTTCCTCTCCTTATTTCTCCTTTTCCAAAGGCAGTTGTTTTTTGCTATGCTGCAGTCAGTGGATTACACTGCAGTTGCAATAATTGATGTAGGTGGTAATGTCACTGAACTTGGTTAATGATAATGAACTTGGATAATTTAGGCTGTTCGATCATGATGACTGTTACAAATCTCATCATGGCCTCATGCCATCTCCATGTCTGTATTTGTTTCACTAAAAACATCAGGGCCTTTTCTGGGCTGTCAGGATGGCCAATGGAGAAATGGTTAATGTACTCATGCGACATTCTCTGCCCTGCTCTTTCAATGGCAATGTAAAGCCATTTATCTGAAACTTTTCACCCCTCGATCCGGAGTTGCAGTACTAAATTTATATTTTACTCTGTGCTCCCTAAATTGAGATAAGCTTATCTGACCGAGGCAAGAGGTAGATATTTTCTAAGCTATTCAGAGATGTGATTACATTATTGTCTTATCGTCTTAGTGTTGGCATTGTTTTCTTGTCACATTGTAAGATGTAATGGAAAAACAAGTGAATAGTTGGAGCAATCATTTTAGATATTTCAAATCACCCCGTTCAGATATATTCTGACACATCTCTGGAGATGTATTTTCTAAACTTTCTGTTGTTCAGAGATGTCATTGCATACTTCTGGTGTAGGTGGGACTTGAACCCAGGCATCCTAGCTCAGAGGTAGGGACATTGCCACTGCACTACAGGGGCTTGCAGCAGATCACTTTATTAATATGTTGTAGAAACAATTATTCCGTAATGCTGCTGAACGCAGAGGATAAATGGTTTTGCTAAATGAAGCTATATTTTAGCAGATATTTTGTAGGTCTAATTTGTATCTAAGTTAAACCATGGGTTCACATAAGAATGGAAGAACTAGGAACAGAAGTAGGTCATTCAGCTCCTCAAGACTGCTCTTCCATTTGATGCAATCATGGCTGATTTCATTTTGGCGTCAAAAAGTCTGCTGCTGGAAAAGCACAGCCAGTCAGGCAGCATCCGATGAGCAGGAGAGTTGACATTTCAAGCATAGGCTCTTCATCACATTCCTGATGAAGAGCTTATGCTCGAAATGTGGACTCTCCTGCTCCTTGCATGCTGCCTGACCCGGCTGTGCTTTCCCATTGCCATTTGACTCCAACATCTGCAGTACTCACTTTCACATGATCTCATTTTGGCCTCAACTCCACTTTGCTGCCTGCTCTCCATAATCCTTCAACCCATAACTCATTAAAAATCTGCCTATCTCCTCTTTAAATTTACGCGGTGTCCCAGCATCCACCACACTCTGGGATAATAAATTCCACAAATTCATGACCGTTAGAGAGAAGTAATTTCTGATCATCTCTGTTTTGAATCTGCCATCCCTTATCCTAAAACTATGATGCCTTGCTCTAGATTGCCCCATGAGGAAACATCCTTTCCCCGTCTTGGTCAATCCCCTTTCACATCTTATATGCCTCAATTAGATCTCTCTCCTTCTTCTAAACTCCACAGAGTATAGGCTTAAACTGCTCAATTTCTATGTATAAGACAAACCCCTCATCTCTGAAATCAATAAAGTGAACCTCTTCTGAACTGCCTCCAATACAACCACATTCCTCAAGTAAGGTTACAATCATTATATGCAGTATTCCAGGTGGAATACCTTGTATAGTTGCAGTAATACTTCCCTACCTTTTATATTTAATTTTTAAAACAATGCTATATCAACATTCCATTTGCTTTCCTTATTAGCTGCTGTGCCTACATGCTAGTTTCCATGAATAATGCATGAGGAATCCCAGATCCCTCTGCATCGAATTGCACTGAAGTTTCTCTCCATTTAGATAAATTGCCTTTACATTTCTTCACATCTTCTGACAACGATCAGAAATCTTATTTATAACCTAGATCAGCCAAGAATCACACATTTACCTTCCTCTGAGTGACCTTCCAATGGAGGATCTTTCAGAAGTGACTCAGTCTGCAGCAAATGTTGGACAGAGCAGCACAGAGAATGTGAGCAGAAGCCGTGCCACCTTTTCGTGGCATGAGCTGCAGCATTCCAGTTTGTAAAGAGTTTCAATACGCCAAAGATTCCACAAAGAGCTCTGGTGAGAAGAGGGTAATGGGAGGTGAGGAGGGGTAACATTGTGATTCAGGGAATAGAGTGGCAAGTGTGTGAACTATATGGGTTGCAGGTGGGTAAGTATGTTATAGGAGTCTGTCAAGTCATCAGTCAGTTTGGATAGTTTCGGGGGAGTAGGGCTAGGCCTTGGAAAGGGGAGCCAGGTTGGAGTCTATTGGGTGGGGTCAGGTCAGCTTAGATTGAGGGATTGTCGGGTCGGGCTACATTAGTTCTGTGGCAAAGTCAGATCGGGTCTGGGGAGAGTTGGGGTTTAGCAGCATAGTCAAAAGTTTAGAAGAGGTGATTGGAGAATTGTCAGGGGTCAGTAGAGGTGGTTGTCAGCATCAGTGACTGGGGGAGTCAGGGGATGCTTATCAATTCTGTAGTTATCTCGGAATTTGACTAAGTCTTTTCCTGTATGGCATTGCATGGCTAACTGTCCAGGTCAGTATTTTGGAATCCTCAGAAGCCCATTTCTAAATGGAAACTTTTTCAGAGAGTCTGCAAGAGCATCTGAAATTCAGGCTTCTTAGGAAATCTCCACGGAGCCCTTGGGATATCTAAGGGATTCCATTGGAGATGTTGTGAGGGTGGTGTTAAAAATGTGCTCAGCATCTCAATATTAACAGTTGAAGTTGAGAATTCCAGATTCATAACCTTCAACATGAAGACATTCTTCCTCATCCTGATCCTTACTGCCTGTGATGAACATAAGACCTGGTGAGGGAGAAGTCTCTGATCTGCTCCTTAAATCCAGTAATTAAACCAGACTAGGCAGGAAACATTTTTTTTAATAACACTTCTTTAAAACTCCTGTTCCTTAAATGGTTGATCTTGAACTCAGCCTTTCTCATTTGTGCCTCATTTCCACAACATTGTCCAATTAGATCAGCTCATGTCTTGGACCCATTTTTAGTGATCCCCCTGGACAATTAAACTTTATTCTTCAGAAAGATAAAAGTGATGATTAATCAAAAGATGTATTTTCATTAGGACAAATTCTGGTATAATGGACTTGGCAAGTTCGAGTTTGTGTGCTTCGACTTACTCTGTGATAGCTCTGTTGCTGCTTCTGTCTCAATTTAGAATTTCTGTCTGTTCAAAATGCACTGGCAATTAACAGCAGTAAAGCTCCATGAAGTTCTACAATTTCATAACACTTATCTTTGAAAATTTATAGCAAATTGGTTTTGCAGATGCTAAATGGCAGCAAGGACACTTAGCAGTGTGAAAATCAAAATAATCAGGATAACAGGGGTTAAGGATTGAGGATGCCTGGATTTTGCTGCGCCCATCATCCTGTTGTCCTGTTTTACAGTAGTTATGACTGACTTCCTTAACACAAATCAATTTCTCCCTCTTGGCACCTACGCAAAAGGCTGTTGGTTACAAAATTTTACAGCACTGAAGGAGACCATTTGACCCAACATGCTTGTGATGATTCTTTGAAAGAACTATCCAAATGTTCCACTTACCTGCTTGTTCTTCACAGCCATATTTTTCATTTTTTAAGTATTCCCTATCGTGAATTAGTATTTAATATACTTCCACTCCACTTTCAGGCCATGTGCTCCAATATTTCATGACTTGGAAGAAAAATTATCCCCATCCTGCCTCTTGTTATTTTGCAAATTGCTTCAAATCATAGAATCCCTACAGTGTGGAAACAGGCCCCTTGGCCCAACAAGTCCTCACTGACCCTCCGAAGGGTAACCCACCCAGACCCACCCCCCTACTCTATTACTATACATTTCCCCAGACTCATGCACCTAACGTACACATCCCTGAACACTATGGACAATTTAGCACGGCCAATTCACCTAAACTGCACATCTTTGGATTGTGGGAGGAAACCGGAGCACCTGGAGGAAACCCATGAGGAAAATGTGCAAACTCCACACAGACAGTCACCCGAGGCTGGAATTGAACCCTGGTACCTGACACTGTGAGGCAGCAGTGCTAACGACTGAGCCACCGTGCTACCTATAAACATCCTCAAGTTACTGACCGTCCCATCAGTTTAAAACAGTGTTTCATTGTTAACTTGATTAAAGGTCTTAGAAGCATGTGGACAGAATGGGGAAAACAGAAAGTAAAAAAGTAGGGCAGCTGCTTTTGATTATATCCATTATTTCTACAAAAATAAAATGCAGGTAACAGGTAAAGCTACAAGTGTTGTAGATTTGCGTGGGACAAAGTCCAAGTCTGTTGTGAATGTGCTGTCATTTAACCTGTGGTTATTTTTTACATACCTGGATGAGCTTTATATTTGTCATTAATAAAGATCTCTGTTCCCTAGACCCGGAGTGAAGCTGCCATGACGGTTTTAAGCGGGCATGTGGTCGTATGTATATTTGGGGATATGAACTCTGCTTTGGTTGGTTTGCGCAACTTAGTGATGCCTTTGCGAGCCAGCAATTTCCATTATCATGAACTGAAGCACATTGTTTTTGTTGGGACGCTGGAGTATCTAACAAGAGAATGGGAGACACTTCACAACTTCCCTAAAGTATCGATATTGCCGGTGAGTTCTATCAACTTCAGATTTCTGACAAATCTCCACTGAGCTTGCATAAGAAGAACCTAATAAAACAGTTTGTCACTCTGGTTCATTCTTAAAGCAAAGATCGAAAGTCACTCTTGAATACAACCGGTAATGCTAACCCTTGAATTCCATTATGTGAAAGAATGTGTTTTTGTCATACAGTTATAGAGTCAGAGAGAGACGTACAGCATCTGGCCATTTATTTAGCTGAGTCATGAATTTCACCACTTGGTAAATCAGAGTGAAAGCAACAGAAGTTACACTTAGAAAGGAAAACATTTTCTAACAAGTCCCTGTTGCAGAACACAATGTTAGGAGACTTCACAGTCATTTAGTTCTTGTGTTTTTGTGACAGGTTTTTGGTAGCTTTTTGCCATGTGTAAAAGAAGTTTCCTTGTGTCTGATAGGAATGTAGAAACACAGGAATGGGAGCAGGCCATTCAGCCCATTGAGCCTGCCCTGCCATTCAAGATGCTTATGGCTGATTGAATACATTAGTGCCTTTTGTCCACCCATTCCCATAACGCTATACCTCCACTGGAATCAGAAATCTATCCTGGACTCATAGAGGTCTACGGCACAGAAAAAGGCCTTTTGGCCCAGTGAGTCTGTGCCAGTCAAAAACAAACACATAACCATTGTCATCCCATTTTCCAGCATTTCGTTCAGAGCCTTGTATGTCTTGGCATTGCAAGTACACTCGAAATACTTCTAAAATGTTAAGCGGGTTTCAATGTCTAGCACCTGACAGGCAGTGAGTTCCAGTTTCCCACCACCCTCTGAGTGAAAAAAGTTTTCCTCATGTCCCTCTTAACCTCCTGCCCTTACATTAAATCTATGCCCCTGGTGATTAATCCCTGTGCCAAGGGGAAGAAATTCTTCCTATCCACTTTATCTATGCCCCTTATCATTTTATACATCTAAATCCTGTCTCCAGTTAGTCTCCTCTGCTGCAAGAAAAAGAACACCAGACTAACCAATCTTGCTTCAAAGCTAAAACACTCCAGTCAGACAATATCTGATAAATCTCATCTGTAGTGTAATCACATCCCTCCTGTAATGTGGATTCCAGCACTGCACACAGTGTTGTAATTGTGACCTAACCAAGGTGTTGTACAGTTCCATAACCTCCCTGCTCTTAAACTCTTAAGACTTGGCTAATAGAAGCATGTATCTAATATGTTTTCTTAACCACTTTATCTATCTGTCCCATTACTTTAAGAGACTGGTGAACATGCACATCAAGATCCCTCTGCTCCTCGGTGCTTCCCAAAGTCCCGCCCAAGTGCATCACCTCTCACTTCGACAGATGGAGTTCCATTTGCCACTGATTAGCCACTTATATCCTCCTGTAACTAAGACTGTCGTCCTCACTTTTTACCACCCCAAATTTTATTATTATCCACAAACTTACTGATCAATCCTCCTACATTCAAGTCTAAATTATTTATATAGACCACAGAGAGCATGGGGTCCATAACCACAGAACCCCACTGGACTCAGGCTTCTAGTCACAAAAACAGCCCACAAAAGTCACCTCTACTTACTGCCAATAGGATAGAATCCCGACAGTGTGGAAACAAGCCCTTTGGCCCAATAGGTCAACACTGACCCTCCAAAGAGTAACCTACCCAGACCCATTCCCCTACCCTATTATCCCATACTTACTCCTGACTAATGCACCTAACACCACATTCCTGAACACTATGGGTAATTTAGCATGGCCAGTTCACCTAACCTGCACATCTTTGGATTGTCAGAAGAAACTGGAGCACCCGAAGGAAACCCACCCAGATACGGGGAGAACGTGCAAGCTGCACACAGACAGTCACCCGATGCTGGAATCGAAGTCAGATCCCTGGCACTGTGAGGCAGCAGCACTAACCACTAAGCCACCATGCCACCCCCTGGTCCCAACTATTAATCTCTACCTTGAACATCCCCAAAACCTAAGTAGAGAATTGTAAAGGTTCACAATCACCTGAGTAAATAATAATAAGTGACATCGTCCTTATTTTCGAATTGTGCCCCCAAGTTCTAGACCCCCCCCCCCAACCAGGAAAAAAGTCTTACCTGCACCCACGCTGTCTGTCCCTTGAGGTATTTTGTAAGTTTCGATAAGATCATTCTGCAAAACTCAACAAAATACAGTCCCACTTTGCCCAATCTATCTTCACAGATTAGTCCCTTCTCCATATTACGTGCTTTTACCTGGCAATGTAGTCAGACATCTGCTCAGTTCATAGTGACTTCGAGCATCTACAGTTTGTAATAATCTATATGTGATATTAAGTATGCTCTTCCAGGATTTTGACCTTACAATAAATAAAGAACACCAATATTTGCCTAAGTCAGAATGTAACTTGCAATGAATCTAGGAGTTCGGAGAATTTCTATGATATTTATGTTCCTATGCTCCTCCTGATAGAGATCACAAGGCTTGATAGGTACAGCAAAACTAAAATTGGTGAGTTGCAGCTATACATACTCTATATAGTACACACTGGTGCCACAATACAATGGAAGTGTGTTGCTGAAGAAGTTATAGACTAGTTCGGTCACCTCTTTCATTTAAATTCAAGTCAACCCTTTGTGTCTTTGTGGATGCTAGTCCCAAGATCCCACAATTCAAAGGGCTCACCCTAATTATCACTGATCCTACTGATTAAATGGCGAGGAGCTCTCAAACTGCATACAAGCCAGCAGAGGTTTTCTTTGAGGCTGAAAAAAGATTCATTCTTTCGGTTGAATCAGCTAGGGTTGTTTTCCCTGGAGTGTCAGAGGCTGAGGGATGACCTTATAGAGGTTTGTAAAATCATGAGGGGCATGGATAGAATAAATAGACAAAGTCTTTTCCCTGGGGTAGGGGAGTCCAGAACTAGAGGGCATAGGTTTAGGGTGAGAGGGGAAAGATATAAAAAAGACCTAAAGGGCAACGTTTTCACACAGAGAGTTGTAAGTGTATGGAATGAGCTGTCAGAGGAAGTAGTGGAGGTTAGTACAATTGCAACATTTAAGAGACATTTGAATGGGTACATGAATAGGAAGGGTTTGGAACAGATATGTGCCAGTTGCTGGCAGGTGGGACTAGATTTAATTTGGGTATCTGATCGGCATGGACAAGTTGGACCGAAGGGACTGTTTCCGTGCTGTACATATCTATGGCTCCCTCTGTCTTTCTATGCGCTGGTGTGCTGAGTGCCTCTCCATGGCAAATATGTGTCTGAAGCACTGACAGAATAGTAAACAATTGGCATTCGACTATTAGTTGAAGTTAGACAATATCTAGTAATTATTTTCAAGGTCCTTTCAGTGTATTGCTCCCAACGATATACTCAAAAGAATCATCAGAAGCAGCAGAAACATTCAAAATTATATATTCTAAATAAGCAAAGACCAACAAGGGCCAAAGACCACAACCAAAAGGCAGGTCTCTCTTGCTTCTTATCCCGATGGGCACAAGGGATCAACAACAAAATGCTTCAGCCCTCAAATCCAGTCCTTCAACAAAAACACGTGAATAAAACCCTCAAGCTCCTGCGTGAACCAGATAATCTAATACACACCACAAAAATATGTATATGAGTGCAAATTCTTCAAAATACAATTTAGAACATCTTCCACAATATCAGAAACATTTTCTTCAATTAGAGATGGAGTTGTAGCTTCCAATAGAGAGAGAGTTCAGATGACCTCCTACTGAGGTCCGCAGTCTCTCAGGTGGTACATTTCAACTATTTTGATTCACTTTGTGATATCAGCAAATGGCTGCTGCATTATCAATGAGCCCAGATAACATTCTGCAATTCTGAAGACTTGTGCTTCAGAATCAGTCACATCCTTAGCCAAGCTGTCCCAGTACAGCATGAAACATCGGCATCTACACCCGACAAAGTGAAACATTACCCAACTATGTACTGTCCATAAAAAACAGGACAGGTCCAACTGAGTCAATTACTGCCCCTTTCAGTCTATGTTCCATTTTCGGCTAAGTGATGAAAGCACGTCATTGACAGTCCTATTAATCAGCACATGCTTAGCAATAACCTGTTCACAGATGCGCAGTTTGGGTTCCACCAGGGCCACACAACCCCTGACCTCATTACACCTACGTCCGTGTATTGACATGAACTGAACTCCAGTCTGTGAACAGAGTGACTACCCTTGAGATCAAGGCAGAATTTGACCAATTCAGGCATCAAAGAGAGCCCTGACAAAGTTAGAGCCATAGAGATGTATAGCACAGAAACAGACAATTCAGCCAATGAGCATTAAGGGGAATAAACTCGCTGGTTGGAGTTATACCCTAACACAAGTGAAAATGGTTGTGGTTGTTGGAGGTCAAACATCTCAGCTACAGTTTATCACTGCAGGCATTCCTCAGGGATGTGCCCAGCTGTCTCAACAATCATCTTCCCTCCTTCATAAGGTCAGAAGTAGGGTTTTTTATTGATGATTGCACATGATAAGTACAGTTCGAGTCTCCTCAGATATTAAAGGAGTCCGCAAACTGATAAATGGCAACTAACATTTACACCATACCAGTGCCTGGCAATGACTACCTGTAACACGAAAGAATGTAAACATTGCCTCTTGATTTTCAAATAGTAATAGCATTGTTGAAGCACCTGCAATCAACATTGTGGGGGTTACCATTGACCAGACACTCAGCTGGACCTGCTGAATAAATACTGTGATACACAAACAGGTCAGAGGATAGGAATTCTGGGTGACTAGCTTGCCTCCTGTCTCTCCAGTACCTGTCCACCATCTGCAAGGCACAAGTCGGGTGGCACAGTGGTTAGCACTGCTGCCTCACAACGCCAGAGATCCGGGTTCAGTTCCCGCCTCAGGCGACTGACTGTGTGGAGTTTGCACGTTCTCCCCGTGTCTGCGTGGGTTTCCTCCGGGTGCTCCGGTTTCCTCCCACAGTCCAAAGATGTGCAGGTCAGGTAAATTGGCCATGCTAAATTGCCCGTAGTGTTAGGTACGGGCAGATGTAGGGGTATGGGTGGGTTGCGCTTCGGCGGGTCGGTGTGGACTTGTTGGGCCGAAGGGCCTGTTTCCACACTGTAAGTAATCTAATCTAATCTAATCTAAGTCATCTATATGGTAGAGCACTTTCCATTTGTCTACATAGTGCAGCTTCAATAATACTGTAAAGGTTGAAGCTACCAAGGACGAGGCATCTCACCTGGTACTCCATCCACCACCTTCAACATCCATTCCCTTCACCATTAATGCCTATTGGCAGCAGTGTACCATTGACAAGATGCACTGCAATTATGGCTCCTTTGACAACACCTTATGCAACATATGTATGGTGACACCACCACCTACAAGTTTCCCTCCAACCCACACACCCATCCTGACTTGCAACTGTATTGCTGTTCCTTCAGTCACTGGATCAAAATCCTGGAGTGTCCTTCCTGACAGCATTGTAGGTGTCCCTATTCCACAAGAATTGTTGGTAGGTCAGAAGTGAGGTCAATTAGGAATTATGAAGAAATGTTGGCCTGTGATGCCCAGATCCTTTGAACAAGTTTTTAAAAAGGATATACAATCTACCCTGCAGTGCAAATACCTTATCAGTGCACTAGCAAGGGCTAATATGCACAAATAACTGCCATTGTTTCGGCTCCTTTACTTTCTTCACCCTTTGTTCCATGGATATCCAGATACCGCAAGTGCTATTTGACATTTTGTTGCAATGATGAGCAGCCTGGCATTTCGTTCACGCGTTCTGAATGCCAGAGTTTGCCAGTTAGAAAAGATTGCTTACAGTTATTGACTTGGCATCAATGACTCAGATGTAGAAAGCTGGCAATGTGCCTGTCTCTTATTTGCTTTTAATGGCTTCAGTGAGTATAAACAATGAACCGGAGAGTTGCCATCAGCACCATCTACCCTTTCAGATAAGTGCACATCTCCAATTCCCCAGCACATAGTTACATTGGTTTAATGTTGGAGTATAAAAGACTACTTGTTAAGTATTGTCCCATAGCTGCAGTCTTGATCTTTAATTTGTTTTTCTATTTTTTATTCGCTGAAGGGTACGCCATTATGTCGAGCTGATTTAAGGGCTGTCAACATCAACCTCTGCGACATGTGTGTTATTCTATCAGCCAATCAGAACAATATCGACGATTGTTCGCTGCAGGACAAAGAGTGCATCTTGGCGTCACTCAACATCAAATCTATGCAGTTTGATGACAGCATAGGGGTCTTGCAGGCTAATTCCCAAGGTAAGGACTGCCCTATAATACTTCCCTGCAATGCCTGGAGGGGACAGGAGCTGGCAAAAAGAATATCCCTCACTCAGTAATTCAAACAGTCTCAGATTGGTATGTTTGACAATAAGGGCAACTGACTGCAATGATGTTTTAAACAGGACGGAGATAAACAGCAAAAGAAAATAATAGCTTTTGGATTGATGGGGACATTTTTAAATGGGCTGAACCTTATATAGCAAGGGTACAATTAAACTTAAGTGTTTCAAAAGCTTCTTTTGCATAGTTTGTGTGTGGCCATTTTTGTGACGGTTTTGAGAGAAAAGAACAAAAAAATGACAGAGATACTTTTTTTTAATATATATGATAATTTTGCTTGCAACAATTGTCTTTTTTCATTTTCCTCAAAATTGCATTGACGCTCAGAAGGTCAAGGCATATGCTAACTTGGACATTTTCAATTCTGGAGTCTAGAGTTTGGAGAATGTTTCGTACTTTCTCTGTTTAGCTCAGAAATATGCATTATCAATTAAACATTGAAATGCACAGTTCTTTTTGTTTTCAAAACCATGACTAATCACCTTTTAGTGCTGTTTAAGGCCTCAACATCTCACACGTCAAACTCACAGCTATCTGATGATAGAATGAGGCGGGGAACTGTTTGACCTCGTAAAATCTTTTGTTGGAAAAGATTTAGGTTCTATTCATTGTCAGATTGTACAGTTGTTTATGTAGTAATGTACCTCTTGTGGAAATATTTTATGCACCACTATCTGGGGACATAAACATATTAGAAACCGTTGATATGTTTCCATTTCATATGGGACTTAAAACTGACTACCTTCTTGAAAATGAGAAATGACGTGGGACCTGTAAAATCAGCAAATATATGCTCAATAACATCTACATATAGGTGCAGAAAGCAATTATTTACTGCTTCTTTGGCCCTGTTATAAATATTTTAATCTCTCTCTTTGCCTTAAGACATTGAATTGTTTTAAGAGTGTTCTTACTCAGGTTATGTACAGCAATCTGTAGTACTTTTTTGAATCTAGGAAGAATATTATGATTTAATTAAAATGTACAAGGAGATCAATGTTTGTTCCAACCGAATGTAATGATTTATATAGATGACTATGCATTGCAGCAGTTGCTTGGCAACAGGTAGAAAATCAACCATTGCTTAAGGCTGTTTATAAAATTACTGAAATCGATTTGCAACAATTGCTAAATAACACTCACCAACTTCAAGTAGTGGTATTAGAGAGCTAACAGAGCAATAGATAATAACACCGTTTAAATGATTGTACTTCTGAAATATTTATAAAAGCACTTTATACCTCCTTTGAGACTTTTAAAATATTCTGAGTCTTTAATGCTGGACTGGTTGTTCCATGTCTGTTCTTAATTTTCCTCAGAATAGATTGAAAAGCTCTCATGCCAGTAAGACATTTGACGTGAATATAGTATATTTTAAAAGTCTCTGGAATAGATTTAGAGGTCTATCATTATTACAGTAATTGTGTTTGGTGCCTTATTAGAATGACTTTTGGCCCTTTGATGTTTTCTTAAGTGGTTCAGCAATCTTAATTAAATGAAGCTGCAATGGCTACGAGAATGGCATTTAAACTGCCTACTTGCAAATAAAAATTAAATTTTGTAATTTTAATATTTTACACACCTTTAGCATGACATGACTAGCCACCCTGCTGGTTTATATTTACTAATTGCAAACTCAAAGCAGTAACACAATGCTAGTAAACCACATAACCCTTAAAATTCTAATGAGACTACAAGGACTGCATCTGATGCTATTGTTTAAGTGGGTAATGGTTCCAGTAATGTACTAATTGCAGGTTGAAGTACATTAGCCTGGTATCTACATTTAGGATTTTCTTCACAGTATGGCCTTAAGGGAATAGTTCAAAAAGACATTACCTCCAAATTTCTGTCATTTACATTTATTACTCACTGTACTAATTCTAGATAACCATTTTTTTACTGTTCAGTTGCATGAGTTGTTAAAAAGATTCTTTGAACCTGCAGTGAGTTCTGTTAAAATGTGCCTTTTGTCTTCATTTGCAAGAGTATTTAATTATTATTTTATGCAGAAGTCCAATTAAAAATCTGCCAGTGCTGTAGATAACTTGATTGTGGATGTTAGTTTGACTGTGTCTCTGCCCTCCTCATGCCGCAGAAAGTGTGTACCCCTTCTAGTCTACTCTTGCTGAATGAAACTCCCTTCAGAACCTGTTATTGTTGCTGCACAGTTGTCTTTGGAAATATGAGACTCACTTCTCCAGTTGAATGCTATAATTTTATAACCACTATGTTTTGCAGGTTTTTTTTCAAGATTATATACATACTGAGCCTTGCAAACCCAAGAGGATCCAAATTGGATCCCAGCTGGGCAGTGGTATCGTCTTTGCAATTAGAACATGAAAAAATGCAAAGTATGAGAAAACCCATTGAACTCTCCAAAGCTTTTACTCCAGCTCTCTCAGATCAGCATTGTCTTTACTGCCTTTATTACCCCGATAAATTATTCTAGATGTTTATTAAATAAGAGAGTGCAGAAGAATTAGATTGTGTTTAATGTATTGTTATACCTAGAGTACAACAGGGTGGGGCAATTTTTCAGACATCACTGCCACCACCCAAAACAGATGTTTGGTCCGTTAAGTATGTTGACAAGGACTTAACACCTGTTTTAGAATCCTTTCAGGAAATTATTTAGAGTAAGTCCTTTGAGTCAGAGGCCCAGTTGTGATCATCTCAAAGCTTTCTGTTTGGGTACGCTTTGTGGCCGCATCACTGTCTACACTTGAGAAACAGCACCAATGGATAACTAACTTCCAACCCAGGGAGTTTAAATTCCTGAAGGGGGAAAAAAAAACTAGCTGCACTTCCTAGCAAAAGATGAAAGTTGCTTCAAGCTCCCCCTTTGTTTTGTGAATCTGATATGTCTGCAGACCAGAAGTTCAGGCAGCATCCGAGGAGCAGCAAAATCGACGTTTCGGGCAAAAGCCCTTCATCTGATGAAGGGCTTTTGCCCGAAACGTCGATTTTGCTGCTCCTCGGATGCTGCCTGAACTGCTGCGCTCTTCCAGCACCACTAATCCAAAATCTGGTTTCCAGCATCTGCAGTCATTGTTTTTACCTATGTCTGCAGACCAGTTGTCCAACATTGAATATCTGAGCAGTACAGAGTGTGGGCTCACATTGGCCACTTGAGCAAGATACCAATCAGCAGCTTAGATTTATGCCCCAATAGGAGTCAGCGAAGAAGGAAAGAAGACATGAAGAAACCAAAGAGTTGAATGTTAATGAATGCTTACCTGATTTGATTTCTTCCTTTTACATTTTTTTCTGTAAAATTAAATCCTACCCAGAAAGTACCATGCCAGAACACCAGATGAAACTGTGCTGCCAGTTCAGAAGCAAACTGTCTCTCTATCTTTGGTGTGCATCTAGGAACTGTTCACATTTGGCTGATAAGAAGTGTTGCCCTTTGACGTTCTGCTTGCACCATGATCTCGTCATGAACTACGGCTAATACATTCCAATGCTATAGCTACAACTTTTCATTAAACTTGCCCAAGCAACGAAGTGAATTAAGTTTTAATTAGCCTTTATATCAAGTTAAAAGTGGCAGATTCTGATTTATGAGACATTTCACTTTTATTTTGCTTTCTGCAATTCAACGCTACAATTACACACGCCATGAATAAAAATAGTAACTTGCACCCATTTAGTCTTGAAAATAATATGCTACCAATCTTCCCTTTAAACATCACACTCCCTTTGGAGTGGGATTTCACTGTTCATCATCTTATATCTATAAAGGTTCTATTATAAAATTAAAATGTGGAATTTTGTAGAGACAGACTATATTAAGTAGCGTAAAGGTTATTATTTATTGTCATGTGTGGGCTGCATTATTCAACCCCATTGTGAAGCAGTATTAATTTATTTTTGTTCATGTGTTTACTTGAATTTCTAGTTACTAGAACCCAGTGTGAGTCAGTGGGCATAGTGTGATAGGTGAACATCATGGTATTAGAAAATTCAAAGTCAAGATTCATCGGGCCACCTGCCTGGCGTATTACAGTTGAAGTTGGTTCTCGCAGGGTGTCCACATAATGATCAGGAGGTGAAATCCCAGCTAGTTTTCCAGCTTCCTATCCCCTGGATGCTGAAGACAATTTTCACATCACATTCCATTTCTAACTCTGTGAATCAGAACTAACTCAGTACAGAGAAACCTCAATTATGCGGTATTTGATAATCCGAATATGGGATTATGCAGCAAGATTGCAAAGTCCCAATGCTTGGCTAAATTATATTATTCGACATTTGATTATCCAAAATTCAATTAACCAAGCGAAATATTCCCCACCCGTGATCTTCAGATAATCGAGGTTCCTCTGTATAACTAAAGGCTGCCATTGGTTCTTAAAGCCAGTGTGGATAAAAGGTGTACATTATAACAGATATTCCCTGAGCATAAATGGCTAACTTTGTTTGGACACATTCCTGAAGCTGTTATAACTTGCCTCCATCTGCTGTCACCGCCCCCCCCCCCCCCCCCCACCCCCAACAACTCCTGTCACTTGTCCAGCATGCCCATCCCCATTCCCATTGTACACCATCTTCCCTTGCCAATTTAAAATCATTGTCTGATTGAATGATTCTTAACAGTATTTTGCAAACAGCCTTTTTTTTTCTACATCAATTATTTCTAGAAGTGATGAACAAAAATGCTTGATAAAAAATTGAAACATAAAGATTAGCCTGCATTTTTCAACCAGAATATGGCAGCTTATCAGTGATCACATCAGTACCTGAGAAATTAACCTTTAATACCTGGCTACTCAGGTAGTTTTGTAGAGGTTTGGAACCGTACCTTGTTATTTGATGGGCAAATTAAAGACAGCTATGTGTTTCAATACATAATTTCTGCAAATAGGAGCACAAGTGCTGAAGCCACAAAGGAAAAGGCTAGGAGCATTTTGGGTTTCATCAGCAGAAGCAGGAGAGTGAAAGACCAAGATGTAAATACATTATATAAGGCCGCAACAGGGTTCTGATGGAAGTGTGCAGACTTGAAACATTAACTCTGTTTCTTTCTATTCATGTGCCACTGGATCTGCTGAATGTCTCCAATATTTTCTATTATTATTTCAGATTTCCAGCATCCACATATTTTTGCTTTTGTAATGGGGTCCAGTTAGGGCACTGTTTCTTCAGCACCTGTCTTCTGAAGGGACATTCTTTCTCTCACTCACACGTGCACACACATGCGTGCGCACACACACACACACACACACACACACACACACACGCACTAGATTGATGCTAGTAGTGGAAAGCTACAGTTGTGATGAAACCTTGTCATACTTCAGCAGAGTACTTCAATAGGCAATTTAATTGAAGTCTTTTTATATAAGGTTTTAATGGTATAAAGAGGTGAAGAGATATTATAGGACCATAGAACATAGGAGCAGGAATTAAGCCATTCAGCCCATCAAGTCTGCTCTGCCATTCAATCATGGCTGATGGGTTTCTCGACACCATTCTCCCACTTTCTCCCCATAACCCTTGATCCCCATGACAATCGAGAACCTATCTATCTCTGTCCTAAGTATACTCAAAGACCTGGTCTCCATAGTCTTCTGTGACATTGAATTCCATAAATTCACCGCTCTCGGCTGAAGAAGTTTCTCCGTATCGCCATTCTAAAAGGTCTTCCTTTTATTCTAAGGATGTGACTTTGTGTCTTAATCTCTCCTACTGATGGAAACATTAGCTCCACAATTCTCCATGATATCTGCATTCTTCCCATTCTGACCTCTCGAACGTCCCCATTTTGATTACTCCATGATTGATGGCCTTAAGCTCTGGAATTCCTTCACGAAGCTCTCAACCTCTCCATGGCTTTCCACGCTTAAGATGCTTTTTGACCAAGCTTTTAGGCCATTGGTTCTCATGTCATGTGATTTAGCCTAGTGTCACACTGCAGTTTATAACGCTTCTGTGAACTTTGCAATGCTTTATTATAATTTGTTATCCTAACTGAGGAATTAGGATATGAGAAACTCATTTCTGCAGAAGGTTGTTATGGAACCAAACTATTTGAAATCTAACTATATTAGATTTACGTGTAAATAGATGCAGTTATTGAGCTGAACTGTGTGGTATAGAAATATGAGCTGGAGTTGCCAGACACAACAGTGAACTATTGGTAAAGGGTCAATGAGAGTTCATTATAGCAAGCAAAGGTGAAAGTCCTATTGAAGGTTTGAGGTTACATCTGTATCCTGAAGGCAGTAATTGACTAATTATACCTCTTGAGCTGCCATCAATATTTATTATATCCTTGAGTTAGATTTATTTTTAACTGGAATTTTTCACCAGTTTTGTGTCAGACTTGTGCCTTGTGACTCCAGCAATCAGGCATGTCAAGCCTAGTTTTAACCCTTCACTGATCAGCAGGAACGGTGTGCGTTCAATGATACAAAAAGGTATTGTCTATTTCCACAATCTGCACTATGAATACGGTTTCTTTTGGCAGCTGATGTAGCCTCTACTCCTAGGAGTCCCATTGATGACTACGAATCTATACAATTTATGTACAGATCTGTGCCATTGGACTTTTAATTGGCTGTTGAGTAGGTTGCCCATTTTTTCCTGCTGGAAGCTGATGGAATTGCTAAGACAAGACTTTCAAAAATCGTTTCCTTACGTAAGACATGGATGACCAGTGGTGTTCCACTGGGTCCTCAAGGAAAGTTAAAGCCTCTACAGTCTTCCCCACCCACATCATGAATTCACATTATCTCTGACAGCCACCTTCTGATGTTAGTGGGTGGCTTCATGAGCCATCAGTTTCTGCCTCTCACTGCAAGACTCAATAATGATGCACAGCAGTTAAACATTTCATCTGCAATCTTTCCAGGGTGTGACATCCCTCGTGTACTCGGTTCTCTCATTCTGTGTACCTACCTTACCAAATTCTGTCATCCTTTTAAACACCTGGTTAGACCAATCACATTGTGAGTTCCCAGCCCACTTCAAGGTGAATACCAGTGGTGCTGCACTGAGGCCCTTACATGGGCATCAATAGCCCACTTAATGTCTTCAATTTGCAGCAGAATGACAAGGCCTTCCACAATCCCTCTCTTCCAGACATGTGAAACCTAGCACCATCTTGGCCAACTTAATTACCTACTGCTACCACAGCACCAACCCTACTTTGGGGGAGGACAATTAATTCCATCCCATCTGTGAAGCAGAGGTAGTCCATTGGGTGTGTAGTGCAGCATAATCTGAGTTCTGTGTTCAGGAGCCCAGGCACTTCAGTCACAAGTTCAGGCGCTGAATGTAAGTGGGGAGCATGCTGCTCAGGGGCCATTTTTCTATTGTCACCAACCCTCCAGCTTGCCCCAGAGTCTCCACAGATTAAAAATTAATTTCTGAGTGAGAGAATGAGAAGAAAATTGACAGGGCAGTTTAAAAAGAAAACTGTTTGCCTTCCTCCCACTTCCGGGCAGCACTTTGTTTATTGGTAATAAAAATATCGAGAGAAGGCATAAAGGCCGGCTGAGGGAAATCAGGTCAGCGGGAGCTGGAAACTTGGGGGAGTGCCTCCAAATGTAGTTGACCGTGTTGTGCTGTTCTAAAATTGAGCCAGAGAGAAACTTTAAAACTATGTATGTCGGTCCATAAAATAGTTTCTGGATTAGTGTTGCTGGAAGAACACAGCAGTTCAGGCAGCATCCGAGGAGCAGTAAAATCGGATGCTGCCTGAACTGCTGTGCTCTTCCAGCACCACTAATCCAGAATCTGGTTTCCAGCATCTGCAGTCATTGTCTTTACATAGTCCATAAAATAGTGACCAGCAGTGGATTAATCCATGTATTGAGCTAATTGCTGGGTGAGGCAGGACAGTGGCAGGGTGTAAGGGGAAGGCTGGTAGTGGTAGTGGAAAGACCAAACGGCAGCAGAGAGCCCTGTGAGCTTCTTTCAACTGTTGGTTGTTTAAAATGCATGGTCATCAGTCAAATTTCCACCCTGTTAGTGAATCAAAATGCAGCAAATGAAAAACTCTCATAATTCAGGAACTCTGAGGTAGCTACAGAATGCTAGTGGTTTGCCCAAGGTATGGTTTTATGTTAAGCTTAGATCACTAACGTAAAACATTGCAAGCATTCAGCATAGCTGTCAAAGGCAGCTTTCTGGGATTTACAAGGCTAATTACACTCACTGATATAATGTCGACCATGAATTTACAGTGTATGTATTCTGCATATGACCTCAGTGGGGGGTTGAATTCCCATTCAGGCTGTGCCACATAAATCTGGCGGCGAGTGGTCGACGGCTAAGTGTAAGTCACACTGCTGGTTACGGGGTTATACTGCCTGACGTGTGACTGCTAATGAAGTCAGCAGCTTGTTAAAAGTTGTAAACATCCCATGTGTGTTTTTGATCGCCTCGGTGTCCATTTCCTGACCAAAATGAATAATCGCATCAACAAGCTCAGGACAAGTCAAAGACAGTCATCTGGACCATGATGTTAAACCAGCAACATGGGGAATGTAGAATGTTAACTAGAGATACGAGATCTCATAAAAGTGACCTTTACAAATCCTCATAAGATTCAGATTTATTTCTGTGGTAAATTCCATCGCCTCGGGTTTAACACAGACAGCAAAGTCCATTTTCTTTTGTTTTAGGATTCTAAGCATGCGGTTAAACGAGATTGCAATGAACGTCAGATGACTTGAGCTTGTGCAAAGCAGTTCAACATGAAACAATGCGAAGACAATCTTTGACCAGACCCTGCAGTGAGAGGGAGATTTGCAGTAGCATGTGCTGCTACTTTGTGCAAAGTAAGCAGACTGACAGGAAGGAGAGCAGGTCAGCTACCTCCAGAAATAGAATGAACTGAGTACAAGTCCTTTGGTACAAACAACAGTGGCTGAGAGGGTCAGAGGTCCAATTTCAGCTGTGAATTATTTTCTTTGCAGTTAGAAACATGTCTGCAGTTCCAGAAATGAAGCCCAGGCCATTTTTAACTTGCTGGCCTGAATGGATTCCAAATATTGATTTTCTGTCCAATTTGGGTGGAAATTGGTCGAACACCAGGTAACCCAAATTGCTGCCAGATTGGCTGCTGGGACTCTCCTGGAGCAGTAAGGGCAGAAGGATCATGATGAGGGAGAGGGCGGGGAGGATGAGTCTTCAGCAGGAGATGCTTAACGTTGTCATGCCAGGTCATGGGGAAACATTCCTGCTCCTGTTCAGGCCTGTTACTGATCATAGATTCTTTTCCCCACCATTAAATAGACTTCCCAGTCAGGTCAGCAAATTAAAATTGCAGATCCAATGGTATCATGAGGCTATGATATGGCGGAGCCAGTGTTGGACTGGGATGCACAAAATTAAAAATTACACAACACCAGGCTATAGTCCAGCAGGTGTATTTGTAAGTACAGGCTTTTGTAGCACTCCAAAAGCTTGTACTTCCAAATAAACCTGTTGTACTATAACCTGGTGTCGTGTGATTTTTTTTAACATCATCAGGCTGCAACATGCCTATTTAATTTAAAAAGTTGTATTAGGCTTGAGAGGACATCCTTAACACCAGCTCAGTAGTACAATGCTGTTCTGAGGCTTCTATGGGACCACTTAGAATCGGTAGACTGGTCCATATTCAAGGACTTCGAGATCAACCTGGATGTGTATGCCATGCTGTTGCAGACTCCATTAGCGAGTGTGTGGAAGACTGCATGCCAAAGAAGTTAATCCGTATATTCCCTGTACGGAAACCATGGATGAACCAGGAGATCCGTGACCTACTGAAGTCCAGGTGAATAGTGTTCAAGTCAGAGAACCCTGACCTTTACAGGAAATCCAGCTTCAACCTGCGTAGGGCCATTAGAGATGCCAAGGGGCAATACTGGACTTAGCTAGAGACCCAAACTAACATGGACACCCGCCATTTGTGGCAAGGCTTACATGACATAATACACTATAAAGGGAAGCAGTGCAGAGCAGGTAAAAATACACCCCTCCCTCTGCACTCAGTGCATTATACGCTCACTTCAAACAGAAGGTCAGCAAATCTGTGTCACCTGCCCTAACAGGCCCAGCTGCATCTGTTCCCTCAGTCACCGCTGCAGATGTCAGATTGATCTTCTTGAGAGTGAACCTACGAGAGCCACTGGCCCGGATGGATTTCCCAGCCACGCACTCTGATTCTGTGCGGACCAGCTGGCAGGAGTATTCCCTGCCATCTTTAAACTCTTCTTTCTACAATTTGAGGTCCCCACCTGCTTCAAGAAGACCACCACCATCCCAGTACCAAGGAAAACTCATGCAGCATGCCTCGATGACCACTCCCCAGTGGCTCAGATCTCCATAAGCATGAAGTGCTTCGAGCAGTTAATCATGGCTCATATCAACTCTAGTCTCTCAGCCTGCTTTGATCCCTTGCAATTTGCTTACCATCACAACAGGTCTATAGCAAACCCAATCTATCCGGCCCTACACCCATCCATGGAACATCTGGATAAGAAGGATACCTATGTCAGACTCCTACTCACTGACTGCAGCTCTTCCTTCAACACTATGATTCCAACCATAGTCTAGATTAGAGTGGTGCTGGAGAAACACAGCAGTTCAGGCAGCATCCAAGGAGCAGTAAAATCGACATTTCGGGCAAAAGCCCTTCATCAGGAATACAGGCAGAGAGCCTGAAGGGTGAAGAGATAAATGAGAGGAGGGTGGGGGTGGGGAGAAAGTAGCATAGAGTAAATAGGTGAGTGGGGGAGGGGATGAAGATGATAGGTCAAGGGGGAGGGTGGAGTGGAAAGGTGGAAAAGAAGATAGGCAGGTAGGACAAGTCATGGGGACAGTGCTGAGCTGGAAGTTTGGAACTGGGGTGAGGTGGGGGAAGGGGAAATGAGGAAACTGTTGAAGTCCACATTGATGCCCTGGGGTTGAAGTGTTCCGAGGCAGAAGATGAGGCATTCTTCCTCCAGACATCTGGTGGCGAGGGAGCGGTGGTGAAGGAGGTCCAGGACCTCCATGTCCTCGGCAGAGTGGGAGGGGGAGTTGAAATCTTGGGCCACGGGGCGGTGTGGTTGATTGGTGCGGATGTCCCAGAGATGTTCCCTAAAGCGCTCTGCTAGGAGGCGTCCAGTGTCCCCAATGTAGAGGAGACCGCATCGGGAGCAACGGATACAATAAATGATTTTGGTGGATGTGCAGGTAAAACTTTGATGAATGTGGAAGGCTCCTTTAGGGCCTTGGATGGAGGTGAGGGAGGAGGTGTGGGCTGGGCACAGGTTTTGCAATTCCTGCAGTGGCAGGGGAAGGTGCCAGGATGGGAGGGTGGGTTGTGGGGGGGGGGGGGGGCGTGGACCTGACCAGGTAGCCACGGAGGGAACGGTCTTTGCAGAAGGCGGAAAGGGGTGGGGAGGGAAATATATTCCTGGTGTTGGGGTCCGTTTGGAGGTGGCGGAAATGTCAGCGGATGATTTGGTTTATGCAAAGGTTGGTAGGGTGGAAGGTGAGTACCAGGAGCGTTCTGTCCTTGTTATGGTTGGAGGGATGGGGGTCTGAGGGCGGACGTGCGGGATGTGGACGAGATGCATTGGAGGGCACCTTTAACCATGTGGGAAGGGAAATTGCAGTCTCTAAAGATGGAGGCCATCTGGTGTGTTCTGTGGTGGAACTGGTCCTCCTGGGAGCAGATATGACGGAGGCGGATGAATTGGGAATACGGGATGGCATTTTTGCAGGAGGTAGGGTGGGAAGCTAATCTCCAAACTCTGAGACCTCAGTCTCTGCTCCACCCTCTGCAACTGGCTCCTCGACTTCCTGCCCCCCAGATTAGTACCTCTTCCATGACAATCCTCAACACCACCACACAAGACTGTGTACTCAGCCCCCTACTGTACTCTCTCTACATTTGGGATTGGGTGGCCAAATATCATCCTAAGTCCATCTACAAGTTTGCTGATGACACCTCTGTTGTAGGCTGGATCTCCGACAATGATAAGACAAGAAAGAGATAGAATGCTTGGTGGTGTGGTGTAAAGATAACGATCTCTCCCTCAACATCAGCAGAATGAAAGACCTGATTATTGACTTCAGGAAGCAAGGTGGAGGGCATGCTGCGATTTACTTTTAGGGAGCTGAAGTGGAGTTGGTTGAGAGTGTCAAGTTTCCAGGAATGACAATTACGAACAAATGTCCTGGTACACCCACATTGATACA